>NC_141696.1:873802962-875002962 GCF_964263255.1 Lissotriton vulgaris
TACAGAATACCTTACTGAGCCACTACAGTTTGTAGTAGGTACGATAACAGTGCACCACCAGTTTATTCTTAGCAGATTTTGCCCCGTGAATTTTCTGGGTAGAGATTTGTTATGCAAATTGCAATGCACCATGCACTGCTCACCAACAGGGGTCTTTCTAGCGAGCAAGGCCAATGGCCTAATGTTACAAGCCTTCATGACATGCACCGACACCACAATACCACCAGAACTACGCCATTGTGTGCCGCCTGAAGTCTGGGCAACAAGTGCCAATGACGTAGGGCGGGTATTGAACTACCCACCAGTACAGATAAAACTAAAGCCAGGGGCAATTCTCCCAAGAGTGCCACAATACAAGATTTCCAAAGAGGGGGAGGAAGGCATCGCACCAGTCATACAGGACCTCTTGAAGCAAGGAATTTTAAGAGAGATTCAATACAGTCAATGTAACACACCCATACTCCTGGTGAAAAAGGCCACCAAGGGCCCCTGTATATAAATTCACACAAGATCTGAGAGAATTGAACAAAATCGTGTTGCCCTCTTTCCCAGTGGTCCCAAACCCAGCAGCAATATTATCCAACATCCCAGTGACAGCCACCACCTTCACAGTGATGGATCTTAGCTCTGCCATCTTTACCAACCCCCTGCACCCGGACAGCCAACATTTCTTCTCCTTTAGTTTTAGACAGAAGAGATTTTGTTGGACAAGGCTCGTGCAGGGCTATACAGAGTCGCCTCCATCTTCACACATGCCTTAAAAACAGATTTAGACTCCCTGGTACTTAAGGAGGGATCCACGCTTACCAGTATATTGACGATTTACTATTGGCCTCGCCTTCGAGGGAAGCTTGTGTAAAAGACACCATCGCTGTTCTGTGCCACTTAGCACTAAAGGGATACAAAGTCTCCCCAAAGAAGTTACAGTTTTGCCTCACCTCTGTGAAGTACCTAGGCCATGAATTAACAGAAGGAACAAGAAAACTGCTGCCAGACAGAATTTCGACACTCACCCATTTTCCCAGACCCCGCACTCAGAAGGAGGTTAGGGCATTCTTAGGGGTTGCAGGGTACTGTCGTCACTGGATACCAAATTTCTCTCTCATTGCGAAACCCTTACAGACACTCACACCCAAAGACATCCCTGACACTGTACCATGGTCACAAGAATGTGAGAAAGCCTTCAATGAGCTGAAAAGAGGATTGCGGGACGCACCAGCACTAGGCCTCCCGGACTATAGCAAGGATTTTCACATGTTTTGTTTGCCATGAGAAGGAAGGTTGCTCAATGGGGGTCCTGGCTCAGAAACATGGAGCCTTCTACCGCCCAGTGGCATATTACTCTGCCACGCTAGACCCAGTGGCCTCAGGGCTCCCGCCATGTCTGAAAGAAGTGGCAGCTGCAGCACTTGCCGTGGAACAGTCAGACAACTTAGTGTTAGGACACACACTAGTACTACACGTTCCACATGCCGTGGACACACTTCTCACATCCACTAAGACACAGCATCTCATAAATGCACGCCTCACCAGGTATGAGTTGGTACTCTTGACACCACACATTATCATCAAGAGATGTACCACCCTGAACCCTGTGTGTTTGCTACCAACTGAACAAGACCTGGAGGATTTTGATTCAGATGATTCCTTTCATGATTTCCCTTGGCCATAGATAAGCACACTAACATACGCCCAGACCTTAAAGATACACCACTCCAAGATGCTCAAGGAGATTTGTTTGTAGATGGGTCGTGCCTAAGGGATGACACAGGAGTACTACAAGCATTCTATGCGGTGGGCACAGCTACTAAATTATTGGAAGGGGAGACTGACAGCAGCAAAGAGTGCACAGGCAGCGAAACTCGTGGCACTTACAGGGGCATGTGCGCGGGCTGAAGGGAAGAAAGTGAATATATGCACCAGGGGTGTGGAATTTAATGAAAAATGTACTTGTCCATGGGACAAGTAGCTTCATAAATCTACTTGTCCTGTAACTAAATCCACTTGTCCCTTTGGTGCCATGTAGTGCGCTGTCAAATAATGGCTGCAATCTCTTTATAGAAGAGCTCTGATAATAGCCTCTCTGGTTATGTCAGGCTAATATTATAGAGTGATTTGAATTTTGGAGGTTTTCACCAGCTCTTCTCTAATCTTTTCCCATTCTGAGAAAGGACGGAAATTTACCTCTGACAACAGCAGAAATAAAGTTTCTTCGAGGGCTGAGAAAAATGTGGTTGGAGAAAAAGTGAACTTGTAAACACTCAACAGATTTCCGCTGGGGCATATTCATATTAGCTCATGCTAAGATGAAATTCACAAATATTTTCTAGGACTGCGGTTTCCTGGCCTACTTAAGGAAATTCATGTGAATTCATGAAAAACGTATATCTGCATTAATACAAAGACATATTTCATGGGTGCACTTTCGTGACTTTAACATTTGAGCCCCTTATTAAATTGGATTTAAACAGGACCTTTTGTTTTTATTAAAATGCTATCTCTTCCTATCTGTAAACTGGCTTCATTGTGTGTGACCGCATTCTGCTCTTTTACAAAGTAGTTTTTTTCAGTGCCAAGAATTTCTATGGCAATGTGGTCTTTATGAGACCAAATACTAGCTGTCTAGTAAGAACGCGCTGGCAAACAGCACCACGCCTACCTGATAATCCCAAGGTACAGAAAGGAGCATAGAGTAGGCCAAGTGAGTAACCAGAAAGTTTAAATACCCCCCATGTTGATTCAAAGTTCTTATGACACCAAGCAAGCGAAAAAAAAGTCATTGTAATCCTCTCCAGATTAGCTCACTTGTCTCTTCCATCTAAGCATCTATCCATTCATCCTTTCACCCACTGATATCTAACATTCACCTTTACATTGGCAATCATTCATTCTTTTATTCATTAGCCTTTCACCAATCTGTTCGTCCATCTGTTCATCCATCAGTCCATCCGCTCATCCATATCTAAACCTACCCATCCATCTTTAAACCTATCCCTTTCATCCATCCATCCTTTCGCTCATCCATACACCCTTCCTTTTACTCCATCTATACACCCTTCCATTCACTCCATCTATCCACCCTCCCTTTCACTAATCCTTCCACCTACCCTTTGACCCATCCATCAATCCATCCTTCCATTCATTCATCCATTTATCCTTTACACTCATCCATCCTTTCGCTCTCTAATCCTTACACCCTGTAACCCATCTACTCATTCACCCTTTCCTTCATTATAATATCCTTTGTCCATCTACCATCCCGGTCACTCAACCATCCCGGTCACTCATTTATCCATCCGTCCATCTAGCCAGCCACACTTCTACTCACTCATCCTTTTACCCACACATCCATTCATCCTTTCAAACTAATTACGAGACTTTGTTTTCCGAGCTGCAGACAGAAGAGGCCCATCAAGAGCTCCACCTCTACTGTAGCTGCTGAAGCCTATTCTGCCATTTCCAAACCTATTGATCCAACTGATCCATCCCGCCTTCCTTTCACTCATCCATCCTTTTGCTCATCCATCCATCCTTTCACCCCACACATCCTCCTTTTCACTCCTATTCATCCACCCTTTCACTCATGCCTCCATCCATCCATTCTATCACTCATCCATCAATCCATTCTCCTTTTCACTCATCTATCCACCTACCCATTCACTTCATCCATTTATGCTTTCGCTCATCCATGAACCCTTTCACCCATCCATCTTCCGTTTTGCTCATATATCCATCCACCCTTTCACTAATCCCTCCATCCACCTTTTCACTCAACTGTCCACCCACCCATCCATCCACCCATCCACCCATACATCCACCCACCACCCAGTCAGCCATCTATTCATCTACTCTCTCACCCATTAATCCACCCTTTCAATAAGCCGTCCATCCTTTCAGTCATCAATCCACTTTCAACCTATCCATCCACTTACCCATCCCTGCATTCACCCTTGCACTTATCCTCCCATTCTTTCACACAGCCATCCTTACATCCATCCACTCATTCATCCATGCATCTATCTATTCACCCTTTCACTACACTAATTCATCCATCCATCTATCATCCAGCGTTTCACTCATTCATCCATGCATCCATCCTTTCACTCATTAATGTACGCATCTATCATCCTCTCTTGCACATATTCATCCATGCATCTATTCATCCACCCTTTCACTTATTCATACATGCACCTAGCCATCCACTCATTCATCCATGCGCCTATCCATCCACCCTTTCACTCATTTATTCAGTTATGAATCTAAACATCCACCCTTACACTCCACTCATTCATCCATCCATCCCTCCAGCCTTTCACTCATTCATCCATGCATCTATCCCTTCACCCTTTCACTCATTAATGTATGCATCTATCATCCACTCTTGCACGTATTCATCCATTCATTTATACATCCACCCTTTCACTTATTCATATATGCATCTATCCATTCACCCTTTCACTCGTTAGTTTATGCATCTATCATACACTGTTGCACGTATTCATCCATGCATCTATCCATCCACCCTTTCACTCATTCATCCATGCATCTATTCATCCACCCTTTCACTCACTCACCCACCCACCCTTTCAAGTCCATTATGGGCCTTTGTCTGCGGACCTGCAGACTGAAGAGGCCCATCAAAAACTCCACAGCTGCTGTAGTTTCTACAGCGATGTGTTCACAATGCCCCTGGTGCAGGCACAAAGTGAGATGAGAGGCCTAGTGCAAGGACAGAATTAGGGGTGGCCTCAGGTCTGCATGAAAGCCCATGTGGAAACTAATGAGCTTTAATGTAAGCCCTCGATGATGTAATATATGAGAGGCCAAGGGGAGCAGGTCAGGGATGTCAGAGAGGGCAGCAGGGTGGGGTTAGCAGGTTCAGGCACCGGGTGTAACATAAGGTGTACAGGAAAGGCTAGGTGCAAAGGACGGGGTGCATGAGAAGGGAAAGCAAAGTGAGTTGAAGACGAGGCCCAGGAGTGGAGCAGAGAATACAAGGCAGGGGTCATACAGTTAAAGTCAAAGCAAGAGGCAGATAAGGCAGCCTCTTACATGCCATTGCTTCGAGTGTACTGGAGCTGCAGAAACTCGATGTTTGTCTCATGCTTGAAGAAAATAAAAGGACCAGGGGAGGGCCTGTAAGCCACACGAGCTTATCGAGCTGGCTCCAACTTTGAGCTCTGTTTATCATTTTATTGTGTTGTTCTGTTCTGGGGAAATTAAAGTGCAGGTTCCAGCTTTTGCATTCACCCTTTCACTGCCAATAAACTGCTCGGAGCAACTAATTAACTGGCTGTGACCTACAGGGTTGAACAGCTGTGTATCAAATTACCATAAAACTGTCTACTTGTCCTTTGGACAAAATACAAATTAAGACCTCTTGCCCTCCTAAGAAATCTAGATGTCTCGGGCGTCGGGAGATAGGAATTCCTCACCCCTGTATGCACGCACAGCCAGTATGCCTTTGGGGTGGTCCATGACTTCTGGCCAGATGTGGTCAATGAGGGGGTTCTTTACATCAGCAGGCCAGCAGATACAGCATGCACAATTGATTTGTGACCTTCTCCAAGCGCTGCTACTACCTTTCAAAGTGGCTATCATAAAATGTGCTGCCCACAGGGGCGTGGCTAAGCACGCAATGGCGACGGACGCTCTTGGGTAGAGCTCCGCTACCGGCTCCCCTTCCCTGAGCCAATTATCCGGCAATTTTGAACGTGGCCGCCCGAAACCTCGAGCGGACCCCCCCCCGGAACCCGCCGCGGCACATTTGGCGAATTTTTGCTCCCGAGCTCCGACGGGGCCGACCCCGACCTCTCCCACAGCCCTCTTGCGGGACAGGGCGCTCCCGGGCCGGCGGCACATCCAGGAAAGACCGAGGCTTGGGCCCAGAAGACAGGCCCGACAGCCCACCCTCACCGAGCTGCCCGGGCCTCGCGGGCTGCCCACTGCCTTGCCGGGTGGACCCGCCGGTGGTCCGGAAGACACCCTAAACCGCTGCAGACCGCCAGGGACGAGCCCGGGCGACGGGGAGAGCAGGCGCCCCCCGTTCGCGCCGCGGCCCCTACACACGACCTGCCCCGGACCAAGGTGAGGCACGGCGGGGCGGTGGTCGACCCGGGGGGGGGACGCAGGCGACGGCGGTTGCCCCAACGGCAGACTACCCCCCCCGGAGGGACCACACAGCAACCGGCGCCGCCCAGGGTGCCCACCACGCTGAAGCGGACACCGAGGGGCCGGCAGGAGGCAGCGGCCCCCGAGCCAGACACTGAGGGCCTGGAACTCTGACCGGGGGGCAGCGTACCACCGGGGATAGAACGGCCATCCCCCCCCCCACACTGCAGACGCACGGAGGGGCGCTCCTGAGGACCCCCCCCCCATGGAGGTGAAGGCGGCCGGAGAGTCAGTGGGGCATGAGTGAAGAGAGGACCAGGCCCAGACCGACCTGCCCAGACCACAAGGGCACCCGTGTCACACACGCCCCCTCGGCCACTGCAACATTCGAGCCGGTGAGGCGCGGCCATGGGGCGATAGGGCGAAGCACCCCCTGGTGGACCCCCTCCCCCCCCCTTCGGGGGCAACAACGACGGCCTAACCTGAGGGAATAGCTGGCACCCGCAGAGTCCCCCACCCAGGAGCGCAGCACACCAAGGGACACCATCACTGGAGCAGCACCGGGGTACGACCCAGCCGGACAGGCGCCACCCGCACATGTCCGGGGGAGTGCGGACCCGCACCGGGACTGGTGGGGCACCGCCGAAGGGGAAGACGGGCAGACCGATACACAAAATGCCCGCCGAGCAACTGGCTGCGAGGCTCGACAGCGTGCTGGCAGCGATGGAACGAATGGAAGAGTCCCTCCAGCAAACTAGAACCTCCCTAGAGTCCAAAATAGATGGGGTCGCAGTGGACCTGACCCTCCTGCGTGACGACCACAGGAAACTGTCCGACCGAACCAAGACCCTGGAAGGCGCAGTGAAGGAGATCGAGCCCAAGGTCACTCAGACAGACAGGCAAATGCAGGACCTCCTGAACAGAGTGGATTTCCTGGAGGACAGGGCCGAGGACGCGGAAGGGAGGGCGAGGCGCAACAACATCAGACTTGTGGGGGTTCCTGAAAAATGGGAGGGGGCCCGCCCGGCCCAACATGTGGAAGACTGGCTGCGGACACTTTTGCCCGAAGGCTCGCTGTCACCACACTTCGTTGTGGAGCGCGCACATTGGGTGCCAACGAGGCCCTATACCACCGGCGCCAACCCGAGGCCGCTGCTCTTCAGGATACTGAACTATAGAGACAGAGACACGGTGCTGCGAGAGGCACGGCGATTGGGCGAGGTACGCATAGACAATGCGTCGATCATGTTCTTCCCCGATTACACCATCCAGGTACAGCGCCAGAGGCACGACTTCATGGAAGTGAAGAGGAGGCTACGCACCGCGGGCCTCAAGTACTCCCTACTATTCCCTGCCAAGCTGAGAGTAGTGGCGGGAGACAACACTTACTTCTTTAGCACACCCGTGGAGGCCAATGAGTGGCTGGACGGGGGGACGGACACGGCACCGAAGCACTCTCGCGGAGGCGAGACGAGGACCAGGCCACGAGGACCGCGACGCCGCCGCAGACACAGGACCCAACAGTCCCAGCGCGCGGAGGAGGGGGCGAGACACTCTCCCACACTAGACCAGATGCTCCAAGAACAACACGATGCATTACAGAAGGTTTCTCAAATGAGTAACTCACCCTCCCAAGAGACAGCCCAGGAGGACGGCCAACAGCCGGTACCAAGTGACGACGACGAGGCCATATATGGGATCCCGAACTCACAGATCTCAGTGGAACTGCCTATCGTCACACCGCAAACCTCTGACCTGATCCACTGATTCTATAGGTGATGTTTGCATTGGCCTTGCCGCAACGAGGGGGGCTGGCAGTGGTCGACTGGACAATGATGCGTGACTGGCGCCCGCCACTGCTGGGGCCATCTAAATCCCCCCCCCCCCCCCCCCCCCTGCCAGCTGACCGAACTGTGGACACCTGGAACAGTGAGTAATGCCCTTGTGGCACTAGTGGTAAGCAGGGAGGGCACTAATGGGGTGGTCTTTCAGCACACATCCGCACCTGGCCGCACACGGGATGGGTTACTCGGAGCGTTGGACCGTAGTAGGTGGCCACTAACGCCCTGTATTGAATGGCTCAGGTAAGTGACCTGCTTCCCCTAACTGACTATATATCCTTCTTGCCGAACTTGTGCTTAGCACGCACTGCCCCTTAGACAAGTAAGAATGTTCCTCTCCCTTGAGAGCATGGACGGTGGCCCGTTCCGCCACTGCCCTTTTGGTATTTTAGTGGGGATAGCCCGCTGTTGGTTGTTGTTATTCATTGTTTTTTTTCCCTGTCCTAATGTCTTCCCGAACTTTGCTGAGTGTACTGTGGGGGGTGGGAACGGGAGAGCTGGGAGAGCCACTGCTGGGGCCTTTGGTGGAGCCGCTGCTGTTGGGAATGTCAGGGAGGACTGTGTATTGCCAAAATGTCTGCCATAAAAATATGCACATGGAACATTAGAGGTATGCACACACCCGCGCGCAGGTATCAAATATACTCCTACTTGAAGAGGCAAAACGTGCAGGTTGCGCTATTGCAGGAAACACACCTGAGTGGGGCTGAGGTGACAGCGCTGAGGCGAAGATGGAGGGGACAACTGTATGCCACTGAATACTCCTCATATGCCCCCGGAGCGCTGCTGTGGGTAAAGCCGGGAACTCCCTTCGTAATGTCAGAAGTTCACACAGATACGGAGGGGAGGTATGTCCTGGTGAAGGGTCGCATAGACGGGCAACCAGTGGTCCTGGCGTCCATTTACGCTCCAAACACGGATCAGGGCACCTTCCTGGCGCGCATCTCAGAGAAATCGGCGCCCTGGCACGGCGTCCCATGGATACTGGGAGGCGACTATAACACGGTACTAGACCCAGCGCTGGACTGCTCGGTCCCGCCAAGGCCAGAGGCAACATCCCAGGGGGCCACGAGGGCACTCACACAGTGGGCGGCACAGTGGGATCTGAAGGATGCATGGCGTGCGCACAATCCTGACGCTAGGGTGTACTCTTATTTCTCGGGAGCACATACGTTACACGTTCGCCTTGACAGATACATGGTATCAACGGAAATGCTGCCGCATATCACTGACTCTCAATACCTGGGTCGGACACATTCGGACCACAACCCCCACACACTACACATGGCTTGGGAACGCCCGCGCCCACCAATCCCCACATGGCGACTGCAACCTGCATTACTGCTAGATGGCCCCTTTAGAGACTCCCTACAGGCCTGCGTAGCACAATACTTCACTGACAACTCAGAAGTAGTGTGGCTCACTGGTTAGAGGCGGCAGACCCGAGAGCAGAGGACGGCCCGGGACCAGGGTTCGATTCCCGGCGCGGCAGGTTTCTGGACCAGGGTCAGCGGACTTGATAATTCTCTCGCCTCGGTGCCCACTCTGATCAGCGATCACACTCGGCAACTCTGGGCATTAGCTTGCCTCATCTTCACTAACGGCCCCACAAGACCGCCGGGGATGCCTGGTCTCACCCTGGAGATACCCATTAAGGGACCATCTCTCAGGGAAGCCAGGAAGGGTTTCGCAGCGGTCGAAGCGCCTTGGGACCCTATGGGTAAGTAGCGCGCTATATAAATGCCAATACATTTACATTTACATTTACAACTCAGATACAGCATCCTCCCCGAGAGTAGAGTGGGACGCATTCAAGGTGGTGGTAAGGGGACATTGCTTGAGCACTCAGGGGAGCATACGGTGGAAGCTGGAGGAGGACTTGCGCAGGGTGGAAGCGGACCTACTCGGCAGGGAACAGGAGGCGGTGGGAGGCGCAGGAGACCGGCTGCAGGCGGCCCGGGCGGAGCACGAAACACTACTGGAACGGCTGCGACACGTCAACTTTGCGGCCCATTCGGCGCGGGTGCACCAACACAGTGACAAGCCCGGTAGGCTATTGGCCTGGTTAGTCAGGCAGGAGGAACGCACGGAGCCAGTATCCGTCATCCGCACGGCTGAGGGAGAGCTAGTGTACACCCAAAGCAGGATACATCAAGCGTTTGTGGGGCACTACCAGGCCCTATACAAATCGCAACTGAGAGTCTCCGCGGCCTACATAGCAGAATACCTGGCAGACATCCCGCTGCCCTCCCTTATCGGCTCACAGCAAGACGCCCTGGGGGCGCCATTCTCCCCGGAAGAAATGCGCGAGGCCATTTTCGCACTGTCCAACGGCAAATCACCTGGCCCGGATGGACTACCCGCCGAATTCTTTAAGGCGTGTTCGGACACGCTGGTTCCGGAGCTGCTCAAATTGTACCATACTGCGATGGAGGAATCAACACTCCCAGACTCGCTCAACGAGGCAAACCTGGTTTCGCTGTTGAAACCGGGCAGGGATGGCGCACTCATGGGGTCCTATAGGCCGTTGGCCATGCTGAATACCGATTATAAACTCTTCACCTCCCTCCTGGCCCGCCGCTCAGCCCTGGAGGTACCAACTCTGGTGCATGCGGATCAAAGCGGCTTCATGCCGGCGCGGAGCACGTCTCGTAACCTGCGCCGCCTCTTCCGGATTCAGGAAGCGGCTCTGACGCATTGGCCTAGATCGGGGTGTCTGGTCTTAGACCTGGAGAAGGCCTTCGATTCAGTAGAATGGCCATACCTGGGACAGTGTTGGACAGGTTCGAGGTGGGAGATGCCTTTGCTGACATGGTCGGACTGCTCTACCAGAGACCCAGTGTCCGAGTGAGGACGGGTGGGCTGTTGTCGGAGAAGATCAGGGTGCGCAGAGGCACCAGGCAAGGCTGCCCCCTGTCGCCCCTCCTCTTCTCTTTAGCCATTGAACCACTGGCGGCTCTGCTACGGGACAGAGGAGCGGAATGTTTATGTTTATGTTTATGTTTATCATTTATAAAGCGCGGCTTATACCCGAGGGCGTCTTGGCGCTGAGATTTGCAGAATTATTGATCAGTGCGGCCTGTAGTGTCCAAATTGATTCAGAGATAACCATTATTGATTAAACAACCAGGTCTTTAGTTTCTTGCGAAACTGCAGGAGTGATGGGCTTAATCTAATATCTTGGGGCAAGGTGTTCCATAGTTTAGGTGCCGCTGTGAAGAAACGACGATCACCCCATGAGACTGTTTTGGACCGAGGGACCATGAGTTGATTGAGATTGGAGGACCGGATGGGGGATCCCATTGGCTGACGGAACGCACACAGTCTCACTCTATGCAGACGACCTGCTGCTTTATGTGCGGGACCTCACCGCGGTACCAGCCGAGCTATCTGACATCTTCCAGACCTTCGCGGAGGTCTCGGGCCTCAGGGTTAACTGGGCCAAGTCCGGGGTATACTCGTTCAGCCGCGACCAGGAGGAATGCGATGTGCACCTTGGAGGAGCCCGGCTCGCTTGGTACCCAACCATGTTTAAATACCTAGGGCTGCACATCTATAGAGACCCACAGGACATACTGGAGGGCAACCTGGTGCGCGCCATCTCCTCCCTGCGAGCCCAGTTGTCCTTCTGGAAAACTCTGCCGCTGAACGTGCCCAGCCGAATAGCTCTTTCCAAAATGATAGCGCTCCCTAGGCTACTCTATCACTTCGCGAATATCCCCACGTATGTCCCCACGCGGATATTCCGCGACCTGGAATCAATGCTTCGCGGCTTGATCTGGAACGCGGGACGACCACGGGTGGCGCTGGCTAAACTGTACTCCCCGACTGCGGAGGGAGGATTGGCTGTCCCCAACATGGAGCTGTATTACCTAGCTGCACAGCTCCAATGGGTGACGTACTGGCTCAGCGATACGCATCTAGACGATACGGCCACTGCGGACTACCAATGGACCCACCCCCAGGTTTGCGCCCTGTTTCACCCATTGACCAAAGGACCCCGTCCTCTACCCTTGCATATGGCCGTGGCCCGCAAATGCTTTCTCCGTAATGACGGCGTTCCGGCGGATGTCTTTTTAGATGACACCGACAGGTGGAGTAAGTACATCTGCCTTCTATTAAACCACATAGCCAGGGGGGCTGAAATCCCGGTATCCTGGCGGGGTGCTGTCATTATACCAGTATACAAAAAGGGGGATCGTGCCCAACCCTGTAATTATCGCCCAATCAGCTTAATAGACACGGTCCAAAAGGTGGTAGGACGTGTAATTATTAATAATCTGCTTGATTGGGCTGAGGAGCAGAACGTCCTATCCCCTCTTCAGGCGGGTTTTCGCAGAGCAACTAGCACTGTAGACCAGGTCTTTCGCTTCCAACTGATACAATGGCGGACAGTGGTCCTGGGCGGATGCAGTCTCTACGCAGCTTTTGTTGACCTATGGGCTGCATTCGACCTGGTGCCAAGGGCAAAACTGTGGGAGGTGTTGGCAGCCCTGGGGGTCCCGATGATTATTTTAACCTTGATCATGAGACTTCACGAGGGCACTTATGCTAAGATCCAATGGGGTGGCTACGGTAACGATACCATTGACTTCCCTGTCGAGCGGGGGGTTGGGCAGGGTTGTTCAATGGCACCAACACTGTTTACTCTTTTTATAAACGGAATTGTTCCCCTTATGCAAGCTGAGCCCGTAGATGCTCCCTCTCTCGCTGGTGCAAAAGTTCCAATTTTAATGTTCGCAGATGACACCTTAATTTTATCAAAATCCCCAAGTGGTCTGCAAAAGGCATTGGCAATTTTTGACAAATTTTGTTGTGATCATGGTTTGGAGGTAAATGCAGCTAAAACAAAACTCATGGTTTTTAATCCTTGCAGGAACTATAAATCCAAGATTACCATGAGTGGGCGCTGCCTTGAAGTTGTGAATTCCTTTACTTATCTGGGGATACATATCTCAAATGACAATAGATGGAACCACCACTTGAATCTGGCAATATTAAGACACAAACAACTGGCTGGTACTATCATTAAGGAGCACACGAAATCTTTAACTAAGCCAATCAAACCACCACTAATCATATACGAAGCTAAAGCAATAGGGTCTGCACTATATGGGGCAGAGCTGTGGGGGCAAGAAAACCTCCAGGAGCTACAGAGGTCAGAGAATAGCTTCCTCCGAAAACTAACTGGCACCCCACAGAGCAGTCCCCTCTTGCCACTCAGATATGATCTTGGTAGGAAGGAAATCTCGGCTATGTGTAAACTTCGACCGATATTATATTGGCGTAGAATCTGGACCACCCCCGAGTTGTCACAATATGCAGAAGGATTTGCTGATGTGATCAAAGCAGATCGATTTCATGAAATTAAATGGTTTAGATCATTGAGAACTGCACTAAGTGAACTAGGGTTAAGTGAATTGTGGTCGGATCCAACCGGGTCATCCTTTCCATCAAAGTTGTTTATAAAAAACCTTTATTGGGAACAGGTCGAAAATAAGAGTCTCCTTAACAGCAATAATGGGTCTATGACGACTGCCTTCCTTGAAGCTAAACTGTTTCCAATGTTTGAAATGTACTGGGATATTATAACTAAACCCATGGACAGGAAACTGTTTTTCCAAATGAGGGCTGGCTCTCTACCTCTTGGTAATTTAACATCTAAATGGAGAAATAGAGGTCCAGCAACTTGCCTAGTTTGCGGGGAAGGCAATGAGACTCTGGGACACTTCTTGTTTGTCTGTCATGCATATTCTGTTCCTAGACGTGTGTGGTTGGCCCCCATGTGCAGAAATTTGGGTACTAAAAGCTCCATGGTAGCTCTACGCATTGTTAAAACTACCTCCTTAAACTGGATCATCATAGCGACCGCAAAGTACTTGGGGTGGGCGTGGGTAATTAGGCAGAGATTGCTAGTAGGGTGACTACTCTCTGCCTAGACGATCAGAGACTGCTAGTTCATCTATTGTCTGTTCCCATGCCAGGTGTCTATCTGACGAAAAAAATTTAAACTAATATTTAACTATGTAATTGGATTGTTTTTAATATGACTTTATAATATGAACTTTGCACCTCGATGGTAAATAACTGGATGAAATGTGTTTTAAAACTTCTTTTTTTTTTTTTTGTGTTTTGTGCTTATAGTCATGCTGACTTAGTAATTTAATTGTATTTTATTATGTGTTTGTTTGTCTGCTTTTATGAGTAAATACTCGAATAAAGCACTTTTGAATTGAATTGCTTTCTCCGTAGCCTGAAGCTGACACAAAATGTCAGACCATATGCTCCTGCCCTCCCCCTGCTGGGCACCCCCAGGAGGAGCGGGATGGTTACGCCGCGCAATCTGGACCACTGGATCACAGCTGGAGTAGAGACCATGGGTGACCTGTATGCTGACGGGGCCCTGCTCCCATTTGCGGAACTATCGGAAAACACGGGACTCCCGGCTGGGCAATTCCTATTCCATGCGTCGGTACTACGGGCATACACTGACTCCTGGGGTGACATCCAGGATGAGCCGCCGATACACCACCTGATCCAATATCTACATGTAATGGGCAGAGGCTCGCACATCACGCATTGGTTAGCACAGGCGCTTCTCATCCACACGCAAAAACCCACACAGCAGATTAGGGCTAAATGGGCGGCGCACCGAGGGAGGGATTGGACAGATAAGGAGTGGAACCTAGTCCTAGCTAGTCCCGTGAACGTCCCCCGCAATTCCCGCTTCCGTGTCATTCAACTGTACATATTGCACCAGGCATACCTAACGCCAGATAGAATAAACAGATACTTCGCGATCGACACTGCCGTTTGTCCCAGATGCGACCTGCTGGGTGCAGATATCCTGCACATGCTTTGGCGCTGCCCAACCCTGACCGCGTACTGGGGGGGGAGGTGATTTCACTCCTGAATCACAGCACGGGCCCGGGTCTGCCGGACACGTGGGAGGCGTGTATTCTCGGACTCTATAAAAGAACCAAACTGAACAAAACACAGGCACGGTTCTGGGATCTGGGCCTCATCACGGCCAAACGGCTGCTCACACGACATTGGAAACGGCGGGAACCGCCTACCCCGAAACACTGGTTCACGTCCTTTACTAACTGGGCCAGGGCGGAAGGCACGGCGCTTCACCGGGAAGAAATAGCGGGTCTGAGGCAGTTCCCGATAGCACAGCTCTGGGATGGCATCCTGGGGTCCCTGCAGGGGGATGGCACTGTCAGGGGGCTCACGTAGAATAAGCGACACCGGAGGTGGGCCACAGAGGTTAATGCTCTATTGCAGGAGCCACCGCATGCGGCGCCGCCCCCCCCCCCCGACACCGACACGAATCACCCAGCGCGCAGACCTCAGACGCGGCTCGACGCCCACGCGGGCGCACACCAGCAGTCATTGCCTAGCAATATGCCCCCAGCACAGAGTTGCTGACATCGCCCCCGCAAGTACACCCCACCCCCTCCCACCCACCCCCTTCCTCATATATGTTCACATGTTTATAGTATCGGACCCCTGCTCACCGACGATGGCCTCTCCAACCCCCATGCTACGGTGGGTAGAAGCCGTCAGCGGCGCTCCAGGCGGCGACTGCAGGCGTAGACGCCGCTTGATACACCAACAGCAAGGCTACTCCACCTGACTGCTACATGCTCCACTAACCAGGCCGGCGACCGGCGAAATACCATGGCCCAAAGGAGCTGTCCCACTTTAAGTCCGAGAACGCTTGCGCATGCACACCACTGACCTCCTGATGTACTGTAACACCATCGACATATACCACACTGATCAGAGGTGTCTCCTACCAACACAGTGCAAATGGGACAGACTCTAAGTGGTGAAGCCGCGATAGGAACATTGGGACATACCGATACGAACTGTTTTGTTTAGTTTGCTGATTTCATGGCTCAGTTCTAGAAAAAATGAAAAATAAGACGTCATTTATGGACCTTTTCTTTTCTTGATTCAAGGTAATATGACTATACTATCTATGTCCTAGTGTACCGGGGACACAAGGGACGCAATGACACGCCCCCTTATGCAGACTTGCACCCTCACGATTTACCGTTCCTTTGCAGCCGGCCCGCATGGTTGTAGGCTTTGCTATATGTACTGCACCTTTGAACATTAATAAACGTCTTCAAAAAAAAAATTAAATAAAAAATAAAAAAATGTGCTGCCCACACCTCATCAAAAGACTCCGTTTCCAGAGGCAATGCTTTCATTGACCAAGAACCAAAGAGAATAGCACTTACAGGCTGCCAGCTAACCATGATACAATTAGTAGACAGGAGGACAGACACCATAGAGGATGATGGTTCATTGCATTTTGACCCAATACATATTCAGATGAGTGCGGCCAACCAGGAAAAGGAGGAATGGGCGCAACAGGGTTGCATACAAACAAAGGAGGGGTAATGGACAGGGCCTAATGGCAGGATATGTTTGCCTTCCACCATGCTCCCTTCAATGAGCAGACTGTTCCATGGGCCTTGACATGTGGGACGTGATGGTATGATCAGATTGCTTTCTCAATGTTGGTATAACTCAAAATGTTGTCAGACAGCAGAAAGGCTTTGCAAGCAATGTTCTGTCTGTGCCCAATACAACACCGGAAAAGGTACACCAACTGCGCCTGGCCACTTCCCCCCTCCTCATGGGCCATTTGAAAGCCTTCAGCTTGATTTTATAGACATGCCCCCCACCCAGACATACAAGTATGTTTTGGTTGTGGTCTGTATGTTTAGCAAATGGACAGAGGCCTACCCCACCAAACATTGTGATGCACAGAGCGTGGTCAAGTGCCTACTGAAGGAACTACTGCCAAGGTTTGGGGTACCCTCCCTCCTTGCGTCCGACAATGGGCCTGCATTTATCTATTTAAATCAATGTGGACTAGCTAGTTTAAGGGAGGAGGTTTTTTAAGTGACTCAGGTACGTCAGCAAATAGATAAGGAAAAAGCACTGTTTTCCTTAGAAAGCCCTCACCCACCGACCTAGTCGGTGGCATGCTTCATCATCGGGCCCACCACAGTGGCACCGAATGTGCCCCGGGTGTGCTACAACGCCAGGTGACTGCGGAGCTGGTATATTGCTGAGTGTGCAGTGAAGGGGTGTGATAAGTGAAGTTTAAAATGCTATACGAGAGGTCCCAGCACCCGAGGGTTAACAATATTTAATAAACTGGGCCTCTGCTAGCAGGTTAAAAAGGCAAAAGGACGTTAAAGGAGTGTTACGATGACCTCCGGCGTCCAGTGTGGTCTACATGTTTCAGCCAGTGCCTTTTAATTCTAAGCTGGCTTTCCTCAGGACCAAAGAGAAATGTGAAAAGGTGCAAAATTATAATAAACTTAACTTAAGTGTGTGTCTAATTTTTACTATGTGTTGCGCACGCTAAGGCGCTGTAACTGTTAGAGGGGGATTCCCTCAAGCTTTTTCTGTTATTTCTCAGTAAAAAGCCTCATGGGTCCTGGCAGAGAAAGAGACCGAGTAGTTCGGTCTGGTTCCTCCTGGGACCTAGTAGTCCATCCGCGGCGCCCGATATGCTGCATTTATCTCCCATGTCATAAAGGGACTATGTAAGGGGCATGCAATAACACAGAAATTGCATTGTGCTTATCATCCACCAGCAGAAGGCGCTGTTGAGAGGAAGAATGGGGTGTTGAAAAACAAAATAGCTAAAATCTGTGCGTCAACAGACCTCTCCTGGGTAGATGCGCTGCCCTTAGCACTACTAGCAATGAGATGTACACAAGACAGAGTAACGAAGCTGAGCCCACACGACATCGTGTTTGGTAGACCATTGCACATTCCAGGACATATGTCAACAGCCCCACTGTCAGTAACTGACAACCTATTATTGTGTTACTGTAAGAAATTAAAAGATATTTTATGTAACCTCCATTGTCAGGTGCTGAAGTCCCTCCCAGAAGCCGCAACTCCACAAGCCCACGATCTACAACCAGGAGATTGGATCTGGGTAAAGGCCCACACTCGGAGGAACTGCTTGCAGTCGAGATGGAGAGGGCCCATGCAGGTTATTCTATCAACGGCTACAGCAGTGAAACGTGACGGTCTAACTTCGTGGATCCACGCGAAACACACAAAAAAAGCAACACCTGAGAGCGAAGGACGGATCCCACCAACGCTGGTACCGACAGCAGGGCCTCGCCGGGAATATAACCTTCGCTCCAACAAACAGAAAGCTGCAGACGTAGATTAATGATTAACGAACTGCTGCCTCATGCAAGGGCTCAGGACTGATAGACTTCGATCTATGTCAATACAAGCCTGCGGACAACGGTCCAGGATACAATTAACTCTTTTGTGTCCGGGATAGACATAAGTGCAACATGAACACTACTTGTCTCAAGTCCACTATTGCTCAGTGAGCTAATAAGACTAATTTTTAATGACATTTCCTTTCCAACGGGTTCAGAGCAAGTACCTGAGCAAGAATTAACAGATCTACGTTTTGACATTCTCAATGGTGCCATTTTTGCAATAGAAAGCACTGGTTCTTGCATTATCCAAAACCTTGAACATTCTCTATTCTGACGTTTTGGCAACAGAGGACACTGGTCATAGATTTATCCGAGACATTGAATAGACTATTACAGTCGGAAAGTACCTGGCTCTAAAGGTTAGTTAGCATAGCGCCAAGAGGAAGAAGAATAAAATTAGGGCTTATTCACCAGCCCGAGTGGACCAAGAATAAACGTAGGGCCTATTCACAAGAAGATTGAAAGCATAGAGAGGTGACAGGGTTATTCTGGAGCCATGCCATCCACTGAATGACGCACATGTAACTGGAAAGCAGTGGTCCTTGCAATATTGTTACCGGCACCAGCAATACTAGTGACAACGATAATTATAGTATATTCTGCAGAACTTGAAATACCGCATCTTAATGGAAGAGTGGGGGATGGGAGTGATGAAGCTGAACCAACAAAATCCCCAAAAGACTATGAACAGAATAGGACTACGAACATTACTAAAATGGGGGTGGATTTGAATAAAGGGGACCAAGGAAGATTGTGGGATACATATGAAGGAAATCAATACATTGAAATGCTAAAGCTATATGTGACAATTTTGAATATATCAGATTGCTATGTTTGCAAACACCTGCCCACAGATACCACACATAGTTTGAAGTACCACGTACTGCCGGTATCCAAATATGTAGGCTGTGTTCTGATGCGTGACATGTTACTAAGTCAACACAGCATGTCTGTGTCAGTATCGATAGGTGTGACTTCATCTGAAGTACTGGCTGCTGAGCTATAGCAGAAAGACAACAGCCCCTCCTCTCAGTCCAAAGAGTGTCCCTTGCATGAATATACAGCCAACTAAGGGAGACCTAGAGATGTTAAAAGGATTTGACAGGGCTTCTAGGAATGAGGATTGGAGAGGCCGAGCAGGCTGAGATGACATAGTGGCAGGGCAGACAGGAAACATGAAAGTGCCAAGGTTCAGGGTAGGGAAAGTTTCAGCCCTGCGCTGCATCCACAAGGATGAAAAGATAACACCAAAAAGAATACCGGTTTTGCCAAAGGAGCTGCCAGAACATGCAGTTTTTCAGAACTGCTGTCTAAAGTCAACTGGAAAGAATGCATTTCATTTGGATGCACCTTCGAAGAACAACTTCGGGGGGGAGCACGGATTGTTTGACTGAGAAGACAGGATAAACAGGATAAAAGGCATACTATCCACCAAGACAGTTACCCAGATATACATAGAGACCAGCAGCTGTAACCACACCACAAGACTAACTCGAGTTAGGAGTCGTGACGAGCCGTCACCAGGTCTGGTAGGTTACAGGGGCCTTTTCTTTGTCTGTGGTCCATGGGCATACTTCTACCTGCCCCCAGGATGGTATGGAAGTTGCTACCTAGCATCCATCATCCCACAGATGACCCACTTCACAAAATTAGTGCCAGCAAAAGAGAAAGTGTTGACACTAGTTAGGGGCAAGAGAACAGCCGAATGGGGAGATAACATATTAACAGGTTTTGGGGCAATGATCCCAGTAGTAGGCAATGTCTATTCCTCAGTAAGGATACATCAGTTATCCAGGATAATTGAGGATCTAGCAGACTCTACCACTGATGCCTTAGGAAATATAACAGAGGAACTCACCTCCATGAGGGCGGTCGTGGTCCAAAACCAGATTGCTCTCGATATCATTCTGGCCAAAGAAGGAGGAGTCTGTTCCATCCTTCATCAAGTATCTTCCCAGGCCCAGTGCTGTGTATTCATACCGGATAACAGTGGGAATATAAATAAAGCAATAAAAAAAAAAAGGATCATAGACATTAGAGATGAGGCCCACGGTATACACACAGGAGGCCTATGGGAAGACATGATTGACTGGTTCGCAGAATGGGGTTCTTGGATTCTAAAGGCCATTATAATAGTGGTAGCAGCCTTTTTGACACTATGCCTCCTGATCAAAATATGCCCAGCTTGTTGTACAGTAATTCACCGCACCACACCCATAAGGATGCGAGAGAGAGAGAGAAAGACTGTTTATTTAGACCTTAGTCTTTAAAACCAAATCAAATAAAATTCAGGATATTATACATAATTAGTTATTAGTAAAACAGTGTACAACTTTTGTTAAAATCTTTAAAAAAGGTATAAAACATACAGAACATTCTACTTAAAACCTGAATCATCTTTGACTTTTAAAGTCAGGGCTGTTCCTTATCTTCAGCAGTCCACCATTGCTGTAAGGAGATTAAAAGGTATTAAAACCCATTGGACTTGTCCTGCCTAAGTTACTCTTCTTCTTTTATTGTATACAGGGTAACATGGGTTTCTCACTACACTTCTTTGAGCTTTCCCCTGACCATTTGATTGATTTCTTTCAGGTAATAACCCAGAGCTATAGCTATTTCTAGATATTCCATTCTTAGCACTAAATTGATTGCTTGGGCTCTTGCTCTTGTGTTATATTTTCTGAATATGGGTCGCAGAATCCGTTTTCTCACTTCAACATACCCGAGACAGTCAAGTAGAATGTGCATTATCTCACACTTAGACCCCATACCGCACTTGCAAAAACCATCTGGGTACATCATTTCTGCCGTGACTTTCTCCTCCACTCGCCAGGGGATAATGCCAATTCTAATTTTTAAAATATCCCACCTAAATCCATGGTGCGGGAGTGCTTCTAGGTATGGATATCCTATATCGGTTTCCCACACTTCTATCATGTTTATTACTGATTTTTTATTTCTTAGATAACCTAGGTCCTGTGACCTTGAGTGCTCCCTTCCTTTTTGTCTAAGTGTCTCTTTTGTAAAGACTGCTTCTAAGGGGTTTTGGGTTGTACCTACATCTAGGCAACAAATGGTCTCTTTTATCTTCTTTTTTGCCTCAGCTGCCCATCTTAGATTGCTATGTTGTATTTCCCCACTACACCAGTGTGACACCTTTTGCGCTTCCTCTAGAGATTGCAGTTTCCAAAATCTAGCCACAGCCATTCTGGTCTGGGTATTCCACCCTATCAGTCCTGTTTCAAGTCTAATTGCCTGTAGCATGGCTGACTTTGGCAAGGACAGTAGCGTATTTACCGCTTTACCTTCCTCCCGATTCCAATCCCCTTTACCAATAAGGAATAGGACCTCTGCCCCATATAATACTTGTGGGGGGACCATGGCTGAGAAAGCTTTTATCATGGGTTTATGTGACATATCTCCGTAGGTTTTATTCAATTTTTTCAAACCACAAATAGAGGAAGAAGCTTTTGCATTTTGGTTTTCTACATGTTTGTTCCATTTTAAGGATGATTCGAACCATAGGCCCAGATATTTATATTCTTTTACATAAGGATGAGGATGAGGGACAAGAGATGATGAGCATAGATGGTTTCTGATTAGCATATGATTTGGCATCAGATTTGGGAATGTTGAAGCGGATATTTCTATGATACCAAATACATTTGTTTCCAGGCCTATAGTTTTCTTTGGGCTACTTAAAAATTTACACCAGCAAGAATTCACAAAATGGTTGCACGTTCCATCACAAAATGGTTGCATGTTCCATTTTATGTGTCAGTCAGCTGCAACGTGCAAAGCAACGCAAGGCTTTCTGAGAACAAGCGTGCCAGCTTTCAGCTAGCTATTGCAAAACTTCACATTTCCCATCAGTGTCAGCATGACCTGACCGGTCACGTCCGTGCCATGCCCACATATACGAGAAACACATATTTCACCTTTATGGAAAAAACCCAAAGTCTGCCTTTGCCGATGACACGTAGGCAGCAACACCAGACCATAGGTGTGTTTTCGGTCCTTAGAAGGTATCACACCAGGGTTGGCCCTCACCGATTGGTCCAGCAGGACATAGTCTGATCTGTGTTACGTATTTTGTTATAAGCCATCCTCTGAGGCTTGTACCTATAAAATGTCTCTGCACTGTCATACCAATTGGGCACTCCGTAAGCTTTGCTGAGGCCTCCGTGTGCACGTTGATTTTGCATTCTGGTTGGGTTCCCAATAAACCTTGCAAAACTTGTGTGCTGAGAGAGAACTGTTTATTTCAGTGTTTTCATTTATCCTTTATTTTTCAGCTTCAACAACTGGATTCCGGTGTAGTATCACGCAGTATTGATGCATCCATGTGGCATCACACAGTACCGGCACATCCCTGTGTGTGTGCAAGGTGACATTATATGCCTAGGGTTTGTCATGTGGTATCTCTGCACCCCGGTGCCTGTCAGCTATTCCTATGTTGTCGCACAGGACCAACTCCCCCTGGGGCTGGATTTGGGGCATTTGGATGCCTATGTCAGTGAGTACCTGTGAACCATTGGGTGCGGACAGTATCTAAGCACCCTAAGCTGGGGGTGGGTGTGAAAAAGAGTGGGGGGGGGGTTCAGTTTCACAATGTAACGCTGACTTGCAAATTGTGATTGGTCATCTAAATACAAAAAGCACTAATCGCTGAACTAATCATTTATGTATGACGGGATACACGCCTGCTGCCTGAGAAGTCCTCCTCACCGCTAGGACTGCAAGATCAGTACAACCGAGGGGACCAGGAGAACCGAAACGTGAGTAGCAAGCTACGGCATCACGTGTGATGGGCGATCAATTCAAGGGCACAGTCGGTACCAGCAGGAGGCGGTGCGGCCCATGCACTATAATTGAAGTGTATAAGCGTGTCAACCATTGGGGTTTGCCATTTGTGGTAAGTTAGCAATACGCTGCCTTATAAGTGTACACCTGGCTAGCTCAACCAGAACTCAGGTATTGCGGGCGGATGCGACACATCAACACCCTTGTCGGGGAACGGTGATATGCCACTACAAACGCCTGTGCTCACAGGCGCCTTTCATACCGGACACTACAGTGTTGGGGATGCTAAATAGTAGGAGGATAGGCTAGCACTGAGCTTATCCCAGGAACATGATAGTCAGGGGCAGATAGTGCACGGTGTACATGATATGCATATGGGAGAGCTCAGGAGGTGCCAGCACTATATTGGTTGTGTATAGGTATGTTACCAATTGGTTGTGCCAGAAGTAGTAATGAAGCAGTACGCTGCTTCACAGGAGTGTGCCTTGCCAGCTCGGCCAAACCCAGGAGTAATCGGCGACTGCAACACCTCAGCAAACCTTGTCGGGAAGCAGTATTCTGCCTTTATGGCGCCTGTGCTCCCAGCTGCCATCGTAGCAGACACTGCGTGGTGGGGATTTTCCATAGTAAGGAGGTAGGCATACACGGAGCATTTCCCAGAGCATAGTGGTCAGATGTAGGTGGTTCACGGACTTTAGGATATGCTCGTGGGAGATCTTGGGGCCTGTGGTTCCCTGGGTAGCCTTCCAATTGCACCAACAATGAGTGTCAGCGTCTGGGGTGCCGTGGCTTATCGAAATCAATTGAGCCCATCTAGTGGCCCCATGGCGGCAGGTCTACTTTCCCCGAGTCAGGCAGCCCTAGCATATCTATCCTGCACTTGGGAGGGGGTGGGGAAGGACTGGGTACGCCTGGACGCCTGGGTAGAAGGGTGGGTCGACATGTCTGTGCCCGGGGTACACCCTGGTGCAGACATTCCAGAGCTTCCAATGGGGAGGAAGAGAGTCTGTGAGGCCATTGGGCCACTGGAAACAAATACCTAGTAACAAACTGGTGAGGCTAGCTAGGGCTTGACACTTACAGACTATAGCCCAGGGGTGCATCTGGGGGGATTTGTGCTTCTTAAAAGACGGCGTCCATTTGTCCACACCAGGGGATGAAACAGTCTCAGAGAATCTTCTTGCCTAGTTAGTGGTGTGTTAGTGGTGTATAGGGACAGGGCATGACCTTGCAGTGAGTTGGTAGGGGGGTGCCTGATAGTCGGGCTACAAAATATAACGGCTAGGTTTGTGAATTTTAAGGACAGGGCATGATCTTTCAGTGTAGGAGGGTAGGGGGGACCAGATAGTCTGTCAACTACGCTGTCCTGTTGCGGTAAGGTCATGATTGGTGAGCAGTAAATTTAAGGTCCTTAGAGGGCGACGCCGTTCATGAATGGGGTCGCCCAAGGGGAGGGACAAGTGATCTCTCCTAGAACTCCAGGGGCAGTTACAGCCTGTCGGCTACATGGGTGGTGGGGGGCAGGGGGTGGAAGTCAAGCTTTCTCTAGGCTGGTTGGCCACCCTGCACATGCACAATGACGCCAGTAAACAGCCCAGAGATGCAAGGGCCCCCTTTAATGGAAATAGAGCATACGGGGGTAACCGGGGGTGGGGGGGGTGGGGGAGTACCCTCACGGCAAACGAGGCCTCTGCGCATGCGCACTTCGACGGAAGGGCGTGGTTAATAGGGCGTACGGGGGTAACGGGGGGGGGAAGTACCCTCACTGTAAACAGGCCCTTTGTGCATGCGCACTTCGACGGAAGGACGTGGTTAATAGGGCGAACTGGGGTAACCGGGGGAGAGGGAGGGGGGGGCAGTACCCTCTCGGTAAATGGGCTCTTTGCGCATGCGCACTCCGACGGGAGGGCGTGGTTTAAGTTATAAGGATCTGACACCAGTTAGTGACATTTGCCGTAGGCCCAAATAGGATACGCAGAAAAGTCATTATTGTAAGATTGATACTTTAGATTCGGATAGGAAATACCTTGCAATAGAATTATGTTAAGGTTAGCCATCTGATATCTGTATATATCAATTGTAATCGAAGGTCATGGAACGTTTTCTGCGTAATTGTGTAAATATTGTTTATTTCAATTTTTCATTTATTTTTATGTTTTAATAAATACGGCCAGGGGTTGTACGACCCCCACTTCCAAATAAATCCCTCTCATGTCCTTGTTAATAATGTTTGTTAACGGAAGGGGGGGGGTCCTCCAGCAGTCCCTGGCCATACAGCATTGCTGATGGAATGAGGTGCTTCAGGTATACACCTTTTCAGCCATTATACGAGAATGTTATGCAGTGTATGCTGCTAGTGTGAGGTGCTTCAGGTATACACCTTTTCAGTGATTATACGAGAATGTTATGCAGTGTATGCTGGGTGATAAATGGACACAACATTTTAACTAAAGGAATATAAAGATGCTTGCAAGCAGCAGAGAAATACTTTAGGAAAGTCAATGATTGATTCAACCCAGATATGTGACTGGGGGTGAGTGTCTGAACAGTTTCAGCGGTCCATCCAACATCTCCTTGTGTTTGCTTTGTTCGCCCTCAGTTGGCAAGGTATGCCCAGACGTGGGTACTTTGCTCGCTTGGCTGATATGGGGTGTTACCCTGAAGCCGGTCCCAGGATGCTTGTTTCCAGTCCGGGGAAGACCTGGCTTGGCAGGTCAGGCAGGACTGTTCTCATGAGGCACAGAGTCAAGGCTGATTTACAAATAGCTGCTCTGAACAGAGGTGGCAAAGAGAGACAAAGAACGATGATGGGTTCAACCCAGATCTGTGACTGGAGGTGAGTGTCTAAAACGTTTCAGCACTCCGTCCATCATCTCCTTGTGTTTGCTTTGTCCACATTACGTGTCTAGCACCAAACACTGCAACAACACAAACAGCTTAAAACCCTCTCTTTCATCAAGTAAGATTCCAAGCAGTTTTCTCTGCTTGTTTTTGGTGCCATATTAATGTCTTGATTCCATTTCAGTTACCATTATTCTCACCCAGATTCCTTTACTCTGCATTTTATTTGAACACAATGATCTTGGAGTAGAAATCCTTCTTCCACACTCTCCATTTTAAGGGTGTGTTGCACTCGATCAGAAGTGTAATGGTTTTTCAAGCCCCGTAAACTGAACTGATGCCGCTGGCCCGCACCCACATTATGAAAGTTATTATTGCACTGGGTCTCTGACATCTGGTTGGCTATTGATCTTGTGGTGGCAATCAAGAAACATCAGATGGACTCCAGGAGTCTTAAAAGATGTTGCTGACTATTTGTCGTGAGGTGCTGCATCACAAGCAGAGCCACAGGAGAGAATAAAGCAGCCCCCTCAGCTGTGGGACAGAAGAAAGGAGTTGAGGACGAGATGCACTCTTCCATCAGATGTTGAGAGAGTTGGGTCACCGGCGATAAACTCTAGTCTGGTGTAAGCCAACTCAACAACTGAGGTAATTATATGTAGGGTTGACACCATTGTTGCATGCATTTATTCCTCAGCGTCCATGTAGCACAGAAATGCAGTCAGTAACAAATGACCAAAGTTTGTCAATTTCTGGTTTGATGTGGCTGACATATGTTAGTATACGAGTAAATATTTAGTATAAATTCCTCAGTATATGCACCTTAACTCCAGGACTTCACTGATGACTTCTGGTGAACACATCCTGCCTAGATCAGGGCTTGATTGTTGTTACACTGGAGTAATCCTGCGTAATTCAGTGGAGACATCAGGCTTGCATTTGATGGCAAAACTGTAAAAATATATTGCTTGTAATTGTATGGTGTCATGGATGCTTTATAGTGGCAGGATGCAGGATCCCAGGTATAGGTCGCCTCGTGGTTGGTCTTGCTACAGGTCAGGCGAATCAAATCGAGGGAGGGAAAGGGGTGGAGCTTTGGAGGAGAGTTACCAGGTTGTTATGGCAAGTTAAGAATATTAAGGAGTGTTGCCCTTGGGGGCTTGAGCTATGGAAGGTTGTTGTTAAAGGGACATGCTTGGGTGGGGGGGGTCATCGGGTAAAAAGATATGTTGGTTGCTTACAGTTGAAGGTGCAAGAGTACAGATCGGTTCATGTTAATGTATGGTGAGATCGGTTTGTAACCAGTGCGGCAGATTCCACAGTAAGAGGGTTGTGATGCTACCTGTCTTTTTAATGTAAACTAGGGGATTTTTACCTAAACCTCTAACAATTAATTGAAACAATGAATGTTAGTTGACGGATAAACATAACTTTATTCGTTTACCCCGACAATGAATTTTGTCTTTTGTTTTTTTCAGTTATCACAATTTTTGTCTTTTTATACACAGAACAAAGGTCGCCATCAACTTCATGTATGGCCATATGTGGTTTGAAAAACAAATTTGTAAATATTTACGGTGAGAAAATGCAACAGTAAACATGTGAATACATATAAATCAAAAAGGTGCTCGTGAACATAACATCAACATGGACAATTAGATCATAAACTTTGAAAAATCACAATTAAACTTTGAAAAATCACAATTGTCAGTATGTACCCTGGGGGGTGAGAGACTTTTCAAAATTAAACCCCAAACACTGAAACTGAATGAATCAGTCCAATTCAGGGAAAAATGCCCATTTTGTGCATCAGTCGCTTAGGTATGAATGTCAAACACGAAAGAAATGCCGACGCGTTTCGAATCCTGTTAAATGATTTGCAGGATTCTCATCAGGGCGGTGTAATTCTGGTCCATGGGCACCGTTTACAAAAAAGGGAAAAGATTGTTTTAATCAAACGGGGTCCTCGAGCCAAAATGCTATTGAAATGTTCGCTTCACTAAGAGCGGCATACCTTGTGTAATTCTTGCCCAAGGCTGCACTTGGTTAGTGAGAACGTCTGTGCCGTGGAAATGAACTGCAACAGAGTGAAGATTGGGTCAAACAACATTCTGGTGGAAGCAATGGTTGTTTGCCTGAATTAATGTGCGGGAAGGGAAAGGGAATTTACCTTTACTCTTTGTGATCCGGCGGCGGGTCTGCCAGTTTCCGGATAATTGCTTTCTATGTCGACCGTGTTACATCCCTGATGAAATTAAGTTTGTCAAGAATGGGATTAGTATTATTGCGCTACTCTGTGACATACAGAATAGTACGTTTTCTAAGCTTCCGCACACATAGTTCCAACAGAGTAGCGCAATAATACTAATCCCATTCTTGGCAAACTTAATTTAATCAGGGATGTAACACGGTCGACATAGAAAGCAATTATCCGGAAACTGGCAGACCCGCCGCCGGATCACGAAGAGTAAAGGTAAATTCCCTTTCCCTTCCCGCACATTAATTCAGGCAAACAACCATTGCTTCCACCAGAATGTTGTTTGACCCAATCTTCTCTATGTTGCAGTTCATTTCCACGGCACAGACGTTCTCAATAACCAAGTGCAGCCTTGGGCAAGAATTACACAAGGTAAGCCGCTCTTAGTGAAGCGAACATTTTAATAGCATTTTGGCTCGAGGACCCCGTTTGATTAAAACAATCTTTTCCCTTTTTTGTAAACAGTGCCCATGGACCAGAATTACACCGCCCTGATGAGAATCCTGCAAATCATTTAACAGGATTTGAAACGCGTCGGCATTTCTTTCGTGTTTGACATTCATGCCAAAGCGACTGATGCACAAAATGGGCATTTTTCCCTGAATTGGACTGATTCATGCAGTTTCAGTGTTTGGGGTTTAATTTTGAAAAGTCTCTCACCCCCCAGGCTACATACTGACAATTGTGATTTTTCAAAGTTTATGATCTAATTGTCCATGTTGATGTTATGATCACGAGCACCTTTTTGATTTATATGTATTCACATGTTTACTGTTGCATTTTCTCACCGTAAATATCTACAAATTTGTTTTTCAAACCACATATGGCCATACATGAAGTTGATGGCGACCTTTGTTCTCTGTATAAAAAGACAAAAAATTGTGATAACTGAAAAAAACAAAAGACAAAATTCATTGTCGGGGTAAACGAATAAAGTTGTGTTTATCCGTCAACTAACATTCATTGTTTCAATTAATTGTTAGAGGTTTAGGTAAAAATCCCCTAGTTTACATTATACTGTGGCCCTACCTACCCTCTTTCCCACGGCGCCCAACCACCCTTGTTTTTTTACCTGTCTTTTTAAAGCAGACTTTTTATACATTCAGAGAAGATACGGCTTCTTGGTTTCTTGCAATGAGAAAAAAGAAGGTGAGCCACTGCAGCAGGAGCGTTACAAAACTCCGAGGTCACAAAAGCCAGCACACACCCATCAAGGACCAAAACCTGCTTGACCAATATGTGACAGGGTCCTTCCCAGATAATTTCGGCATGGGTGGTGTTTTTGCTGCTTGTAAAGGTCATTGGGGTTGGTGCGTTTGTATTTCTTCAGCTGTAGAGTTTGCCAAGCCTACACTCAGATGCAGGTGAACTATTCCCCATTTGTGGCTTGTCTTAGTTAGCCCCATCTCCCCTAACCCAATCAATAAATAATACAACTGAGCTTTCAGCCCAAGGGGAACTAGATCAAAAGTTTATTTTTCATTAAGTCACTTGCAGGGCGGCAGGAGTTAACTACATGTCTGGACAGCTAATATGGGCTGGCCTGCCCCAGACATCCCAGCTTTCCTGGGAGGTAGGCTGTTTGTAAAGTTCACTTTTCTATATAATAAAACACACCTTATAACTTTTAGCCTAAAAGCACTATGTTTCAGAATAGGCTCTTCATACAAAAAACGGTACAATGAGTGAACGAGCTGAGTGTATGCTGTGGACATCTATATGATTAGCATTTTATATGTCTGAGGTCTGTAACAGTCAACCCGGTCTTTTATCCTCGTGATGTCGATAAATGGGGTGCCATCTAAGTGGGAAATCAGACCGTCTACTATAGAACTAGAAGCTGCAGAAGTTATATAAAAAAGTCAATATTGGGCACTTTTACTCAAGAGACTACGAACATAGGCCTCGGTGGGCTGCATCCATGCCATATTTTACCATTAACAACAGAATCAAAATGGAACTCGCTTACATATTCACTGTGCAAATACTTATTTTGAGTGGTTATCTTCAAACTCTGATATGGATCTGGTCCTCCTGAGCTTGATCGAAAGACGGAAATCGATAATCGGAATTTACAGTATGTGCTCTTGTTTGTGTTCACTAGACAAGAGTCTGGATTTCTGTCATACATACCCATAGATACATTCTTTAATAGCAGTTAAGTCCTTTCGTTTCATGAAACTCTTTATCACACGAAAGGTAGCCCCTTCTCTTAATTCCGAAAATTCTTATTGTGCCTCCAGGCTACCTGGCAGCCACTCCTGGGCTCTTTAGGCTAGCTAAGTTTGACATGGGCAAGCTAAGATACAGAAGCAAACGTGGCATCTTAAATAATGAATGACTCGTTTCATGGTTGCATCATTTAATTTATCTCAAAAGATGTGATAAAACAGACTAGGCTAACGACCGTGACTGGTTGGGTGGACATTCTACTAGAATTGAGCTTCTTTGTGTTTGCTAACAGCTGCTGTCCTCTCCACAACACCTATCAGCAGGACTTGTGTTGCCACCTCACATACAGTCACCACAGCTGTGATCTTCAGTGCCCAGTCAGCCAGCAGGACTCTCTTGTCACCGAATAACCTGCCTTATACAGCACACAACCCGTTAACGTTGTAATGTTAATTTTGCGGGGTGGCGGTGCAGTTCACCCAAGCAGGGGGCATACGCTTCGGCTCTGGCGAATGACGTGATGCGCCGAGATAATAAAATAAAGAGGCGTGGCCCAGAGGCAGTAGTTGGGACCGCGCTACCAAACCATACACCAGCATAGCGTTTATAATTTAGCGCCGCAGCACGCACTTGGTCCCCCGCTACCCAGCATTTTACACTGGAGACGAGGAGGTAGCGAACACACGCTATTTCTCCGCACTGCGCTCTGCTCCACAGCGCGCCATGGAGGTGAGTCAGCTTTTGTGCCCGGCAAAGGCCTTGCGGCCCCAGATCCAAACCATCTCTCTCACATGTGCTCGGCTCCACGCACCCCCTGGTTAGGGTGACCAGACATCCCCGTTTTCCCAGGACGGTCCCCGTTTTTGGAGAAGTGTCCCCGTGTCCCGACACTTTTCTCCAAGTGACTCAAATGTCCCCGTTTTCAACCAGTGTCCCAGGTAAACACAGAAATGTCCCTGTTTTTCATTGTTCCAGTTGAGCATGCACGCGCATGCTCTCTTTTCAAAGGCATTTGCTAGCCTGTGATGTTTTATTGATTTTTGGCAAATATATGCTGTGGTCCTTAAACGTGTAAATGTAATAGGAAGTACTAATGCTGCTGTGTAAAGGAGAGGGGTGCCAATAAAAGACCTCAGATTTGTTGTCTAATGCTTCATCTCGGTCTGTGGAGGGAGCTGTCGTTGTTGTCCCTTTTCTAGGTCTATGACAGCTGTCAAATAATCCTACTTTTATGTCGATGGTTACTGCAAACCGTAGTCCTACTTCTATGTCTATGACCTGTCCCCGTTTTTTGTTTTGAGAATCTGGTCACCCTACCCCTGGTGCAGGCAGACAGGACGCGGTGTGAAAAAGCCTGTGTGAAGCAAGGCCACGAATACCCTCGGTCAGGCGGTTGCCCATTCTGGCAGAGCGGGGCAGTGCACATAGCACGAGGTACACGCCAGTTGTATCCTGAAGGCGGCGATCCCAGAAATTGAGCCCTTTATAGTGGATGGCGCTCCCTCCTCACTTGCCCCAAAATGGAAGGACTGGACAGATTCAATTCTACTTCGAGGGGGCAGGCATTGCCCGTGACAGGTGCCGGGTGCTGCTTCTCCACCTAGGAGGCAAAGATATACTTCACATATACAAAACGCTGGTAGAGGCCACCCCCAAGACATACGTGACATTGTTCAATGCTCTAAATGCATACTTCGAGCCTATGGCGAACAGAGACTATGAGAGATAAACAGAAAGCAGAGGAGTCATTAGATGACTTCCTTGGACGCCTGAAAGAGCTGGCAGCACAAGTGTTTTCCAGGATGAACAGGAAGAAATCAGGGCCCAGATAATACAGGGCTGCCAACTCCTCGAAGCTCAGAGAGAACATTCTCCAGGAATCTGCAAACCCTTGGCAGACATTCTCACCTTGGGACCGTCAAAGGAGGTGGTGAAGGCCAGGGCATCCCACATGGAGGCTGCACTCCACCGCCCCATCAAGATTGAGCAGGCGAAAGTCGTGGAGGCCAAACCGCGCCAATTCCCAGGCAAGCGTCAGCAGGACAAAAAGAAGGAATGCGGCTACTGTGGGGGTACGCCCCACTGCATGTAGGACTGCCCAGCGAAAAGGAGAAGGTACACGGTGTGTGGCCACATAAACCATTTTGCAGCAGTGTGCCGTTCAGAGAAGCCTCGGAAAGAAATGGCCCTGACCGTAGGCGACACACAGAATAGTGAAGACATGGATGAAGACATGGATGACGACACAGGGGACTACCCTGTTCATTACGTATTTGTAATGGACCAACTGCCACAGAAAAGGCACAGACTCCCAAAGTGCAAGATCCAGATTCACCACCAATACGTGCGGGCCACCATAGACACCGGGGCTTCAATCGAACTGATGGCCGCCAACGTCTACAGAAACCTGAGTCCATGCCTACCGTTGAGCGAGGCCAAGATTTGAGTATTCGCGTAGGAGCAGAAGACACTCATCCTGCTCCTGGGCTGCTTCAAAACTGAACTTCGGCATCAGGACATGAGTATCCCCACCACGGTGTATGTAACAGAAGAAGGGAGTGGAATGCTGGTCAGTGGCCATGCAGTGGAAGAGCTGAGGCTGATCTCCTTTGCCCTCGCTGTCCAGGAAGAAGAATTAGCGGCCATCATGGAGGAGTTTGAAGATATCTTCCAAGGCATAGAATGCCTCAAAGGGAAAGAAGTCTCACTCCACATCGACCAGTCAGTTCAACCGGTGGTGCTGAGACACAGTCACATAGGGTTCCCCCTCTGACAAAGTTAAAGATGAAGTGGAGTCGTTGGAACAGCAAGGGATCATAGAGAAGGTTAGTGGACCTTTCCCATGGGTGTCCCAGATAGTGGTGGCCAGAAAGCCGAAGCAGCCTGGGCAGGTCAATATCTGCAATGACATACGCCTCCCAAACGTGGCCAAAGAAAAGGGAACGTCACATAACCCCTACTATCAACGATGTTCTGGGGGAGCTGAATGGTGCAGTGTGGTGCTCAAAAATGGACTTACGCTTGGGGTATCACCAACTGCCCCTACATCCAGATTCCTCATATCACTACATTCTCCACCCATGTAGTCCTGTGGCCAATACAAGCGCCTAAACTTCGGGATTTCGAGCACTGCAAAGGTGTTTCAGAACCCTCTTAGGGAAGTCTTAAGCTGGCTCCCGGGAGTACTTAATGTCAGCAACGACCTGTTGGTATACGCCACATCCCTGGAGGATCATCACAGACGGCTCCGCAGTATCCTCCAATGGATCCGAGAAGCCAGCCTTACACGGCACAAAAAAAAATGCCAATTCTTGCAAAAGAAAAATAGTTTCTTTGGGTACATGTTCTCAGACAAAGGGGTGGCCCCAGATCCCAACAAGGTACAGGACATTCAGGGTGCTCTGGCACCCTCCAACATCTCTGAGATGCAGAGCTTCTTGGGGACGGTTAATTTCTGTGGGCGCTTCATCCCAGATCTGACCAACATCACAAAACCCCTCAGGGAACTGACGAAGACCACCACCAAGTGGCAGTGGTCCCCCACCAAGAAAGAGCCTTCAAGGACACTAAAGCAGCACTCTCAGCAAACACCACACTGTCGTACTTTGACCCGGCCCGGCCCACCAACATTGTCATTGATGCCAGCCCCTACGGGCTAGGAGCAGTGCTTCCGCAACAGCAACGACGAATGGGATCCGTTTGCCTACACAAGCCGCTCCCTGATGGAAACCTAGCAGCGTTACTCTCAGATTGAAAGGGAGGCTATAGCTATTCATTGGGCCTTTCAGCATTTTCACATTTTCGTGTATGGCCACCCGTTTACAGTGTCCACAGACCACAAGCCGCTTATACCTCTCTTTCAAGGGTCCGCCTCGAAGCCCCCCCCCCCCCCCCCCCAAGGATAGAGAAGTGGATCCTCCAGATGCAAGGATATGATTACCGGGTAGAGTACAAACGGGTTCATCCAACCAAGCAGACTACCTTTCGAGGCACATGAGGGGGGCGACCAAAGCAGAAGAGGAGGAGGCCGAAGACACCGAAGAATACGTTAGTTTCATGGCCGAATGGTCCTGGACGATTCCGATGAGGATCGAAACACTGGTGGAAGCTACCAGAAGTGAAGAGTGTCTGCAGCTGGCCATCACTGCGGTTCGAGCTAATGACTGGCGCTCCATCCAGACCAGTATGACCAGACGGACAACACAAGCAAAGGCCACATTGGAGTCGGTAATGAGAGTCAAAGAAGAACTATCCATTTACAGTAATGGATGCCTTTTGAGAGGTCTGTGACTAATCATCCCTTCAAGCCTTGCTAAACAGGCGGTGGAACTCACACATCGAGGGCACCAAGGCGTTGTGAAGACAAAAAGTCGGCTGAGGACAAAAGTGTGGTTCCCAGGGATGGACATGATGGTAGAGCAGGCCGTCAGAACATGCCAGTTGCGTCAGGTATCTGGTCAGCCGGAGCGACCTGCACCCTTCATTACAGAAGACAACCTGCAACGACCTTGGGAGCGTGTCAGGATAGACTTTGGGCACCTGCAGGACGGGCACTAAGCCTTCATAGTCATAGATGATTACTCAAAATACCCCAAAGTCGAAATTGTAGGAAGCCAAACCGCCCAGGAGTTGATCACCAAAGAGGAGAAAATCATCGCTACCCACAGAATCTTTGAGGTGATTAAGAGAGACAATGGCCCACCATTTCAGGGACAGGAGTTTGCTGAATATCTCAGATCCTGGGACATCCGCCATCGGAAAGTGACGCTGCGCTGGCCTCAAGCAAACGGGGAGGTTGAACGTCTCATGCGCACCCTCAAAAAAGTCATTTGCATTGGTCATGCCGAAAAAGCGCCTCTGGAACGAGCCATCTACAGTTTCCTGATCGAATACCGGTTGACGCCCCATCTTATGAAGGAGAGAGCACCAGGGCCAGCGAGCATGGGCCGAGTACTGAGAGACACAATTCCCCATCACCCGAACTGGGTTCCTTCCCCGATCGACAGCGCCCGGGTCCTGGCCAAATGGACCAGCATCAACGACCAGTCCAGCATCAACCAGAAAGCAAGTGCATCGGCCATCTGTAAAGGGGACATGGACTACATCAAAGACAGACATCCAGGGAGCAAATTCTGCCTCCCATTTGAGCAGTTCCAATGGACAATAACTCGTCGGAGAGGCACGATGGTCACTGCCCAGAGGGGAACAGAAGAACTCACAAAAAATGTGTCATTCTTCAAAAAAGTTCATTCCGGAACTCCCAGTCTCCCAATCCTGGAAAGTGAGGAGGCAGGCCCAAGTCAGAGAGTGTCTGAGGAGAGTGAAACCGCCAGAGCTTGACACCCATGGCTGTTTCGGATATGACCGACTGGGAGTCCCCATCAAAGCGGATAGACCCTGAAGGAGAGCAGTCCGGCTACCCCCTTAAGGCTACTGATGGCTGCGTCCCGAAGGAGGTTGCCCAGTCTCTGCCTCCATCCCAGGAAGGGTGTTCCCGGTATGATCTGGAAAGGAATCTTGTCCCCTCCTCCCGTCTTGCAGGGTTCATGATGTGACAAACCGTGGACCCGTGATGGGCGGTGACCTGTACCTGCATTGTCGAGCCAGAAGTGGCCTCATTATCCTGAACTGGCAACAGATTGTTGGTTTGCATATTGTTTTGTTTAATAAAAGTAAAGAGGAATGTAATGTTCATAGTGCTGGGTGGCGGTGCAGTTCACCGGCGCACAGGCATACGCCTCGGCTCTGGCACATGACGAAATGCGCAAAGAGAGTAAAATAAAGAGGCCTAGCCCAGCGGCGGTAGTTGGGACCGCGCTACCAAACCATACACCAGCGTAGCGTTTATTATTTAGCGCCGCAGCTCACACTTGGTCCCCCCGCTACCCAGCCTTTTACAAACATAATTGCTGTTACCACCATACACCATGTTAGTTAAAGCTGTGGTCACAACTCTACATCATTTTGCACTGTGTAATGCAGTACACAGGTCAGCATCTGTCAATATAAAGGATGCTTGGCATGCACTTCACGGGTGGTTAGGTGCACAAATACACACTGCCTGAAAAACGTGACCGTCACGCAGTGGCGGCTCTTTTATTAGAGCCGGGGCGATGCCCCCTATGTTTGGCCCCCACCAGCCCCTGATTTTAATATAAATCAAGCTACAGTTTTCTGGCCACGGGTGCTGCGAATTCTAATTTTTTATTGGCCACAGGGGAGCCAGGCTGCTTTATTTATGAGTGGCTGGGGCTTCAATATAGAATGCAGGCTCACTTCCTGGTCGTCCACACTCACTTCAAAGTGTGCATGTCATGTTGGCCGGCTGCCTTCCAGCGACCAGCCCGACATGCTCACTAGAGGTTTCTCACATATGCGCATGTGAGGTGGTGGGCAACCGCAGCCCACTGCACTCAGAATGAGTGCTGGGTCCGCCTGCAGATGGAATCCTGGCACTGCTCCAGCAAGGGAACAATGCTTCCGGATTGGCCAGAACTTGCAGCCCTAATGGCACTGGAAAGGAGTTTGTGGAGAGTTGTGGTGGTTCCAGCCGGACCAAAGGCAGGTAGGTTAAAAAAAAAAGAAACTAACTCTAAGGGTGTCCATGCATTATGCTGAACAGTTAATCGTTCTAGTCTATGTTAATTCTATGCCAGGACTGGAGGCAAGGTTTATGCCTTCATTCTCCACTTTAATGCATAGCAGCAAAGATATACAACAAGACTTCATTTCCCACGGAACAAAGGGAAACTGTAGTCACACAAGAAACTCCTGGTAACAACCAATCAACGGTCAAGCACCACTGTTCAATCAGGGCCAAGGCAGCCCAACATAGTCCTTTCACAGTGTTCTCTCCTCCTCTTTCTTCGCTGCTGCGCAGCAAGATAAGTACCCTTCAGGCTTTGTTGCCTTATTAGCTTGATTTGTGGCATGTTTTATTGACTGGCTCCGCTACTCGCAGTGATTTCTGTTCTAATGTTATGATTATAACTTAGTATTTTACTTGTTTGCTTCATGTTGTGTTTATGATGTGTTGTTATTTTTAATGGCTATTATTTTGTACTCCGCGGGTTTTTGCCGATACTCTGTGCTGTAGCGTTCTAGCCAGTCTCATTCTTTCATGGGCTTGCCCTCCTCTCCCGCGGCGGGTCTCCTGAGGTGAGAGGAGTTTGTCGGGGTTCCGTTCTCCTAACTACGCGGCTGAGTGCTGGTGCTGTTCCCAGTCCTCCCGCCTCTAGAGGGCGCGGCAGGCTGTGCGGGAGTGGCGTGTCGCTTGAACTCTCTTTAGGGAGTTTCAAGTGTCGCACCCTCGTCCGCGGGAATGTTGGTCTGAGGAGGACGCCCGGAGGAGGGTGTATAACGTTGTCGGCGCTAGTTTACCGCGCTTGTGGTGCCCCACGCTTTGCGCATTGGCTCGAGTTCAGGAGCAGGGCAGAGCCTGTATTTGCGGCCCGTTGCGGCTGTTTAACGCCTCATTGAAGGTCTTGTATGTCCAGGGGCCACATCGAAGGGACTTGCCCAGACCCATTACCCTGTGCATTGGAGGGTGTTATAACTGTTGTCACCAGCGTAGTCCCAGGGCTTAGAGCCTTTTGATTGGGGCTATCGCATTGAAGCTGTGGGCTGCCACCCAGCCTCCTTTACATTAGCCTCTGTTACTAGGCTTGAGGTTACCCGCTCATCCTGTGACAGTCTCCTGACTGTGGGTGACATTATGGAGTACTATGACGAGTACGAAGAATTCCAAGAGGTGGAAGACCCCCTCGCTGACATGTCTTGGGGGAGGCCTTTTATGAGGCGGTAGATACATCAATTTACAAAGCTGTTGACCTAGCAATGTCCCCTTTAGAAGACAGGCTGTCGCAAAAAATAGAACAAGCTTTTTCCATGCTCTCCCAGAAGATTGCTGTTCCCCCTACCCAGCCTTCCCAAGACACTGTGGGTGACCCCCCTCCTAAGCGCCCCCGCCAGGCAGAAATTGATGGGGATGCATTTGATCGTTTACATCAGGCCTTTATGGCCAGTCGTCGCAGGTTCCCACTCTTCCGGCCCCAGGCTCCTCCACACCTCCCATACCGGTCCCTGTACCCTCTACCCCTGCCCTTCAGCCTACACCAGGGACGTCCCAAGAACCCCCTAGCACAGAGGACATGTTGGACCCTAACGATATAGTCCACCCGCGGTCCTCTGGGTGGGCCCCATCTGATAAAGTGGGGGCGTACGTGGCTGCTCACATCCAACGCCCCCTTGAGAAGGAAGCTTGCAACTGTTTGAGGGCAGAGTGCCCTCATCCCTCTATGGAGGGAAAGGTAGCTCTCACCCCAGAGATTGATCCGCGAATGGGTACCTTCCTCCAAAAATTCATTAGAGACCCCAAAATGGGAATTGACAGATCCTGGAGGGCCTGCCAGGATAAACTCCTGGACACCCTGGGCCCCATTACCAAAATCTTAGACATGGCGGAAGAGGCCAAGGAGTCTGGTTCAATTATTTCCCCAGAAACTCTTTCTGGCTGAGCACAACATGTTGTGATCTTTATGGGCAACGCAAATTGTGCCCTGTCCATGGAACGCCGCCGGTCCCTACTCATCAAGATTGACCCGAAGTTGGGTGACTTGGCGGATTTCAAGGCAGGAGCGGTGGCCCAGGGCAGACTTTTTGGCGAGCCCTTCGTTAAGGAGCTCGGAAAGTTTGTGAACACCTTCACCTCCCTAGACCGGGCGCAGTCCACGATAAAGAAAGCGTTTCCCAGGGTTTTTCGGGGGGCGGCCGAGAACGGGGCTGCTCGGCCGGTCGCCAGCAGCGCCAGACCAGCCAGAGAGGCTCCGGAAACATCCAGGACTAGTCCAGGTTCGGGAGCTTGTACCCCACTCAAGGAAAACGGGGTAAAGGGAGAGGATACCGCTGAGGAGCTTCAGCCTCTAATCCAGGTGAGAGTTCTCCCTTCTTCCCCACAAGACATAGGGGGTCGTTTAGCCCGATGTTTTCAGGTGTGGTTGACTATCACGAGGGATGCGTGGGTGCTGCAGGCGGTGAGGGGTTTTCACATAGATTTCGAGGGGACTCCGGTACAAACTTCCACACCTCGCCCTATTCAGTTCTCCATGCAGGACGCCCTCCTGGTAAGCGAGAAAGTGGCGTCTCTTCTCCGGAAGGGCGCTGTTTGCCGCACTACCCTGTACCCACGAGGTTTCCTGAACAACCTTTTCCTGGTCGACAAGACCGATGGCGGGAAGAGACCGGTGATAAACCTGAGCGATTTCAATCAATGGCTGGTTTATCGCCACTTCAAGATGGAGGGAATCCATCGTCTGAGAGATGTGCTGCGTCCTCTGGATTGGATGTTCCGGCTGGACCTCAAGGATGCCTATCTGGTGGTCCCTATATTTCCGCCCCATCGTCGGTTCCTTCAATTCCTCTGGGACGGCGACGTGTACGAGTTCACATCTCTTCCTTTCGGACTCTCCTCGGCTCCTTGGTGCTTCACCAAGGTTCTCAAGCCAGTGGTAGATTTCTTACGGTCCAGGGAAGTCAGGATGATCGTTTACCTCGACGATCTCCTCCTTACAGCGGATTGCCCGACCCGCTTGCTTCAACAACTGCAGATAGCGGTTTCCCTCCTTCCAGACTTAGGATTTGTGATCAACGAGAAGAAATCTCAGTTGCAGCCGACCCAATCTATTACATTCTTGGGATTCGTCGTAGACTCGCTTGCAGCTACGCTCAGTCTCCCGGGCAGGAAAGTGACCAAGATCCGACACGAGTTGCGTCGAGTGTTGTCCAAACCTCAGATTTCTCTCCGCCAGTTGGCGTGAGTGGTGGGACTTTTGTCCGCGTCCATACAGGCAATCTTCCCGGGCCCGCTCCACTACAGAGCGTTGCAGCGCCTCAAAGGGTTTTTTCTTTGGAAAGGCTACCCTTACCCCCACAAGGTCGCTTTGTCCTTAGAGGCAAAAGCCGATAGCAATTAACAAGTGGGGACACTTGCCAAGAACACACCCGGCATACGCACTTGAGCAAAGCCACTTCGTGACACTCACACTGAGGCCACATAAACAGGGGAGGGGCTCTAAACACCTGCTACCGGCCACCCAGAGGACACTGGAGGCATGGTGGGGTGCAGAGAAACAAATGGGCTGGGATAAGAAGGTCACGAGGGGGGCCCCGCTGGGAAATTGAAGGTGTTCCAAGACTAGGACTTGATCGGAATCTCCAAAGTTGGAGACTTGATAAAGGTTGGTACCCTGATAACATTTGAAACCCTACATCGAGAATTCCAGCTGAGGGATAGTCCTAGATATAAATACATGCAACTACAACACACTTGTACCTCAGAGGGAATAGATATTGCAAAAGCTCCTGAGTTCGCACCACTGGAGGGCAGACTCCTGCAAGGGGAGATAGCAGAGAAGGCTAGGTCCTCTCCCAGACAAATTCGGAGCCCTGAGGAGACACTGGGAGATCACCCTGGGCAACTTAGAGGATATAGATTGGGAAGCTGCCCTAATGCATCCAAGGGAGGTGGCACTCAAATTAAAGCTACGCTTAATTCAGTTCTAAATTCTCCATTGGGCGTACGTGACAAGGTCCCAACACCATAAAATGAGACTAGCGGAATCCCCTGCCTGCCTCCACTGTACGGATAGATGGTGGCACATTCATACATACCCTATTGGAGTGCCCACACATAGAAAAAGATACTGGGCCAAAATAACGAGAGAGCTAAGCGAGATAGTCGGGCTACAGTTCCCGAGGGATGCCAAGTATGATTTGTTGGGCATACCTTCAGAACTAGACTTTTCCAGATAAAACATCATCCTTTGTAATTTGGGGGTGGTAGTGGCCAAGAGAGACATAGCCAAACATTGGGGAACGCCACAGGCCTAAACTCAGCAGGAGTGGAAAGGACATGTATATGGGGGCAGAGTAAGTGACATAAAATGAGAGGATGTCCACAATTTGTATTTTAAATCTGGCGTTTTTGGCTCAAGTACTATGGGCTGGAACTTAACAGTACATAGGGGGGTTGCAGCCTGCACCTGGGGACAGGTGGGAGGCGAGCGTCCAATGGGGGTCAATTGCAATAAACCAGGACAGACATATGTTGATGTTGCTAGATACTCAATAATTTTGTAATCAGATGAGCGACATGTATTGCCTTGTGCTCCTTTATGTGCCAAAAATAAATTTAATATGCACTGATAATAGAAATTGTACCTATAAAAATATATATTTTTTTAAACATCATTGGGATGAGAGCCCTTTCTTGTATTATTTGTGACGCATGATATTTCTTTTGACTAGAAGACCGCATGAAAAAGTTACTTATTTACAACTACAGCTCAGGTATGAGTATTTCCTGTCAACAGGCTCAGAATCATCGGTATGAAAATAGAACATAACACCACCTTTCACAGCTCATTCCACTACATACCTATCCACCTCACCTCGTTGTGGCAACGTCGCGGGGGCATGCAGGTGGTCAGACCTGAGAGCTAACCTTGGTTATCATTAGATGATCAACACAGGTGTGCTTATAAGGTCATTTTTTAGTATCTCCAGAAAGTAGGGAATCCATGAGATGTGCCAATAAGGCAACAAATCTATTGGGTCAGTCACAGATTCACAGGCTTTGATTTAGAAAAAAAAGATGATGAGAATCCATGAGGTTTCAAACCTTCTCTGTAATAAGAGCTACTAATGCTTAGTGAAAATCATCCTGAGTCACTAGTGATGAAACATGATTTTGCAAAATAATCTTGCTTGATTAAATCTGCTCATAACTGAGTTATTAACGAAATAATGACTAATGGTGTGAAAAACTATTAACATTGGTTGAATTTACATGTATTATTGTGCACAAATGGCACAACACAATTAGTAAAACAGAAGCTGCAACGTTGAACATGATAAAAGCATGGAAAATATACAAAGTGTTTTAACATGTTATGGGAGAGAGACTTGAAATGCATTTAAAAACTTACATGTAGAATTATAAAATCGTAATAATAGAAATGCTTTCAGAAAAAGTTTTCATGAAATCTTTATCTTTTCTTCCTATCAAGAGAAAAGCAAATATTGTTAATAGTTTGATTATTGAAAGTTTTGATTATGCCTATGGATTTAATTTGAATAATGAATCTTTAATTTTTGTTTTCTTTATGTGTTTCCTTCTTTTCTTAAAATAGTAATGCGTAAGTTTTATTCCTCAGAAAAAAATATGATTTATGCTTTTTCTATGAAGGCCTCAAACCCTGCTAGAGTAATTTTCCTTTCTCTAACATAGGCCACAGAAGAATGTATTTTGTCCTTCACTATTTCTAAAAAGCGGATTTATTTGTTTAGCTGTGCTTAGCATATCACTAGGACTTTCTTCCTACGGCTAGAGAATTTCTTTCTATGAATAATTGTGTCAAATAATTGTGCAAGCTGATGTGGGAGCGAGCGCGAGGACATGAAGTGATCATCATTTTTTTTTCTGCTTCTGAAGAGGATGATGACATTAATTTTAAACCAAGAACTTAAACAGATAAATTTGAAAGAACTGACTAAGATGATGATCATCTCATAAGCCTGACCAATGGAATGGCGTGGAACTGTGAAACTGCAACTTTAGGGGGATTGAACTTTTTAGCATTTGGGGTACCATTATCACCCGGAGAAAATAACTTGGCAGTAGCTGTTTCTATGAGAAGAGAGCCTTTGCTGCTGTAATCTCTATGCTACTTTGGCTGGCTATTATCCTTGCAATTCCTGAGCGAGACTATCCTGATTATCTGGCACTTCATCGGCTGGTGATTTCTCTTAAGCTATACCTTTTTGTCCAAAGGGTTAGCTATTTCTGACTTTTGCAGGGTGTGCATTAGTATTCTTTGACCTAGGTTCATATGACATTCTGATTTAAATACAGAAATTTGCATATTATTTTGTCTCTTATCTCTCTCCTCTCACACGTGTTATTAAATTTTGATGTATTTGTAATGAACTGTGTTTCTTTATTGTGAATTTACCAGTAAAAACAGAACGGCTCAGAAGGTGAGCCGTTCCCCTCACGAACGTCGTGAGGGGAACGGCTCACCTTCTTTCTCCTTGCTGCTGCCAGATGCCAGGCGCTGTGAGGTAAACGGCAGGTGTACCCGGTCCACACCCGGAGGGGAACGGCTCTATTCAACTTTTGACGCCATGAGGGGCCAACTACAAATCCTAGCAGCCCCAACAAGTCAGTGCCGCAGCTGTGATGCGGTAGCGCCTGCACTACATAAAACCCCGGTGACCCCCTCAACGCGGGTCCCACGAACGCTGTAAGGGGAACGGCTCACCTTCTTTCTCCTTGCTGCTGCCAGACGTTGTGAGGGAAACGGCAGGGCGTACCCGGTCCACGCCATGAGGGGACTGGCTCTATTCAATTTTTGACGCAAGCGAGGGGACAACTACAAATCCCAGCAGCCCCAACAAGTCAGTGCTGCAGCTGTGACGCAGTAGCGCCCGCATCACATAAAACCCTGGCGCCCCCTGCAACGCAGGTCCCACGAACGCCGTGAGGGGAACGGCTCACCTTCTTTCTCCTTGCTGCTACCAGAAGCCGTGAGGGAAACAGCAGGGCGTACCCAGTCCATGCCGTGAGGTGAACGGCTCTATTCAACTTTTGACGCCGCGAGGGGCCAACTACAAATCCCAGCAGCCCCAACAAGTCAGTGCCACAGCTGTGACGCGGTAGTGCCAGCGCCACATAAAACCCCCGTGCCCCCCCCCGCAACGGGGGACACGCGCGGGTCAAGGGCGGGCCCGTCACAGGCCGGAGGAGGCTGGCCTGGCCCACCCCCCGGTCAGTTCCTATCTGCGCCTGGAAAGCGAAGACAAGAGCGGGCAAACCTGACATCACCCCCCCCCCCCCCCCCCCCCAATGGACTTGGAGATATAGAACATGAGGCAAGTAACCACTGGGCCCCGATAAAGTGCAGTGTAACTGAGATGGCATATGACAACTACAGCATTGTTCTAAACATATTTTGACTGAACTGGGCTATAAAGTAAAACTTTGGACTGTGAGGAGCATTGTCAAAAATGGGGACTGTTGTGTTGCGAATAGTGAGAAAAAAAGGCATAAGCTGTCCAGGGTGGTGTATTCCTTCTGTTTTCCCCAAGGTTTTAATTGGGTTTATCTACCAAGAGTAAGGTAGTGGAAAAATGGGGAAACGGGTGGGTTCCAGTAGAAACAAGCATTGGAAATGCAATAGGTCTCGCATTAGAAAAGTAGGAGCTATTGGTCTTGTAAATGTTTTTTTTTTGTATTTGTGTTTATTTGTGAAATAGCTAAATTGATAGCTTTGTCATTCACAACGCCAATAGTTTTAACTTTTGTGAATGTGACACCTATAGCATTTGGAATGCAACATGATTTGTATTTATGTGACTTTGATGGCAGCTTTTGTTGTTATGCCACATCTCTAGAGAGCAGGAGAGTGCAGCAGGGGAAGAAGCACAGCTCTGCAAGCTGAGCGTCCTCCCACCGCACACCCATCTGTGGCTTGAGTGGTGTGAGGGTGAGGGGTGTGAGGGTGAGGGTGAGGGGTGTGAGGTGTGAGGGTGAGGGATGTGAGGGTGAGGGATGTGAGGGTGAGGGGGTGTGAGGGTGAGGGGGTGTGAGGGTGAGGGGGTGTGAGTGTGTGTGATGGGGAGGTTGAGTGAGGGGGTGTGATGTTGAGTGAGGGAGTGTGAGTGTGTGGGTGTGTGACGGTGGGAGGGTGTGGATGTGTGAGGGTGAGTTAAGGAGTGTGAGGGTGTGTGAGTGGGTGAGTCTGAGAGTTAGGGGGTGTGAGGATGAGTGAGGGTGAATGAGTGTGAGGGGATGAGGGTAAGGGTGTGTGAGGGTGAGGGGTGTTGATGGTGAGAGATTGTGAGGCTGAGGGTGGCTGAGTGTGTGTGAGGGTGAGGGTGAGGGTGAGGGTGAGGGTGTGAGGTGTAGTGAGTGTGAGAGCGTTGTGACGGGTGTGAGAGGGGAGCGAGGGTGTGTGAGGGTGAGGGTGATTGTGAGTGTGTGTGAGGGTGAGTGAGGGTGTTTGAGGCTGAGGGCGTGTGATGTGTGAGTGTGAGTGAGGGGGTATGAGGTTGTGATGGTGTGTGAGGGTGATGTTGTGTGAGGGTGATTGAGGGTGTGTGAGATTTTTGGGGTGTGCAGGTGAGGATTGGCATTCTTGCATCTGTGAATTATCATGCACTATTACTAACTTAAGGGCTCATGGGCTTACCTGATGGATTAGCTTTGCACTTTGTTTAGGGTCACATTTTTTGCACAACTCCTGGCAAACATGTCAAGCAATGTTCTTTAACTTAGTGTGCTCTGACCTATCTGTGTATAAATTATTGGAACATATTTAAAAAAAAACATTAAATGTCGAGTGTGATATTTCCATTTACACACAGTGGATTCAGATGTAATATACAGGAAAAATGCTTCCGTCTAGTGGGAATTTTATAAAGCAACAACGGTCCCGTGCATGAATCAATTCTCAACAAATAAATATAGACCAAATCAGCTCTATATTTCAGAACGACATGCCCAGCCGGACAGAGGTCTTCCAGGTTTACTGAATAAACAGAATTTACAGAATAAATCAAGAATACCTTCCACAAAAGCCCCTGTGTGGTACACAAGCCTGTGCCCAACACTGGCGGGGTGGTCAAAGATGGAGAGAACAGGAAAGGTTTACAGGCAAAACAAGCGTTTTTCTGTTTACATGTGCATTGTACAGAAAATATCTAGCAGCACCGTTACAACAAATTAAACAATCAATTATTTGTATAGGGTGCATGAGCAAGTCGACGGCGTTTCGGTTCCCCTAAAGGGTCATGGGAACCATCATCAGGACAAAAAGTTAAATTGCCTTTTTACACTAAACCTCAAATTGCCTATAGGGAAAAAAGTAAGAAAAATACAAATTTTGAGAAACAAGGTACATATATGTAAGAACAATTAGCGTGACTCTTTGTGCTACGTGTACATGCTCATTGGCCAGGAGGTGAAATTCTTGCCGTGGGTGGAGATATGGTGAAGCTATTTGGTCTGTGTTTACAGGGCATGCGTTACGATTGCCAATCAGTGCCTTATGAACCGGAGTGGTTGCGCAGACTGATCATGGTGGAGTTATTCGGTCTGACTCTATGTGGAATAACAGGCTCGCTCTGCTTACCGAGGCAGTGCGTGTAAGGTCCTTACACGCACTGCCTCGGTAAGCAGAGCGAGCCTGTTATTCCACATAGAGTCAGACCGAATAACTCCACCATGATCAGTCTGCGCAACCACTCCGGTTCATAAGGCACTGATTGGCAATCGTAACGCATGCCCTGTAAACACAGACCAAATAGCTTCACCATATCTCCACCCACGGCAAGAATTTCACCTCCTGGCCAATGAGCATGTACACGTAGCACAAAGAGTCACGCTAATTGTTCTTACATATATGTACCTTGTTTCTCAAAATTTGTATTTTTCTTACTTTTTTCCCTATAGGCAATTTGAGGTTTAGTGTAAAAAGGCAATTTAACTTTTTGTCCTGATGATGGTTCCCATGACCCTTTAGGGGAACCGAAACGCCGTCGACTTGCTCATGCACCCTATACAAATAATTGATTGTTTAATTTGTTGTAACGGTGCTGCTAGATATTTTCTGTACAATGCACATGTAAACAGAAAAACGCTTGTTTTGCCTGTAAACCTTTCCTGTTCTCTCCATCTTTGACCACCCCGCCAGTGTTGGGCACAGGCTTGTGTACCACACAGGGGCTTTTGTGGAAGGTATTCTTGATTTATTCTGTAAATTTTGTTTATTCAGTAAACCTGGAAGACCTCTGTCCGGCTGGGCATGTCGTTCTGAAATATAGAGCTGATTTGGTCTATATTTATTTGTTGAGAATTGATTCATGCACGGGACCGTTGTTGCTTTATAAAATTGTTCCCCGAGGTCCCTGGCTGACTGAATTGGGGTCCCTTGTTGCTATAGAAGATCCGTCTAGTGGGAAGGCATCTTTTTCGTACATATATCTTTAAGAATATTGCCCATATCTATATCTGCATGTGACCAAAAATAGTTTAACACTGAATTTTAGTTATAATTTTTTTTTAATTAATGGCATGTATTGAACATGTTTTTAATAACTGATGCCTTAGAGAAATGGTTATTAAAATTGTACTTTAAGAATTGCGCAATAATTACGAGAAAACATCCTGTAATTTTCTTACTTCTTTTTTTCAAGCTACACATTTTGTTTGGGTACATTTTATTTTGAAAACCGTCTCCAATCGTGCATCCTTTGTTTTTCATGTAATCAAGAAACATTCTTGTCGAATTGTAAATGGTCACAATGGTTACATTTTGTAAACATGTAGACGTGTTAATATTGGAACCACTGTACGTAAAGCGAACTGTTTTTACTGTACTTCTTGCCTAGAAGTAGGTCCTTAGTTCCTACTAAAGACTTTGGGCACCAAAAGTGACATATTGCGAGTACGCTGGGATTGGAGGTAGAAGCAACGGATAGGCAAGCGACCTGCTCCTTGAGATTAGTTGATCCGCGCTGTGCCTCGTCAAGAGGACCGCCGAGAACGACAAAGAAAGCGCCTAAGAAGTCCAATCCGTTAGCTCTTGGTGTGATCCCCGATCCCAAAACAGAGTCAAAGCAGAGGCGCTAGAGCTGTTGCCGGGAGGCAGGCAGGCGAGCAAGTGGGCGGGTGGTAGCCGATAGGAGGAGCAGCCCACTTGTGGTGAGCATGAACGGTCGTGGACTGTGGCTACTAAAAGAGCAGAGCTGAGCTGACCGTGCAGAAGTGCAAGAAGTGTAAAAGAAGACCTGCCAACTTCATCAAACAAGTTTAAAAGGGAAGAGAGAGAAGGGGAGGGGGGAGGAGAAATGCGACACGGCGGGCAGGGGAGGGGGCGGAGCGGGGAGAGGGTGTGAAAGCAGCAGGGGCCTGGAGTGCGGCTGAGGGAACTGAAGAAATGCGACACGGCAGGCAGGGGACGGGGCGGAGCGGGGGTGTGGGAGGAGTGCGCCCGAGGGAAAATACATGCAAGGCAGGCGGCTGGGGGCATGTGCACGCGCTTTTAAGCTCAATGCGCATGCGCATTGAGCTTGAATTTCACGGGCACTGCAAGGAATCGCCACGATTCCTTGCAAGTTGGTTGAAGCCTGTTTAAGCCCCCATAGTCTCGCAAGCTCGATGCGCATGCGCATCGACAGGCGAGACCTAACAAAACGAGCTGTGCTCTCCCAAAACTACAAACATGGATAGATAAAATGTTACAGAGGGCTATTGGGACATTAAACCAAAAAAGGTCCTGCGCAAGAGTAGACCAGGCACAACCGCCCCCAAAAATGGTAAACGCAAGTCAACCACTGAGGCTGGCCTTAGTGGAAAAAAAAAAGTGGGGAGACTGGCCATTGAGGATAAGAGCATAGGGCGCGATCCTGAACAGGTGTCCAGCTATCTGTTAATGGAGATATCCCCTATCCAGCATGGGCATGCAACCTAATGGTCGCGCTGCATGACAAAGTGAGGGCTACACTTAGAGCTGAACTAGCTCTAGATTAGATAAACTTGAGAAAGCGTTGGCAATGGGGGATGCAGGAACTGCCGCACAATTTAATTCCACCGATAAGAAAGCAATAGGAGGGATGGAAAGTGGTTGTGACGGGGTCACTCCACCACTAATACACGAAGGGGGAAAATGCACTATGGAGGGCCTGCTTACTACACAGGATGGAGGGGTACAGAGAAGTAGACATGTGAAGAATAATATTAACCCCAGCCAAGCCCCAAGAGCAGGGCCCAATTCCCCTGCTGCAAGATGTAGTAATAGTCCTCATCACCCAATACTGAACACCAATAGCAGCAAGAGTGGGCAACAAGAGCATGTTCATCAAGCTGCTAGGAGTGTGCCTGGTGAAACTGATCTCCCCCATATAAATTCCCCCCCGGCATGTGCCCCGTAGGTTTTCATATTGACAGGAACTCCGTCAATTGTACCCAACGTAAAAGAGACCCCACTCGAACTTAGAAATAAATGCCCGTTTTGGCTTGCAAGACACAAACATTTCAAGCACGATAGAGCAGGGGAAATAATCATGGTGCGAAGAGTAGGGTGGGTGGGAACCCGCAGGAAAATAGAATCAGGGGAGTGCGTGGTTATCAATTTTAAAAATCCTAATTCTGTTTGAAATCTACTCCACACTCCAATTAACTATCAGAATGCCCCAACAGGTATCAGTCTTCGTCCCCTAGACTTCTTCTATCCCCAACAACACACAATGCCAACAGAGAGTGTAGCACCTGTAATGCAAAAAATGGGCCCGGAGATTGCAAAGGAGAGAAGATGGGACCTGTATAGTAGGTATCCCCAATTTAACATCAGGGTGAATAACAAGTATGAAGGTCTTGAGGAAGTGGACTGACTGGGAGGGGAGCACCAGGCAGGGGAAAACCACGCAATCTTGCAGCAGGCACAAAGGGCAGCATTGGAGTTTAGTGGGTCAAGTTTGGCTGGGGGGAGCCGTGTAGATGGTCCTCCGTGCTCTGGTCTATCACCAGTAACTACCCAGAAAGGGGGGGGCTACGACTAGGCCTGGGTGGTAAATTCCGTTCCGCTCGCGGAATTTGGGTAATTTTGCGTTCCGCGGATAACGCGAAATTGCCCAAAATTCAGCATTCCGCAACTTCGCGAAATTTTTTGCTTGTTTGCGTTCTCAGATGCATTTTCGCAAGATATTTCCCCCCGAGCACACAAACAGGAATTGCAAACAGTAAAAAAAGCATTGTGAACAAGCAATTCCGCGTGTTGGCGGAATTTCTGCGTGTTCGCAGAGATTTTTTTTACCGTTTTGCGTAACACGATAACGCAAATTCCGCCCACCCCTAGCCACTACTGAATCACCTCTAGCAGTCCAGAGGGGCCCCAGTGGAGAATCGAGCGGGACACCTGGCAACTCACACGAACCCCACCCCCGTGATCTGCTGGCCATATGTGATACCGGCACTGAGGTTCAGAGTAGAGCAAGTGTACAGGACGATAGTATCCGGATCCTGTCCTGGAACCTGGCTGGACTTAAGAACAAATTACCCTGTTCAGACTGGGGATGTTTTGTAGATAACTATGATATCTGCATATTTCAAGAGACATGGGCCAGGGAAGAACATCACAAAGTAAGCTTTGCTTCCTTTAACATTCTAGCCACTACAAAGGGGAGGGGGGAGACCGTCAGGCGGTTTATCGATTTGGGTGGGTATACATCTTGGCGTTAAAGCCGAGCAGATTCCATCTTCCACCGATGACGTCCAATGTGTTCTATTAACACTCTCCTTAAAGACACAAATAGCCATAATCAATGTCTACTCCAGACCTGTGAGCAACAGACAAGAAGCGGGTACCATAGAGGAGCTGGGATACCTCATATCAACTTTGGGCCCAGCTGTTTTGTTAATCATTGGAGGCGATTTTAATTGCCAATTCGAGCCCCTTATTGATCCATCTCTAGATGTGCCCACTGAGGAGGGCCAGCATTGGTCAATACCTGACCCACAAATTCCACCGGTTGAAGCCTGGACTCCACTGGTTATGCAACTCAACTCGCTCACCCTGGCCCTCTCATTGAGGGCTTGCAATGGGAGGACCAAATCTGATAGACCGGGCCAGCTCACGTTTAATAGAGAGGGGCAGGCTTCCTTGCTTGACTATATCCTGGTCGAGACTAGAACTTGGGATGGGGTCCTAGATTTCTATGTCCACCAGAGGCAGGATAGCAACCATAATGCCCTAGAATGGACTCTAAAAGCAGGGAGTATGGGTCTGTGAAATCCCCCACCAGTGCTTACTAGAGAGCCTAATGCACTAACATTATCTAATAATAGACTGAGAGTGAGATGGAGCCACATCCAGCAATCCCTACCCAAATTAGCCCACATATATCCGCACACACTACCACTGCTAATTGAAATGGGGGAGGTAGGAAGCGGTGAGTTCCAAACAGGTTTCCAGGACAGGCCCCTAAAAGTCCATGAGCAGCTAACGGCAATATTGCTGGATGCTTTTTATCCAGTGACCACTCCAAGGGAAAATAATCGCTCCAAATGTCCTTTGTTTATCGTAAGTTGCCACAAAGCTAAACAGGACTTTCTAAATGCAGTGAAGGCAAAGGACAGGTCATCAATCAAACAGTTTAGGGCAAGGTATACATGGATTACCCAAACAAAAAAGAAAAACTGGGAAGTGGAAAGTGAGAAGCCCTTAGGACGGCCCTGAATGATAAAGATCTGAAATCATTCTGGGCAATAGTAAGTTCGGGGACGGGGAGGGTGACCCGCCCTAGAACTTAATATAGCGCCTGAAGCCTGGGAAACACATTTTGGGGCATTATATGGTGAGCAGAATGAAGTGAGCATTTTTAATGTTTCTCCAACGCCTTTTCAGGAGTCCCAACTGGAAGGTGTGTGTGATATTACTCTGAGTGAAGTGGAGCATGCTTTTATTAATTTGCAGCCCAATAAAGCACCTGGCCTAGATAAATTACCCGGGGATCTCCTCCGGATGGAACCCAAAATCTGGGCCCCCTACTTGTGTCTCCTGTTTAATGCCATCTTAAAGGGCATGGATCCCCTGGACACTTGGTGTGGGGCTGAGATAGTCCCTATACACAAAAAAGGTTGCCCTCTCCTACCCTCAGACTATAGGCCCATCAGTCTAATAGACACTACTAAAAAACTCATGGGACGGGTCATTTTGGACCGAATACAGGCTTGGATAGAGGAGCTGGAGAGACTAGTCCATACCAGGCCGGCTTCAGGGCGAGTACATCAACCATCGACCAGATATTTAGACTTCTGCTACTTTACTGGAAGACGGTGAGTATAGAGGGTGGCAGCCTCTATCTCATATTCGTCGACCTGAAGTCGGCCTTTGACTTAATTCCCAGGGACAAACTCTGGAAAGTACTACGCGACCTTAGGATTACACCATACATCCTTGACGTGCTAGTGAGGCTACACGCAGGGAAATATGCGCAAGTAAGATGTGGAAAGTATGGGGAACTCTCTGCATGCTTCCCTGTCAATAAGGGGGTACGGCAGGGATGCGTCCTTGCCCCTACCCTATTTTGTCTCTACATAAACGGGCTCATTGAATATCTAAATAGTTTCAAAGACAGCGATGCACCAAAGTTAGCCTCGGGGTAAGTTCCTGCGTTGATGTTCGCGGACGACACTCTGTTGCTGTCCAAAACCCCAATTGGCATACAACGTATCTTGGATGGTTTTGTGGAGTTTTGCAATCTGAAGGGTTTGGAGATCAATTTAACCAAGACCAAATTCATGATCTTCAACCCCCCCCAAAACAACCTGCCCAAATCCTTTCCTAGAGGGCACACCTCTGGAAAGAGTAAGGACATTTGAGTAACTGGGTATTAAACTATCAGAACAACTTGAGTGGGAAACCCAATTGACCAAGGCAGGTCTCAAACTAACGCAGACGGTGGAGGGAGGGGATCATGAAAATGCATAAAACCTCCACGTTCAAGACAGCTGCCCCTGTTATTGAAATATATAAAGCCCAAGCCAGGGGGGCCACCCTATACGGGGCTGAACTGTGGGGGCACTGTAGGCCCTCTAACCTCATGAAAATAGAGCACAATTTCATGAGGCATTTATTGGGCCTCCCTCGTAGTACCCCCTTAGTCCACCTCCATATGGATCTGGGTCTGCAACCCATCGAAGAAGCGATTGCCCTAAGGCCCATTACATTCTGGCGTAGGCTACTGGCGACACCGGAGTAGTCATGCTACAGAGCAGAGCTCAGGGAGGTCCAATCAAATCTAATTAACAAGAAAATAAAGTGGCTTATCCACATAAGGGATCTCTGTGCTAGGCTAGGTATGCAGAACCTCTGGAAAACATCAGAGTCAGTGTGTCCACCAAGTTAGATCTTGTCCGGCACTATAGGCACCACAACTTATTAACCCTCCAAGAAAGGGCCACCGGTGGTCGACTGACAATAGACTTCCTTCAAGTAAAGGCTGAATACAGAAAAGAACACTGCCTGGACATCATTTACACCCCCTTGTCTAGGAAACTCTACATAAAATTTAGAATGGGGACCCTTCCACTAATGGCCCTCTCTAGTAAATGGGCCACAAAAGAGAAGGAAGAATGCCCAGCGCATAAATATAGGGCTGAGTCTGAAATGTATATGCTTTTTGTCTCCCCCGCATTTCACTTGCCACGCAAATGAAAGCTAGCCTAAATATGCAGAAACGTAGGGTTTAGGCACTGCCAAGAGGCCTATAGGATTCTAAAATACGACACCCCCCCCATTGTTTTTGCTGTTTCGCACTTTTTAAATGGTACGTGGGATAGGCGCCTGGGCTTCTTGAAGTGACTTGAGGAGAGTTTTGTATACTAGTTTTGTCAAAACTATGTAGGTCTAGTTATCTGGGAAGTTTTTATTGCTTCTCGCTTCTACCCTTCGCTTGATCTCAATAATTACTAGCCTCAAAAGGAATTTTACAACCGTTTTTACTCTATTTTATGATAATGGTTTTACTCTCATTTTTATATTGTAATGATTGTAGATAAATGTTTGTACAGTCTATTGGTATTTATTTCTCTGTCGAATTGATGATTGCAATGTTGCACTTTTATGGTCCAAGTTGGCCAAAATAAAGTTATTGACTGACTGATATTTCCTATGTACTTGTGTGTACACCATTCATATTTTGAAATATTTAGATAAAAGTAGCTTGATAAGTATTCAGAGTTTGTCATTATTACTGAATATCTAGACATATGTATATTGTGATTACTGTTGCTGGACAGGGTTTTCTTTCATTATAGGTCCTCATGAGGGAAATAGCATCCATTATAGAGTCCCTATTAGCTCTACCAAAGATCTATCGGAGGACCTGATGTATGTAAGTGGTTATTAGGTTTCCATGGGCCCAAACTTTGGTTATGGTGAAAAATCCTGATTGTGACATGGTAGGGTTAATGTGAATGAAAATAAAATGTATGCTGTTTTCACTGGATCACTAGTATTATTAGTAATGTAATAGTGACCACACAATACAAGTTTACATTAATGGCCACAATATGAAGATAAAAAGCGGTGATCTCTTCAGTTCATCAAGTATTGTTGGCAAAAGTAACGCAAAGCAAACTTTGGCATAGCCAATAGTTATTGCTATGTGAGAGGTATTGGCTTTGGCGATGTGTTTTAGCCATGCTGTACAAAAGTGTGGCTGCTGTTCAACATGGCTAAAAGCTAGTGGCGTGGGATCAGGTGGGCTGGTTTGGAGTGGTGAGGTAAATTGTGGGTAGAATGGAGTAAATTGGGGTAGATTGGGGTAAATTGGGACTGGAATGGGGTGAATATTGGGTAGAGTGGAGTGGGGTAGATTGTAAAGGAGTGGGGTAGATTGTGGTACAGTGGGATAGAGGGGGAAGTGTGGAGTGGGGTAAGCTGGGATGGGGTATAGTGGGGTAGATTGTAGTGAAGTGCAGCAGGACAGATTGGATAGAATGGAGTGGGGTAGAATCGGGTAGAGTGAGGCAGAGTGGGGTAGATTGGATTGAAGTGGATTGCAGTAGATTAGAGTGGGGTAGATTGGAGTGGAGCAAATTGTAGAGGAGTCAATTGGTGTAAAGTAGATTGGGGAAGAATGGAGTGGGGCAGAGGGGGGCAGCTTGGGCTACAACGGAGTGGAGTAGATTAGGGTGTGGTAGAATAGGGTACAGTGGAGTGGGGCAAATTGGAGTAGATTCTAGTTGAGTGGGACAGATTAGAATGGAGTAGAGTAGGGAAGATTGGAGTGGGGTAGAATGGGGAACAGTTTATTGGGGTAAAGTGGAGTGGGATAGAACAGAGTAGATTTAGGTGGGCTAGATTGGGGTGCGGGAGCTTGGGTGAGCTAGACTGGAGAAGATTAGGGTGGACTGGAGTGGGCTAAAGTAGGATACATTGTAGTTGAGTGGAGTAGATTATGGTAGACTGGAGTGAGGTAGACTGGGGTGGTGTTGGGTAGATTGGGGTAGACTGAAGTGCAGTAGATTGGAGTGGGGTCGAGTGGCATTGATGGAGATAGACAAGAGTGGAGTGGAATAGACTAGAGCACGGGTACTCATAGTGCGGCCCGCGGGCCAGCGGCGGCCCGGCAAGCCTTCCCTGGCGGCCCGCTGACCTTCCTGACATCGTACCCGTGTTGTATTTAAATGAAAATGTAAACCAGTGTTGTATTTAAATTGAAAATGAAAATTTCAAACACTGCTGGTTGCTGCAGCGCGAGTCTGAGAGACTCTGCTGCTCTGTGGGGGCTGGCCGCCGGGTGATTCCAATGATAGTGGAGCTGCAGGGGCCTGAGAAGAGGTTAAGTACAGCAAGGCCTCATTTACATACAAATGGTCTTTCTAAAGACCTGTGAAGTGCTCGGGTGGGGCTGTGTGTGCCAGGAGGCTCTCTCGGCCCAGGTTGACACACGCAGGGTGAGGTGAAGAGGGTGACAAAGGGAGGTAGTGGGACGGTGAGAGGGAGAGGGAGGGAGGGAAAGGAGATCGATAGAAACATCGGGGCTTGTTAAAGTAGGAGTTGGAAAACGATTAACCTTGCACTTTGCACCAGGCTTGTGAGGTGTACACAGCGCCACTCTGCCCGCCCACCTTCTCTATTTTTAGCAGCTAGTTTGTTGTGGGTTTACAATTAGAGTAAAACAGTTAAGCAGGCTACTGGAATCCAAAAAGTAATGTTTGAAAGCAAAGGGCATAGCATCTAGTTTCAATACAGAATCCCTAAATCGCACGTCATTACTATGCACCTACAGTCCAGTTAGATCACGGGTACTCATAGTACCGCCCGGCAAGCCTTCCCTGGCGGCCCGCGGACCTTGCATACATGTACCCGTGTTTAACTTTTTTTTTTTTTTTACAGAGTGTCAGCAAACACCCCTGCGGCAGCGCGACTCAGACTGCTGCTCTGTGGGGACCGGACGATTTCTGTCGTAGTCAAAGTGGGGCTGCAGGGGTCTAAGAGGTGACAAAGTCTCATTAACTTACGAATGGTCTTTTAAAGACCTGTGAAGTGCTCCGGTGAGGCTGTGTGTGCCCAGAAGCTGTCTCAGCCCGGGCGCACACACAGGCAAGGTGGAGGGAGGGAGACAGGGAGGTAGGGAAAGGAAGGGAGAGAGACAGGGAGGGAGAGAGACGGAGGGAGGGAGAGTGAGGGAGAGGGAGAGGGAGAGGGAGAGGGAAACTGAGGGAGAGGGAAACTGAGGGAGAGGGAAACTGAGGGAGAGGGAAACTGAGGGAGAGGGAAACTGAGGGAGAGGGAAACAGAGGTAGAGGGAAACAGAGTGAGGGAGAGGGAAACAGAGGTAGAGGGAAACTGAGGGAGGGAGAGGGAAACTGAGGGAGGGAGAGGGAAACTGAGGGAGGGAGAGGAAAACCGAGTGAGGGAGAGGGAAACAGAGGGAGAGGAAAACCGAGTGAGGGAGAGGGAAACAGAGGGAGAGGGAAACAGAGGGAGAGGGAAACAGAGGGAGAGGGAAACAGAGGGAGAGGGAAACAGAGGGAGAGGGAAACAGAGGGAGAGGGAGGGAAACAGAGGGAGAGGGAGGGAAACAGTGGTAGAGGGAAACTGAGGGAGGGAGAGGGAAACTGAGGGAGAGGAAAACCGAGTGAGGGAGAGGGAGACAGATGGAGAGGGAGACAGGGAGAGGGAGACAGATGGAGAGGGAGACAGATGGAGAGGGGGACAGATGGAGAGGGAGACAGATGGAGAGGGAGACAGAGAGAGTGAGACATTCAGAGTGAGTGAGACAGAGGGAGAGAGGGAGTGAGTGAGGGAGAGAGGGAGTGAAACAGATGGAGACAGAGAGAGAGAGAGAGAGCGGAGAGAGAGAGAGAGAGAGAGAGAGAGAGAGAGAGAGAGAGAGAGAGAGAGAGAGAGAGAGAGAGAGAGAGAGAGAGAGAGAGAGAGAGAGAGAGAGAGAGAGAGAGAGAGAGAGAGAGAGAGAGAGAGAGAGAGAGAAAGACCGAGAGAGAGAGAGATGTCTGTATGCCGGGTCTGGTTGCTAAGTGGACGAAGGCGTCAGCTGCAGGGACCTGTGATCAACCTCATGGTCACAGTTTTTTTTCTTGCTCTAGCCCCGCCCCTTCCCCCACTGACCCCGCCCCCACCGGTGCGGCCCTCAGACATAAACCACACTATAAATTTGGCCCCCTAGAGAAAGTTTGTGAGTACCCATGGACTAGAGTATATTAGAGAGGCGTAGATTGGATACATTGCAGTGGGGTAGATGGAGTTAAAGTGGAGTAGGGTAGAGTGAGGTCGATTGGAGTGGGAAGTCAGTTATATTGGAGTGTGGTAGAATGAGGTTGATTGTGGCAGACTGGAGTGGAGTGTTGTGGGGTAGACTGGAGTGGGGTGGGGTGGGGTGGGGTAGATCAGAGCGGGGGAAGTGGAGGGGCTAGAGTATAGTGGAGTGGGGTAGTTTGGGATAGAGTAGGATAGAGTGGGCTAGATTGAGGGGGAGTGGGCTACATGAGGTGGAGTGGGGGTAGAGTGGAGTACATTGAAGTGGAGTGGGGTAGACTGGGATAGATTGTAGTGGAGTCAGGTAGAATGGGGTAGACAAGAGTGGAGTGGGGTAGCTGCTTCAAGAGTCAGTGACACACATGCAGTCACACCGACTGCTTTAGTAGTCGGTGTCATTGTTTTGTTGCTTTAAAAGGAAGCACCCAAAAAAAAGTTGGTGGTAAAAGGAAGCGCCAAACAAAAAAAAAAACAGTAACGTAAAACAAAGTCCAAAAGGTAGGGAAAAAAATATTACGGTCAGAAATAAATAGTAGAAAAAGAATAAAGTACCCTGAATCACAGTGCGAGCAGAGGAAGGATTGAAATTAAACTAAATCAATTGGTACTTGGTCTGTGCGCCAGAGAAATAAAAGGAATTGAGGTGAGGCATGCCAATTAGGAAGCAAGTACAAAGATAGACAATCCAGCCAGCAAATGATAAGTAATGAGAGGGCAGCAAGCCCTTAACTGTATATAATACTACTCCCAGCAACATTTTAGGAGAGAGTTAAAAAGGCTTTGTCAATTTAGAATCTCTCTACAAGGGTAACACAACAGCCATAGCTGCAATGCACTTGGCACCAATGGAAGAAAATTAGTAATACGTTTCCACAATGCTGCGTTTTATCATTCATATATCACCTTTAAATACATTTTAGAAATTCAAATACTTTTCTTCAAATATCAGATCATAAAATCTGAAAATACACATGTTGTAGTCTTAAATATATGCTTTCTAATTATGGTATAACTATATTTTTTTAAGAAAAAGCTTTTAATTTTTGAGCTGGGCTGCAAACAGGAGAGCTATTTATAGGTACATGTAGAACTACCAATAGCTCACGACCTACTTGTTGAATAAAACAGAGTTTGAGGTTCAGCAACCAGAACAGGTGACCCACAAGAATAAAAAAAGTCATTCCATCATCACGCATCCCACCAGGCTAAAGACATCCTAAAGCGCACTCTCTGGTTCACTATGGCATTATCGTTCGGCACGCCGTGCCATTGTGCAGACGCCGTTAGTAATCTCGGGATTGTCCGGAATGCGCCAATTAAACTTAAGAGCCAGCATCTTCTGAGCCCTAACACCCTTTGGCCTCATCGTCGTCATTTAGAATTGCTTCTTTTGTAGCACCATCAAGTGCTCAGAGGTATTTTTGAACCTCAGACAAGCTCCAGGAATCGCTAGAGAATCGTTTTATTACGAGTATACAGCATCTAGTCAATACAAGGGTCCCGGCTGGGATCTCTGTAAGTTGCTTTCATTCACTCACTTCACGGTGTCACAGCTATCGGACGCACATTTTACCATTATTGAGCAGGTGCCCCACATACAGTCAGTCCTGAAGAGACCTTTTATCCATATAAGGTCGAAACGTCGTCGACAACTCGTAAAGAAGCAGACCGTTCAGTTGTCATTATTGGACAACTTGAATATTCAACTTGAAATTAACTAATAGGTCGCCTCTTTCTTTCGCAAAAAATGGATTCACATTAGAAACCCTATGTCACTTTTTTATGATTTTCTGTAAATATGTTTTGTTTTTTTGCTGGTAACTATTCACTTGGGGCACAATTTCACGGTTTTCAATTTGTTTAAGTGTACATAAATGTGTAAATTGTGTATATATGTAAGATCAGTATTTATCTTTGCTGGTATCTAAATATATTCTTCCAGTGCATATACCACTTACTTGCCTTTCGTCTTATTTCAAATCACCCACATTGCCATCGTGCATTAATATTACCATATCTTTTGAGTAATTGTCCACAGGAGCCATTGTTTTTGTATGAATACTTTACCCAGGCTCCCAGTGAGTAGGGTTCCCCTGTTATTTGTCCTCACCCTCTGGTTCAAGCATAAAAACTAAACAGGAGATATGTGCAAGAGATTTGTAGTGCAAAACAAACCCAATTCATAGTTAGGACATACACAAAGCAAAAACCCAAAGCAATGTTAATAAAGAGAACATTCTGTTAACTAAATACCCAGAAACAACTAGACATGCAGGTGGCTAAGATCAAAAAATATAAAATAAAATATAATATAATATTCCAAAAGGAAGCAAAGAAAAATAACTAAAGCGGTTAGCGTGTTCCTGAGATCTTAGCAGAATTTATGTAGGATTGTGTTGCGAAAACAACAAAGTACTGTTTCATGTTCAAGATATAGCATTAGCTGGATAATCTATTTGCTCAGAGTAGCTATGTGAGTTAATGTGTTCGGAGTCAGTACTCACACCACCTCCCTGACTAAGCCTTGGACTGCTTGCCTCGCTACCTTGAGAGTTAAGTGCTTAAGTGGTGTACTTGGAGGTTGGATCGCACAGTAGGTCAACACCATGATATCAGAGGTACACGGACCACTTTCCACGAGGCCCAGTAACCTGTGCAAGCCTGTTAGTTACCAAACCCGTTCCCACAATAATGAAAACAAAAACCTACAGCGTTTGTTGTCTCACAGCTTTCAACTGTTGATCTTCAAAACTGGCCTCTCCACTTTGTATGAAAGGAAGACCTTCAGTAGTTAGAAAGCAAGCTCCAAATAATGTCAAATGGGGTTGACAAACCTTTTGACAACTCCTAGCATGTCTTGAGTATGATCGTGCAGGATGAAAATGGAAGAAGGGCACTGGGAAAGATAGTGGATGTTTCAGTACTAAGAAATCAAAGGATGCTACAGATGAAAACAGTGGCATCAAAAGAGCTCAGAAGATATTTTAATACTTTAGATTCAGTTCATTATGCAGGTCAGAAGTGCATTGAGAGAGCTCTATAGACTAATCTACTAATTTGTGACACAAATCAGGTCAGATCTGTACTGCAAAAGCTCTCTAGATGTTTCAGTGCAAGGACGGCTTTGACAGGGGCAGGTCAGAATAGAGGTGCATTGTAAGGGCTCTATGGATGTCTTAGTGATTTAATAACCGCTGTTTTGACATAGCAATTTTGCAAAAGGAACATTAAAAAAGGCAGTGTATTGTAACAACGTCTACTGGCTTGGCGTAGTTTAGGAAGGGATAATGAGCATGCCACTGCATATCAGTAGGCCATACTCTACATACACCTCAGGGTGTAATAGTCAAAGGGAGTAGGCAAATGGCACACCCAAATTCCATGCCCTTTTTACATTACTAATTGTGCACAGTTACAGCCCTCAGGTGATCGCAGCTGAGTGCTACAGTCTGAGGTACAATGTTCACTGCTTGTAAGAAGGCATCTTACTCTCAGGGGAAAACTATTAACCATGATCAACCATGTCCGATGTGGGTTATGGGGTTTACTGCATACATAATATAGCGAATGGCTGGGTTTTGTACAGGGCATGAAAGCATACTATGTGCCTTACATTCAGTCTGGTAGGATGGGATCACTGCCATTAACTGGGCGTTATTCTGTCCCACCAAACCTGGGGTTCCCCCTCAGTCTTCTGGAGCCAGGGAAACTGCACCCTTTCTGATTGCAGAGCCTCAGCTGACAGTAAACCCTTAACCTGGCTGTACATCAACCACTTGACAACTTTGTCACAGCAATGGTCGGTGTTGGACCAGGCCATCCTTGCAGGGTCATCTCCTACATTTTGCCTTCACATCCTGTTTTCTGAACCAGCTTCTTTTACCTTTTAGAACACTGAATACTTAACTGGTGCTAAAGTGCTCTCTCCTTTAAAACTAGATGAAAATGGTTTTCACTCACTTGGTACATTTAGTTTACTTGTAACACCCTAGTAAGGTGGACCTACATGTTCTCAGGACCTGTAAATCAAATGCTACTATATTGAGCCTGCAGAACTTAATGTGCCACCCACACAAGTAGCCTTTTAAACTGGTCTCAGTTCTACAATTGTGCAGTTTTATTATGCCAATTGACCTGGCAAAATAAACCTCTTGCGAGGTCTAAACCTTCCTTTTTATTAATACATATGTCATCCCTAGGGTAGGCACTAAATGGCCCATATGGCAAGGTACAACATATATTGGGACACCTTTCTGCTCCTAGCCATTGGCACAGCTATTTTCAACATTGCAATTGCAATGTTATTTTTCTTCACACATTCATCTTCTCCGTGGTACAAATCATTATTTTTCTCCATTAATAATCAACACTTCCACTTGAATTAATTATGCTCCTCAAGCAAGGAAAAAGCCATTTCCCAAATTTCCAATGCTCCTGCTGGCCCATCCGAACCTCTCTTCAAGAACACGACTAGAGCCAAATTCATCTGTACCAGTTTTATTAAAATTCAATGCATTTCGGGCCTCTGGGGCCCCTTCGTCAGGGAAAAACTGAAAACAATTACACATGCTTTAATGTTACATCAGTAGTTATGGAAAACAAGGGTACCCCGCTGTGCGAACCAGGGGTTGAAGTACATGTAAAAGAGACAGTTGTTCAGGGGTGGCCTAAAAGGTCCAGGGTAGAGTAAGCAATTATTTGGTCTCAAAACTTAATCAAGAGGGAGCTGGATAAATAGGGCAACATGTATAGATTTAATTACGTTTAATAAAGTCAATTTTATAAAGATACGTTCAGGTGCTCACAAAAGTGACAAGGTGTGTAACGTGACTAAGTGGCAGTGAAAAATATACGAAATATCACAAACAACAATACGAAATGCACAGGGAATATATACAATGAGGGATTTTCATTGGGGGTCAATCTGGTTCAAGCGTTCCAGGAGCTTAGACGTGCTTACTGAAGGAGAGAGTAAGAGTGCATTACTCATATATGGTTCAGAATACGAATTTTTGGTTAAAAACCAGTTAAGAGCAGTATTCTTACTTCGGTTACATTATAGGTGGTTTTGGACTTGCAAGGGGAGTCGGTTTCCAAGGATAGGTTCTAAAAATACGTGAAATTAGGCTCCTGGAACCCTTGAACCAAATTGTGACGGTTCACCAATGTCAAGGAACCTAAAGTAAGAGGCTGACTGTATCCCTTCACTTCCCTTTAACTATAAACTAGTAGGTTGACACAATTTTTCATTATACATCTCAGATCCTCCGCGATCACGAGTGAAGAGACAGACACTCCTTAATCCTGCAGATAGAACTACGGACCCACCCCAACTGTTCAATTATCCTTACCAAATAGTAAGTTGAACTGAGGCACAATGCGCACAGTTTGAATAGATTGACACTTAATGCCCCCGTAGCAGGGTTTCCGTTCTCCCACAGAACTGTGCATAGAGATCTAGAACCTTAGTGAATTAGGGTGACCCAAAACTCACCTTAGTATCAGAAATTCCCTTACCGAGCTAGCTACAGTGTCTCATTGGTCATAACGAACTCCCAAAGACTTAGACAAACCAGAACATGAACTTTGAGTACCTCAGGTATCGTGGAACACATGAACACTCTTTCGCTCTATAATCATTTCAAACCACAACGGGTAGTAAAAGAACACACGTGCAAGTTTGAAATATTTATTTTTCAATGCAAGGTTCTCAAACGCAGTATCTTATATAATACCAACATACATATTATAAAAATCAGAGTGATCAGCATAGTCACTAATCCATAGTAAGCGAACGGTGATAGCATATTATAATGCAAAAATCTATAGAAATCTGTATCACCTATATTTCGCGCACCCTATTTAGCATACTATATTATATCTAAGAAGGTCTCATTTGGGTTTTAGCAGGGTGGGCCCATACCTCTAAATGTCAGCAGAAGACGATCACATCATCAGCTATCAACTCTCTGCATGCGAAGCACCATCAAGTGTGTTTTTGCATTCTCTGTAACTCTATCTTAAACCTGCTTAGAGCCCAATGTTGGCAGCAACATTATTTATGTTATGTCTAATGTGGTGCGAGGATCAGGCCTCCCAGCAACCTTGTGTTAGGTTATTCTTAGAGGGTGCAGTTCTCAGTGTGCAGACAGTGTACCAATCACAACTGATATCAGAGCAATAACATTATTCTCAAATAAATCACATCTTTCGTCTAGGTTGAAAGCTACAATAACAATTATGTGTTGTGTGCAAACTGAAGCCGAAGGAAAATATGTTGTTTAAACATTTAATAAACTCATGCTAACTTAACACAATATATCGAAAAGCAGTAACTATATGACACCCCCCCAATGATCCGAGGACGGTCAAAAAAGAACAAGCCAATATTATAATAAAGGCATAACATGAAAGCAGAGTTCAACAATATTGAGCCAAGCTAAATGTATGTAGATGTATAAAAAATTAACAATCCAAAATATGAATGAATGCCTATAGTGGCCAAACAAAAAAATTTAATAAAAGTCTTGAACTTGAGGCCAAATATAAAATCATAGGCCTAGAACATATAAGAGTCGAATGTCCGTAAAAGAAAAGGCACCATTCAGAATTACTAAAAAGTCACATGCCAATGTAGTGAAAGTCTCCAAAGCCACTCATGGGTGGATAGAATATGCAAAATAGGTAGCCACAGCTTCCAACATGAAATCACTGTCATCATCCGAAAAGAGTTCAGCCCCCCAATTTAGCAATGGGAAAGAACATACGTGCTCCTCCAGCACCGGACCCTCTAGCAACATCAGAGGACAACTCGGTGGGTTCTCAAGAACGCTATGTGCCAGAAACTCATGCGCCGCGGCGGGGACGTCCCACTGACCCATTAGTCCATGCATCGCTGCCAAGGCCATAATCCTTTCGCCAGAACAAACCAACTCGTTAGCAACTACGGGGCCCATCAGGTGATTAAAATCGACTTCAGGAGATAACGGCAAGCAGAGACACAAATCAATGGCCCAGTCAAAATCGCAGCTCAGGCAATGAAACACAGGCTGGACACATGTGAAATAGGAAAATCGAAACGATAATCCAAAAGCCGTGCTTAAGGTCGCAAGCGGCAGGGTGCCATAGTAATCAAGCATCCGGTTGCTAAACAATGTTAGAAGCGACTGAGCGGCCTCTTGCGCAGGATGGACATCCAAGTTTTAGGAAGCAGAATAATATTAAAACGCCTGCAGCTAACGCCAGCAAAACAGGAAATCCGCCAAACAAACTCGAAAATATGGAATGAAAGAAAGCGGGGATGACACCAAAAATCTTTTCAAATGTAGTCACGAGACCACTGCTAACCAATTTAAAAAAATGAACTAAGCCAGACGTGGAGGAGGCATTAAAGATTTGATGAAATAATTCGCAGAAATGAAACGGCAAGTCAGTATTTAAAAGTGCCTGCACCTCTGTGCGTGTGTTAGCTATGTGAAGGACATAAGTTTCACGGGCCGAGCTCAGGGCCACTTCCTTTTGAGACAAAAGAGCCCTTATTTGGCTCATACCATTGAACTCCGCTTTCAAGGTTGGGATGCGCGGCCAGATGGAAACATCTGAATTCCCATGCGTGGGTGGATACAACACGTTCTTGCAACACACCACATGTTTTGATACAGTAACCACATAGGCGATACAGACCATTAACCCACAACACTCCTTGTTATTCAAAAGTAAATAACTACCGTTTGTCAATAAAGTGAATGTGGGAACTATCGCAGGAACTGGTGTGCCTTTTAAAACACAGGCCAAATTAGGCCGGTCCTGATTACAAGAACCATGCAACTGGATGTGTCTGCATATCAGTGAACGGTCAGGCGACTGTGTGCATTCTTCACCATTCAGATTCACTTCCTTTCCATCCTTCAGGCATCTGTACGTGTATGGTAAAGACCATGCCTCATGTAGGAAAGCAATGCCTAGTGGTTCATATCGCACTATTGCAATATATCGCATACAATTAGTAAATTTATACAAAGCAAATGGTAAAGTAATAACACCATGGATAAGCCATGTAGCAGCAGCTGCCTCAGCTACAGAAAAGGGCAAAGATTCTAACTTTTCAATGTGCAACATAGAAAATGATGCATCCCGCATGGAAAGCATGCGCTGCTTGTCAGTCAAATTAAATGGGGCAAATAGCGATGACACGTTCATGTAACTCCAAGGCAAGCGACCCGCTTTCAGAGTCTGTAGTGTCCATGCAAACTGCATCACAGAACGCAATTGATTTTGTCCATGGTACAATACTGACACTTCATCATTCACAATGTCAACTACAGAAGAGACAATATTGTTCAACGTGTAAATTCGGGAAGAAAGCATGTTAATACTGTTATCGACAACTGCAAGCACTTTCTACAAATTTGCTTGGTCAATTGCCCTTAGGCGCTTAGCAGCTTCAATTTGCGAAAATTTCCAAATTTCATTGTAAACTGCATAAATCCATTGTTTAGACCTACCCTTAGCCGGGCCTTTTATAAAATCATTTAAATCCACATTTTCAGTCAACTGAGACAGATGTAGCTTAACTGCAGCTAAAGTGGAATGTTGTAACCAATTCTGACACAGTTTCCCCACAGAATAAGTGGAGACAGTATAATCAGTTTCAAAACGGGGATCAGGTCTGACTTGTGTGAACCCTTCAGCCAAACCCAGAAAACGACGTTGGCAAGAATCAGCACTTCTTTGCCACATCAGCCAACCCTTTAGATCCAAACTGGATATATTAAAGGAGGAATTGTGTAATAGAGACTGTAACTCACGAATAGACAATTCAGAAAAATTACCCCAACCTGAATATTCTTCCAATTCGGGGATAATTGGTGTATTTAATTTTTTAGAAGTAGCCAATCCAAAGCATGTTGTTTGGGAAATAGTAGAATTTAGAAACAACATGTGATTCGGGATGAGACATGCACGGTGCAAAGCCTCAGTGCCTTGTACCTGCCAATCTTTGGTACCCCAAACCGATTTATGGTCAATTATTCCTTTCCAGAATTCGTAGCCATCTACAGCCAATTTGTCTAGAAAGGACTTCGAATACAGCAATTTTGTATCGGTAAGTCTAACTTTGGACATGGACTTTTGTGTCACTTTGAAATAAAATGACTCAGGATTTGATTGATTGAAGTCTGTAAAATAAGTGTATTTTTTCAGAAATGTACTGGAGCTGCCTATTAATGGAGCTGGGCAGTGTTCCCACTGTGTGTAATTCACAGCAACCCTCCTGGAATTCGTCTTATGCAGAAAATGATTACCATAATGTTGGAAGCAAAACAAATCACCATAATTAACAGAATCTAAATATAAATTCTCAGCATCAAAAGCTGCATAATATTTTAAATCAGAGAATAACGCTTCTACGGCCTCAATATCCCAATCATCAGAACGTATATTTTGTTTAATCACATCCCCCATGTTTACTCTAAGCACATTAGGAACATTAATCACTTCAGTGGGCCCATGTATTTGAAATCTAACCGCATCCCACACAATCCCATCAAGGACAGGCCAAGCAGTAATGTTGACTGTATTCAAGTCTCGTTTCAATCTGTGTGCTGAATGTGAAGAGGAAAGAGGGGCCAATGTTCCATTAAGGTACCGAATTCCTGTTCTTTCTTTAACATAGTGGCCATCGATCAGGCGGAAAAAATAAAACACAAAACCAATTGACATAAAAAGGTAAAACGAAAATAGAATCAACCAAATGTATGTCCAAGGGGGAATTAAAAAATGTTTTTTAAATAGAGTTGCATATTTTGCAATAGTTGAGGGTTTCTTAGAAAGTTCCGAAACAGAGTCAAAAGAGAATCTGGACTGGTCGGCCAAACGAGTCTGCAAATCTGGCATAGATAAATCAGCAGGATAGGTGTAGTTCAGCTCATCAATGTTAGTAACAGGATAAGTATTTAATAAAGGACTGGATATAGCAGGCATCTCGAGGGACACCTCCGGTTCTGCACCAGAAGTAATAGCCAGCACAGAATGCCTCACCATGGAAGGACAGGATACAGCCAGTGTCATGCTATGAAGAATCGGCCACCCTGTGTGTCTTGACATTGTCAATAGAGATAAATCTGTTTTCCTTACGACCTGGAAGTGGTGGTAATAGGACTGTTTTCGTGCCCTTCACTCCAAGAACTCGAACCGGTGCACGATATGAGGGACCAAACTCTTTCTTGTTTTCGATCTTCTCTCGAACCAGTTCTCCAACTTGGGGTAGCCAGCCAACTACCAGGATCTGCAACGCATCATCCGATGTGGAGGGCAAATGTTCCTTTGCTAGACTGTCCCTGGTCTTTTGTAGATCCTGTAAAACATTGCAATGTTCATCTACGTCAAAGGCCGCGGCCTGGGCCTTGCAGTCTAGACCGTCGAAGTCAGGGACGTACATCTTGATACCAAAGAGCATTTCGTATGGGGTCCGCCCACCCAGAGACCTTCTAGGGAGGTTATTAAGCACACGCTGCACGCCATTGAGGTGGGCTAACCAGTTTCTGCCAGTGCCTATAACTCGAGCTGTCAAAGATTGCTTTAATTCACGGTTCATTTGTTCAACTACACTGTTTCCCTCGGGTCTGTACGGAGACGAAAACTTGACTTGGACCCCCAACGAAACCATAGCATCCTTATACGCCTTAGAGGCGAAAGACGGACCCTGGTCCGAATGGAAGGTACCACAGGCAAAAATCCCTACAAAGACTCGCAAATCCTTAATGACAGTCCGTGAATCAGCGCTCCGATGTGGCCAAACCCACACAAAGTGTGTGCATGAATCAACTGCTACTAAGATATACTTATATGCAGTATCAGAAGAAAAAGGACCGCAGTGATCTAAATAAACGCACCCCAGTGGTTTATTAGAAATGTACAACTGTGTCTGAGGCGGACGCGCAGCAGTTGAAGGTTTAATCTGCTGGCAAATGTCACATTGAAGGACATAATCGGGCGTCTGTTTGTACAGTCCCCGCCACCAGAATCTCTGCTGTAGCTGAGTTACAGTGGCCGAGACGCCCGCATGCACAGACGCCACACCTTCATGAGCCACTGTAATCAAAGAAGCCCTGCGATCCGAGTTGGGAATTAAACGTTCACCAACTTCAGGAATTTTCACATAAGGAACCTTATCGGGACTTAAGTGGTATGTGTACTTCGAAGGGAACCCCGCAGGATATTTACCTCCCTTCTCAGTGGCAGCAACAGCCGCCAAGATGTCATCATCTATCTTACTTTTGGACCTCGTGACTGCTGCAACGAAGTATTTTGATACTGCTGACTTCGCTGCTTCATCAGCAAGCGAATTTCCGACAGCGTGGACCCCCACGCGCTGATGGCCAAGAGTATGAATTACAAACACGAGTGGCAACTTCTCTTTGAGTTCTGCCACTCGGACCCAGATCATTTTATGTTTTATAGTGCTACCTTTGGAATCACGAAATTCATTCTGAATCCAAAAGAACAAGTTCTCATTGTAAGACTGGACACAGTAGTAAGAGTCACTTACGATCAAAGTCGTCACACTCGGATCTGCGTACTCCAATGCAAGCATCAGAGCACGAAGCTCAGCCAATTGTGTGGTGCAGTCTCCAAGCGTCTGCGTGTGCACGACACTGGACTTGAACTCATCGTTCACCATGGCACCGACCACAATGGCGCAAGCGGAAACGTAGGCATGTTTAGAGCCATGCGCAACCTGCCCCGAACCATCAGTGTAATGATGCAATGGAAATCCTCCAACGGCCGCATTGCTAAAGGAGCAGGATGAACAAATTCATACTGTAAGGACTCCTGCGACCGTAAAAAGTGGCATCAAAAATAAACGTGACATCCTGGGATGACAAGGATGCAGCCCATTGAATCCACCGAGGGTGCAAAGCTTTAGAATTTGGTACACTGGCTTTCGTAACTGCCTCCAAGGCAGGACACGGGGTAACAACCAACATGCGTTTTCCCTGTGACAGGGCACGTTCCTTGAGAATTGCCATCTGCACAGCCGTCAAAACTTTCTCCACAGTGGAAAAGCGCAATTCAGCCGAAGTGTACAAGTGTGACTTGTAAGCCATAGGTACTGTTTCTCCTTCATTAAAAGTTAGGTACGTGAAACCTACCGTCCCCGGGACAATTCTTATCACCAGGTTGGTCTGGTTATCACGAGTCTAAGAATTCAGAAGCGAGCAAATCAGCTTGCAATGACTGCAGAATAGCTGAATGCTCAGGCAGCCAGCATGATTTGGAAAAAGATGGTTGTATCAAAGCATACAAAGGCTTGATACGCTGGGCATATTCCGGAATGTAAGTCCTTCCGAAATTCAAAAAGCCCAGTAAAGACTGTAATTTTTTCAGTGTTGTCAGAGAGCGCAACTGTGCGCACTTCTCCAGGAAGTGAGGAGCCAAGCCTTTTTCTTCATTAGTTAGTTCATAGCCTAGAAACAACACTGTGTATTCTGCAATGTGCGATTTTGCAAAATTAAACTTGTAACCCATGTCTGCGAAGTTACAAATAATACTGTTCACTCGACACAGATGCTCCCAAAGTTCGTCGTCTGTGAGATAGATATCATCCACATAGGAACAAGCATCTGGGTCGACTCTCTCCAACAGAGAGACAATGCGGGCAGAAAATATTCCAGGACTGTTCTTATAGCCCATTGGGAGACGCCGAAACATTTTTTGGACACCGCCGCATGTGAAAGAAGTCCATTGGGAACTTAGACTGTCCAATGAATGGGCATAAAAACCATTGGAAATGTCAAGCGTGGTTTTGAACCGCTTACGCACAAGACTATTTACAAGGGCAGAGCCGTGAGTATTCTGTACTGCACAGTTACGGCAATGCGAGTTTAAATGCCGGTAATCCAAAACCAAATGGTAAGAGCCGTCCGGCTTGTTTACAGTAAAAAGGGGGTTATTCATCGGTGACACAACCGTTTCAATTACACCTTGATATTCCAATTGTTCAAGGATCGCTGCGACTGAAGCTTTGGCTTCACGTCGTATGGGATATTGAGGTTGAGGCTGCGGCTGAGAACGTAAAGGAATCTCGTGGTTTGGGGACAATTTATCCCAGCCACACTGATTACGGTACACAGCCGGTGCAAGCGCCAGAGCCCACTCTTCTGCAAAGTGCAGCGCATCCACTCTCTAAACTGTGTTCGCGAAACTGGGGAGGATCACCTCCTCCCCTCGTGGAGCTGCGAGCACAAAAGGTGGGGGCCAGTCAGCCTCCGAAAGAAAAATGCCATATGTAGACGAAAGATTTTCCCAAAATACCCCTCTAACGGTACGCTGTATGTCACCTTCAATTAACAGGACAATTTCAAAAAGTCTATCAGGGGGAGCAACTCTTGTATCTGCTGTTTCAATCACAACATAAGTGTTAGTCGCCGTCACCTTCAGTAGTGGACGGAGGGCCTCTCTCACTATGGTAATCTCTGCCGCGCTGTCCAGCAAGGTCAGGGCCCAAGTCAGATTCCGAAGCCTCGTTCTCACAATCTGGGGCATATCGATGCGCCGTTAAGGCTGCGACTTTCTTCTTGGCAAACTGCGGTCTCTGAGGCGTGGAGCCCTCCTGCTTGTCTGCACCGTTGCGCGGGCGGGGCTGACCACGTCCTTGCTGGCCACCCCGGCCCCTGACGCCCCCTCCACCACCGGTTGACGGAGCCGATGAGTCCTGAAAGGAACGAGGAGAGCGTTGGTCAGAAGCCTGAAAACGTTCAGGTGACTTAATCATCGCGCGGTCGCGCAAATCATAAACACGTTCCGACTGCGCATGCAACGGAGACGCAGGACGCGAAACCTGGGTTTGTTATTGTTGCTGTTGCTTACCCTGATTCTGTTTTCTAGGCCAATTTTGTTTCTTGGACTTGGGCTGAGCGTTCGCCTCCGAAGACTGTCCATGGGGCTGCTTTTTCTCTTTATCAGAAAAAGACTTAAGACCCTTGGCATTGCGGCCAACCATTTCATAAGCCGCCACAATTATCCTTGCTAACTGACGGGGTTTGTCCGCGTCGGGAATCACCGCTAATGCGTTAGCCACCTGGAAGTTCACTGCATCCCCCTTGACATTCGCAAGGATCAGATCGTAAACTACATCAAAGGAGCCACACAGGCGCATACCCAACTCAACCGCTACCTCCGGTCCGTGATCATCTTGAACACGTTTAAGGACCGTAGACAGGTTGGACATAGACGGGGAGCCAAAGCACCTCGAATAGACCGCTGCAAAAGTCTTACCCATGTCTCACAGTCAACAAGCTCAGGGGCCAAATCCTTCGGCAAACTAAGCGTAAGAATCCGGTGTTTTTCACCAGGATTCGTATTAGGAAACACAGCCTCTAGCTGGTCGAATTTCTCGGCAAGCCAGAAAGGAAAGTCATCCTTATCCTGGGGCTTCTTGCCCATTACGGAATTCACCATGACAGGACTGATTTTCAAACCAGCCTGACCTGCTTGAAGCTGTGCACCCCTAGGGGCGGCACCTTGAACATTACGACTTGTGTAATGAACAAGTGCCCTAATCACTTCAACCGCGACCTCGTGAAGACGTCGCAGGTCACCTACGTTACAAGTGGCACGATTAGGGTGAGGAGTAAATCCAGCCAAAGCGGGCCAATTTGTGCCCGGAATGGACAAAGGACCCAACCTCAGAGCGGTTAAAGCGTGTGGTAGGGCGCCACCAAACCAAACTCCATGCTGCCAAACATCAATAGGTACTTCCTGTGCTCTGTACGGAGCATATTCAGCAGGTACAGGTGACGGAGTGTACGAGTGGAACACACCAGAATTTGCGTCCACTGGCGGAAATGTCACCCACGAATAAAACAGTTCGTACGGGTAAGCATGTTCCGCACTCACCACCAGAACCACAGCCAAGCCTTCCAAAGGTACATCATAAGTCCGCAAATGATCACGCACCGCAATGCGACTATGCAGCGGGATGTCCACGGCTTGTGCCATGACTGCACAGGAACGTCAAAAAACAAAGATTACTTTGTAGCACAACTGGGTAGTAATTCAAGGAAACCGTTTTAGATAGATTCAATCTTGAAAAGACCTATTTCAAAAATAGGTAGGTTTATCCGACACCGCCGTTTTCCGGAAACGGGAATGAAGGGGTTAAGGTTTGAATGATATACTACTCGAGTGTCATGATATAAGGCCAACAACCATTAGGCGCCATGTAGCAGGGTTTCCGTTCTCCCACAGAACTGTGCATAGAGATCAAGAACCTTAGTGAATTAGGGTGACCCAAAACTCACCTTAGTATCAGAAATCCCCTTACCGAGCTAGCTACAGTGTCTCATTGGTCATAACGAACTCCCAATTACTTAGACAAACCAGAACATGAACTTTGAGTACCTCAGGTATCGTGGAACACATGAACACTCTTTCGCTCTATAATCATTTCAAACCACAACGGGGAGTAAAAGAACACACGTGCAAGTTTGAAATATTTATTTTTCAATGCAAGGTTCTCAAACGCAGTATCTTATATAATACCAACATACATATTATAAAAATCAGAGTTATCAGCATAGTCACTAATCCATAGTAAGCGAACGGTGAAAGCATATTATAATGCAAAAATCTATAGAAATCTGTATCACCTATATTTCGCGCACCCTATTTAGCATACTATATTATATCTAAGAAGGTCTCATTTGGGTTTTAGCAGGGCGGGCCCATACCTCTAAATGTCAGCAGAAGAAGATCACATCATCAGCTACCAACTCTCTGCATGCGAAGCACCATCAAGTGTGTTTTTGCATTCTCTGTAACTCTATCTTAAACCCGCTTAGAGCCCAATGTTGGCAGCAACATTATTTGTGTTATGTCTAATGTGGTGCGAGGATCAGGCCTCCTAGCAACCTTGTGTTAGGTTATTCTTAAAGGGTGCAGTTCTCAGTGTGCAGACAGTGTACCAAGTGTACCAAGCACAACTGATATCAGAGCAATAACATATTATTCTCAAATAAATCACATCTTTCGTCTAGGTTGAAAGCTACAATAACAATTATGTGTCGTGTGCAAACTGAAGCCGAAGGAAAATATGTTGTTTAAACATTTAATAAACTCATGCTAACTTAACACAATATATAGAAAAGCAGTAACTATATGACACCCCTCGCAGTCCTCTAACCACTTGGGACCAAATAGTAATTTAAGTCAGATAGCAACTTGCATGCCAATTGTTATTCCCATGACACTGGGATCACAAAAGCACTGTATTAGAGATATACATCATGTAAGGCACAGTGCTAATCTAAGCTTCCTTTTACTCTAGTTTCAGACAGCTCACCCTGTCCTGATGATGATCTTAACTAAGTAAAGATCAAAACGTCGTCGACCCCCAATGAAAATCCTCATTGTATATATTCGCTGTGTATTGTTGTTTATGTGATATTTCGTATATTTTTCACTGCCTCTCAGTCAAGTTACACACCATGTCACTTTTGTGAGCACCTGAACGTATCTTTATAAAATTGACTTTATTAAATGTAATTAAAACTATACATGTTGCCCTACTTATCCAGCTCCCTCTTGATTGAGTTTTGAGACCAAATAATTGCTTACTCTACCCTAGACCTTTTAGGCCACCCCTGAACCACTGTCTCTTTTACATGTTAATGTTACATCAGCCAATATATGCGAACAACTGCAACAAATCTCATATTTAAAGTTGCCCTTTCTCCTTAGTCTCAATGATTACTAAAACTTAAATGCATTCTTTTCACTCCCCCTAGTGTTTCTCACATACTCAAGCCCCACTTTTTAAAGGAACCTGACTTGCTTCCACTCAGTAACTCATTACCATACCTTAACCATGACTGCCTGCAACCTCGATCTACTCTTTCCTACTTCCCCCGTCCTATTAACCTGACCCTCCCGAGTCTCTCCTTTCCTTCTCATGTTATGCTTCCAAACCTTTCACCCCTTCACCCCAGCCTTTCAATGTAAACATCCTTTCCTTTTCATCTTCAAAACAACATCTCTCCAATTTTCCTCCTCGTGATCATTTCAAACCTGCTAAGAAGCAATCATCCTCCTCGCTCCATCCCAAATGAAGTTTGTCCTCTCTTTCACCATCCAGACTTTAAGCTGTACTTCAGCCCTTCCTTGCAGGCGGACCTCCCCATCTTCTCCACGTAATTAGCACCTGTGTCACTGGAAACTCCTGCGCTCCCCTGTAAATACTACTACTCCCATAATGCATTACACTTCAACAAGTACTGCATTGTAAAACATATTCATGCAACTCAACATTTTCATAAACGCTGGTGATGTATTAAAATTGTTCTTTATCCAGTGCGTCATTGCTGCAATGTTCATATTCTTCTCACTCCAAAACTTTCTGCGTGAACTACGATGTTCCGCCTTGCATGAGAAAACCCTTTGCTTTATGGGTGCTAACTCGGAAGGGCATTCGAGCATAAACATCATATATGAACGAGTTGCACACCTAGCTTTGACCACAAGTTTCTCCAGATTTTTTTGATGTCTTCTACATTTTTACCGTTGCATGCTCAATGTCGTCGTGCCCAGCCCAAACAGCACATGTGAAACTAAAAACAACATATATTGGGACACCTTTCTGCCCCTAATCATTGGCACAGCACATAACATTGCAATTGCAATTTTGAAAATAACTGTGCCAATGGTTATGGGCAGAAAGGTGTCCAAATATATGCTGTTTAGTTTCAAACGTGCGGTTAGGTCAAAGCAGGGTGTGCAAGCAAGCAGCAATGTATTTAAAAATGTGGTCATATACATTTTTAAGTTTTAATGTCCTGGTAGTGAAAAACTGTTACATTCATTTTTTACTACTGTAAGTCTTACTCTCCCATAGGATAGCACTGGGTTACCTTATTACATTTACTAAGTGCTAAATTTCAATTGTGAGAAGCTAGAAATAGAGTTTGGTGTCTAAAAAACTTATTTAGAACACTATGGGTAAAGTCCGGTTTTTAATCAAAATTCTGCAAATTACACTTTTAGAAATTTGCAAAAAGAACAATTCATGGACAGAATGCATAGCAATGCCATACATTCACCCCAGTACAGAGATCCAGGCCTAAATCCATAATTTTTTTGCTCACCAAACCATTCCAGTTTGAACCCAGCCATTTGCAAATCAGTCTTGATCCTGGGTCCAATGGGAACAGTCCAGCCCGAACTGCCAGGCCAGGTCCTCCCTGGACTGGAACCAAGCATCCTAGGACTGGTTTCGGGCATTCACCCCTCATCAGCCAGGATAGCTTGACTCCAGTAGCATGGAGAGCACGGGACCCATGTCTGGGGCTACCGTCCCACTCGGGGTGACAAATTCAAAAAGAAGATCAATTGATGGACAGAATGCAGAACAATGTCATGCATTCACCCCAATACAGAGATCTGGTCCTAAATCCATCGTATTTTTGCTCACCATGTCATAATTTACGAAGCACAGGGTCAAGACTGATTTGCATATGGCCAGGTCTAAACTGGGTGGCATGGTGAGTAAAAGAATGATGGATTTAACCCAGATCTCTTGACTGGGGGTAAATGTTTTTATTTGTTCTGCAATCCTTCAATCAATTGTGTGTCTTTTACTTTCTCGCCCTAGGTGCGCCGGGTATGCCCAGACGTGGGCCCAGGGCCCACACTGTACCACTGGATTTAAGCTATCCTGGCTATCCTGGCTGATGAGGGGAGAAACCCTGAAACCGGTCCTAGGATGCTTGTTTACGGTCCAGAGAGGACATGGCTTGGCAGTTTGGGCTGGACTGTTCCCATGAGGCACAAGGTCAAGACTGATTTGCATATGGCCAGGTGTAAACTGGGGTGGCAAGGTGAGCAAAAGAATTATGAATTTAACAAAGATCTCTTGACTGGGGTGAGTGTTTTGATTTGTTCTGCATTCCGTCCATCAATTGTGCGTCTTTTACTTTTAGAAATTTGGCATTTTCTTGTCCCATTTGGTGGCTGCAAGCTGGGTCACACAACGAGGTGTAGCTGGCGGTTGGAATTCTGTGCATTACTGCCAGACAGTGAGACAAAGGAGGAATAGGTTTTGGCAGGATGGGACATCTATGACTGGAAAGGGGGCAGAGCGGTCACCTACCACACAAAGGCTCTGCTTCAGTACACTCGCAAAGGGTTTCACACCAGTCTACAGCTACAAGTTGGGACCAGGGTAGAGAGGCAGGAAATTTCAAACACCTCTAGGGTAAAAACCTCCAAAACCTTCTCCTACTTCAAAGCTGGTATCAACTATAAATATTGGGCCCACAGATCCAACTCTTCAGTACACCTCTGGACAAATGAAGGACTCGGACTCTCGGCTGCTCTATTTTAAGAAGGACTGCTACTCTTTTGCCCTACTGCCTGTGTGAAAAGGACTGGACCTCTATACTGAACCCAGGACTGCCAGACTGACTCCAAGAGCTAGTTGGCTGGCATCCTGATCAGAGCCGCAGAGACAGAAAAGGCTCCAACCACCTTGAACACAGCAAGTTGCCCCCCACCCCACAAGTGGGGCCACCCCAGTCCTGGACCCTCGGAAGTAGGGCTGAAGATGCTCTGCCAGCTTAGCTGTTGGCTCAAGGGCAGACCGACGCAGCACAATGCACTTCCTTGCAGCTCTGCATCGGACCCGTCACTGTGCGACACATCCATGCAGGATTTCGCATTGCAAGCTTCCATTGACAGCATCCTTGAGGACAATGCAGGATCTTGCCTCAAAAGTCTTGTTGACAGCTTCTTCGGAAACGCCACTGCACTACCCATCATTGACATAGGACCTCGCATTGCGGCCTGCAGCTCATCTGAACTACTGCTGCGCAACAGATCCTCAGCGTGGGATCTCGCAACACTACTCAACCAGGTTCTACAGTACTTTGTTCAGCAAGACTAACCAGGTCCCTGTATCCGGCCCACGCTCCCTCGTGGTAGGTCTGGGCTAGTGGCATTGTCCCGGTCCAGTGTAATCAGACAACCACAGTTGGCGCTATAGGTTTTTTGCCACTATTTTAAACTAAACCTTTAAAATTTCACATCTCTAGTTCTACTAATTGAATTTTTGCTATTTTGATCTCAAATAATTAACTCCTTTTTTTTTTTCTTTTTTACAGAGTTTTATATAGCACGAACTTGACCCGAATCGGGTATCAGAGCGCTTTACATAGCACCAGTTGCATTACAGGAGGACAAACTCATTTCATTTATTTATGTTAGGCTACATTTTACTTCACTCTATTTTCCCAAATTGGTGTGGAATTTTTCTTGTGCTGTGCTTTCACTTTAATACGGTTTTAAGTGCTGTATAAATACTTCACATTGCCTCTAAATTAAGCCTGACCGGTTTGTGCCAAGCTTCCAGAGTCTTAAGCACGGGTTAATTTGGGGTTTGCTTACAACTTCACCCTGACAGGAATTGGGGTTGCTGCTTGGGTCTCACCCTCTCAACCAGTAACCCAATTCCCTCCAGTCGCTATGCCCATTTATGAACAATATTCTCTAAGGAGAAAACTTGCTGCACAGCAGGGACATTTGCCTTTTGCTTTCCGACAATAAACACCTGCTTTGGGTGTTTGGTGTTGAAAAATTCTATTAAATTGGCAGATCACGAAATCCTCGCCAGGATCTCGAAATAAGGCAGACAGTCCTCCAACAGGTATGGCAGGCCGGGGCCTCCACTGATCTGTCAGACCCACTTGCCATACGATATTATTACCCATTTTATTTGTCCATGAATCATACACCTATGGAGAAACTACTTCCACAGCGACACTGGAGAAAAATGGGTATTCCATAAGAGTTTCTCTTCACATTTATAAGCTTCATCATAAAGGATGGTTTTCCAAACGTTATACATTTCATTTGAATTCATACCATTCCACGAACTACAATGTATTCAAGGATGTTGCTGCATGTATGCACACAAATTAATTCCTGTGCATCTAAGTGACGCATTTGTGATTCAGGCCAAGAAAGGGAAATAATATTCATTGATAAATACATAACATACTTAGAGATAAATCAAACCATACCAAGTGAAAAATGAATAAAACAAGACAAAACAGAGAAGAAAGACATTAGAAACGACCATTTTTTTAAACCTAATTTATATGAATTAAAAACACGAATGAGAACTTCCAGTTTCCCCCACCCTCCGCCCAAAAAGGACCAAAACAAAGGCCTAAAGTAAATGGCAATCAGCCCTGCTTTTGTTCAAGTACAAGTACCATCATGGCTGGAAGCTATCTAGAACCTAATACCTAGTTGCCAATGCAAAGGAGGGAAACAAAGTCAAACAGCTTATCACTACACACATATTTAAGACAAAGTATGATTTGGAGGAACGTTTGTTCCTGTAGGACATGCATTCACTGTACGTATGTCAGACGTATATATTTCTATAAATAGTTACACAACAAAATGGTTTACATAGCACTAAATGACATTTCTATTTTATTATTGTATAGTGCTACTCACAGCAATGTAGGGTGTCAGAGTGCTTTACATCTAACAAACATTACCCGGAGACAATAAATCATACAAGTGTGTGCATCAATGTACAGGAGATGGTACATCAGACTGTGAGGGCTACAAGTTGTAGGAATCACAATTGTCCATAATAGTAGGCTTAAATTTTAAAGAGTGCTGTATGTCACAACATACAACACAGCATCTAACGCAGTCAAGAAAATTGTCAACAAAAACTGGTGTATTCTGACATCTGGGAACCTGAAATGGCCAAAACCACGATTCGCCAATAAACTAACTACAAATATCCGTGATCACCTTGTCCACACTAGACCGCTGTCTAATAAGCAACGATTGGAACCAATAATCAACACCTGGAACCTAACATCAATAACGGGACACTATCCATGTGGGTCTTGCTCAGTCTGCAAACTTACTAAAACTACCAAGACCCTACAACTGAACCAAGATTTGAAATGGACCTTACAAACCCATACAAATTGCAATACAACCCACGGAATCTATATGATTACGTGCCAATGCAACCTGAAATATATAGGGATGATGTGCCGGAAAGTAAAACAGAGAATCTGCAAGCACAGAAGCAATATTAATTGCAATAGAACAACGACCAAACTGAGTAACCACTACATCTACCTCAAACATTCCATTGATGAATTCAGCTGGGTTATCATAGAGACCCCCAACATCAGAAATGAGAACACAGAACGCCTCCTCTTTGAAAAAGAGCAAAGGTGGGTCCATCGCCTCAAAAAGTACAAAGAAGGTCTGAATGACAATATACCCTGGCACTCTATGTCACACTGATCCAGAACAGCCACGTGACAAAACAATCCCACCCTTAGAACCTCAATTGACAGGACAGAAAATTGATATAGAGAAACAAAGTGAATTAATCTGTCAGCCCAGATCGCACACAGCGACTTATGCCTGGCTGAGTTTCTAGAAGTATTAAATATCAAGTCGCTATTAAACCCAGAACTGGCATGATCGTCAACATATGAATAGTGAATTCTGAAAGAGTAAAAGACTGTCAGACAACATAATACAAGTGCCCAAACTATTTTGACCAATGGAGGAATCACAACCCTGCTGTTAATACCATTAATACATACTGGCAATCAAAATAATGAGAATTAACCATTAGGCCCTTGTTGAACTTGGCCCTTTTTGCAGGGTTCATCCCTAAACTTTTTGCCTTTCTCCTAGCCTTTTTTCTGACATGGTGAGGGTGGTTTTAGGACTCTGGGCACTTTAGCACTGCTGTTCAGTGTAAAAGTGTGTGCGCTCTCTGTGTTAAATATGGTAAGATTGGTCTACACCAGTTTGGCCTATTTAATTTACCTGTCAGTCCCTTGTAAAGTGGTGTCTCAGATACCCAGGGCTGGTAAATTAAATGTTACTGGTGGGCTTGCAGCGCTGATTGCGGTACCCACCAAAGCTGCCTTTCAAACCTATCTCAGGCCTCTACCATTGCAGGTCCTGTGCTCGCAGTGTTACTGCCGTTGTGACGTGGCACCTAAAGTGTGTGCCATGTCAGTGACCCCCCTTTTACTACATGTCAGTCACCCCTAAGGTAGGCCCTAGCTAGCCCTATGGGCAGGGTGCATTGTAGGTAAAAGATAGGATATGTCCCTTGGGTGTGTGGCATGTCCTGGTAGTGACAAAAAGCCATTTTGGTTTCTCACTACTGTGGGGGTGTCCTCCCATAGGAATGCATTGGGGATTCCCTGATACGCGTTTCAGTGGCAATCCCGGATACGAGAGGCGCAGCGTGGTCAAGTTTGGTATGTATGAAATAGTGATAATAAATGCTATGCAATGGTGTGCACAAATTTACTATAACTATTTTAGAAATGCCACTTTTAGAAGTTGGCAATTCTGTGTGCTATGTGTCTGTCTGCCTGATGTGAATTGCATGTCTGGCTTTTGAGTGACAGGGGCTGGTGAGGTGTGTGTGGCTCCAGGAGGGGCAGGGTGAGTCAGCGCTAGGCTGAATGGGACATCTACATTTTGAGTAGTGGGAGGGGAAGTCCCTGGTCCTGAATAGGATTATGCCTGCCCTAGTGAATGCTGGCTCCACCCCCCTGTGGTGTGTCTGATGATGAGCCCCGACCCAACAAAGGGGAATACGAGCTTGGAAAACAAAGTGCTCCAAATCCAACCTGAACCAGTTGCATCTGGTTCCCCCATGCCCTGCACTGCAGACAAAGGAATGCCTAGTAGAAATATAGGGGCTGTGACCCCATGAAGGGTGTGCTGTTCTTGGACCTTTGGGTGCTTACTGCGGCCCAGGAGGAAGCGCCATAGGGGGCTTGCCTACCTGCTGGAGGGTCCTGTGTACTGGCCTCCTTGGGCCCTGCTGTGCCCCTGAACTTTGCTTTTGAACCTAGGGACATCTAGCGCCTTGTGAGCGCTGTGGGTTGCTTTCATAGAAAGAGGAGCATTTATTTGATTGCTTAACCTTGAAGCCCTGAGCTGCGACCTGAGGATTCCCGTATCTGGCGTGCGAATCGGGCGGGGCCTACCTCGCATTTTGCTGAGCTAAGGGGGTGTCCACCCCGCTTTTGGGTGCTCTAACGTGTGCCCACCTCGCATTTTTCTTCGTTTTAGGGCAGGTGCCCACCCCGCAATTGCCGTGATTTAAAGCAGGAGCCCACCCCGCATTTCATCGCCAGAAAATCACCACTGCGGCCCGGAAGCCAGGCAAGCTGCCTGACTGTGGGCGGGCCTGAGCCATTGACGAAAGCCGGAAGTCAGTGCCGGCTGGAGCAGGGCCGCCGTGAGTAGAGGGAGAGCACCACGTGGCGCATGATGACTGGTGCAGGCGGCCACAAGAGAAGACCCAGGCAGGAGCCTACCCCACGCTGGGACAGGCTGAGAAGAAAGACGGAGACCGCGCTCTGTGTCTGACTCCAGCCGCAGCCACAGCCGACCAGAGCAGCAAAGGTGCAGGCAGCACTGCACTTGCGGCGAGGCGGGGCTCCCGTGTGGTGAGGAGAGCTCTGCGTGCAGTCTAAGAGCCGGCCATGAAGAATCCTCAGAGAGTCCCGGTGAGCAGGGGTTTCTCAATGTATGGCGGATGCCAGGAGCAGTCCGAGAGGAGACCCAAGGAGCCTGCAGAGCCTGGTGAGTGGGGCTAAGTAGAGTATTATCGTGCCCTCCAGGGCACGCTTGGGCTTTCTTGAGGCACACTGTCGGTGACTGAGTGGTCCCGCAGGAGAGCGGGCCACTCCAACTGTGGGAGCTATAAGGGGGACATTTGTTGGAGCTTCCCTGGGCACAGTTAGGTCCAGTGCCAGTTTCTTGTCCCCAGCTGCGCCGCAAGCAAAGGCAGCTGCAACGTGGGCATATTTGTTAAAGAGTCCAATGGGGCTCACAAGGCACAGTAGTACAAGCACCAGTCTTTTCTGTGGGGGTAATTCGTTTTGAGGAGAGAGGGGAGAGTTTCACTCCTGCCCTGCCCCAGCGCTTTGCGCACTTTTGAGATTCTGCTGCATTGGCAGCCGCCCTGACTTTGCTGGACATAGGGCATTTGAGCCCAGAGGAAGGCCAGTTGGCCTGGGGGTCAGGTCTAAGGTTTATAGGGCGCAAAGCCCTCATGTGATACCCCTTACATCATGGCTTATGTCTAATGCTTTTCCCTTAGGTGTGCCCGCTGAGGGTAGGTATGGTGGGGCACTGTTGCTTATGATTTATGCACAGTGTGGTGACCCCGGATGTTATTCCTCAGGTGATCGTGCTTGCATAATGTGCTTTATGTGATATGAGTTATGCACCCTGATTCATGCTTCTAATGATGTTTATGCTCATGAGGTTATTGCCTAATGTGTTTATGCTGGTGAGGCCTAATGCGTAATGTGTTTATGCTTAGGAGTGTGCCTAACGCTAATGTGGTTATGCCTAATGTCATGCTATGATACTTTAGGAGGGTGTCAATGCTAATGTGATAATGCTTAGGTCATTATGGTACCAGTAGTTACTGGTTGTGTTTTGCATTTACTTACCTGTTTTGACCATGGCCCAATGGCCTGGTCCTGAATATAAGCCCCTGTGAATATTGGCCATGCCAGTTGGCACAGTGTAAATGTGTGATTAGGTTTCTAATGTGTTTAGGATAATACAAAGGCTATTTTTTATAAAACCTTGTGTGGCGTTTATTTTGTAGTGTGCCAGTTACGTTGCTGCTGTATGTGTGTGTTGCGCAAACGCTTTATACATTGCCTCCGGGATAAGCCTGATGGCTCGTGCCAAGCTACCAAGGGTTTGAGCAGGGGTTGTCTTTGGCGTGCAATTCCCTTGCCCTGACTAGAATGGTGGTTTCTGCCTTGCTTTGGCGCAAGCCTTAGCCAACCGGAAATCCCATTTCTAACAACCCTTTATTTCAAAATTCACAGATAAATGAAAAACACCTTTTCACTATTCTTCTCCTGACAACAATACCAAATGAAAGTCTTTTAACTATGCTCACTGGATCTCATTACCATGAAACGCGCTCCCTTACCGGCCCCCGCCACCAGGGCACGGCAGACAGCGACAGAACAAGTTGTTCCTGAAACTCAGAAAGGTATGCAACACCGCACAGCTAGGAAGAGCACTGCTGCCGGCGTGAACACTAGAAATAACTAGGGGAATCCTCTTTTTCTCCCCTACAGAGAGTCAAGCCGCCCGTCCCCCGATGGAGGTGAATTCACCCCATTTTAAAGGTAAACCAACTGTCCATGCGGGCAACAATCACTACAGGCACAGACGCTCAGACACCATGTGCGATGCTATAGATAGGCGCCACAACGCTTCTCAAACTCCCAGTCTCCCCCGATAGCGCTTACAAGTTATTGCTCAGAAGCACAACCTAGATTAGTAACTAATCATCTTCACAGGACGTAATTCTTACCACAAGCGCAGATGTGAAACACAACTAAAACCATTGAACCCACCAGGAATAATACCGCTCCCGACTGCTCCAAGACAAAATAACAACCAGGATTGGAGAAACGAACATTGCGCGCACCCCCTAACTTTGCCATTAACGGTTACCACATAACACAGGAGGAGCACACGCGCATTTATAGCACACATTTAATTCAAACTAAACGATGACTATTTACCGGAGAACGCAAACACACATGGCAGCTTCCACTTTCCCTGGTTTAGAGCGTTGTGCTGTAATTAAATTTAATTCAATTGACCCAGCGAGCCCTTAATATTTACCTTATTATCCGATTTCAATAATTATGTATGAATCTTCCCACATGAGCACTGCAGAGCGCTGACAATCTTCTAGGTTGATGAAAAAGGGCACGATATGAGGTCACACTGCTCCTCGCGCCAACACTGTTGGGAACCTTTGCTCGATGCACATATTTAGTAGATTTGAGCACTCTTGGGCCTCATACCCCTTCCAATTCGGCCATACACACAAGCCTCAGCTTAACCATAAGTTAAACAATACACCTCAGTTAGGGTGTCTCAATGTAGCACATGACTATATATATTACGAGATCTACAGCGAACAAGCCAATCATGTCTTTGACTTCCCCAGTAAAAATCAGTATGCTCAATTCGAACACAAAGCATTAACAATGACAAGTAATTGTACACACAATAGCCCAATGAAACTGTTTTGTACCTTTATTTTGTCCTTATGCTTTTTTCTTTCCAGTTGTAGACACAGTTGCAACTTCAATACGTAAGTGTTTGAATATGTTCACTTAAGAAGAAGGGTAAGTGCAAAACTTGCCCTTGCCGTATTCTCAATTCAATGTGCGTTCCTTGCTCCTGAAGAAAGCCCACAGACCTCATTGGGCACAGATGGGCTGAAACATGTCGACCACCCACATACAGGTGCTACAGAACAGTAACCCTTCTAGCATCACACCAACACATTATTTTTAACCTTTGACCCATCTACGACAGCATGAACACTGGGTCAATAGATGTAGGCAATTTTAGCTTCCCTGCACTTTACTTTCACTTTCCCTAATCACTACTGTCAGTGCCAGTTGGTCCTCCTCCAGGTGGAGGAAAGCATAACGAAGGCTCAATGATGATGCTTTTTACGTAACCATTCCTGCGGAGAACCAAGATTTACCGCACAAATGGTTAATCCGTGAATGAGGGTTTTTTAAGACGATCCGGAACACTGACCCTGGTAATACACAGGAAAGTGATTCATTCTCCCTTGATTATACCGTACATGGCCTGGAAGCCGAATGAATCATAACTTACTTCTCTGTCCCTCTTTGTTGATTATGAGAAATGGCTCAAGCCGGTTGGCAGACTGCTTGGTACAAGATCTTTCCAATTAGCCCTGATTATTCTAAAAACCGGAACTACTGAAGTCATAGTTATTGCTATGGCTAAGTTCCTGAACTGGACTTGGGCCCTTAGAAGAAGGAAACTGCGAGGCAGCACGTAACCTATTTTGACTATATGTGGGGGCTCCCGAGACCTCCCCACAAACACTTAGCTAAACATTGGTGTCTATAATTATGCCATCTGTAACTGTGCCCTAATACCCCTTGATTATGAATTCTCCTTTTTATATAATCTTTGTTTTAAAAAGTTGGGGGATTTTATAATATGCTTTTTTTAATACTCTGTACGAGATTTTAAGTCTTTTATATCAGATTGTATTGTTTACATGTGTCTTTTATGATTGAATAAAGACATAAATTGAGTTGATTATGAGAACACCAGGAGGAAATAAAATTAATAGCACTTTATTTATTCATTAAAAGCAGTTTAAACATGTAATTTCCAAGTTTAATATGTCGGTTCAAAATATTGTAACGTTGAGATATTTTGGTGCTCAGTTACAATTTTATATATGGAGAAAAAAAGTGATGTATAAAAATTAAAACCATAAATGTTCACATTATTTTAATATGTTTACTTTTTTTTAAATTGTCCCTTGATTTTTTTCAGTGCGAAATATTATAATGGAATGAATCACTTCTTGTGATGTCACTTCATGTGTCGTCATTTTGATTTATACATCAAATCCCGCCACTATTTTCATTACGACTTGTGCCCTGGACTGAAGTGGGCCTTTCAGACGGAGACCGCACAAGTACTGTTTTCCGCAGCTCTTAGTTTCAAAATCCTATCCTTTATACTAAATGAAGTACAAATAAGTTGTAATTTGAGAATCTAAAAGCCATGTTCACTTATGGTTTTCATTTGTGTAACAGCAGCTCGTCCGTGCATATGTCAAAAGTGCAACAAGAAGGTGGGCTGGGTTGCAAAGACCAGCTTTTTTTTGCATATTTTCAAAGCATTGCCTTTTTCAGGTCTCGGCCTGCAAAAGGCTGCGCACATGCGCAGTCGAGCTGGCGAGATTTAATGAGATAGAGGGATTTTCACTAGCGAGGTTAAGTCCCGCCCCTCTTTTCCATTGGCTGGCGTCACCGTTCAGGCTAAACGGTGGCCAGCCATTGGAGAAGAGGTCCAAGTGACGTTCTTCTTTCTCTTTAAGCCCCGTCCTTTTCAGACTGGCTTACTTGTCTTACTGGTGGCATAAAAGGTTTCTTATCTTCTTTATGGGGCCATCTGTATCGCCCCATAAAGAAGGTAAGGAACCTTTTACTCCAGCAGTAAGTCGAAGAGGAGGGTCTTCTTTTTTTTTTCACTCTCTGATATGACTGCCACATTCAATCCCGAGGAGAGTAGCCTTCCCGCAGCTGTTACTCAGGGCCTGCTGCCACCAGTTTGTCAGATGTTTTTATCCAAGCTGATCTGACCTGGCTGTTAGTAAATAAACGGGGTGCTGTTCATGGCACGCCCTCACGATCTGATCGTATGCAGGAGGGAGGGGTGGAGGCCGCCACAATAGATATGCTTGTCTCCTTTCATTGATGCAGATGCTGGCTGGTCCTTTCTATGCCTGCTTTTGGTTTGGTCATGCGTGGATCTGATAAATGGAAATGCTGTCCTATTGTTGCATGTTTAACAATATTGACAGCTCGGCGTTGCTCGGTAAGAGAGCCCCAGTTTGGGCGAGGGGGTGGGACGACATGCATGTCATCGCTCGGAGTCTGTAGCACCTACGAAGCCAGTATGCTCACAGAGTGCAGATAGCGCTCCCGATAGACACTGGCTCTGCCCTTTCCCGCCCAGTAAGCGCAGGATGCTGGGCGCAGCTCTGGAAGAGAGGAGGTGGAGGGTGGGGTGAGCAGGCAGCAGCATTTCTGAGCTCGTCTCATCTCATTGTTTTGGCATCGGCTGCTGCGGCGGAATGCCCGGTTCCTGCTCGGAGAGTCCCCCTTCCTGTGTCCGGGGTGCTGATGGCAGACGGATCACATGAAGCATAGACGAGGATTGTTCTTGGCGGAGAGATGCCTCAGCCCTCTCTGCAGCAGGAACCGCCCTGACCAAGTGGCATGCCAGCCAGCCCCTGCACTTGATGAGTATGGTCCCTGAGTGCCTGGGCATGCCCTGAAGGTGATCTGTCGAATCCAACCCCTAAGCTTCTGCCATCAGAGCGCTTGCTTCACTCGGTGAAGGGACGTGAGATGTGCCCACTGGCATGGAATAGTACATTGTGATGGTACTTGGGTGGCACTATCTTTTGTTTGGCAATGCATCTCTCCTTTCAGATTAGGGAGTGTGAGGAGGCACCTCGTAATCGGTGAATGATCTGCTGTTGCCTAAATGTGTCTGTCAGGGGGGTTCGCGGCGGTCTGTGATGTCTTTGGCCGTAGAAGCTGTGATGCTTTGCTGTTGAGTAAAGGGGACATGCCGTGTCACCTACGTGTTGTAAAACGGTAATCTGTGCATGTAAAACGTTTTTGAAATAAGGATGCAGAACATAGCACCGCAAGAATACTTTTATGGAACATTGGCCTGTGTCAGTGTCATTGTCCTGTTTACAATGCACTTGAAGCTGGGCCTGTGCAGACAGGGCTCTATTAACAATGCTGTTAGCTTTCCTCCCCACGCCCCCTCACCCTTGTGGAAATTCCTTTTTAGTTTATACCACGATTTAACATTGTTGCCCACCTCCCACCAGGTGTAATGCTACATCCTGCGTATTTTGTTTTTGCTACCCATGTTTGTTTTTATTGTTAGACTATTTTCGGTCAGGGAGACCTTCAACGTAAACCCAGACCGGCAGAGGCGCTTCTACCGGGGAAAGTTGGCTAACAATGCCCGCCAACGCAAAAAAGATCTTTTTCATGCAGGATCTCGGAAGCACCTTCTTTTTAACACTAACGTCCCCGGCATGGCGTGGGTGGTCGTCCACATAAATGCCCACCACAGACATGTACGTTTGTGTGTGTGGTGTTAGGGTACAATTACATGCAGCCCTCACATGTACTGCGGTTGTAAATATGACATGCTAACATCGGGTGCGTCAACGCTCTCGGCAGCTGGAGGGAAGGTTGTTAATAAGGGCACCCCTGCCAGAGGGGTAGCATCGATGCCACAGCGGCGAAGGTCACCCGCCGTGGCCTCTCCTTCTGTGACCTCTCCCACTTCCATGCGCCTCCTCGCCGATCTCGCTAGTCACATCTGCCCTTCCTGCCGGCTTCTCGCTCTCTCTGCCCTTGTTTCCCCCGCCTCTCTCGCTCCCCTCTCTATCTCGTTCCACTTCTGATCCCATGTGCACATCTCCCTCCTGTTGCCATGGTTTCCATCTCACCCTCTATTCCGCTCCACTTCTGACCCTGTATGGGTGTGTATGTCTCCCTCTCCTAGGTTATGTCTCCCCCTCGCTATCTTGCTCCACGCCTGGCCCCCATGCATGTCACTCTCCGGTCGTTTTAGTCTAAGCGTGGGTTCCGCGATTATACCAACATGAAAGAAATAGAAAAAACATCTATTTCTTTCATTTTAGTATAATCGCGGCACATGCGCTTTACTTAATAACATTTTAAAAGTAATGCGCGGGTGCCGCGATTATACCATCACAGACCACAGCGGTAGAGGTAGAGGTTTGCAAAATCATTTTGTCGCGGTCTACTCTGCACACTGAATTTTACCTCCAGGAAGGAGGTAAAATATTGATAATTCGAAAAAATACTTCTGCATAACTATATCACAATGCAAGTGAATATAGAGGATGCTTTCCTCACTACTCAAAATAAGTCTAAAAATAAATTGTTCCTTATGGTACACAAATTTGTGCATCTGACGATGAGGGTTCTTGAAGTTCCCCTCTCGCAAATGTATGCAACAATGTAAATACTTGATTTCAAATATATATTAATACCAATAACGCAGGGAAGCTCTCTAAACGCCAATGGTACTCAATGTAAACATTTTCACAAAAATATTATTAACTAGCCATTGATCCTGTATTCTTTGAGGTACTCAAGACCAACTCTCAGCCTTCACTGAAATTGACATTTGACTTTTACTCTTTGGAGTGAAAGGTGGAGTTATTAGTGCATGCTGGTTACAACCCCAGATTTGTTCGTTTAATTGCCCATAAACAATCGCTCTAATCTGATTTTGTGTTCATGTATGCATGCGTGAACATGTTTGTGGCCTTGTTTGACGTGGGTAGTCTGTTGTGTATCCGTGCACGTTGGTCTGTGTTTGAGGATGCATGTGTGTGCGGTGCATTTTTTATGTACGACCGTGGTTTGTGTATGTGTGTGGTCTGTGTGTGCCTTAGGCAGTGTACTTACTGTGCAGTTTGACGTGCGATGGCCGAATTGTAGAGTATGCACCTGGGTGTACTACGTTTTTTCTTTGGATGTTGTGTGGGCATTTTCCTGCATCTTTCGTTGTGAATGTACGTTTATATTGCTGGTGTGTATGCGTGTGAGTTTGTATGTGTGTCAGTGAGTGTGTGTGCGTGTGTGTATGTGCAAATGTATGGGTTTGTGAGGCTTGGGGAATGTGAATATAGGTGTGTGTTTGGTGAGGCTTTGGGAACCCGCGCCATCTGCTGGATGGGGACAGATCACCGCTCCCTGTGGAGTTGGGCCCCTGGCCGCCCCCGGCCTCTAGCAGGCGCGGTGCGTCCATTGGGGCGTGGGGGTGTAGCCCCCCCGCCCGCAGCCCCCCCACGCCCCCAGCTCCCTCGGCTCTTTGAACTTAAGTAAACTGGTTCAGTTTACTTAAGTTCAAAGAGCCGAGGGAGAACTGACAATCATGTCAGCATGACGTCGGACCGCCCACCCCCTTCAGGGACTGAAGGGGGTGGGCGGGCTGGCGTCATGTTGACTGAGATGATGGACTGTCAGACCAGTGGGGGCAAGGCAGTAGCACAACACAAGTGCGCATGAGTGGGGACGGAGGGCGAATTTTTGCACCTTGCCCACTCATGCGCACTTGTGTTTTGAATTGTTTGCGCATGCCCATTAGGAGCCATTTGGGCTCCTAATGGGCGTGCGAGGGGCGAAGAATAGACGTGCCCCTAAGGCAGCGCCAGGATTGGCTTAGAGGGGCTGTCGGCGCCAACGGACCCGGGCTGCGCGAACCTGCTCACAAGACCTCAGGTAGGATTTTAATATTTTAGTTTATTAATAACTCCATCCCCCCCACACACCCCCCGCAACCCCCCCTCCCCACCGCGACTGGGAGAGAGTCTGAGACGGTGTGCTCCTGCACTCGGTATGTTTTTGTTATATTTATCAATGGTCATTTTAATGTATATTGTGAGATGGGGGTTCTAGAAAAAGGTCACATTTACGATCGTATGGCATGTGGATAGTGGTACACTTTAGATTTATTATGTCAGCGAGTTCACCACACTGTTGGCTTCCCGTAGGTGGCTCTGCAACCCTGATGAGCTCAACCTATTTTAAAGGGATACCAGGCAGCTGGGTCGGAGCAGAGAAATTAAACCGAGACTTCCCAACTCCTCCACAGAGCAGCTCCTCCAGGCACGATAAGAAAGAGGCGCTTGTCTCGAGAGTGAGGGGCTGGGGGGAGGTGAATGGTGTGCACAGCCTGGGCGTTTCAGGCAGAGCTCTGTAAGAGAGTAGCAGGCAGCCACCCTGCAGGAAGGATGCATCAGAGCTCAGCATACCGCACAGGTATGAAGCAGAAGCCAGAAGAACACAGGCATCAGCAGGCATTAGAGCTCATTGCATAGGGCACAGGCAGGAAGCAACCGTCAGAGATCAGGCAGGAAGGAAGCAGCAGGCATCAACGCTCATGCATAGGGGAGAGCAGAGGCAGTAAGCAGCAGGCATCACAGTTCAGGCATAGAGTACAGGTAGGAAGCAGCAAGCAGACTTCAGGTAGAACTGGAACGCCAGCACCCACGCTCTTGAGCTACTGCAAGCGTTTTCCCCTCAGCCTTCAGAGTCCACTTGAAAACCATGCTGAGTTAGCCATGGGGTGCGCAGTTCAGGGTCTACCGCCTACGTGAAGAGCCTGGACATGAGGGACTTTGGGTATTGGCATTGTATGTACACATTCAGCTCCACTCTTCAGAGCCTACTGAATTAAATTCAGAAGTGAATGTCAGCTGCAGCACGAGTCTGCTGCCACAGGTAATCATTTTTGGGAATCACCACTTATTTTTCCACAACAAACACCACCCTCCTAACCCCCCTGGCACGCGACACTCATCCCCAACTTTCACGCCCTTCCACTTTCAAATGTCACCAGCCGCCCCTGGTCTCTAGGCTGACTCCCCCTGGCCCCGTACCGCTGGCTCCACTGTAACTGCCGGACACTTCCAGGGCCTCCGGGAGCCGCAGACTGGCCACCTCGGCCCAAACACACTCAGGTTTTATCCGCCGAAGAGTTATCTCGGCTCGCGGAATATTTCAAATTCTTCGAAGGAGAAGGAGTCAGGTTGTACAGGGTGCCTGCGAATGGCTAGCACGGGGGGCTTCTGGGGGGAGCGGTGTTTGTATGATAAGTTGTTTAAGCTCAGCTTGCCCGTTGCACTTGTGTTCATTCTGCACCGGTGGCTCGCTGCAGCTTCAGCTGGTCCTGGGGGCACAGGATTGCTTTAGGAAGCAGACAATCTTTATGCTAAGGAGGTTGAGGAGAGAAATGTCACTTTTCTAAGACTAGCCCCAATGCATATAGGGGTGTGCTTTAAATCCTAAACAGCAGAAAGTGTGAACAGCCTCTTGCCACAGTTGTGATTTGCTGCATCACTACTCTATTCAGGGTACCAGATTAAAACCTCCCTTGGCTTTCAATTATATATTCTTTGAACTTCTTCCATGTTAATGGGCATTTCCTTGGCCATATCTTTTGTCATGTTTCTGTACACATTTGTTCCAAACTTGACTTATTTAATGCAGTTGTGATCACTTGTGGGAAACCTACACAACGATATTGCGTACAAACCTAAGATGAGAAGAAGACTCACTCTCTACTACTCTCTACTCATTCTCAGCTACTCACTCTATACATCTCTATATTACTCACTGCAACCCTTGACCCTGTGACCCTGTGTCCAGGAAGGTCGCTCCCTCTGCCACCGGGCAGACCCCCTGTGTGACGCTGCTGCCCTCATGTCACCTGCTGCATTGCAGACTGGTCTGTGCTCGTTTCTTGTGACTGCTCCCTGCTGTATCTTTCCTTGAATTTCCCCCTCATTTATTTTTGTACCCAGTGTTTATTTCTTCTTTGCTATTGTCAGTTGTGCCGCCGTGCCCGCCTCCCCCACCCCCTCTTGCCTTCTGTGACCCTTGTTTTCCCGCCGATCGCTCCCCCGTGGCCCCACCCCCTCGCTCCCCATTGGCCGCCCCGCTCCCGCCTCCCAGCTGCTCCTCCCTACCTCTCATATGGAGGCCGCGCAGCGGACGCACCGATGGCGCGCCGAAGGCGCACCTAAGGCAAGCCCTCTGCGCCTGGACCGCGCCCAGCGCCAGGACCCCTGGCCCTTGACAAAGCCAGCCCACCCCACTAAGCTACGACACCGCCACCCTCCACGCACTAAACACCGGCCGGAACCCCGCCTGCTACTTAGCCACCCCGAAACGCACCTACGGACCCTTCACATGCCAAGCATGCAAATTTACCTGCCTCCGAACCTGCCAGACCACGTACCAGCAACAACCACCTCAAGTGCATCCTGCTCAATACCTGCTCCGTCCACAGGCACGCCGTCGAACTCTGGAACCTTCTCGACACAACAGCGCTGGACGTCGCCTTCCTCACAGAAACCTGGATGAACGCCTCCTTAGCCCCAGATATCGCCATAGCCATCCCGAAGGCTACAACATCACCCGGAAGGACCGCACCGACCAAACCGGAGGAGGCATCGCCATCGTCCACAGAAACACCATCCGCAGCACGACCAACTCCGACGCCACCAAGCACCTTCACTTCCAGATACACACCAACCCCAAGACCACCCTCAGAGGCAGCCTCATCTACAGACCCCCGGGACCACGCACACAAATCAGCGAGGCCATCGCAGACTACATCAGCCCGCTCGCACTCACCTCATCAGACTACATCCTACTCGGGGACCTCAACTTCCACTTAGAAAACAACAATGACGGCAACACCACCACCCTGATTGGCTTCCTCGGACTCAAGCAACTGGTGAACACCCCCACCCACTACGCCGGCCACACGCTTGACCCAGTCTTCTTCTCCAGCGACCACATCTCCTTCAGCCACTCCACCGGGCTACACTGGACAGATCACAGCTGCGTCCACTTCAACTTCAGGAAAACCACGACTCACCACCACCCGCAACAAGGTCCACGAAGGCGCTGGAGCAAGATCACCACCGAGCAGCTCACGACCTCGGTGAGCCAGAACCCTCCCACTAACACTACGCACCCCAACGAAGCAGCCCGCAACCTCACACAGTTGCTCACCAACTGTGCAGATACTCTTGCACCACTGAAGAATCCTCCCAACAGACCCGGCAGCAAGCAAGCCTCGTGGTACACCAACGACCTCAAAAACTCCAAGATATCCTGCCGTACCCTCGAGAAAGCCTGGTGCCACGACCAGTCAACAGAAAACATGACAGCCCTCAAGAACGCTATCCGCAAACACCACCAGCTGATCGGCACCACCAAAAGGACAGCATTCAGAGAACGACTGGACAACAACACCCACAACAGCAAGGAACTCTTCAGCATCGTCAAAGAGCTCTCCAACCCCAGCGCCAGCAACAACGACATCACGCCCTTGCAAGACCTCTGCGACTTACTCGCCTCGTTCTTCCACCACAAGATCGCGGACATACACAACAGCTTTGGCGCCCAGACCACGCACCCAACAAAAGAACCAACGCCCCCCACCACCACCCTCTGCACCTGGACCCCCGTCAGCACCAAAGACACCACCCTCGTGATGAACACCATCCATTCCGGCTCCCCCGCCGACCCCTGTCCACACCACATTTTCAACAAATCTGACTCCCATCATCGCACCCAAACTCCGGAACATCATTAACAACTCCTTGGCATCTGTCACCTTTCCAGAGACCTGGAAGCACACGGAGATCAGCGCCCTCCTCAAGAAACCCACCACGGACCCCACGAACTTCCGCCCCATCTCGCTCCTCCCTTTTCCCGCTAAAGTCATCGAGAAAACCGTCAACAAACAACTGACCGCCTTCCTCGAGACAAACGGCTCCCTCGACCCATCGCAGTCCGGCTTCCGAGCAAACCACAGCACCGAGACCACCCTCATCACAGCCACCGACGAAATCAGGTCCCTGCTCAACAACGGGAAAACTGCCGCCCTCATCTTCCTCGACCTATCGGCAGCATTCAACATAGTCTTCCACCGCACCCTGACAGCCCCCCTCCACCACGCCGGGATCCTAAGAAAAGCTCTGGAATTGATCACCTGCTTCCTCTCAGACAGAACTCAGAGAGTCTGCCTCCCTCCCTTCCGCTCTGCGGCCACCAAGATCATCTGCGGCGTTCCTCAAGGCTACTCGCTCAGCCCCACCCTCTTCAAAGTCTAAATGAGCCCCCTCACAACCATCGCACGCCAACACAACCTAAACATCATCTCCTATGCTGACGACACCCAGCTGATCATCTCCCTCACCAACGACCCCGCCACCGCCAGAGCCAACCTCCTGGAAGGAATGAAAGACGTCGCGGAATGGATGAAGTTCAGCCGTCTGAAGCTGAACTCGGACAAGACGGAAGTCCTCATCCTCGGACCATCCCCCTCCGCCTGGGACGACTCCTGGTGGCCCCCTGCACTGGGCACCGCCCCCATTCCCACAGATCACGCACACAACCTAGGCTTCATCCTGGACTCTTCCCTGACAATGACCAAGCAAGTCAACGCCATCTCGTCATCATGCTTCAACACCCTACGCATGCTCCGAAAGATCTTCCGGTGGATCCCCACCGAAACCAGTAAGACGGTCACCCAGGCCCTTGTCACCAGCCGACTGGACTACGGGAACGCCCTCTACGCGGGAACCACAGCCAAACTACAGAAAAGACTTCAACGCATACAGAACGCTTCTGCACGACTCATCCTGGACATTCCCCGTTACAGCCACATCTCTGCCCACCTGAGAGACCTGCACTGGCTCCCCGTCAGCAAGAGAATCACGTTCAGGCTCCTCACCCACGCACACAAGGCTCTCCACGACATGGGCCCCAAATACCTCAACAACCGCCTCACGTTCTACACACCCACCCGCCAGCTCTGATCCGCCAGCCTCGCCCTCGCCACCGTCCCACAGATTCGCCAAACCACCACAGGGGGAAGATCTTTCTCCTATCTGGCGGCCAAGACATGGAACTCCCTCCCCACCCACCTACGGCTCACCCAGGACCATCTCTCCTTCAGGAAGCAACTCAAGACGTGGCTCTTCAAGCAGTAGCAGCACCAACCCTCACGGGTGAGTAGCGCGCTTTACAAATGTGATTGATTGATTGACTCTCTACTACTCACTCTCACTACTACTCACTCTACGACTCACTCTACTACTCTCTACTATCTCCTACTCACTCTCTACTCACTCTGTACTACTCTACTCACTACTACTCTACTCTCTACTACTCACTCTATTCACTTTCCTTCTACTCACTCTATTCACTTTCTACTACTCACTCTACTACTCACTCTACTACACTCTACTCAATCTCTACTACTCACTCCCTAATCACTGTCTACTACTCACTCTCTAATCACCATCTACTACATACATATGTAAACAACTGCATATCTATATAAATACCAATATTAATGCATGCGTAGATATACATACATATGCATAGCATGTACGTAAACGTTTAAAAAAACACTAATAAAAGCAAAGCTAAAAGCGACCTAATTACTAACAGAATTGCTTAAGCGTAACTAAAGCCGAGACCGTTGCATCACAAATGCTTGTTTTAGGTATCCAGTCGGGTCTGCAGAAAGGAATAACAGGTTGCATAAGGGAAGCAGCGTGCTTATCATTTTGACATGAACGTGTGAAGATGGACAAAGTAGATGACCGTGACTAAGAGACTTGGGGCAGAGCAGAAATGCAAGCACTAATCCGCTATGATCAGTGGTGTAATCAAGAGGTCTCTAGATACTCGTGCACGTGGCAGTCAGTACCTGCCTATCTGCCCACGTATACAAGTCGGGTGCAAATGACATGTAGGAAATGGGTAAAAATTAATGGGCTTGCAGTGCGAAAGGCGCTGCCGCAACTAAGGGAGACGTGATGCCGTTGTAATGTCTCACCGGTACAGGAGCGTTAGTACAAATGGCAGTAAGGAACTTTAAATATATGTTAGCATTTGTTAGCAGACCAGGGAAATTGGATCTCCATTCTCACTGGTATTGGGGACACTTATTCGGAGGCTCGTCCAAGAAGTAAATGACAACACAGGAGTCTTTAAAGTAGACATCGTCTATAGCGCAACAGCAAACCTTGCACTGCAGCGATGTAACCAGGGAGAGCAGGGAGGGCAAGTGCTAACTATAACTTGCAAAAGAGAAAGTTAGTTTTCAGCCGCTAGCAATACACCATCAACTTTCGCTACTTACATGAAGCCAGCTCCCCCAGTCACCAACACGCGCTTTCTAAAGCTTCTGCAAGGAGTCGTCATCTTTCTTTCAAAACCAAGTCTGCCACCCGGACTCAGCTCCCCGTACTTATTAGAGCCGGGCATAGGGGGCGAAACGACCCGCCCCAACCCATTCCACACTTAAGTTCGCACTCAGTAATTATAGTAATACGAACTGCTCTGTTCCCAGCTCACTGCTCTACCGGGTATGAGGGGAAATGCGCACAAAGTCCCTTGAAAACACGACCAAAAGTAATATGATCCTAAGCAAAAAAGGTCCAAAACAAGCTCAACCCAGCAACGACACCAATAGGTTAAATAAAGATGATTACGAACGTAATTAACATAGGTAAGGATTGGACTTGAAAATGTGACAGCAAGTACCACGGTATTTTCAAGAGCAGATGTTCAACGGCTAGAGCTGCAGACTTTGAAAGTTGGGATACAGGTTCCATTCTCAGCGTCGGTTAGACATCTTGTGATTCTGGCCAAATCGCTTTATTACTCCGTGCATACAAAAAACAAGCATTTGCAGTGCAGTAGCTCTCGCTTTTACGCGAGTTGCAATGCCTTTTATTCATGTTTTCAAAACAAAAACATAAATAAAACATGGCAATAGTTCAAACTCGCGTAAATGGGAGACCTAGTGCATTGACATTGCTTGTTTAAATTGTGGCTTTAAAGAAGTTCATATACATTATTTTTAAACTGTACGAAAAATTAAGAAACGTTATTTTTAAAAGATCTCACTAGAAATAACAAAATTTCAGTACATCTACATACAGCTAAAAAGATCACAGAACGAATGTGATTCTTAAAGTCCCTACCACTGAACTCAATTTCTTTTTTGCAGACAACCACGCTCTGCATGCAATCAGCAGATCACTTTATTCTACTGCCAGACCCCCCCCCCCCCACCTGATAGGAAAAACTGGTAAGCCAGAAAAATACTTAAGTATACATGTATGTATAAAGGATCTGCCCTTAGCAAGCTCGTGCCACAGCCCCGCGGCACCCTGGGTGGTCCTAGGGACGAATGATAGTCAAGAAACCCTCAGAAAGGCATATACATCCAGAGGCAAGTGAGGCCTGAGGTGCATTCAACTGTCTATGATCAATGACTAGAACTGCCAACAACATAGAGATTGCATTCTTATGAATACGAACTACAAAAAAGTGTCAAGAACCCTGGTCCAGAAAGTCTCATAAAGGAAACAGCTCCATAAGGTGAAGGCTGTCAGCTATGCATCACAAGGTTAGCAGAATGCTCACACATGATTTTTTATATGTTTATATTAGTATGCCATAGTACATGTAAAGGGGGTCCCCGTCAAGGAGAAAGGTTGTGTTGCACAACCAGCAATTATTAATTCAAACACTTTAGAAAGGAAAACTAGAAAAACATTCTTCACTTTTAGAAGTGTGTATTGTAATTTATTCACAATACCTTGAAATGATACTTCAGAAGAATTTCATACAATTGTCACAAAATTGTGCCCCGATAGGAAAGGGGGAGAGGTGAAAGGGAGTGCTCGAGGGAAGGGTTAGTGGGGAATGAATGAACACAGTTGTGGGTGATGAGTACACACAATATAGACAGGATCAAAACAATTTCAAAAACAAGAGCCAAATAATTTATAAAGGCATAAAATGATAAATGATTTTCACAGCAAAACTTTCGACGGACACCAAGTCAGTACAAAACTGTAAAGGGCAAGTGCCGGAAGTTGAGTAGAAGACACCGTCGACGTTTCGACCCCTATAAGTAGGCTCAGTTCAGTCCTTAAGTGGGGTCTTCATCAGGACTAGGAAGGAGGGGGGAGTGTGGGGCAGTCCTGTTGGATAAATTAGTAACAATCAATTAAATGAATTAAATAGTGGTACAACATAGTCAGTACATTCAGACTATGATGGGAGTAGGAATGAAAAAAGGGGTTACCATGGAATCGTGGCCTACTTGGCTCGCGATGCGGAACAGCGACGAACTGTGGTTAGGTCACAGGTCACTCGCCAGGCGAGTGAATCTCAACATGAGCTACAGAGGAGCAAAAGAAAGGGAGGAAAACCAGTCAGATGAGACTTGGTCCTATACTTCTGTCACGTAATTAAAAAACCGAACCAAAATGGGAGCCAATGGAACCATGTAAAGGATGATCTCTAAAGATAACCCCACTGCGGGAGTATGCGATAGAGAGCCTCATATATACATCGGGGTGGGAGCCATTTACGATTAAAATTAAACTTGAACTAGGGTAGTAAGAGCTATGGGGGAGGAGAACCCGGTAATGCATCACATATGACTATAAAAGTTGTCAAACCCAGACGTGAAGTCTGGGTAGGCGTCAAACATTTTTTCAAGAGATAAAAGCATACCTGTGCATAAAGAATTGCAGCAGATGGGTAATGGCCCACAGTTTTGGATAATAGTCGTCAGCAGTTGAATACGCTGTATGTTAGGTCGGGGTTGGGTCGATAAACCGGATCAAGATTCTTAAAGGGGAAAACATGAAGAATCGTTGTGGGTACGTGCAGCGCAATATATTGGGACTTACTCAATAAGACAGAATGACTGCTATGGAAAACAAACAGAGCATCGGCTGCATCTCATACCTATTATGTGTTTCTTTTTGGAAAAACAAAAAGCCGGTCCGTTTCAGGTACACGGTACACGCGTTCTGGGTCTAACGCCCGATGGGCTCGTTGGCCGAGGCGACGAGCTCGATCACAAGTCTGAAAGAGATGTACAAGACCTGGTAAGGGGCTGGAAGGGCCGATTAGATGACCCAATAGCTGAAACGTCTTGCCGCATTGTGGTCACGTACCGTTTATGCTGCTGTCAGGTCCGAAACTCCGCAAGAACTGCTACGCGGAGTTCGGGTGGGCGGGGCCTCGCTACATAGTGTCAAGCCGATCATGGAAACAGGAGAGGTACTCCACGGTAAAGTTTGACAAACAGAACGAGTCATGACTTAAACTCAAATATTTGGTCTGTTAACGCACATTAGCTCTATGTACATATGTAAGCATCTTAGTGAAAAGTTGGGAAAAATTATAAAAAGGATTGCATTATTCTGTTAATCCCTACCGCGCAACTCTCTCACATGAGGTTGAAGGCGGATTGGTGGATCAATTAAGTAACAGTATAACTTCTGGAATTTAAGGCTTACCGCGCAACTCTCTAACAAGAGGTTGAAGGCGGGTTCATTGGTCTCTATGGTTAATAAACACACATAAGTACTAAATGAAGAATGACATTACAATTATGCTCGTGTGCTGGAAACACTGGGTCCCTAAGTCGCACATAAGTGCTGGATGGGGAATAACATTACCATTATGCTCATGTGCTGAAAACAGGAGTACGCTCATTAGATACAGTAAATGGTATACGCCCTGCAACTCTCAAGCATGAGGTTGAAGAGGGAGTTGCATTGGCAAGCGCTCTATACATACACGTTTTGAATAGACCAGGCCTGTTCCAAAGTGAGACAATAATGTAAAGTTAAATCAGGTCATATATGGTAAATTAAGTTAACCCAGAGCTGCCAACTGAGCTAGACTGCTATCTTGCTCGTTTAATCCATGTTTAATTGAATCTAAGAGGGACATCCATTTGGATTCACAGTGATTAACATCTCCCAATATACTTTATCTGCTGAGGAAGTCAATGTTCTGAGCAGAGGCCTCTCTTATGTCCCTTATGTACTTAATTGATCCACCAATCCGCCTTCAACCTCATGTGAGAGAGTTGCGCGGTAGGGATTAACAGACTAATGCAATCCTTTTTATAATTTTTCCCAACTTTTCACTAAGATGCTTACATATGTACATAGAGCTAATGTGCGTTAACAGACCAAATATTTGAGTTTAAGTCATGACTCGTTCTGTTTGTCAAACTTTACCGTGGAGTACCTCTCCTGTTTCCATGATCGGCTTGACACTATGTAGCGAGGCCCCGCCCACCCAAACTCCGCGTAGCAGTTCTTGCGGAGTTTCGGACCTGACAGCAGCATAAACGGTACGTGACCACAATGCGGCAAGACGTTTCAGCTATTGGGTCATCTAATCGGCCCTTCCAGCCCCTTACCAGGTCTTGTACATCTCTTACAGACTTGTGATCGAGCTCGTCGCCTCGGCCAACGAGCCCATCGGGCGTTAGACCCAGAACGCGTGTACCGTGTACCTGAAACGGACCGGCTTTTTGTTTTTCCAAAAAGAAACACATAATAGGTATGAGATGCAGCCGATGCGCTGTCTGTTTTCCATAGCAGTCATTCTGTCTTATTGAGTAAGTCCCAATATATTGCGCTGCACGTACCCACAACGATTCTTCATGTTTTCCCCTTTAAGAATCTTGATCCGGTTTATCGACCCAACCCCGACCTAACATACAGCGTATTCAACTGCTGACGACTATTATCCAAAACTGTGGGCCATTACCCATCTGCTGCAATTCTTTATGCACAGGTATGCTTTTATCTCTTGAAAAAATGTTTGACGCCTACCCAGACTTCACGTCTGGGTTTGACAACTTTTATAGTCATATGTGATGCATTACCGGGTTCTCCTCCCCCATAGCTCTTACTACCCTAGTTCAAGTTTAATTTTAATCGTAAATGGCTTCCGCCCCGATGTATATATGAGGCTCTCTATCGCATACTCCCGCAGTGGGGTTATCTTTAGAGATCATCCTTTACATGGTTCCATTGGCTCCCATTTTGGTTCGGTTTTTTAATTACGTGACAGAAGTATAGGACCAAGTCTCATCTGACTGGTTTTCCTCCCTTTCTTTTGCTCCTCTGTAGCTCATGTTGAGATTCACTCGCCTGGCGAGTGACCTGTGACCTAACCACAGTTCGTCGCTGTTCCGCATCGCGAGCCAAGTAGGCCACGATTCCATGGTAACCCCTTTTTTCATTCCTACTCCCATCATAGTCTGAATGTACTGACTATGTTGTACCACTATTTAATTCATTTAATTGATTGTTACTAATTTATCCAACAGGACTGCCCCACACTCCCCCCTCCTTCCTAGTCCTGATGAAGACCCCACTTAAGGACTGAACTGAGCCTACTTATAGGGGTCGAAACGTCGACGGTGTCTTCTACTTAACTTCCGGCACTTGCCCTTTACAGTTTTGTACTGACTTGGTGTCCGTCGAAAGTTTTGCTGTGAAAATCATTTATCATTTTATGCCTTTATAAATTATTTGGCTCTTGTTTTTGTAATTGTTTTGATCCTGTCTATATTGTGTGTACTCATCACCCACAACTGTGTTCATTCATTCCCCACTAATCCTTCCCTCGAGCACTCCCTTTCACCTCTCCCCCTTTCCTATCGGGGCACAATTTTGTGACAATTGTATGAAATTCTTCTGAAGTATCATTTCAAGGTATTGTGAATAAATTACAATACACACTTCTAAAAGTGAAGAATGTTTTTCTAGTTTTCCTTTCTAAAGTGTTTGAATTATTAATTGCTGGTTGTGAAACACAACCTTTCTCCTTGACAGGGACCCCCTTTACATGTACTACTTACCGCCCAGGTCCCCGTGACTGCTTGGGTTAAACCCTTCTTCTTGTAATATATTAGTATGCCATGCATGGAAACGTTTGGAAAGTCATACACCCAGGACCACCTGAAATGCCTTGTCTGGCTCTATAAAAAAAATAACAAAACCTCTCAACAACGAGTCATAGTGCACATACTAGACAATCCTCACTTGTAATAAATATAATACTATATTTAACTCATTGATGTGTCAGCTTCTAATCATTACTCAAACTTAACAAAGGCCTTCACCAGGACTAAACATTAAACACATTCAATTCATATTAAACAGTACAGAAGTTGCTATTTCAAGCATTGAGGAAAGCAAACCCATTTTCATGTGTATGAAACGAGTCTTTCGAGTAAACCCACATTCTAAGTGTGGTGTCGTGGATCTAGGCTGGGCTATGACCCGAAAGTAGGTAGAAGGCCTAGTTCGGGGGCAGGAGCGCAGAACAGAACACAGGGAGACCACACTATTAGTCAGGTCGGAAGTGACGTACCCCGAGCAGCCGTCCTCCTTTTATTAATCCCTGCGGGCCACACCTGGCCTGTGGATGTCGTGGGTGCATGTGTGTTGGCCACTAGACCGCCAACTATTACATCCCTATCCAACTCAGTTCTTTTGTTATAACAGTTCCTTTAACATAATCGCAATGGTCTACAAATGTTATTCAGTCCAACATAGAAAGTAGAGTACTTGCGTGAGCCCCAGTCGGCGAGCTCCGGTCCTCGTCAGCCGGCGTAGTCTCTCAGCCGCTGACTCGGGTGGGGGTTCGGCCTCAGGCTGTATCTTTGGGTGCCGGTACGCCCCCGTGCTGTTCCGGCCGGGGTCCTCGGAGCAAGCACCGTGTTGAGATGAGAGATTCACTTCTGGGGTCTCACCGACTTGGCCACTAGCCGATTCTTCTGTCCTTCCTTTGGGCGCAGCAGTGGTCATGAGACTTGTGTGGTCACTCGAGGTCTCCCTGCGATGTTCTGGCGGGACGTCCTTGAACCATGAGATGTTTCTGGATACTTCATCCGCTCCCTTGTGCGCAGTTACCATGGTGCCATGGTTAGCGGTGACGGTCCAGCTGCCAGGCTCGTAGTTTGTTTGGAACTTTTCTCCTTGGCATCGGCTTCGCAGGATGACCGCCGCTCCCTGGTTGAGCCTTCTTGGGGTGGCACAGTGTCTGACGCTTGCGTCTTGGTTGTGTCGCACCCTTCTCTCTTGCACCTATTCAACCTCCATTGGAGGTGACGACCACCCCGGGTAGGTAGGGAGCAGGTCCCGGCGGGGGCCATGGAACATGAGGGCCCACGGGCTCCGCTGGGTCGTACAGTGAGGGGTGCTTCGGTATTCTCTCAAGAACTTGTTCAGCCTCTGTTCTGGGTCTACTTGTTCCACGACCACTATGCGAAACATCTTGTTCAGAGTGCCCATGAAGCGTTTGACATCCTGTTCGCCTGAGGCCACTGAGGGGTAATGCATCGATGCGATATGCTTCGCTGTTGGAGGAACGTGGCAAACTCGGCCCCTTGGAATGGGGGACCATTGTCACCGCGCACTTCTTGAGGAAAACCAAACATGGCGAAGACTTTCTCTAACACTGCTCCGACGTGGTTGAAGGCCGTAGATACGACAGTTTCTACCACTCGATATTTTGAGTATGCATCTATGATCACAAGAGTGTGTTTCCCTCCTGGGAAGCTTCCAAAGTCCACGCTTACTTTGGACCATGGGACAGTGCAGGCCTCTTCGGTGATAACTGGGAGAGGTTTCTCCGGGCTGCTCGTCAGTTGGCACAATGAGCATCTTCTGACATATTCCTCTACCATGTCCTCCAGCTCTGGGAACCAGACTTTTTCTCGCATCCGTGCTTTCATATTGGTTATTCCCCAGTGCCTTCCATGGGCTAATTGGACTGCCCGGTGTTTGAGGCTCTGCGGGATCACTAGCCGGGATCCTCTAGCAGGATGCCCTCGCTGGTAGCGCTAAGTTTGTGACGGACCCTCCACATTCTTGTTAGGGTGTCTCGATCTTCCTGGGTCCACGAGTTGGCCTGACGAAGGTAGTTTGTCCACGAGCCTTCTTGCACGGCACTTAGAGTCTTGGTGTAGATTGCATCAGTCGCGGCAGCTTCTCTGACATCGTCCAAGGACATGCTCTGGGGGCATGCTGCCAGAGACACCAAATGGGCATATTGTTTGATGTCCTCATCTTCCTCTTGCTTCTCCGACCGAACTGGGTGTCTCTAAAGGAAGTCAGCTGGGTTCTTTGACCCTGGGCGGTACACCACCTCCATTTCATACGGTTGCAACTGGACTGGCCAGCGCTCAATGCACGGGGGTGGGTGCGGTGCAGTCCCTTTGAAGAGGTGAGCAAGAGGCTGATGGTCAGTGACCATGGTGAAATGTCATCCATGGAGGTACAGATGAAAGTGGCTACAGGCCTACTTGATGGCAAGTGCTTCGCGCTCAATCTGGGCATACCTTGTTTCCGTGGGGGTGAGAGACTTGCTGGCAAACGCCAAGGCGGCCCACTGTCCTGGTTCACGTTCTTGAGCCAATACCGCACCGAGTCCTACGGGGCTCGCATCGACCAGCACCTTCGTTCGCTTCTCGGGGTCAAAGTAGGCCACTGTGGCCTCTCCTAGAAGGGCATCTTTTACCCCTTGGAATGCCTCTTCCTCCTTTGAGCCCCAGTGCCAGGTCGCCTCTGCTTTCGTGAGGGCCTGCAGTGGCTCACTCCGGGTGGCCAGACCGGGTATTAATCGCCCTCAGTACGTGGCCATCCCCAAGAAGGTCCGTACTTCCGTCGGTGTCGTTGGTGCGGGGATATCCTTGATCGCCTGCGACTTCCTCTGGTCCACCTGTATTACTTCGTGGTTGAATAGGTAGCCGAAGAACTCGAGGGAGGGCTGGAAAAACTGGCACTTGTCCTTGTGTAGAGGGGGTCCGTATTCGCTGAGGCGCCTCAGTGTGTCGCGGAGATGTTTGTGGTGGTCTGTGGCCGTTGCTGAATGGATGAGGAAGTCGTCACTCACGTTCAACACTCCAGGTAAGCCTGATATCAGCTCTCGTATTGTTTTTTGGAATACTTCGGCCGCCGAGGATATTCCAAAGTTCACTCGTTTGTATCTCCTGAGCCCTAGGTGTTTGCTGAAAGTGGTAATGTATCTGCTCTCCTCGGACAGGGGCAGTTGGTGATACCCTGCGTTCAAGTCAATCTTTGAAAACCACTTGGATCCGTTGACATCCGCGATGTCATCCATCGTTGGTGTTATGTGCCGTTCCCTCCTAATTGCTTTATTGGGCAGCCGCATGTCGATACATAGGCGTATGGCTCCTGGCTGTTTTGGCTTTTCAATGATGACCGTCGGGGATACCCATGGTGTCGGCCAGGATACCTTTTCGATGACTCCTTGTTCCTCTAAGGCTTCTAGCTCCTTCTCCACGAGCGGTCGCAGGTGAAAAGGAACCCTTCTGTGTCGCAGGGCAACTGGGGCGAGTGACTTGTCAATGTGTTGCTTGATAGGGTCACACTTGATGCACCCGAGGCCTTGGAGCAGCTCGGGGAACTGTCCAAGGAGCTCTTCTACCTGGTACGTCCAGATTCCTCTGGGAAACGCCATTAGCTTTAGATCCTCTGCAGTGTGACTGCTCAGGAAGGTGTCCGCTTCCCTGTCGATAACATGGATGGTGGCTGTTACCTCAAGATCATCTACCTTGATGGGTACTGAGATCTTTCCTTTCAGCGGCAGGGGCGTGTCTGCTCCATACGCATAGATTATGGTTTTGGACGGCATCACAGGAGGGCGAGGGCGTAGGCTTTGGTATTGTTGTAGACCCATGACGTTCACTGTCGCCCCTGTGTCGATGACCGCTTTCACCTCTGTTCCCGCAACCTGGACTATGCACCTGGGCTGTGGTCGGCGGCGCTGTTTGAGTTCCCTTGTGAAGGATACTATGTATACCTCTTCGTCGCCATCCTCTGAGGAATCTTCTACCGGTGGCAGGTGTTTCGTGGGTCTTTTCTGTGCTTGGTCAGGTGGCGCGGTGTTTGTCACCGATAGTTGCCGGACGGCTCGCGTTGGGGGCTTCTGTCCTCAGAATTCTCAGTTATTGTTGCGCCTTCTGCAGACGGACGCAAAGTGATTGGGTATTCCGCAATTGGTGCAGGTCTTTCCTTGGGCGGGACAGTCTTTGGCGGCATGTAGCTCATGACCACAGAATCCAAATCTTGATCTGGAGGCGTCTCCTTTTGGTCTTCTGAATGTGTCTCTCTGGGCTTGGTTCTCACGGTATCGGCTCGCTCCACCTTGATGGATTCCGGCTAACCGTGGGGCTTGGTTAGGGCTTGATCCGTCTCGTTTGCCCTCGCCGCGGACAGGTCATGTGATCTGGATAGTATCAGTATGTCCGCCAGCGTGATTCTTGGTTTGCGCAGTATGAGTCCCTCGTAAGGTCTTGTCGCGGCACCCCTGAATTAGTTGTTTCCTGGTCTCCTTTGGCTGATCTTCATCAGTGCACGTGCTGGCAAGCTCCCGGAGACGTGCGTAGAACATGTCCATCGATTCTCCTTCCTTATGGCGGGCTTGTCCGAGCTTAAAGACTTCGAAATCCGGGTTTAATTGTGGATCAAAGTGGCCATTTAACGATGTCACTGCCGCATCATAGTCATCTGCTTCCCCTGTATTAGGTAGATGCTTGAAAAATTAGAAAATTTCGTCCCCGCATAGTGTAGCAGCAAGGACCTCTTTACTGCGTTGTCCGTCTCTCTCATCGCGACGAAATGGTTGTTGAGACGTAAGATCCATATCCTCCAGCGGGGGGAGGCTGACGCGGGATCCTCTAACTCACTGAAGGGAGGTAAGACTCCTGACGCTGCGTGTTGGAACGGAATGCGGGCTACGGCCTGGTCTCGGCCCCCAATTGCGTCCGATGGTGGGGCCTCTGGGTGTGTTTAGGCCGGTGGTGTGCCACGTGCTCTGGCAGGGCCTAGGGTAGGGTAGCGCAGGGTGTTCCACGTGGTGCTCTGTACCAGTATCAGTCCTGTCTTTTACTCTGAATGCGCTGGTTGTCCCCTCCTTCTCCTTACTTGAGTCTCTTTTTTTTTCCTTCCTCTTGCCAATGCTTGTTGGGCAACAGGAAAACAGCAATAAGAAAAATCCTTGTGTCTGCCTTATAGAGTTACACTTTTCATTCCTAGGTGGGGTTCCAGGCAGTTTATCCCCCGGGCAGGGCCAGAGCGGTGTAGCTTGGCGGTGGTGTGGCCAGCCTATTCAGCCCGTCCCGGGCAAGGCACAGTGGGGCTGCCGGTGAGGTCGCATTTTACTCCTGATGCTTTCCGCAACAAACGCGGCCGGCGTTGAGGCAGAGGCGGGCGCGCACACGCTGCCGACGTCGGGCAGCCTTCAGCCCATGCGGTGCACAGCCGCGCCCGAGCTCACAGGAGGCGGCAGGTTCAGCCAAGTGGTGCACGGTGAGAGCGACGGTTGGGCCCCCGCCGCTCGTCGCCAGTGTGGTGTTGTGGATCTGGGCTGAGCTATGACCTGAAAGTAGGTAGAATGCCTAGGGCGGGGGCAGGGAGACCACACTATTAGTCAGGTCGGAAGTGACGTACCCCGAGCGGCCGTCCTCCTTTTATTAATTCCGGCAGGCCACGCCTGGCCTGTCGTGGGTGCATGGGTGTTGGCCACTAGACCGCCAACTATTACACTAAGGAGGGAAATATTTTAGTTATCTGCAGGGACTGTCAAAGAATCGGGCATTGTTTGTTAAGCCCAAGGCATGAAATAGTTTTGCAAACAATTATCACTGTTGAAACTTCCACAAAATCGGCATAAATGGAGGAATCTTTTGCCAAGATTCTGGTGGCTTTATTTATTAATATATTGATGTCAATCGAGGATCAGACAAAATGCAGAAAATATTCCAGAAAAACAAGCACAGGTGCGGTGAAGCTGCACGGTTGCTCAAGAAACTTGTCTTGTGCTCACGTGGCTATTGGTACATAATGTGCAGTTTGGCGAGCTAAGAGAAAAGCAAATTATATTTAAATTAGGGTTATGAGAATCAACCATAAATTTATTTCATCCTTATGTGTGTAAACGCCTTAGCCTGTGGCACTTAGCGCGTGTCCTTACTTGCACGCTGTTTTGCCGCTTGGGGACCCCGACCTGCCACAGCATTGTTTGCCTGGGGATTCGAACGACTGGCAACCCGAAAGCTGCTACAACTGCACCGCCTCTGCTGTCTCCTCCCCCCGCCGCAGCCCTCCAACACCGGGACTGCCGCCGAGCGGGGGAGTAGAGACTACAGCCCCCAGAAGCCTCCGCGACAGGACCGGAAGTCGCGTTGAGGCTGAGCGCCTGGAGGCGCCGTTAAAGGGGCTGGCCTTGCGGCGGAGCGGGTGTGTAAACGCCTTAGCCTGTGGCGCTTAGCGCGTGTCCTTACCTGCATGCTGTTTTGCCGCTTGGGGACCCCGACCTGCCACAGCATTGTTTGCCTGGGGATTCGAACGACCGGCAACCCGAAAGCTGCTACAACTGCACCGCCTCTGCTGTCTCCTCCCCCCGCCGCAGCCCTCCAACACCGGGACTGCCGCCGAGCGGGTGAGTAGAGACTACAGCCCCCAGAAGCCTCCGCGACAGGACCGGAAGTCGCGTTGAGGCTGAGCGCCTGGAGGCTCCGTTAAAGGGGCTGGCCTTGCGGCGGAGCGGGTGTGTAAACGCCTTAGCCTGTGGCGCTTAGCGCGTGTCCTTACCTGCACGCTGTTGTGCCGCTTGGGGACCCCGACCTGCCACAGCATTGTTTGCCTGGGGATTCGAACGACCGGCAACCCGAAAGCTGCTACAACTGCACCGCCTCTGCTGTCTCCTCCCCCCGCCGCAGCCCTCCAACACCGGGACTGCCGCCGAGCGGGGGAGTAGAGACTACAGCCCCCAGAAGCCTCCGCGACAGGACCGGAAGTCGCGTTGAGGCTGAGCGCTTGGAGGCGCCGTTAAAGGGGCTGGCCTTCCTGCACCGCGGGACCGCGCGCGGGGCCGTGCCCGGGGCTAAGCCCGGGCAAAGGGCGGGCCCTCTGTGGCCCTCAGAGGCCTGAGGAGACTGGGCTGGGCATTACCCCCTGGCCAAATCGCCACCATATATAAGGTATTTACTCTATCGCCTAATACGCATCACATAAATGGCACCTATGGAATCCAAGTCAAACACTAAGAACCTGGTCAAAAAGACGCCCATCCATACACGCTCTGTCACAAGGAACACTGCTCCAGTAAAAACACCGCTACCAACTCTAACTGCAATAGATCGCATGCTACAACAGACCATTGTGGTGGTAGCGAACGCTATTGAAAAAACTGAGAGACGATTGTCCTTACCACCTAGCGCTTGTTTAATTCAGCATATATCACAACCTGATGATCGCAGCGTAAACAATATAAATAATATAAATGTGACATCATTATCAAACGACTCTATTTTAATGCAATCCTACATGGGTCTTCCTGGGGCCGAGCCAACCCATGTGGAAAATCATCCCACAGTTCCTGTAGTGTTTCAAGATAGGGAAAGTCGGCTGTCCATAACCCCAAATTTACAGATTAATGTTACACCACCTGAGGCACCGGGGCTCAGTAATGCGCCTGAGACCAGCGCAGTTCTGATTTCCTGCGAGAATGAAGATTTTATCCCCATAATCGATTCCCCCATCAGTAGCTGTGTAGACAGTACGCCCGATCATGGCTCTGCTCATCGCAGATCCAGACGCACGCACAACCGAAAACTATTGGCCCCAAGCAGGGTGTGTGCGAAACAAAGGGGTAGGAAAAAGAAGGCAACTTCGCTATTATCAGAGCAGGCTAACAGAGGAGAGCCACCACCCCCACAGTTAAGTTTAAACCTGGGGCTAAGAGACAATATTAATCCTACCATACCTAATGAGGAATCTTTAACGTGTCAAATTGTAGATGCTATGAAGCTTCTTATTGCCACCCTAACTGACAAACTTGAACAGATTTGTAAAAGGGTGGAAAATTTGGAGAAATTAGGTCTAGCCAAGTTAGACATCCTTGAACATCTGGGTTCACAAGTCACCTCAACCACCTTGCACGCATCTCATATAAATAAGGACAGTGTGATTGCAACTAGCACAACTAACATACAGGTTCTTCCTGTAAGAAATGTCGCCCCCACGGCAGCTACCGCCAAGTCCAGTAACCTGCACACCTTTACCCCAGCTAATACGACAAGTGGGCCCTCTGAGGCTAGAGGTAGAGAGGCAACGGGTCATATCCCAGTAATCGAGAATCCACCAGTACGTAGTCACTATAATAACATCATTCCTGCAGTGATTAATCTCCCGCCCGAAAGTAGACCATATGTGGCAATTCTTGCTAATGTCCCGAAACTTAAACCCTCCCAATTTGAAAACAACGAAACACTTAAAAATAAAATTTTGCACTGGCTTGCCCACAATTGTGGATTCCCCCTAAGAGGGGCAAGTCAGATTCTTTCAACCCAAAGGGTAGGGTGGGTGGGTCCTAGCAAAAAAGAAATAAGTGGGGACTGTGTAATCATAAACTATAAAACCACTGAATGGGCAAGGGACTCCATCTTGAATGCACCGATCCCATCAGATAATGATTACAACACTACCCTGTTCCCATTGGACTACTTTTACAGGAATCAGGTGGGATTTAAAGTTCCAGTGCAGAATTTCAAACACCCCAGAGTAATAAACATGCCTCACCCACCTGTACAGCAGGCACCAGTGCAACCAGTCGGGCACCCTATGTTTCCCCATGACCCAAATGTCCAATATGTACCACAGCAACCACAGAATTTATTCAGAACACCAAACCCCAATTATCTCAATAACCTTAATGTCCCTGGGCTAGGTTCTAGCGTTTATGGTCAGTATGCAGTCCCAACATCCAACAGATTTCAGATATTCAACTCCCTAGATGAAAATGACTGACTAGGGGATACTGTTGTTGCTGGATCACCAGTAACTGAAGAACCTAGGTTGATGGACGTCAATATAGCCGAGGAATCTCCAATAGACACCGTGGAAGTAAACTCTGATGATTCAATCTTGGTAGATGTAACCATACATACCGGTGAGAACGAACTGGAGAATCCGACAATACCACCAACCATAACAGTTACCAACCCACCACATGCAGCTTCAAAGGAGAACTTGAGGGCAATCACGTGGAACATAGCTGGGTTAGCCTCTAAGGTCAACACCTTCGTTTGGGCTTATCAAACAGGGTTACAACATTATTTGCCTGCAAGAAACCTGGGACAGGGAAGAAGTACACGTCGAGGGATATACTTCCTTTAGTGTGCAGGCTGTGGCATCTCAGGCTGGTAGAGCCAAGGGAGGTCTAGTGACCCTGATATCGACCGCACTGACCGAATTCCGTGTTAACAAACATGTTGTAATAGGAGAGCACGCTTCCGTTCTGCGTATGGCCCACAGCAGATGTAGAGATCTAATAGTGGTGAACTTCTACAATAATATTCTGGGGCATAAACGGGGATCGATCATTTCCGATATAGAGCAAGCCATTGATGTGACCTTATCAAGTACATCCAAACCAGCTGCAATCTTATGGGCTGGAGACTTTAACATCAAAACATGCAACTACGCTCTCAAGGGGGCATGTGGCCATAGGGAGGAGTACACGGGAAGGCAAACTAATGTATATAATCATTTCCCGCACAATAACTATGGTGGTGCTTTAAATAAACTACTTGCCAAATATGACCTGGACCTCCTAGAATGCAACAAGAACATAAACAATGACAGGTGTCCGACATTTCATGGGAGAAACAGCCGGTCATTCATCAATCACATTATGATATCCTGTTCCGTAGTTTACATTAATGTCTGGGTGATGGAACAAACTGTCAGTGATCATAATAGTGTAACCGTTGAATTATTGGGCTGGGGAACCAAAACGAACACCTATGGCCAACCAATCCAGGACATCGCGGCAGAAAGACCTAATGGGATGAGGGTGAAATGGATAAAAGTTGACCCCAACCAATTTGTAGCTAACGTGATCACAAATTGTTGCAGAGAGGTTGAATATTGCTTGTCATCTAATCCATGCCCACGAATTTTGTTATCCAACTTCCTAAACATAACAAAAGCTATTGAGAAATCCTTGACACATAAAGCTCGGAAATTAAGGAAAGTCAAGGCAGTGTGGTTTGATGATCATTGTGCACAATCACTAAAAAGACTGAAAACCTCACTTGATGCTACTCCAAGAGACGCCAGCAAGATCAGGGACTAGCGTCACAACTATAAAACTGCACTCTCCGACAGGAAGAAGGAACTACAGGACGAGGCATGGGCTAAATTAGATTTGGCTGCTGATACCAAAGACCATAAACTCTTTTGGGACACTGTAAATAGTCCATTCCTGAAGAATGATAACATTCCAGAGTTAACCTCACATGTCAGTTGCCGGGCCTGGATAGCACACTTTACAGGGATTTTTAACTCTGAATCTACCCCTGGTTTTATTTCTGATTTTAATCCTAATGTTTTAACTGGTACATCAACCTGTTTTAAATGGGAGAAAATACTGTTTTCTGTGACATTAAGCGAGGTGATTGAGGCAATCGAGATGAGTAAGGGGGGGAAAGCCCCGGGACCGGATGGGGTCCCTGTGGACTTTTACAAATTTGAGATTACCCTATGGGCCCCCATTTTGACCCGTTACTTTAATGCTGCTATTGAAGACAAGTTACCAACTTCATGGGGCCAATCAATTATAGTGCCACTTTTTAAAAAGGGTTCAAGGGCAGAAGCACGAAATTACCGCCCAATCTCACTTTTGGACTCGTCGTTAAAGATTTTGAGTCGTGTACTCTTGGTAAGACTAGAGTCCTGGGTAGAAGACAATAACATTCTCTCACCTATCCAATACGGGTTCCGAAGGGGTCTAGGAACTATGGAGCAGTGCGTGAACCTGGAACTTATTATCGGCAAGTACACGAAAGCCAAGGAAGGGAATTTGTTTTTGTGCTTTGCCGATCTAAGTTCCACATTTGACTTGGTGGAACACGCACTGCTTTGGCCCACACTACTTGCCATGGGTGCACCACCTGAAATCATCCACCTCTTGGCTAGAATGCACAGTAGCCTCTCAAGCAAGGTTAGATTTGGAACAGATGGTGAATGTACCCCCTTTTTTAAAATTGGCAGAGGGATCCGACAAGGGTGCGTGCTTGCCCCTCTTTTATTCTCCCTTTTTATTAACCAGGTTGACACATTTTTACAAGAATCTTATGCTGATGCACCTATTATTAATGGAAAGCAAATACCCGTCCTTTTATATGCGGACAACGCGATCCTGATTTCTAGGACCGCGAATGGGCTGCAAAAGTTAATTGAAAAGTTTCATACTTTTATCCAGGGCAGAACGCTCAAAATCAACAAGGGCAAGACAATGACTATGAGCTGTGGAAAGAAAACGAAGAAAAACAAAACATTCTTCCTAGATGGGGATAAACTTGAGGCTGTTCAATATTTCTGTTACCTAGGTATCACTTTCTCAGGGGATGGGAGATGGGTAAATGAACAATCTAATGTTGACCTGAAAATGACCAGAAATGTAAATTGTATTTTCAGATTTGCCTCAAAACGAGGGGGTCGTAGAATCCGAGAGATGATCTCCATCTATAATTCAAGGTGTATGTCCTCTGCTTTGTACGGAGCAGGGATATGGGGATACAATCCTCAGATTGCCCGGTCCATCCAGCAGGAGGAAAACAAGTACCTAAAACGATTATTATGCCTCCCTGCTTCGGCTTCAAATGAAATCACCCACAGAGAGTTAGGCATAAATCATGTTACAGATTTGATTGCATTGCGCCCACTGTCCCTATGGCGGTCCATATGGGCTAAAGAAGAAACAAGGTTTACCCAGGAAGTGATTATGGACTGTATCAAACTTGACTGTCACTCGAAAATCCCCTGGCTAAAACACATTCAATCTTGGTACAAGACCCTCTTTGGCCAGGACATTTTTAAAGACTAACTAACAGAATCAATTTTAACAAAGCCTGACCTCAAATCCATTTACCTGGACCATGCAAAAGGGATCAGAATGAAGGAGTATGCAATGCAAAGTACGTTCATATTATACATGGAATACAACCTTAGCACAGGTCTCTCCTCCTATCTCACATTTGTCAATATTAATTCCCATCGCTTTGTTCTAGCCCATTTGAGGCTGGGAATAGTTCACCATTTAGTGGCTTTCCCTACAGTAAAAAGACCTGGAACATGTCTGTGCCCATGCGATGGGAAATCCAAACAGAGCACCTGCCACTTTTTACTTTTTTGTAATTTTTATACTGGTTTTAGGAAGTTTTATCTGAAACAATTATTCTTAGATCATAACATGTACAATACAAGAGCCGCAATGCAATTGATGTTTTACTTGGCTTCCCCTGATGTGTGTTATCGTGTGGCCACTTATATCCTAAAATGTATGTGGCAAAGAAAATCTATTATAATATGACCCCTTCCCCCTGAATACCCTCCAGACTGTTACATTTTAAGTGGTTTCTTGCCTTTTGCACTAGCGTTTTTGCACTAGCGTTTTTTGCACAAACCCTTATTGTAAACAAGCTGCTGCTATAATGTTTATAGTGATAAAATAGACTTTTGCACTTTAGTCTTATTTGCACATGTCAATAGCACTTTATGTATATAATAGGTCCTCTGAATTTTTGCACTTTACATCTGCATCTTTTGCACTTACCTTTTGTATAACAACTGCTGCTAGAATATATAGAGTGACCAAATTTAATTTTGCACCTAAACGAGATAGTTCTGTACTACAATTGAACTATAATAAGACTGGTATGGATATCGATGTAATTTTAAACTGTTTCATTATCTAACTCACATAAATATGAATTGAAATTGTATTTATGTGTTGCTACATGGTTGTACTTGTACAAACCGAATAAAGCATTTTGAAACTGAAACTGAAACTATTTCATCCTTATGTCCTTCAATAAAAAAAAATGAAAAGAGAAAGCAGTTAAACTAAGCACATTTTCCAGTAACCCTTTTGCAGGTCTCTTTTTATTAGAAATGGTGACAAAAAATAGCCATCAGGGGCAACATGTCGTGGTCATTCTGTGAGGCACATGTCTTCAACAATGTGAACAGGTATTTTGTGGGCATCCTTCAGCCACGGGTGCCAAAGCAAGGGTAGGACAGCCGCTAGCTGCACTGCCTCCCTGAATACAGAGCAACGAAGTGCTCTGCCAAACCCGTCAGTAATAGCCCCGATCTCTAGGGGTCTTTCACCTCGGGATCACCCAACCTGGGGCTGCTTACTGCTTCTGGGTACTAGCCTCAAATACCACTGAACCATATAAGCAGTAGTGCCAGGATCTCCTAATTTCTATTTTATTTCCCTTAGTCCTGATGAAGTGCCACCCGACCCGCTAGGGGCTATAGAGGCACGAAACATGTTGAGCCTACACACAACACTAGCCCTTTAGGAACATTATATCCAACTAGGGCAGATTATTTTTAACTAGGCTAGTGCCCCTTGAGAATAAAACACATTTAGTTAGGACAGCCCTATACCTATTTTAGACTCACACACTTATTCACTGCACTACCATATTCCACACATCCGCACTCACCCTACGGATTCATCCAAAAGATCTCCGCCAAAGAGACCCTTCGCGGGTGCTCGTTGGGCATTGCAGCGCCGGCCCGATGAGGAGCAAGGCCCAATGATGAAGCATGACATCTTCCAGGGTGTGTGAGGGCACTTTTTAGAAAATACCTTTCTTTCCCTAGGAACTGCACTCTTCTGGTATTCCAGACAAAAAAATAGCCATCAGAGGGCAACATGTTGTGGTCTTTCTGTGAGCCGCATGTCTTCAAAAATGTGAACGGGTATTTTGTGGGCATTTTCAGCCATATGTTCAAAAGATGAGTCCTTTACAGTTGAAATCACTGGCTTGTTGTGAGGAACCACTCTTCTGGGCAGTTTATAAAGAAAGGGGGCCTGAAAAGAGGACAGTAAAAAAATGTATTTGAAAATAGAACTCGGTTTAAATATCTCTCTGGTTGGCAGCAGGATTATTTTAAAATCTCACCAACATTACGGTGGGGTTGTTTTAGACTCTCACATTGTGCCATTGTGGTTAATTCAAGCCTTCATGGGATGACAATGACTTTATTTACAAAAACCCATGGACATACAGGACTGTGGTTTCATGTTATTGTGAAAGGAAGGTGTGATAATTGGAATTACAAATTTGTATAGATTTTAATGTCACTGTGACAGGAAGGATTAAAATAGAACTCATCACAGTGTGGTCGTGTTTTTTTAAAACCTCAATGGGCATCAGTGGGTTTGATTTAAAATTTCAAGTTTTGAAAGAAGGTTTGGTTTAAATCAGAGGTGCCCAAAGGTGGGCCCACAATACAGGATAAAGTAGCAGTTTATAATCTGTTCCCATTTAATGAACTGTATCCGCAAAGATCACACATAGAGCTCTGGAATATCTGTCATGGTTTGGGCCCTCGTGGACCAACATTGTCTTACAATCTCACAGAGGAATAACATAATTCATTAAAAAAACACACAGTGCGATAGAGAGTTTGGTTAAAATCTGGAAGTATGTCAGCAGGGTCGGTTTGAAGTCAGTCTGCTGGTGGGACCGGTTATACATATTTATGTACCGGTGGAGTTGGTTTCAAGCCTCTGGGTGCGAGGCAGGGGGCAAGTGAATGTGGATCATACACTAGGCCTCAAGGCGCCATTGCTGCAGAACTAAGCCTGAGTTGCTACATTGTTGGCAGTAACACTGTAGTTATAACATGCAATAAAACTGCATTCTTCAGCCGCAAATTTCACATTTAAATAATGAATGTAAATATACGGCTTTAATCCTCCACGCTTACATGCTCAGGGGACGTCAAAGCGATGCAACTCTTAACCCCAAAAACAGACTTTGTGTAATATATTTGAAATATTCGACGACCACTCTTCTGAACTAGTCCATGCGACAGTGGTTTAGTGCGTCACCATGAAAAAAAAGAATTTGCAATACAGTATGTGTCGCAATTACCCGGGTTTAAGCTATTCGTATTGTGAATGGCAAAGCCTTTTATTTATGTTCTAAAAACCCCCCCAAAAAAATCAAAGGCATTGTCATTTAAAATGCCAATATCTCAAACACGCGTAATAGCCAGACCTATTGCATTGCAAATGCTTTTTCTTGGGAGGCTCTGTGGACAACGAAGGGTGCCTTGAACATTGCCCTTATAGCAGTAGAGTTATGCAGTACTTAGGTTGTGCATTCTCCTAGATGAACAGTGTGTCACTAGTGTAGATAGAGCAGCAGTTAGTCCAGTTGAAGGAATATCCAGTGCTACACTTGAGTCCTCATCACATTCCTTTCCTCTCACATCCTGCGTTTGCCCTGGCTTGGGTGACACCTTGCCACCCTGCACCTCGCCTGCTTTTTCCCAGGGTAGACACACAGTAGAAACCAGTCTCCGGATGCAGTTTAAGTGGTTATTTTCACAAGTGCTGCACCGAGCACCTGTAAGATGGCAGTATGTGTATAAGTAGACAATTACAAAAGCAGAACATATCCGATGAAAAACAAGAGCCGATTTAAACAGATTCCCAGATTTCCACAGCCCACTCCTCTAATACTTTTTTCCTACTTTCCTGATTAGCCTGTCTGTGGGGGCACAATGCGTTTTCCAGGAGCCTGTCCTTTCCTGGAGAGCTTTATTTTAATTCAGGTCGCGATCATGCAGGAGAAAGTAGGGAAACTGCCAGCAAGAGTCTGCAGTGGGTCTACACACACTTGCAGTTGTTTAGAGTCATGAGGCCAATGTAAGTACCTTTTTTTATAGCATTGGGAGCACCCAGGTTTTTATGTTTGTAATGGGCCGCCTCACTCAGGGAACATCTATTTAGTCATCCCTGCCAGGCTGTCCAGACCCATAGAGAAGATAGAATGAATACGGTGAGACAGTATTTGCAATGCTATGGGACTCGCATTTAAATGCGAGACTTATTGCATTGCAAACAAACGGCCACCATTGTGCCGGCTGCTTTGAAAGTGAAAGCGGGCATGGCCCACTGAATGTAAGCAAAGCACGTCATCGTGACTAGCGTAGGAAAACTAAAATAAATAAAATAGTACACATACCATGTAACAACCAAGTAAAGGGGCCACTAGTCATGGAAGGTTACAAACGAAGAAATGGCCATACTAAGGAGGGACTAACAAGCCTATTTAGGAATCAGAAGACAGCGCTTACGGAGGACAAAAACAAAAGCCAATGAGAAATATGGGCGGGGGAGTGGGCGGGGCTTCTCTCCCATACTGAACTACAACAGATCATCGCCAAAGCAGCAGTTGCGTGCTGACTCAGGCTCAACCTAATGAATGTGTCCTTGTCAGTGGTCGAAGGGGGGCTGAGAAGGGAACCGTGAGCAGAGAATCAGAGGGCGATAATAAATAGTTGATTGGGTCAATGAGCTGAGTCAGAGGTGTGGGCAGAAGGAGCAAAACATCCCAATTTTTAGTATTGTTTGGCATTTCACTGATCAGTTACAGCTTATTACAATATTTAATTCAACCAATGGATACACATTTATTTAAGATCTAATATGAGGTATTGACATTAAAATGCATTCATAAAGTATCCCCAATAGGCTTAAAAGTGTAATGACAAGCAATTTGTCTCTGAACCATGCAGTTTCTGTCATCAGCACTTCTCCTCCCTTTTTATTTATTTATTTATTTCAGAGTTTTATATAGCTCTAGCCAGACCCGAAGGTATCAGAGCATTTAACAACACTTAATAGAGGAGAACACAATATTATAGCAGTGTTAAAACAAACAGATGTTATAGTGGTGGTCACAACACAAAATCCTCAAGCTGCAGAGGGGGACTGAGCACGATTGAGTGATGCTAGAAGCCGTGAAGTTGCATAGTCTCATGGTAGAGAGCACCGTATTTCAAGCCAGGCATCCTTCTGAACGAGGGGATAGTGGGAAGGAGTCGGGCTAGGCGTGAAGTTGAGGACTTAGTTTCAAAGTGTCATTGTTCCAGAGTGGGCACGGTCATGAGTTTTAGTGGCACTCTATCCATTTGGGAGAGTGCTCTTGAGGAACAGATCTTTAAGCTGCCTTTTGAACTTTGGAAAGGAAGGGATGGTCCTGATATGAACTGGGCTGGAGTTCCAGATTTTGGGCGCATTTCCAGAGAAGGATCCTGCTGCTGTTTTTTATTTATGGAATTTTCAAGGTATGAGGAGTAGAGTGTTTGAACTCTGAGGTTCCTTGTCTGACCGGCCTTTGTGAGTTTGGAAGCCAGGTATGCGGGTTTCCCTGTGAGAAGGGCTTTGTGTGTGAGGCGGGCAGTTCTGAAATTTGCACGCATTTCAACTGGGAGCCATTTCTGCTCTCTGAGTGCGGGCGAGATGTGATCATATTTTTTTACTCCAAAGACCATTCTTGCAGCTGCATTCAGGGTTGATCGGAGGGGAGCTAGGTGTGATTTTCCTGTACCTGTGAGGGTTTCATTTCCGTAATACAGTCCTGAGAGTACCAAGGATTGTGTTGCTTGTTTGAGGTCATTGTTCTGGATGAAGGGTTTTATCTTGCTTAGTAGTTTTAGGTTGAGTAAGGCACTCTTTGCTGAGTTCTTGATGTGTGAACAATGCTTAGTTTGGGGTCCAAGGTGATTCCCAGCGATTCGAGTCGGCCATGTAGAGATTGTCGTTGAGAGCCTCAATTGCTTTTAGCCATTCTGTGACTTGGGGGTTTTCCGTTTTGTTAGAAATGAGGAGGATTTCTGTTTTGTCTTGATTCAATTTCAAGTGGTTAGAGGAGAGCCAGTGTTGGATTTCTCTGAGAGTGTCGTTGAGTCTTTGGATGTCTTCAATGGAGGAGATTTCGAGATAAATCTGGGTGTCGTCCGTATAGAGGTGGAAGGAATGTTGGATCTTTTGAGAATGGTGGTGAGGGGCTCCATGTATATGTTGAATAGTTGCAGGGAGAGAACTGATCATTGGGGGACTCCTCTGCTGACACGGTGAAGGTACGACGTGAAGTTGTTTATTTTGACTCTCTGAGAACGATTTTGGAGAAAGGAGCCAAACCAGTGTAAGATCTTCAGCCCCTAACCTTTCTTGAAGTGCCTTAATATGTAGTTGGTGATCAACCGTATAGAAGGCTGTCGATAGGTCCAGAAGGATGAGTAGGGAGCATTTGTCTGAATCGAGGAACTTGTGTAGATCATCCATGATATTAAGGGTCCCTGTCTCTGTGCTACACCCTTTTCTGAAAGCTGATTGGTGGGGGCCCAGGAGGTTAATGCTGTCCATGTGTTGTGTCAGTTGTAGGAGAACGCACTTTTCCAACGTTTTAGCCAGGAGAGGAAGATTGGAGATGGGTCTGTTGGTTTTCAAATCATTGGTGTCCAGGCCTGGTTTTTTCAGCAGTGAAGTGACTTTGCCAACTTTGAGGCAGTCCGGAATAACTCTGGTGCTCAGGGAGCTGTTTATGATCCTGTTCTAGAGCGGTGCTAGGGAGAGTTTTAGCTTTTTGGCCAGTTGAGCAGGAATAGCGTCCAAGGCGTGAGAGGAGGGTTTAGAGGGGGAGATCAGTTTGACTATCTCTGATTCCAAGACGAGGTTGAATGATTTCCATTGGTTAGGAAGGTGCTTGGGTGTACTTTCATCTGCTTCTGGGGTTGGGCTCCTATGGATGGTCTGAGTTTTTTTGTGTGTTTATGTCTGAGTTAAACCAGTATCTGGAAGGAGTGGTCCTGGCTCTTTTTTGTTTTAAGGGTGCTATTTGGTCCAAAATGTTGATCATGGTGAGAAGTGAGTTCTGTAGTGGATAGGTCATCGTATGAGGTGGTGAGGAGAGAGCTTATCTTTTCTTCAAGGACGACCATGGGGATCTGCTTTAGATTTCTTGTCCAGTGGAGGTGGACCTGATGGGGGGGGTTGTGTAGGATCGATTGGTTGATGTGAAATAGGTTGATATGATGGTCAGACCATTCGACTGGCATGACACGGTCAATCGTGACTGCGTCAGGTTGGGCAATAATGACATCCAGGGTTGATCCTTTGATATGGGTTACCTCTGAGCAGTGTTGGGTGAGATTATTGTTGTGTAGGAGTTTATTCAGGTTTGAATCAGCAGGTTGTTTTCCTCGTTCCAGTGGAGGTTAAAGTCTCCTACAATTAGGTTGCTGACATCCCGGAGTGCGCAGTTCGATGTTAGATCTGATAGGTGTTCTCTAAATGGGGTGTTGTTGCCTGGTGGATGGTAGAGGAGATTGCTAGAAAGTGTTTTGATTTCCCTCATCTTGATGTTGGCGGTCAGACATTCAAAAGTGTTGTACTTAGGGGATTCGGTTTCCATCACGGAGATAGTATTCTTGTGTATGATTGCTATGCCCCCTCCGCAATGGAATTTTCTGTCTTTGTTTATGAGTGCAAAGCCTGGGGGCACGAGCATGTCCATGATTGAGGGGGAGAACTCATAGAGCCAGGTTTCGGTGATGAACGTGATGTCCATGTCATAGGTCAGGATGGTTCAGCTATCTCTGTGGCATGTTTGATGGCTGATCTGCAGTTAATAAGCATGCAGTTGGTCCTGGTCTCTTCTTTTTTGGGTAACTTCACTGGGGAGGCCCTTGGAATGATCGTGAGGCATGCTGGGGGTCTTGGATACCTGGGAGGAGCCTGGTCTCTTCTAACTCCTGTGATGACTTGGATCTGCGGATTGGCAGTGGTAGTTGTGGGAGTGGTGTAAGAAGAGGCAAGGTCTGAGGCTTCACTAGAAGACATTGCATCACTTGTTCACTTGTTCTTCTGGGTCTTTGTGCCGGGTCGAGGAGAGGGGTAGTGTTCCACCATGGCCCTAGAGCCTTGGGGGGCCTTGGACGTTTATTATTGTAAGTGGTGGGGGTCGGGAGTGAGTGTTGGATGGGTCTACGGAGTGAGGAGAGGTTCACTGTGATTTCTTTGAGGCCTTGTAATACCTTATTTAGTTGGCTTTCTAGCAGGGTGAGACATCGCACCATTTCCCCTGTAGGGTGGATGGGGGTGGTTTGGGGAGGGGTCTCTCGAGACGACGGGAGCTTGTCGTTGATAAAGTGGGTTTTGTTGTTCCCATTGTCAATGTTGTCTCTTGAGGTAGTCATGGTTTGGGGGTGAGACGGTTTACTTCGGGCGTTTGGCGGCCTCAGCTTGTGTGTGGGACGCGAGAGGGAGCTGGGTGGCTTAGATTACGAGTTGGTGGCGCTTGTTATTTGTTGAAGGGGGCAGAGTGAGGCGAGGGGGGATGGTTACGGGCTACGGGGTGTTGGGGCGCCTCGCTGGAGTAATTGTTAATGTTAAACTGCTTAGATTGCGAGTTGGTGGCACTTGTTATTTGTTGAGGGGGCAGAGTGAGGCAAGGGGGGACGGTTACAGGCTATGGGTTGTTGGGGAGCCTCGCTGGAGTCATTGTTAATGATAAAAGGGGGTATGGAGATCACGCGTCGGTGTGGGGGGCTGGACTGGAGGGAGTGGTGTTCGGGCGGGGGTCTAGTGCGGTAGGTACCGGGGCCGGGATGAATTTTGGAGCAATCCGGTTGGTCAGTCCGTCCTGGGGAGGCAAGTTATTCAGGCTGGAGTGCTGTGTGAGAGACCCACAAGAGCAGTTCAAACATGAATGGCAAAATATCTTAGTTTGAAAATATTTTATACATAATCATGGCTTTGTCATATTTGCCACATAATACATCATCTGCTGCATAATCTGGTGATTTTAACAAAAAAACTGTAGAGCTCAAAAGGATCAAAAGTTACAAAAAATAAGACTTGTGTTGCTGCGAAGTCGATGGCCCTTTGCAAAGGTTGCCTGGTCTCCTTTCTCACTGCTGCATTTCTATTTTACACTCGTACTAATGCGGCAAAATCTTTGCATGGACTGTTATCATGTGTAATGTTAAAATAATATAGTAGAAGAAAAAGTACCACACTACTGTGCAGCATTTGTTTTGCTGCATCATTTAGTCAAGACTGCAACATAATTGTTTTCTTCCATTGCTGCATAATTCCAGTGGCCCCAAAGCAGGCAGCACATGTTAAAAGTACTTGTATATGAAGCAGAGGGACCGTGAAGTTTGCGGACTTAGTTTGGTGAATGTGTAAATCCTTCCGTAGGAAAGTAGGATCTGCTTCTTATGGTTACCCCAACTTTTTGCTTGTGGTTGCACTGTTTTTAACTAGTCTGACTAGTCTGACTGTAATCCTGCTAATCAGGACCCCAGTCTATTTGCTTTTGCCTTTAAATTGTCATGTATATACTTTGGTACACTCCAGGTTGGATACTGGGGTGCCCTTAAAAGTCCCTAGTATATGGTACCCATGTACCCAGGTAATAGCTACACCAGAAGCCTCCCATGGACTGAAGCATGTATTATGCCACCCATGAGAGGCCATGTAAAATGGAACTACAGGTCTGCTTGCTACTGCAACCTGTGTAAGCTGGTGCTTGCACTACTTACTTTAGATATAGGTTCACTATATCTATTGGTCACTACACTTAAAACTTATAAGTCACCCCTATAGCAGGCCTTATCAATCTTGAAGGCAGGGTGTTGGGTTTTAGGTGAGAGGGTGTCCTGCTTGAGCAGAGCCTCTCTGCAGCCTTCGGAGACCATTCTCCCGGGTTGTCAGTGACTCAGCCCGACATATAGGTAGAGCTGCATTATAACGTTGCCGTAATGCTATCTTGAAAACGGCTGCATAGAAACATATTGTGTTTGGTATCAAAAGCCTTGGAATCATACATCCACACTGGTAATCGGTGTGGGAGGTATGATTCCACCCTTCTGTAGCGAGCTTTGTGGGGTCACTAGTCTATTCGGTGCAAGCCTTCTCGACCCAGAAAGCACAAAATGGATGCTGCCGACCAGAGTCACATTTTTGCCCTCCTCCTGCTGAGCCAAGCCCGAGCAGAGGAAGTCAGCACGATAGGCATCCTGTCACAGTGAGGTGTGACCACCTCCCAGACAGGTTATAGTGTATTGGGGCTGGGAGGGTGTACTCTGAGAGTGCCTGAAAGTCTTCACCTGGGGCACATTTGGTGTCCCTGTGCATTGTCCAGCTCAAACCAGTTCTGGGAGCCATTGGTTCCTGTTCTGGCGCGAAACTAGACAAAGGACATGGGAGTAACCTCCCCTCTGTCCTGCCCCTCCCCTAGGAAGGTCCCCGGAATCTGTCAAGCTCTCTACTGTGGCTACAAAAGGGCTTACCTGGCTGTAAGACTTTAGATTTTATGTGGACAAGATTCTACAAGAAGAAACCACTGACCTTCGACCGTCTGGACACTCTGGACTTCACTGGACTTCGACTGGGCCCAACTTTGTCCCCCTCTCTGTCCAAAGCTTTGTCTGTGCTCTTGCACCATACAGGCTCTGTGCAGGACCTGTGGTGCACTAAGGACAACTGAAGAATCTCCCTTGGGGTGAAGCAGTCACTCTCCTGCATTTGCAGGCACCTCAATGCAACTGACTGGTCTGCTGCTCCTGAGCTCCTGCGAACTCCGAAGACTTCAGCAACACAGGAGGTGGGCTAGGAAGGTCTCTCAGCAAGTTTGAGGCCAGTATTCCTCGTGGGGACTGCTTAACTCGAACCCCTGTGCACCGCATCCATTTGCAGTTGCATATGCTTGTTGGTGATTCCTGAGCTTGTGTTTGGACTCCTTGTAGCCTTGATTCTGAGCAGTACTTTCACCAAAGAACTCCTGCCTCCTCACACCGAGTGCTCTGTGGTCTGGTACTTTGCAATCTTGCTCAAGGTCCCCACTTGACTCCTGGTCATTCGGCCTGTGGGTCCTCCTGAGGGTCACGTTGATTTCTGTTGGGCTTTCCTAGTTGCACCAGATGTGCCCTGACATCCCAGTACTTGGTGAGTCCCCTGGACCATGCTGGTCCACACCGTAACCTGCTTGACCTTTCTGCATGGGTTGCTTTTGCCAAGGCTTGTTGGTGCTCTAGCCAGATACCGACCACTCAGCAATCGACATTCTTCATGGCACAGCTCACATTTAGCTCCTGGTTGTCATTGGCATCCCCTGGTCCTCATGGCTGCAGAGTTAAACATCCCTTCTTCGCACCTGAAGCACCCGACATCGGTGAGCATTCATCTACCAAGCCCCTGGTCACTCTGAAGTGACCCAGACTCTGTACCCTCTGCTTTCAGGATCCTCCCTTCCAGAATCCAGGCTTGGATTCCACAGGACCCTTTTCACCTTCACGGTAGCAGTACTTCTTCACGGCCCTCAATTGAGAACGATGGCGGTGTCCGACACCACTCTAGACCTATGCACTCAGCTCCTCTGGGATAGGTAACTTGGATACTACGGTATCCATGGATGGGGTGGCTCTCCAACCCCTTAAGTTCCAAAGGGTTTGCTCAAAGTCCTCCTAGAAGGGTCCTTAAACTGTAAAATTGTAACCACAACTTCCCCATAGAATTGTACAGAACCTGCGGTCGTGTTAGCACACTGCACCTGTCTTCCATGGGGAACCTATCTACTCACCTTGGGTGGTTGCTTGGGGTCGCAGAAAATGTACGTGCTCCAGATCTTGTCTTGACCTGAGTCATGGTTGTTATACCACTATTTTAGTATATGGTTTAGTCTCCCCCTGAAGCCCACTGTGTATTGTGCTACTTACAACTGTGATATTCTGGCAAAACAAGCTGCTTTACCTTCCTCAAGATTAAGCCTAAAGGCTGCTCTCCACAGCTACCACAGGATAGCTTTGTAAAGGTTATCTTTGACCTCATACATCATAAGGGTCGTTTGGACTGATGCAAGGTGCCCACTTTAATTTGTGGACATCATATACCAGGCCAACGTCTCACATTGGTGTGCAGCTGTTGGGATTCAAGCCTGCATTGATCACCCAGATACATTTCTTTGGATTGATTAACTGAAAACCACTAAAGTATTAGGCACATACAGTGGCGGCTGGTGACATTTGAAAGTGGTGTGCGGAAACTGATAATCATACTGCACTGTAGCGAGCGAGCGTAGCGAGCGAGCCCGAACCCCCTAAGGAGGGTTCGGGGGGATTGCCCCCGAGAACATTTTGAAAAAATAGTGGAAAAATGGTGCATTTTCAAGCAAATTTGAGAAAGCAGGAAGGTTAATAATGCAATTGTGAAAATGCAGGTGAAGTCCAGGTGGGAGAGGTGGAGGACTTCTGAAGTGTTGTGCACAAGTGTGTTTTTATTTTTATGGGTGTCTTTGCTATGTGTGTAGTTGAGTGCTTTGGTATTTGGATGGATGGGTGAATATGTAAATAGATTGCTGAATGGGTGAATGCATACATGATTATAGATGAGTGAGTGAATTACTAGATGAGTGAGATATATCTAGTGACTGGGTGAATGAAAATGTGCGTGTGTAGATTAACAAGTGGATGAATGTGTTGGATAGGTCATAGGTGAGTTATAAAATGAAAGGGGTCTAATTAAAGGATTGGTGAACGTTTGTATGCAAAGGCTGGTGAATGAATTTACTGAGTTGCCAAAAAGGATTCCTTTTGTGTCCACCACCAAAATTCAGTGAACGGTATTAAGCTCTGATTTAAAATAAAGATGTACATCTCTTTCAATTAACACAGGGGTAGAAAAACATAATGTGTTTACCACTATATTTTCTACCTTTCTCCCATTTTTTGAAACGCACTTGTCAACTTGAGGATAAGCTAAAACAAAACGCTGGAAAACGTACAAAAAATGATTTCCTCATATCTGAGCAGAGGTTTCAAACCCCTTTAGAGAAACAAGCAGGATGCCGTTCTGCAGCTGCAAACTATTCACAGGCTTTGCGATTAACAGGACCTGTAACAGGCAGCCAAGCTAAACCAGTAAACCTTCAATGAAAAGTGTTGCTTGTTCATAAATACATGATAGAGCTTCTTATGAATAAGGAGGCAGCACAAAAAGATTTGCAATGTCCATTTCTACATGTGGTGCATTCTGGTTTCGTGTTCAGGTTTCAAGGTTCATCTTGGTTAAAACCGGATGATGTCAAAAACGAAACAGACTGATCCTTGACCAATTTGTGTATGGGAGACTTTCTGTGATACTGCGCAGGGCAGTTTACTCGCACATGCATTACTATATGGGGCTTCGGGCACATGGCCGGGCAAAATAGTTCACTTTAATGTAGTCAATGCAGTTATCTATACGGTAATCAAAACATCTCGGGCAGCAAACGGAACAGAGACCTGACCTACCCTCCTGCACACGCATGAATGTGCGCAGACATACTGCATTCACACCTACCCCATTCACACACTTGCTCACTTAAACTTACACACACCATAGATCCACCTATCCCCTTAGCACAGTCACCCATACATGCATACACTCCCACAAGACCTACACATACATAAACGAACCAACATCTTTTACACATGACCATGCAGTTAACTTAAGTTCATACAAACGCACCATAGACACGCGTAACCCCGTATGCTCTGATAAAAATATACCCCCCACGCCTACCCACACTTCAATACATCTGCCCCACTCACACACACATGTGCAAACATATTTGCACCCCTTACACTTACCCACACATACACAGAAATACGCATACCACACATAACTTCTCACACCCCAACCCACATAGGCTCACCTGCCCTATTTACAAGGGCACACCTAACCACACTGCCTTGCACGTGCGTGTGTACACAAACACACACACCCGTTGGTCAGGTCTGACAGTCAGGCTTGTTAACATTCTGGTGGAGGGATTCAAGGAAAAAAACGACTATGGCCCCAAGAGGAGTAGCTCATAAACTATGTAACTCGGTTAACGTACATTCCGAGTTTAACATCATACCACCCGGCCCGCCCCGTAATTTTCACACGTGCATTTCATCAGGTCAGATCTGCCGAAATTAATAACACAAGAGTACCAGAGGGTCTAACCAATGTATAGTAGAGGTGTCGAAATTCATAAAGGGAAAACATCTTTGAAAATAGTGGTACACATGGCTTTGGTGCCATACGCATGACGTACCCCAATCTGCATGTGACCCATTTTACTGCAGTGAACTCAGAATATGCAATAATTATCACATTAGTTAAATACTACATTCCTATTCTTGGGGCAGTATTGAATGTTAGCAGGGGCAATCTTTATCCTACCCGGAGCCAGGCCACTCAAAGCAGGCTGCTTAAGCAGGTCCAGGCAGGCCAGGCGTTCCGACCTAGGCACACACACGTGACTGGTCACGACGAGTCCCGTCCGACAATGACTACTTCTACTTTCACTTACTCAGTTGGTCAGGTCTGTCAGGCTTGTTAACATTCTGGTGGAGGGATTCAAGGAAAAAAACGACTATGGCCCCAAGAGGAGTAGCTCATAAACTATCAGTATGTAACTCGGTTAACGTATATTTCGAGTTTTGTGGGTAACATCATACCGCCCCGGCCCGCCCCGTAATTTTCACAGGTGCATTTCATCAGGTCAGATCTGCCGAAATTCATAAAGGGAAAATATCTTTGAAAATAGTGGTACACATGGTTTTGGTGCCATACGCACGACGCACCCCAATCTGCATGTGACCCATTTTACTGCAGTGAACTCAGAGTATGCAATAATTATCACATTATTTAGTTAAATACTACATTCCTATTCTTGGGGCAGTATTGAATGTTAGCAGGGGCAATCATTATCCTACATTCATGTCAAGTCATATTACTGCTATGTGGAAGGAGTGTAGAGTAAACTACAAATTTACCACACCCCATCACCCACAATGCAATGGGTTAGTTGAAAGGTTCAACAAAACCCTGAAGGGCATGATCATGGGCCTCCCAGAAAAGCTTAGGCAATAATGGGATGTCCTGTTGCCCTGCCTTCTCTTTGCCTACAGAGAGGTTCCTCAGAATGGGATTGGCTAAAACCCCTTTGGACTTCTGTTTGGACATCCAGTTAGGGGTCCCTTGTGTTTATTGAAGGAGGGATGGGAGTTAACTCTTAAACGACCTAAGCAAGACATAGTGGACTATGTACTTGGTCTCCGCTCGAGGATGGCTGAGTATATGAAGAAGGCAAGTAAAAACCTTGAGGCTAGCCAAGAATTACAGAAAGCTTGGCATGAGCAAAAGGCTTCACTGACTGTGTATCAGCCAGGACAGAAGGTATGGGGATTGGAACTTGTGGCCCTAGCAGCTATCCAGGATAAGTGGAGTGGACCCCATTCTTGAGCAGAACGGAGAGATCACCTACCTGGTGGACAATGGAACTCCCAGGAGCCCCACATATTGCTCCATGTGAACAGGCTCAAGTCATATGTTGACAGGGCAGACATGGGCTTGCTGATGGCTACTGATGAGGGACAGGAGGAAGAGAGTGACCTACTCCCTGACCTCCTCCCACAAAAGCCTGATGATAGCTCAGTTAATGATGTAACCTTGGCAGGCAGCCTGACTGAGCTGCAGCAGACTGATCGCAGGAAGGTCCTCAATCAGTGCAGACATATGTTCTCCCTGACTCCTAGTCAGACCACCCATGATGTGGACACAGGTGAAAGTCTGCCTGTTAAAAATAAGATTTACAGGCAACCTGGCCATGTCAGTGACTGCATCAGGACTGAGGTCCAAAAGATGCTGGAATTGGGAGTCATTGAACTGTCAGATAGCCGTTGGGCTAGTCCAGTGGTCCTGATACCCAAACCTCATACCCGGGGCAGACTATATAGTGCAGCCTATCTTGATGATATTGCTCTCTTTAGTTCCACCTGTGAGTATCACCTGGTCCAACTAAGAAATGTTCTGAAGGCCCTGCAAAAGGCAGGCCTCACTATCAAGGCCACAAGGTGCCAGATAGGGCAGAGTAAGGCTGTGTACATGGGCCACCATGTGGGTGGAGGACAGGTTCCACCATTGGAGAGCAAATTCCAGACCATCATGGACTGGTATGCTCCAACTGCCCAGACTCAGGTCAGAGCTTTCTTGGGCCTGATTGGGTATTACAGGAGGTTTGTTAAGGGATATGGATCTATAGTGATCCCTTTAAATGATCTGACCTCTAAAAAATGCCTAAGAAAGTTCAGTGGACAGTTAGCTGTCAGACGGCATTTGATGACCTGAAGGAGGCTGTGTGCACTTCTCCCATTCTGCAAAGTCCTGACTAATCCAAACAATTTATTGTTTAAACTGATCCATCGGAGTTGGGGGTAGGGGTGGGCAGAATTTGCGAAATCGCGTTAAGCAAATCTCTGCGAAACAGTAAAAATCTCCGCGAGCATGCAGAAATTCCGCAAACACACGTGGAAGTGCTTGTTCGCGATGCTTTTTTACTGTTCGCAGTAGCTGTTTGCGTGCTCAGGGGGAAATATCTTGTGAACACGCATTTTGAAAAGAAAACGAGAACAAGCAAACATTTCGCAAAATCGCGGAATGCAGAATTTTGGGCAATTTCGTGTTCTCCGCGGAACGCAAAATTACCCAAATTCGCCAAATTCCGAGAGCTGAACGGAATTTACCGCCCACGCCTAGTTGGGGGTAGGGGCTGTGTTATCACAACTGAATGAAGAGGGTCAGGATCAGCTAATAACTTTTATAAGCTGAAGGCTGACCCCCAGAGTGAAACGTTGGTCAGCTATTGAGAGCGCAGCCTTTGCTGTGGTTTGGGTTCTAAAGAAGCTGAGGCCATACTTGTTTGGCGCTCACTTCATTGCTCCGACAGACCATAAGCCCCTCTATGGCTAAAACAGATGAAGGGTGAAAACCCCAAACTTTTCAGGTGGTCCATTTCCCTAAGGGGGATGGACTATACAGTGGGACATGGACCTGGGAGTAACCATACCAATGCAGTTGAACTTTCCAGATATATCCACTTAGAAAATGAAGACTTAACTGGTCAAGGTTAGTCTTATCTCCTTTTGTTTGAAGGGGGGGTTGTATAGGAAAGTAGAATCTGCTTCTTATTGTTACCCCCACTTTTTGCTTGATGTTGCACTGTTTTTGACTAGTCTGACTGGGAACCTGCTAATCAGGACCTCAGTCTGCTTTCTCCTTTAAATTGTCATGTATGTACCTTGGAGCACTCCAGATTGGATACTAGGGTACCTATAAAAGTCCCTAGTATATGGTACCCATGTACCCAGGGCATAGATACCCCAGAGGCCTCCCATGGGCTGCAGCATGTATTATGCCACCCATGAGAGGCCATGCAGAATGGAACTACAGGTCTGCTACAGCAACCTGTGTAAGCTGGTGCTTGCACCACTTACTTTGATATAGGTTCACTGTATCTATTGGTCACTACACTGAAAACGTATAAGTCAAACCTGTAGCAGGCCTTATCAATCCTGAAGGCAGGGTGCTGGGTTTCAGGTGAGAGGGTGCCCCTACATGAGCAGAGTATCTCTGTAGCCTTCGGAGGCCATTCTCCCGGGTTGTCTGTGACTCAGCCGGACATATAGGTAGAGGTGCATTATAACCTCAGGGTAAATGCTATCTCGAAAACGGCTGCATGGAAACATATCGTGTTTGGTATCAAGCACCTTGGAATCATACTTTCACACAGGTAACCGGTGTGTGAGTTATGATTCCACCCTTCTTGTTAGAAAGGGGGATCTCTAGTTGGCAGCAGCTTGCGCCGAGGTCCAAATAGGGATCCTTCTTCCTAAGTCAGAGTTAGGGGGCTACACCCTTTTATAACCTCTGCTCAACGCTGTGGTAACGTAGCACGAGCAGACAGGCCTCTCTCAGAGGCAGTGTGTGAAGCATTTATGACCATACACAATAATGCAGGGAAGACGCTACAAACGGACACCACAAGCAGTTATACAAAAATAGTTATCTTTATATAGACTGAACACGAGGTTTAAAAGTGCTCAAGAAGCCACAATGCACATAATTACAGATTCACTTCAAAAGCAATAAAGGAACTCTAAAAGAGTGTGGAACAAACGTAGTACCTGAGATTTAAAGGGGCACGGCACGCAGCCACACAAGGAAGCTGCGCTGATAACAGGCGACCACAGCTCCCACCTGTAGCGGTCCGCGTTGTGCACTCACGATATTCCTGGGACGGGGCTTAAAGGCGGGCACCCAGCGGCACACGCAACAAGATCCTCGAAGTGGGGACTAGTGTAGGCACTCAGCTGCACAGCTCCTCAGCTGCAGCGGCCCACAATATCGATTGTGATGATTCTCATAGGACGGCAAATGCGGGCACTTAGCGGCACAGCTCGTCAGCTGCAGCGGCCCACAGTAGCGATAGCGATGATTCTCGTAGGATGGCAAATGCGGGCAATCAGCGGCACAGCTCCTCAGCTCCTGTGGCCCACACTAGCGATGGCGATTACTTTGGTAACACAGGCAAATGCGGTCTCTCAGCGGCAACAGCTCCTCAGCTGCGGCGACCCACAATGGCGATAACGTGACTTTTTCTTAACACAGGCAAATGCGGGCTCCCAGCGGCAACAGCCTCTGAGCGGCTGCGGCCCACAATAGCGATAACGATGACTTGGGTGACACAGGCAAAATGCGGGCTCTCAGCGGCAACAGCTCCTCAGCTGCTGCGGCCCACAATAGCGATAATGATGACTGGTAACACAGGCACAAGTGGGCTCTCAGTGGCAACAGCTCCTCAGCTGTGGTGGCCCACAATAGCGATAACAATGACTTTGGTAACACAGGCAAATGCGGGCTCTCAGCGGCAACAGCTCCTCAGCTGCGGCAGCCCGCAATAGCGAGAACAATGACTTTCGGCCTGCGTTCCCCACAGTAGAACCAGAGGCTCTGGAATTTTCAACAGAGGCCTCACCTGTGAGTAGAATCCCCCACAAATAGGAATTTGGATGGCTGATGGGTGAATTTTAATGTCCCTGAGACTTTGGCAGGAAGCAAGCTTGAGTAGTTGCTTCAGCAAGAAGGATGAAAGTTTCAGAGTCTTCTCCCTCTTGTTACACAGACAGAGGTTTGTCTTGACATCCAGAAGTAACACACTGTGTGGGGTTTTAGCACAGATCTTTATACCCCAAAAGTCTTTGTTCTCAAAAAGTCACAAATCACTGAACCAAGCCAGAACCAGTTTGGTGTCCTCCGGGAGCACTTTGTTTACAAGGCTGCATCCTGCCTTTCAGGAAGAGGGGGTCTGCCATCAGATGCACAGTGGGAGGTGGAGCCATCAATCACCTTTTCAGGCACAGCCCTGCTTAGATCAAAGGGTCACCCCTCCCCATACTCCACTGCAGATCTCTCTGCAGAATCCAGGTCAGGCTCAGTCTGCCCTGACACTCAAAAAACAGACAGCCACTACACATTGCAGCAGAGCACACTGGAAGGTTTAGGCAAGAAAATACCTACTTCCTAAAAGTGGTATTTTCAAATACAGAATATAAAAATAATCATCACTTATCGATGCACTTTCATATTTGGAGCTCAGGCACACTAAATTCGACTGTCCTATCATGTTCCTTGGGTCAATTAGGAATATACCAATTCATACAGTCAATTTACAATAGGGAGCATTCGCGCTGTGACATTGAATGGCAGTGGCACAGTGCCCAGAGCATCTAACACCAGCAAACACAGAGGAGACAACTCGAAAAATGGAAGGGAGACCCACGCCAATCGTTCCAGGTGTAACACTTCTGAGGCGAGCTTCGTGGGGTCACTGGTCTATCCGGTGCCAGCCTTCTCAAACCAGGCAGCACAAAATAGATGCTGTCAACCAGAGACACATTTCTGCTCTCCTGCTGCTGGGCCAAGCTCGAGCAGAGGAAGTTAGCACAATAGACATCCTGTCACAGGGAGGTATGACCACCTCCCAGACAGGATTTAGTGTATTGGAGCTGGGTGGGTGCCCACTGAGAGTGCCTAAAAGTCTCCACCTGGGGCACATTTGGTGTCGCTGTGCATAGTCCAGCTTAAACCAGTTCTGAGAGCCATTGGCTCCTGCTCTGCCGTGAAACTGGACAAAGGACATGGGAGTAACCTCCCCTCTGTCCTGCCCCTCCACAGGAGGGTCCCCGGAGTCTGTCCAACCCTCTCATGTGGTTACAAAAGGGCTTACCTTGCTGTAAGACTTTAGATTTTACATGGACAAGATTCTACAAGAAGAAACCACTGACCATCGACCGTCTGGACACTCTGGACTTTGCTGGACTTCGACTGGGTCTGACTTCATCCCCCTCTTCGTCCAAAGCTTTGTCTGTGCCCTTGTTCCATACAGGCTCCGTGCAGGACCTGTGGTACACTAAGGACAACTGAAGAATCTCCCTTGGGGTGAAGGAGTCACTCCCCTGCATTTGCTGGCACCTCAATGCAACTGACTGCTGCTCCTGCGAACTCTGAATATTTCAGCAACACAGGAGGAGGGTTAATAAGGTCCATGAAATTGATCTGCCCTCTCAGCAAGTTTGAGGCCAGTATCACTTGTGGGGACTGCATAACCCAAACCCCTGTGCACCGCGTCCATTTGCTGTTGCATATGCCTGTTCGCAATTCTCAAGCTTGTGTATTGGACTCTGTGTAGTCCTGACCCCCAGCAGTGTTTGCACCAAAGAACTCCGGCCTCCTTGCACCGAGTGTTTCATGGGCTTGTACTTTGTAATCTTGCTTGAGGTCCCCTTGAGACTGCTGGTCATTTGGCCTGTGGGTCCTCCTGAGGGTCATGTTGATTTCGGTTGGGCTTTCCTGGTTGCTTCAGATGTGCCCTGACTCCCCAGTGCTTGGTGAGTCCCCTGGACCTTGCTGGTCTATACCGTAACCTGCTTGACCTTCCTGCATGGGTTGCTTTTGCCAAGGCTTGTTGGAGATCCAGGCAGACACTGACCTATCAGCACTGGACATCCTTCATGAGACAGCTTGAATCTGGCAACTGGTCATTGTCGACGTTTCCTGGTCCTCGAGGCTGCAGAGTCAAGTATCCCTTCTTCGCACCTGAAGCCCCCGACATCGGTGGGCATTTATCTACTGAGCCCCTGGTCACTTTGAAGTGACCCAGACTCTGTCCCCTCTGCTTTCAGGTTCCTACCTTCCAGAATTCAGGCTTGGATTCCACGGGACCATTTTCACCTTCACAGCCGCAGTTCTTCTTCACAGCCCTCCATTGAGAACGCCTGCGGTTTCCGACATCATTCCAGACCTATGCACCCAGCTCCTCTGGGATAGGTAACTCGGGTACTACGGTATCCACAGGTGGGGTGCCTCTCCAACCTCTTAAGTTCCAAAGGATTTGCTCGAAGTCCTCCTAGAAGTGTCCTTAAACTGTAAAATTGCAACCACGACTTCCCTATAGAATTGTACGGAGCCCGAGGTCGTGTTAGGACACTGCACCCGTCCTCCGTGGGCCCCTCATCTACTCACCTTAGGTGGTTCCAGCGATTCTACGTGCTCCAGACCTTGTCTTGACCCGATTTGTGGTTGTTATACCACTATTTCAGTATATGATTTGTTCTCCCCCTGGAGCCCACTATGTATTGTGCTACTTACAACTGTTCTATTGATCTTGTATTGCGTGCTTTGAGTTCTATCTGCGTGTAGAGGATAATAGAGAGTGTTATATTTAAAAATACATACTTTTATATAACTACTGTGTGGTTCTCCTTTCATTTGATTAATTCAGGAGGTGATATTCTGTTAAAACAACTGCTTTACATTCCTTCAAGATTAAGCCTGAAGGCTGCTCCCCACAGCTACCACTAGGATAGCTATCTAAAGGATTCTTTGACCTCATACATCATAAGGGTCATTTGGACTGGTGCAAGGTGCCCACTTTAATTAGTGCACAATCTTATACCAGGCCAACTTCTCACACCTTCATTGCTGATCCCTGGTGAGTTGCACTCCTACTGCTGAAACAAGGCAGATGAAGGTACCAGTGGGTGAGGCAGTCTGGCTTCAAAGGTCCTGTGAGCTCAGTGACAGATTAACTGTTGCTCAAGGGTGCGCTGCTTTGTATGCCTGCCCGCAAGACTGGAGGTGAACTTCAGTATGGATTGTGGTGGGCATACCTTCAAGGTTAACTCACATTTTCCACTGCTAGGGTCCACATGCTGGTACTAAGACACCAGAGCTTCTAAGGTCTGAAGAGGCCTTCTAAGGACTAGCATTGGAAATGTGCTCCCTCAGGAGAGTGATCTGGTGGACTGGCCATGAAGGCTAAACCCGGTTTCCCAGTTTTAAATTCAGCAGCTCTGGCCATAGCGCCACATCATCTTCCGCATTGAACACCGTACTTCCCCACTTCGAAAAACTTGAACTGGTTTCAGCTACAAACCAATAGTTCCCCCCGCTATAAACACCTGGATGTGATTCACTTAAAAATATGCACTAGACAAGAGTAATATGCGCCCTGAAAAAAAAAGAAACCACATCCTGGAAAAAGCAAACACTCATAGAGAATGCAAGATTAAGTAAAGCATGTGAAATGTAAGCAGGAACAACATGATTACCTTAATGCTTTTACACTTATTATTCAGAAATCCATGAGTGTTTTTGCTGGAAAAGTTAAGGATATGACTACAGGGCCCGGGAGAGACAGTTTTAATGTTCATTGCTTATGTCCTTCCAAAATGTAAGCAGTGTGTGTTGGAAAGTTGATTATTAGTAATGGCAGATATGCATTTACCTCTGGTAAAAATACCACTGACATGATATAGGGCTCAGAGTAGGTCTTAGAAAGTATTCCCATGCTCAACCCTTGGTAGCTTGGCTGCAAGCAGGCAGGCATGCTTAACTTCAGACAGGTATGTAAAGAATTTAAAAACACCAATTCAGTAAATAATTAAGACACAACACAAAATAAAAATTTAACACTAATCTATAGAAATAGGAAATATTTTTCTCTTTTAAATGACACCAAAACTAAAAAAAATCCACTGTAGGGAACCAGAGATATGAATTTATAAAGATTAGTCACTTTATAGTGCTTAGAAAGCAACAGCGCCCCTTTTGGTCATTTTGTTGCCTCTGACAGGGACACATTCACATTTAGCAATTGTTCTGGAGTATTTCTCACCAGTCTTGTGCAACCCTCTCCAGCAGGCTGGATCCTGTTAGAACTCTTTCCTGAAGTTCTTGTTGTGGGCCCAAAAGTGTCCAACACACAATCCAAGGTCTCGGAATCTCTAAGAGGGTCCTTGAAAGTGTGAGACTTCAATTCCCACAATCCACTTGGACAAAGCCCTTACAAATCCACTGGTAGTACTCCAGGCTCGGGATTGTTTGTGGGGATGGTCCAGGTGAGCCCTGTTAACCTGTAGCTTGCAGGGAGTTCACTCTCTAGTCCTTTTGAGATGGTGCAAAAGGCGCAATCTTCAGAATGCAGGCCAGGTGAATGCACATCAAACTCTTTGGCGTAGACCCTTCACATTTTCTAAAGTTTCAAGCAGCAGATCTGAGAGTCTCTCCCCCTCTCAGATACTTATTCCAAGTTCTCTGGGTCAAGCAAGAGGTAGCTCCTGTCCAATAGGGTGTAGGGTACCGCCCCAAGGTCTGACCACCTTCAGAGTGTGGCACTATTTTGTCCGAGAGTGCATCAATTTTTCCAAATTCATAATGGCTGATTTTCCAGCAGGTTGAGAAGAGCTGGCTATACACACCCCTAGGATGGCTAATCTCCATAGTCTCTCCCCCTTGCATCTGCACTGTCGTGTATAGAAAATATACAGGATCTGCGGTTTAGACAACTCCGATCACCCCTAAGGGGTATGTTGGCTCTTTTTGTACCAACTAGCTCACAGTGCCACTAGAATCTCCTCTTACCAAGGAGAGAATAGTTCTTGACAACCATTGAACATGACAACCCTGATCCCTCAGGACCGTGCTTACTTAGTCTGTCTCAGAGAGATACACTGAATAAAACAAGCTGGGCGTTTTCAATAATCATTTATTGAACAGTTGTTATTCTGGTGTAGAATAGATGTGCTGCAACAGCCGCTAGACAGTATAGGATATAAAGGATTACCAGTACTATAAAGGTAGAAGGATGGTATAGTTCTACCATCTTATTAAAATCATGAATACACATAAGTATATAAAACACATTATAAAAGATTCATACTCCTACGATGCCTCCATACCTAGATGTACCTAAGTGTACCTAGCATGGGTGTAGGTGTTAAGCCAAGAATTCCTCTAGGATTTAGTCAACCCCATTACCTTAAGTGAGACTGGGGGACCCTTTGAGGGATTTTAGACCACTGCAAGCTGGAGCGTCTGCATGTAGGAACCTCAGTGTCTCTAGTCAGTGTGTCGGCCGGGAAGTCTCAATCTCCTCTAGTGTAAAAGTGTAATGTAGGGAGAGAATGTAGCCGAAGGGTAACGATTTTACAGAGGCCTATATTATAGTACCTATAAGGTACTATAATATATAAGGTTTAATAAAGGGGACCAAAATAGTACGTCCTGTTATAGGCCGATATCTTTAAGTGACTCTGTGGTTAAAGTAGTATGTGGAGTAATCCTGAACAGGCTGACTGCCTGGGCGGAAGAACATCGGGTAATCTCCCATATCCAATATGGCTTCCGGCACGGTCACTCCACAATAGCCCAGTGTCTTAACTTATATGTGGTCCTAGGAAAGTACACCCTAGCGCGGCAGGGCACCATCCACATGGCATTCATGGACCTCTCCTCAGCTTTCGACTGTGTTAATCGGGGAAAGCTCTGGGAGGCCATGGGTGTTATGGGGGTGGAGCCTAATTTGGTAAATCTCCTGGTGGATTTGCACCAGGATACTAGGGCTAATGTGAGGTACTCGCAGGACCTTAAGGTGTCGAGGGATTTTAGTGTCAACAGGGGTGTTAGGCAGGGCTGTATTTTGGCCCCCTTCCTTTTCAATTTATATATCAATAACTTGGAGGATTTTTTATTAAACACCGGTGCAGATTACCCCTATGTTGGTCGCAAGGGTCTGCCTGTTTTATTATATGCGGAGGATGCCGTTTTGCTGGCGAGGACCGCAAGAGGTTTTCAAACCCTACTAGATGCCTTTCACAATTTTATGAAAGCCCGCAATTTATCTATTAACAATTCAAAATCTTTTGTAATGCAGGTAGGGCAGCGAAACAAGAAGCTGTTCTCTTTTCGGGTAAATGAGGAGATGATCCCTATAACAAGAACCTTCTCGTATTTGGGCGTCTTGTTTGACGACCAGTTAAAATGAGGCCCATCTCTCCAGAGGAAAAGGGGTGAGATAACTCGTGCTAACACTGTTATCTGGGCAAACGTCCTATTACTGCACTATTAAAGATTTATCAGGCTAAGAGTGTGGCAATAGGTAGTTATGGCAGCGATTTGTGGGGGTATGTGGCAGCTAATGACATTGCGGTGGCTGAGAGCAATTTTTTGAAACAATTATTGGGGGTCCCGAAGTTATAGTGCACGAAGAAACCGGAACTCCCTTTATAAGTGATGCCTTAGCACTACAGCCATTAATTTGTTGGTTAAATTGCTGGCTAAACAAAGATCTGATTTTAAACCACCTACTTCTGAGAGAGGCCTTATCCTTGGATAACATGCTCAAAATCCCTTGGCTAAAATACTTGAAAGATTGTTTCTCTGGTATGGGGCGTTTAGAACTTTTTTAAAATCCTGACTCTATCAGGCTTGCGGGTGTAGAGTGTGTGAGGAAAACCTTTTTCACTCTTACAACATATGCACCGTGAAGAGGCTGAGCTAATTAAACTTAGTGTCCGGAAACACGCTATTCTGAAGACTACACCTTCTCTGGAGCCATATCTAACTTGGCAGATGTCGGGCTTTGATCGATACCTGCTAATCAGGTTCCGATTGGACCATTACCACCTCTTGTTAACTGTTCCAAAGGGATCTCATCAAGGACAATTGCTACCGTCCTGCGGCTGCGACAATGAGTCTCTGCAGGACCTGATGCACTTTTTATTTATTTGTCCTTTCTATGACTTACCTCGCAGGTTTTACCTAAAGCCCCTGTTAAAAAAATTGAACTTCACCCAGGTTAGACCGGCACTCCATTATTTGCAACTGCTAAACCCTGAATGTACATTATTTGTGATCGGTTTCCAAAAATCTGCCCTAAAATTTAGAAATAGTATGGAGGGTTAACTGTCTAGTATTTTTGTTTTTTTCATTACCAGATTCGCCTAATTGGGATTGTGGTTGATTTTAATATGTGTTTTTATACGTGGGTTGTGATCTTTTATATTCGCACATCAAGTTTTATTGTACTATTTATTAATTGCTTTGTGCTTTTATGGTTGTTTCTGTTTGAATAACCAAATAGAGATTATGACTATGACTATGATTAGTACCTATATGGAATATAACAGCACATTCATTCCTTAAGCCTACAATCTGGCTGGGTTCAAAAGAGTAGAGTTGTAAATGACACTAGTGTTTCCCCCCTCCCGTGAAGTCCATTGTTTTTGACTGCTACCCCTGCCCTGGCATTCCTGTGTAACAGAACACTGCCCTCTTATCAAAGCTGGTCAACACCAGGGGCTCTTTATCACCTCTTCAAAGAAACCTGGCTAATCCACTTAACTCTGATCAATCAGGACAGACCACTGGAAGGCTGAATACAAACAAGAAGGTCTTATAACTTCTTGTCTGCATATTTTAAGTGAAAAAAAGAGAAATTCATCAATATCATATTGTTGACTTTATCAATACTGAAATGACTTGAAGTACAGTGGATAGAAGTGGAAAAGTAGTTTATTCTGTAATACAACCCCAGAGGCATACAAGGACCAACTACTTCAGCAGCTGTGCATCCTTCATCTGCTCCCTGGATTCCACACTCTAGAATCCAGTGAGCATAGCATAGCAACATAGAACATTAACCCATAAACAAGAAGATACCAAGATACAACATATCTCCCTTCCTATAAAAATAACTAAAACAAAATGAACATAAAAAAAACAAAACAAAAAGAAGGAATGAAATGAGCATAAAACAAATGCAACAAGTTAAAAGCATTTATAATCTTTCATCCATATTGGTTTGAACCTAGGACGAATATACTTTTCTCTTACATCCACATCTCTCTTCTCCACAGATGTTTTTGAAGCCCCAATTCCTTGATTCAAAATGTGTCTGCATTCCAAATCGATACACCTCGTTATACTTCTCACATTCCATCGCTTACCATCATCTAATTTCACGATATTTCCTGAGACAAAGACAATTTGTCTTGGTCTAGACCATTTTGAAAAACCAGGTTTCTTATTCCCCATTTGCTGTGTGCGTACCCACTCTCCAACTTTATATGACCTAGAAGGATTCTTGACCTTAACATTATGATCATGAACATATGTGTTCTGGTATGTGTGTACCTTAGCCAAAACATCCTTGCCAGCCAATGTTTTTGTGCAGACTTTTTTCGACATCCAAGAAGGTTTGACTTTAGACCCAGCCGCTCGCCCCTTTAACAAAGAAAAAGGTGACACTCCCGTAGCAGTATGAGGAGTATTTCTGTAGCGCCACAACATTTCCTTGACAGCATCTTTACAATTATCATCATTGTTACTGGCTAGTTGAATACACTCTTTTAACACACAATTAAATCTCTCTACTAAACCATTTTCTCTTGGATTGTAAACACAAATAGTGATATGTTTCATACCAACCATGTTAAGGTAGGTATCAAATATGATAGGCATATCGGGCGCCGCGGATGGACTCCTAGGTCCCAGGAGGAACCAGACCGAACTACTCGGTCTCTTTCTCTGCCAGGCGACCCATGAGGCTTTTTACTAAGAAATAACAGAAAAAGCTTGAGGGAATCTCCCTCTAACAGTTATAGCGCCTTAGCGTGCGCAACACATAGTAAAAACAAATCACACTTAAAATTTAGTTTATTATAATTTTGCACTTTTTCACATTTCTCTTTGGTCCTGAGGAAAGCCAGCTTAGAACTAAAAGGCACTGGCTGAAACATGTAGACCACACTGGACGCCGGAGGTCATTGTAACACTCCTTTAAACGTCCTTTTGCCTTTTTAACCTGCTAACAGAGGCCCAGTTTATTAAATATTGCTAACCCTCGGGTGCTGGGACCTCTCGTATAGCATTTTAAACTTCACCTATCACACCCCTTCACTGCACACTCAGCAATATACCAGCTCCGCAGTCACCTGGCGTTGTAGCACACCCGGGGCACATTCGGTGCCACTGTGGTGGGCCCGATGATGAAGCATGCCACCGACTAGGTCGGTGGGTGAGGGCTTTCTAAGGAAAACAGTGCCTTTTCCTCATCTATTTTGCTGACGTACCTGAGTCACCTAAATACTCCCTTCCCTTAAACTAGCTAGCCCACATTGATTTATATATATAATACTGGGGATACGGGCTAGCTTACCTAGTCCTCTCTCTCTTGTTGATCTGTATAAGAGTTGGTTTACTCCCATTTTCCCACATGCATTTATCAATAATTGTGTAAGGTGAACATGAATCTGCCCACAGTGCCATATTATCCTGGTTTATCAATACATTACAATTAGGAGGTTGATAATCTTCAGCAATATCATTTACAGAATCATCATGCACAACCATAACTTCAATATCAATTTCATTGTCTTCATTTCCTTCATCATCACTATCCAATTGAGATTCAACTAAATTAACAGAACGTTTCCAATTGCTGTTATCACCAGTTCTGCACCATTTAGCAAAATGACCAATTTTTTTGCATTTTATACAAGTAACTTTAGTTGCTGGACATTTGTTAAAATCTGCAGTGTGTTTTTGACTGCCACATCTGAAACAGATTAATTTGTTAAAATTAGTTTTGCTCTTGGAAACATGAAATCTCATATCTTTGTTGTCATTTTTAAACTCAGTTTTTTTTATTACCATTACTAATGGCATTAATACTATTAGACTCATTTTTATCTTTTTGTTGCAAAGAATTTAATTCTTTAACGTCATGAGAAGTATTTTCCATTTTCCTAGCTATGTCCAGAGTTTTTTGTAGAGAAGGATTTTTAAGTTCAAGTAAACGTTCTTGAATTTTAATATTTTTGATTCTATTGATAAATTGATCTCTAATTATTTCTTCATGTAAATCTTTAAATTTACATGTAATGGCTAAAGTTCTTAAACAAGCTACATATTGCTGTACATTTTCTCCTTGTAGCTGAGCTCTAGAGAAAAATTTGTGTCTTTCTAAAACAATGCTAGTTTTCTTCCCATAGTTTTCTTCCAAAGCTTTTAAAGCATCGGAATAAACCTCTACTGAAGTGTCATTAGAACTAGTTTCACTAGTTTCACTATTCTCATCAAGAGTGTCAATAACTGTAGATACTACTCTATTAATTACAGGTAAAGTTTTTAGCACTTTCCTCCCTTCAACACCTAAATTATGCTTTAACAATGCTAATTTTCTAGATGGCAAAAATACATCACCACCAATAGCTTCAAGGTAAGTTTCAAAAGATTCTGACCAATCTTCCCAATTCATAGAAGGTGGGCCAGGATTCTGTACAAATTTAGGAGGAGCTGCAACAGAAGATGTAACATCCATATTGAGTTAATACTTAATACACAAGCAAGATAAATATATGAAGAGAAGAAGGTAAATAAATAAACTAAAATAAATAATGTAGTCACCGTAGTCTGAATGTTTCACACTTAATGCTTCATAAAAATAAAAAATAAAAATAATTAAAGTAGTCACCGTTGTCAGGATAATAGAAGTTCACTTATGGCTTTAAAAATAAAAGTTTAACTGTTTACGCTGACTGAGGCAAACTGTGGTGAAAGTACGAGGGATTTGTTGACAAAGCACCGACTTCCGTTGTTATGGTGATTAAAGATGGCCGCCGTACGTCTGTACGTCAGGAACGTGAGCATGGAGACGCGATGGCGTTTAATTGAGCATCGGAGACACAACAAAAGATTTCCGGGTTTAGCGGGATGCAGTTCAGAGCGCTATGACAAAGAAAACTGCAGCGCGTGTGATGTTATTTGAAGAACAACACAGCGCGTGAAACTGGAACTGCAAGAGCGCGAGACACGTTATTCGAAGAATAACACAGCGCATGCAACGAAGTTGAATCTTGTGAAAAACAAGGTAATAATCATCAATTAAAACGTCGCTTTGGACAAAAATAATTTCTTTTTAAAAAGAAGAAAAACGGTGATGGCGTGAATCAAGTCAATGGGGTTAAAATACTTCAAAGTAGTAAAATTTCAAGTTGCTTGTAGAAAAAAAAATTACAGGGATGTTGCAAAAAAAATATTCATTAATTAAACGTTTATCAGGTACCTTGCAAGTTGAAGGTTATAACTGCCTTAGGGGTTGTAGGGAGATCAGCATCAAGCCAATTTCTTCATGAAATCGATCCTGTTGAATCTTCAAGTCGATCCTGTAGAACCTTTAAATAGATCCCATCCTCGTGGCCACTGAAATGACTTGAAGTACAGTGGATAGAAGTGGAAAAGTAGTTTATTCTGTAATACAACCCCAGAGGCATGCAAGGACCAACTACTTCAGCAGCTGTGCATCCTTCATCTGCTCCCTGGATTCCACACTCTAGAATCCAGTGAGCATAGCATAGCAACATAGAACATTAACCCATAAACAAGAAGATACCAAGATACAGCAAATACCATTCTGGGAAGTCTTTGAATGGTAATTTAAGCCTTCTCCTATCAAGAGTTAGTAGTTGCAATGGGAAAATAACTTAAACCATTTTCCAGCACCAGAGCTTATAAAAACATATTTTAGTATTCTGCATATATCTACAGGACCCTCACCCCTGGAACAACTAGGGAAGACTTTTGGGGTTCTGAATATGTAAAAGTATTGCAGATTCTCCCACCACAGTGCTCCAAGCACAAAGTCGATTTTGGGCAGTACTTTATCACAATGTTTGGAGTGAAATGTGCAATTTCAATTAACCCAGGGCATATAAAACTCATATTATAAGGGTCCTCTGTATGCATACCTGATCCCCTACCCCTGAGGCACCTAGGGGAGACCATGGAGGTACCTAACATCCCCAAATAATGTAAGTTATTCTTTTTTAGGTGCCCCAAACACCAAAGTTGAGTGTGGGCACAATTTACTTTTCAAAAGCAATCCTGCAACATATGGGCTACTTTTAAACTGACCTCAGGCTCAGCAGTGCACATATGCAAGTGCAGAAAGGGCTGCTGACCTCTAAACTGCCATGCCCTTTTATATACTAAGGACTGAGAGATAGTTTCAATCCTCCTGCTCTATTATGTATCAGGGCTTTACAGTGTAGGTCATCACAATCACAGGGGTACCCCAACTTCTAGTGTACCCTAGTGTTTGTAGATGTTTTCACTGTCAGAGTCAGAGTCAAAAATCTTTATTCGGCCAGATAATAGCCATAAAAGAGCAAAATAAAACATTCTTTAACGAAAAATTAACATGATCACATTTAGCCAACATAATCAATGCCCAAGTATTCATTTTCCAACAATGCTACAGAGCCGAACTGCAGAGGAGATATACTTATAAACCATACAACAAGTGAATTCAACATTTAAAAGAAGTAGGTGGCATAATGCAGGTTGACACTTTCTAAAGTTTAAAAATCTTAATAATCGTTTTAGAAAAGTGCGTCTCGGGTTAAGATAAAGTTTACAGAAAAACATAAAGTGTAGAGTGCTCTGTACAGACATTGAGTTAAATGGACACAAATCTAATTTGGCATCACAATATGCATCACTTGGGTATGAAACCAACAAGTGAGCAAATCCCATCATGACCCTAATCAAGTAAAACATTTTGGCTTGATTAACCCGTTCCGTGCTTCTGTCGGCCAGCGGCCATCACGCGCACTACCTCTGTTGTGCTGTGCACATTCTTTGGCTGACGCGACCCCGCCCACTCATCAAAGGTGCCGCCGGAATTTCCGCTGCGGTACAAGGGTTAAAGTAAAAGGAAAGATAAGATTCAATTTGTGGAGAGCTAATTAACAATGAGTGCTCTACAAACCTTTTTTGACCATCTGCTGGCTGTCTCTTGCATTCCTCAAGTATAATAGGAAGTGATTTTTGAGCTTATCTTTTGGAATTGCAGATATGTTTTCAGGTCTAATAAAACAATCCTGCAATCCCAACTTCTCGAGTTGATCTTGCAAATAGGAGAGCCAGGGAATTTTTTTTACACATTCCAATTTTAAACAATCCAAAATTATGTCACGGTTCAGGGCTGCTTTCTCTTTTTCCCAAATGCTACACCAAATGCTTCAGAGGTGCTAATTGCATATGAGAGGATAATGGTATTACGCCCAATTTCTTATGGCACATAATGGCCCGGGTACTTTTGGGTAGTGTCAACACACGTCTTACCATCATATTCTCAGCACTCTGGAGACTCAGAGTGTTGGTGCAGCCCCAGACTCCAGCGCCATATAAAGTGGCAGCGCATGTTCATGCTTTATATAAGTCTATGATTACTTTTATGTGACGAGAGCTTAATTGTTTTGTAAATCTAAAAATGGCCTCCACATTTTTGTTAAAACCCCCAATCCTTGCATGAACTAGATGGGACCAAACATTATTTTCATTAAATAGAATGCCTAAATAAGAAAAAGTTGGCGCCTGACACAATATTTCATTGTTTATATAAAATGTCTTAGATTTAGATGGTGATTTACCAGCTACCATAACATGCAATTTTACTAAATTAGTTTTGAGCTCAAGATCACTCATAAATTTATTAAAACTGGTTAAAAGTTTTTGCAGTCCCACCACGGTTCTTGACATTAGTACACAATCATCAGCGTATAACAAAGCTGGGAAAGACCTTCGGCCTATTGTGGGTGTGTCTACATTTCCAATTCAGATGTGACTTTCTAGGTCGTTTATGTATAATCAGAATAGGAATAGAGCGAGTACACATCCCTGGCGAAACCCACAGTCCATCTTAATGGGTGTGGTAAGCTCGCCATCTGCTCCATATCATACTCTTTCTGTGACTCCCTGATGCATTGCGGCTAAAAATTGGACGATAGATGGATCAATGCCCATGAGCAACATTTTCCCCACAGTTTCCCCCTCTGCACCCAGTCAAAGGCAGATGTCATGTCCATAAATCCAAGGTATAAGGACCCTGACTTAGCAATTGTATACTTGCCAATGATTAGGTGCAGGTTGAGACACTGTTCTACAGTGCCCAGGCCTTTCCTGAAGCAGTATTGGACATCAGAAAACTTCCCATTTTCTGCTATCCAAGTCTCCTATCTGTCCAATATTACTCGTCCCATAATCTTGCAGGAGCTGTGGTCTTCAAGACTCCGGAGGACCCTGGGCCGCGCAACATCTTAATATGTTAGTTAACAACGGTAGCCACAGGGGGATGTTGGCTAAGAACATGTCCACGGGTATGCCATCCGGCCCCCGGGCCTTGTTTTTTACTGTCTGGGTGGGTGCGCCATTTACCTAAGCCAGAGTTGGAGGTTCCAAAGGAGATGCCATGTATTGGGGGTGGGCATCACATTGTGTCTCAATGCTATTATTATAGAGACCATCAAAATGTTTTACCCACATTTCGGGCTGGACTGTTCCCAAGAGGCACAGGGTCAGACTGATTTGCATATAGCCATGTCTGAACCGGGGTGGCAGAGTGGGCTAAAGAACGGTGATGGATTAAACCCAGATCTTTTGACTGGGTGTGAGTGTTTTATTGATTCAGATGCTCTGTCCATCACCACCCCCTTTTGTACCGCTTTTGGCCGCCATAAGTGTTGTAGGGTATGCTCAGAATTGAGTCCCTTGCTCACTTTGCCACTGGATTCATACAAGAAGGGCTGAAGACGCCTGGAATGCCAGAAACCGGTCCTCGGAAGCTTGTTTCCGGTCCATGGAAGACATGGCTTGGCAGTTCGGGCTGGACTGTTCCCATGAGGCACAGGGTCAAACTGATTTGCATATAGCCATGTCTGAACTGGGGATGCAGAGTGGGCTAAAGAACGGTGATGGATTAAACCCAGATCTTTTGACTGGGTGTGAGTGTTTTATTGATTCAGATGCTCTGTCCATCACCATCCGCTTTTGTACCGCTTTTGGCCACCATACGTGTGGCAGGGTATGCTCAGATGTGAGCCCCTTGCTCATTTTGCCACTGGATTCAAGCAAGCCGGGCTGAAGACGGCTGGAATGCCAGAAACCGGTCCTCTGAAGCTTTTTTCCGGTCCAGGGAAGACATGGCTTGGCAGTTCGGGCTGGAGTGTTCCCATGAGGCACAGGGTCAGACTGATTTGCATATAGCTATGTCTGAACGGAGGTGGCAGAGTGGGCTAAAGAACGGGGATGGATTAAACCCAGATCTTTTGACTGGGTGTGAGTGTTTTATTGATTCAGATGCTCTGTCCATCACCACCCCCTTTTGTACCGCTTTTGGCCGCCATAAGTATGGCAGGGTATGCTCAGACGTGAGTCCCTTGCTCACTTTGCCACTGGATTCAAGCAAGCCGGGCTGAAGACGGTTGGAATGCCAGAAACCGGTCCTCGGAAGCTTGTTTCCGGTCCAAGGAAGACATGGCTTGGCAGTTCGGGCTGGACTGTTCCCATGAGGCACAGGGTCAGACTGATTTACACATAGCCATGTCTGAACTGGGGTGGCAGAGTGGGCTAAAGAACAGTGATGGATTAAACCCAGATCTTTTGACTGGGTGTGAGTGTTTTATTGATTCAGATGCTCTGTCCATCACCATCCCCTTTTGTACCGCTTTTGACCACCATAAGTGTGGCAGGGTATGCTCATACGTGAGTCCCTTGCTAACTTTGCCACTGGATTCAAGCAAGCCGGGCTGAAGACGGCTGGAATGCCAGAAACCGGTCCTCGGAAGCTTGTTTCCGGTCCAGGGAAGACATGGCTTGGCAGTTTGGGCTGGACTGTTCCCATGAGGCACAGGGTCAGACTGATTTGCATATAGCCATGTCTGAACTGGGGTGGCAGAGTGGGATAAGAACGGTGATGGATTAAACCCAGATCTTTTGACTGGGTGTGAGTGTTTTATTGATTCAGATTCTCTGTCCATCACCACCCCCTTTTGTACCGCTTTTGGCCGCCATAAGTGTGGCAGGGTATGCTCAGACGTGAGTCCCTTGCTCACTTTGCCACTGGATTCAAGCAAGCCGGGCTGAAGACGGCTGGAATACCAGAAACCGGTCCTCGGAAGCTTGTTTCCGGTCCAAGGAAGACATGGCTTGGCAGTTCGGGCTGGACTGTTCCCATGAGGCACAGGGTCAGACTGATTTACATATAGCCATGTCTGAACTGGGGTGGCAGAGTGGGCTAAAGAACAGTGATGGATTAAACCCAGATCTTTTGACTGGGTGTGAGTGTTTTATTGATTCAGATGCTCTGTCCATCACCACCCCCTTTTGTACCGCTTTTGACCACCATAAGTGTGGCAGGGTATGCTCAGACGTGAGTCCCTTGCCCACTTTGCCACTGGATTGAAGCAAGCCGGGCTGAAGACGGCTGGAATGCCAGAAACCGGTACTCGGAAGCTTGTTTCCGGTCCAGGGAAGACATGGCTTGGCTGTTTGGGCCGGACTGTTCCCATGAGGCACAGGGTCAGACTGATTTGCATATAGCCATGTCTGAACTGGGGTGGCAGAGTGGACTAAAGAACGGTGATGGATTAAACCCAGATCTTTTGACTGGGTGTGAGTGTTTTATTGATTCAGATGCTCTGTCCATCACCACCCCCATTTGTACCACTTTTGGCCGCCATAAGTGTGGCAGGGTATGCTCAGACGTGAGTTCCTTGCTCACTTTGCCACTGGATTCAAGCAAGCCGGGCTGAAGACGGCTGGAATTCCAGAAACCGGTCCTCGCAAGCTTGTTTCCAGTCCAGGGAAGACATGGCTTGGCAGTTCGGTCTGCACTGGTCCCATGAGGCACAGGGTCAGACTGATTTGCATATAGCCATGTCTGAACTGGGGTGGCAGAGTGGGCTAAAGAACGGTGATGGATTAAACCCAGATCTTTTGACCGGGTGTGAGTGTTTTATTGATTCAGAGGCTCTGTCCATCACCACCCCCTTTCTTACCCACATTTCAGGCATGATTGTTACATCAATGTTGCCATGTTTTGTATCACTAAAATACTCTTCATTGACAGTTTTCCAGAAGAGTTTAGACTCTTTGCACTGAGATGCCGGATGTAATTGGTCCCATGCTTCTTGCCTGATATACATCTTACGTTTCTCAAGCACGTTCTTGTAGTCTATACGCATCTGTTTCACTCCATTTTTCACTGTATTCTGAATGTGTATCTTCAGCATAGCACTGACCCTGGGCCTGGTTAGTCAGAGCCGAGGGTCAGTCAGAGTCAGTTACTACCAGCACAGTCAGCAAAAAGTTGGGGGGTGCCCAGTGCACAGGATGACTTTTCAACATGGCCCCCCCCGAACAAAAGGGAATGGGTTACTAACTTACACCCTGGTAGTCCTCATCATCTAAGTGGAAAAACCTGGAAAGTCCACCAGCATTTGCATGGGCAACCCCAGGTCAGTATTCCACTGTAAAGTCCATTCCCTGTAGGGAAATGGGCCACCTGAACACCTTGGGATTCTCCCCTCTCATCTGCATGAGCCAACTGAGAGCCATGTGGTCAGTCTGAACACAAAAGTGAGTCCTAAACAAAAATGGTCTCAACTTTTTCCGGGGATCAAACCACAGCAAAAACCTCTCTCTCTCAATGGCACTCCACCTCTGCTCTCTAGGAAGAAGCCTTCTGCTGATAAAGACCCTCTTCAATTAGCTTTGACAACACTGCCCCAATCCCTTGCTCAGAAGCATGTGTCTGAACCACAAATTATTTTGTGTAGTCAGAGCCAGCAACACTGGTGCTGAACACATAGCAGCTTTCAGAGTGTCAAAAGCCTTCTGACACTCTGGGGTCCAATCCACCTTTTTGAGCCTCTTCTTAGATGTAAGTTCTGTTAGGGGCCCACAATGGTCTCATCATTTTGAACAAACGTTCTATAATACCCTGTCATTCCAAGGAAGGGTCTGACCTGAGTGTGGATAACAGGATCTGTCCAATCCAAAACAGTAGGATTTTAGCTTGGAGAGGCTGTAATTGGCCCACACCTACTAGGTGGCCCAGGTACACCACAGAACTCTGCCTTATTTGGCACTTACTAGCCTTAATAGTCAGGCCTGCCTGCTGCATGGCCTGTAACACTTCCCTTAGGTGGTTTAAGTAATCGCTTCAGGTAGAACTATATACAGCTATATTGTCCAGGTAAGCTGCTCTGAACTGTTTCAACTCAGACAAGACACTGTTTACCAACATATGGAAAGTGGCGGGTGCATTATTTAATCCAACGGGCATTACCTTCAACTGATAATGTCCCCCTGGTGTTAAGAATGCTGACCTCTCCTTTGCTCCAGCAGTGAGGGCAATATTGCCAGTAACCTGACGTCAAATCAAAAGTGCTCAGGTATATAGCAGCCCCTAGCCTGTCAATGAGCTCATCAGCTCCAGGTATAGGGTGAGCGTCAGTCTTTGTGACTGCAGTCAATCCTCTGCAGTGCACACAGCACCGTAACTCCTTGGATTCCCTCTGTGGATTAGATTTGGGCACCAGCACCATTGGACTGGCCCATGGACTTTCAGACTGTTCAATTACCCCCAATTCCAGCATTTTAGCAACCTCAGCTTTAATGCTGGCTCTGACATTGTCTGACAACCTGTACACTTTATTTTTGACAGGTAGACTGTCACCAGTGTCAATGTGGTGCACACACAACTCAGTGATGCCTGGGTCAAAGAAAACAGACCAGCAAACTGCTTTAGCACTTGCTTACAGTCTCTGAGCTGCTGGGCTGTTAACTTGGGAGAGAGTGCTACTCCCTCCACTGACCCATCTTGCACATTAGTGGAGAGTAGGTCAGGCACTTTCCTCCTCCACTCCCTCATCAGTGACCAGTAACATGGTCATATCTGCCCTGTCGTGGTGGGGTTTAAATATATTCACATTGAAGGAGCCTATGAGGGTTCCTGGGGGTGCCAAGGTCAACCAAATAGGTAACATCACCCTTCTTTTCTAAGATTGGATAGTTCCTATTCCACTTCCCATAGTGCCGCTCGTAGCTGCAATGCAGGACTGGTGACTTTTGCTCGTGTATTGTGACCTTCTGGGAGCCAGCTTGCACCTTTGGAAGACTAACTGCCGCTTCCTGCACAGGGGCCGGGACTGCGAGACCCAGGGTTCCGCGCACAACCAACGCAGCACACCTGGTGTCTCTTCCCGCCCCCTGCTCCTCCCTCCCTCATCAGCTATAACACAGCTCATGGCCCCCGCTTCGCGGGAGCCGCTCGTAGCTGCAACGCAGGACTGGTGACTTTTGCTCGTGTATTGTGACCTTCTGGGAGCCAGCTTGTACCTTTGGAAGAATAACTGCCGCTTCCTGCACAGGGGCCGGGACTGCGAGACCCAGGGTTCCGCGCACAACCAACGCAGCACACCTGGTGTCTCTTCCCGCCCCCTACTCCTCCTATATAGCCACGCCCTCCACGCTTAGCGGGACGCCGGACGAAGCCCGGACAAAGGGCGGACAGTCTTAGACAGTCCGAGACAGGCCGTGACTGGACTGGGCACGTCATACTGCCCGTGTTGACAACAAGCTATCCTGCCAAAGTAAGACATTTTGTGCTTGGTTATAACCACATTGAGGTTCACTATTTTTCCCCATTTTCTCATAGTGTCTAATTCTATTGTATGGTATAGATTTTGTGCTATAACTAACTCTATCCAGGATGCCAAAAAAGATTACTGCCGTTGCGGCAAACACTATGGATAACTATATGGTACACGTTGTATCTAAAATCAACAGTGAAAGAAGACAGTCATTGGGTCTAAGTCAATCACCTATTCTTCACCCCCTGAGCCCACCACCAAATTCCCCGTGGGTAGATATACCATCCCAGGATGTAGGAAATGAAGTCCCAGATACTGAGATACGTGATAGTGAGACCCCTAATCATAGTGTACTTCTAGAGACTGACCAAGAATCAGATCACGAAAATGATACTGAGTCTCAGGTTGATGATATAGTACAGGATTCTCCTATACAGGTGGACACACAGGCGGACACAGTAGCTGAAGATCCCCCTGTTCCTGTGCCTGTTACTCGGGCGTTCAGGAAATGTAGAAAAGCTCAGACAAATCGTGGAGGGTCTCGCCCAGGGAGAAAAAGGGCTACATCGCCAGCGAAAACCAGGGACAAAAGTAGGGGGCAAGGGGATGATAGTGACAAACAAAATGTGGATGATGAGTTATTGAATAGGTTAGCGGATATGATTGATTGCAAGCTTAAGGCCCTCATTAAACCGGTAGTGGCTAAATTAGATAAACTCACCGCTAAAGTAAAGAAACTGGGTGCGGCCCAGAAAAAGATAGCGGATGAGGTAACAAACATATCAACTATAGTCACAATCTTAGCCAACACAAACAAAGAGGTTACCACGAGTGGGGTAGAGGGAGGTAGAAATGTAGCACAGACTAATCCTCCTGGACACACACCAGCAATAGACCATAACCATTCAGTGACAAGAGAAGATCCGTCTCCAAAACTATCTGATTTAACCACATTATAATCAGAAAAAGATTCATTACAATTTATAGAAGAAGCCTCACCCTTAGTGTTGGTACTGGCAAACGTTCTCCCTCTGGTTTACTTGCCAAATAGAATCCCCCACATCACTGACAAGTAAGGCCCTGCATTGGTTGTCTGGTAATATGCAGATGGCCCCTTGGGGGAAACAACAGCTAGCAGGAGAGGTCAGGTCAGCCAGAAGGGTACCATGGATAGGGCAAAATCCAAATTTAATGGTGACTGTATAGTTTTAAACTTCACGAACTCAGCTGTACTACCTAACATCCTATCAAACATACTCCCCCCTCAACGCAGGAGAGGCTCTATTGTCCCACTCACTTTAGATTTTTTTGGCAAGAAACAGCGAAGTATGACTTATCCTAAGACAACCCATACCTTCACTAGGCCAGTACGGAATGAAACAACAAATGGATGGGGCACGGGTGCTTCTGTTAACAATTGGGAGTGTAGTTTAGAAAGGTGGGAAGGGCCACATCAGATTCACCAACACGAATATCAATACCTTACCCATTTTAAAAACCAGTACAACATCCCTATTTTCAACAGGTTTGACGCCCTCTATGGACAGGGAGGGCTGGAAGGGGTTGAATGACTACCTGAAACACTTTTTTACCCTGATTATAGCAATTGTATACAACAAGATGTAGGACTAGGGTATGAGGATAATACAACTGTGCTGCACGGACCTAATTCCGAGATGATAGTTTCTTAAGCCCAGATAAATCGACCTATTAATTTATCAAACATGTATAACCCTGTTTCTACTCAAACAGACATAGTATATAATTTTGTGGAAGAACAGGTAGATAGATGTATAGGACCATTGCAAGTTACCCCAATTGAAAAGGCAAGCACAGACACAGATACCAAAACTTTGTGCTTCTTATCATCCTGTAATGAAAGTTTAATATCATGGAATATTGCAGGGCTCCTCGATAAATTTAGCGACATCGGTTGGTTGTCTCTAGTCAAACAACATGCGGTAATATGTCTCCAGGAAACATGGCTGGTGGAAAAAAATGTACATATTGAGGGGTTTCAAAGTTTTTTCATTCCAGCAGAACCTTCAATTAGCGGTAGAGCAAAGTGGGGACTGGCAATCTATGTTAACTTGGCTCTTACATGCTTTAAAGCTGAGTATCATTCTGGAAATAGAAACATTCAGGTTTTAGAGCTAAAGAGGGGTAAAACCGCTTTCACTCTGATTAACTTCTATAACGCAGTGAATCAGACAGGTGACTGTAACATACAGCCTTTGTGCGATTTCCTGAGAGACAATGTTGGGAATTTGTCCCGCCAAATACTGATCTCAGGTGATTTTAATACACACCCGTGTGGAAACCCCGGAGAGACTGTTATCGATCAACTGGGATGTAACAGCCTGGAAGGCTTCCACTTTGATCACTTGCGGCGTGGAATTCAACTAAACACGCTAATGAATGAAAACAATTTAATTACAGCAATGTCTATGGTGGCGGACCAAACTCTTTTTCCCATTCCTACGTTCAAAGGTCATGCAACTGGATCATACATAGACCACATCTTATTGTCTGCTGACCTTGCCAACACTGTTCTGGACTTCTACATCCAAATGAGCATTTATAGTGATCACAACCCTATATGTATCAAAATGGGTGGGGGAATCTTTGAACAGCGAAAGCCACGTGTGGATCGTGGGTCCATAAAGTGTATAAATGGAAAGCGTTGCTTAAAATGGTCAATGGTGAACTGCGAAAATTTGTATACTTCTATTAACAATCTGTGCAGCTCTGAACTCTCACTATGTATATGACCTGTATCATCATCGCAGCAAATTTTGACAGCCTTTGAGGGTGTTGCCTTAACAGTAGGATCGATGTTAATGGTGCCAGCTAAAGGGAATGCTAGCAGTAATCCAAAATGGTTTGATAACGCCTGCTCTAAGGCCAGCCGTGAGCTTAAGACGGCACTGAAAACTAAACCCAGAGACCCGGTTCATATTAAGGATATGCGTGCTAGGTACAAAAAGTCCCTTGCTACCCGAAAGAGAGAGGTAAAGAAAAGTGTTTGGGAGTCTCTCTTAGATCCCGAAACATTGAGAAATAGTGCCAAGTTTTGGGATATCATAAATAAACCCCTGTTCTACTGTGGGTACAAATATCCCAGAGGAAGAATGTGTTAACCCTTTTAGTTCTATTTTCAAAAGCAATGAGTTTCAGGTAGAATATATTTCGGTTAAACCTAAGGAGAATTCCTTGCTCTTCTCAATAAATGAGGTTGAAAAGGGAATTGAAGGTCTAACAAGTAACAAGGCCCCAGGACCGGATGGCCTCCCCCCGGACCTTTTTAAATCCTGTATATCGCTATGGGCACCAGTCCTCACCGCCGTACTCAATGCGGCCGTGGTTTCTGGTTGCCCAAAGTCGTGGGGGGTATCTACCATCGTAGCCGTGTTCAAGAAAGGAGACCGCAATAGCCCCCTCTGCTACAGACCAATATCATTAATTAATTCTGTTGTCAAAGTAGTGGGGGGAGTAATTTTAAACGGATTAGTCGCATGGGCAGATGGAAATAAAGTAATATCCCCAATTCAATATGGATTCAGGCCCGGCACTCTACGATTACCCAGTGTTTGAATTTGTACCTAATTATAGGGAAGTACACAATGGCCCGTCAAAATACAATTCACATGGTGTTCATGGGTCTATCGTCGGCTTTCGACTGTGTAAGCTGTAGAAAGCTCTGGGACGCCATGGTGAAAATGGGCGTAGAGCTGAACCTAATTAACTTGTTAGCAGATATGCATTCTGATACGAAAGCAAACTTCCGGTACACACAAGATCTAAACGTGACAAGAGACTTTGGAGTGTACCGGGGCGTCCGACAAGGGTGCATTTTAGCCCCGTTCCTTTTTAATTTATACATAAATGATTTGGAAGAGCATCTTTTAAGCACAGGAGCAGACTACCCTTACATTGGACGAAAAGGACTGCCGGTTCTGCTTTATGCGGATGACGCAGTCCTTTTGTCCAGAACTGCTATCGGCCTTCAAACACTATTAAATTCCTTTTTTACTTTCATGAAATCTCGAGATCTGAGTATAAATAACTCCAAATCTTTCTTAATGAAGGTTGGCCAAGGTAACAAAGAGCCAAACGGCCTAAACGTTAATGGGGTATTAATCCCAGTAACAAAAACATTCTCCTATCTCGGAGTCCTGTTCGACCATCAACTGAACTGGGGACCCGTAGTACAGAAAAAAAAGGGAGAGGTAACCCGGGCAAATGCAGCAATATTCAATTTTGCAAGAAAAATGGGCAACAGCCCAGTGGCTGCATTACTCCAACTTTACCAGGCCAAGAGTGTTGCTACTGCATGCTATGGCAGTGAGAAATGGGGATATGCCCCACTAGGAGCCCTGGAGATAGTAGAAAATAACTTCCTTAAACAGATACTGAGGGTTCCTAGGGGAACAGCAAATTTTTCCGTACACGACGAGCTGGGTATGCCATTTTTATGTGATAAAATAGCAGTAAACCCTCTAGTATGTTGGCTAAACTGCAGGTTAAATAATGATGTACCTCTTACTCAGCTCATATTGAGGGAAGCGTTAACATGGGAAAATAGGCTTAAGGTTCCCTGGATAAAGTATTTAAGCAACTGCTTCAATGAATTAGAGCGCCCGAACTCTTTTTAACTCCAGAATCCATCACAAAACTGGATGTTATTCTTGTGAAGAAGGCTTTCATCTCCTCCAGGTATTTAGCCAAGGAGGCCGGTGAAATAAAGAAAGGAAGTGTACGAAAACATGTACTATTAAAAACAACTTTGCTCATGGAACCGTATCTGACATGGCCGATGTCAACCTATGATCGTTTCCTGCTGACAAGGTTCCGGCTGGATCTATTTCACTTACTTCTGGCTGTGCCTAAGAGATCCTACCGTGGTCAAGTGTTGCCGGCTTGCGGCTGCGACGAAAAGTCTCCGCAAGATCTGGCACACTTTTTATTTTTCTGTCCTTTTTATATTATACCACGGAGGTTATATTTAAAACCCTGTCTTAAAAAACTGAATTTCTCTCAATTTAGACCAGCACTTTATTATCTCCAGATGTTAAGTTATGATTGTACCCTATTTGTATGCAGTTTTTTAAAATTAGCACTCAAATTTAGGAAAAGTATGGAAGGATAATAGCGCTGGTAATAGATATATTTCCAGAAAAAATACTAACTTTTTTATATTCTTAGAACATTCTCTTTTAACATCTTGAGTGTACATTCGGCCTGTATCTTTTTGTAATCTATTCGCTCTAAGCCGTTTTTAACATTTTTTTTATTGTAAGTATGAATCAATATATGTTTGGTGTGATATGCTTTTATGGTTGTTATTTTAAATAACCGAATAAAGTTATTTGACTTGACTTTGACACTTCTCATAGAGGGCCCTGGGAGCCACAGGCTCGAACACCCATACCAATTGTCCTGAAGTATACTCGGGCATAGTAGCCTTCTGGTCATACTAGTGCTTCATGAGCTCCTGGCTGGCCAACAGTTTTCTGCTTGCCTTGTACATGTATTCTGCCATTCTCGATCTCAGGCCTAGTACATAGTCAAGCACATTGTCCTTTGCTTCTTTAAGAGGCTACTCCAAAGACTCTCTCAAAAGGCTCAATGCCCCCAAAGGGTATCCAAACAACAACTCAAAGGTGCTGAATCTAACCCCTTTCTGTGGCACCTCCCTGTAGACAAACAGTAGGCAGGGGAGGAGAACATCCCATCTCCTCCTGAGTTTTTCTGACAAGCCATTTATCATGCCCTTCAACCAGATCATTTGCTTGTGGGTGATAGTGGGAGGTGAACTTGTAGTTAACACCACACTCATCCCACCTAGCAGTCAGATAGCTGGATAGAGAGTTTGTGCCCCTATCTGACACCACCTCTTTCGGAAAATCCACTCTGGTGAACACACCAAGCAGTGCTCTAGCCACTGCAGGAGCGCCAATGCTTCTAAGAGGGATTGCTTCAGGGTCCACTACCACTAAGATATACCTATTTCCTGATGCAGTAGGTGGGTCCAGAGGACCAACTATGTCCATCCCCACTCTTTCAAAAGGAACCCTGACCACTGGCAGTGGTATAAGGGGATAATTTTTCTTGCCCCCTGCCTTGCCACTGGCCTGACAGGTAACACAGGAGCTGCAAAACTCCTTTACCTTTTTAGACATATGGGGCGAGTACAAATGGTTCACCAACTGGTTCCATGTCTTTGTCTGTCCCAAATGTTCTGCCAAGGGGATATCATGACCCAAAGTCAGAATTAATTCTCTGTACTTCTGGGGTACCACCAACCTCCTGGTAGCTCTTCTTGAGGTTTCTGGCCTCAGTATAAAGCAGTTCATCTTCCCAGTAGATTTTGTGAAACCCACTGTCTTCACCCTCCTCTTGCTTAGAAGTAGTCTGCCTCAAGCTCTCAAGGGTGAGACAGTCTCTCTGTCCCTTACTAAACTGCTCTCTGGAGGGTCCACCTGCCCCTGTCAGTTCTGCCAAATCTGGCAGGGATGGAGTCCCTCCCTCAGAGACCAGATCCTCCTCATTAAGGTTAGATTCTTCCTGCACCTCTGGAGGTCCCTAGGCTGGCTCACTAGGCTCAGTATCCTTGTCCTTTGATGGTTGGCCCTTTGTTCCAGGATCCAAGTGTTCAGCCCCTCCCTTCTGTTGATCAGCCTCTCCCTTCTGGCTTGTCTGTGACCTAGTAACAACACATACCAACTCAGGGAGCTCCAATAGTTTCATATGGAGTCCTACTCCACCTCTGACCACTCAGAGGCTTCAAGATCATTGCCCAGTAAACACTGGACTGAGAGCACCTTTGACACAGCTACCTTCATAGGGCCTGTAACATCGCCCCATTCTAAATCCACCACTGCCATAGGATGGAGTTTGGTAGTGCTGTCTGCATAAGTCGCCTGGTGAAACTCACCAGGTAGCAACCTCCCTGGAGGCACAAGCTCATCCAGGACCATAGTTACACTAGCCCCTGTGTCTCTGAAAGCCTCAACCTCAGTCCCATTCACTTTAGGCCTCTGCCTGTACTTCTCCATGTTTGGAGGTGAGGCAGTAATAGTGGCAATATTCACCTCCACCCTGGGACACTAAGGTTGCTTCCACCTCCTGACTCCTCCTTTCTTCAGGTCACCCCCCTGGTGCTGAATGGAAACCCAGGATCTCACCCACTCATCAGCTGCTTCTCCCACCTTTCTGGGGTCTGTCAGCTTAGAGCCTACTAGATACTGCTGTAACTTTTCTTCTGCACAATGAGCCAAAATGTGTTCTTTCAAAAACAAATTATACAATCCCTCATATGTGTCAACAGTGTAACAAACAATCCAGCCTTCAAGTGCCTTCACTGAAATATCCACAAAGTCTACCCAAGACTTGGAACTCACTTTCTGGGGGCCTCTAAACTTCACCCTGCAATCAACAGGTCAATTTCACCTCCTGCCAGCCCACCCACCACCTGATAGGAAAACCTGGTAAGCCAGAAAATACTTAAGTACGCATGTCTGTATCAAGGATATGCCATTGGCAAGCTCATGCTACAGCCCTAAGCCACACTGGGAGGTCCTAGGTGCGAATGATATTCCAGACACCTCCAGAAAGACCTATACATCCAGAGGCAATGAGGCCAGAGGTACATTCAACTGTCTATGATCAATGGCTAGAACTGCCAACAACATAAAGGTTGTGTTGTTATGACAACAAACTACAAGAAAGTGTCAAGAACCCTGGTACACAAAGCCTGATACAGGAAACAGCTCCATAAGGTGAAGGCTGTCAGCTATGCATAACACGGTTTACAGAATACTCACACCTGAACTGTTATATTCTTATATTAATATGCCATGCATGGAAACGTTTGGAAAGTCATACACCCCGGACCACCTGAAATCCCATGCCCGGCACGATAAGAAAATTAACGAAACTTCTCAACAACGAGTCGAAGTGCAAATACTACACAATCGTCACTTGTAATAAATGTGATACTATATTTAACTCATTGATGTTTCAGCTTCTAATCATTATTTAAACTTAACAAAGGCCTTCACCAGGACTAAACATCAACCACATTCAATTCATATTAACCAGTACTCAAGTTGCTATTTCAAGCATTGAGGAAAGCAAACCCATTTTTATGTGTATGAAATGAGTCTAAGGATGGAAATATTTTAGTTATCTGAAGTGAATGCCAGAGATTCGGGACATTGTTTATTAAACCCAAGGCATGAAATAGTTTTGCAAACAATTTATCACTGTCGAAACTTCCACAAAATCTTCATAAATGGAGGAATCTTTTGTCAAGATTCTGGTAGCTTTATTTATTAATATATTGATGTCAATCAAGGATCAGATAAAATGTAGAAAATATTCCAGAAAAACAAGCACAGGTGCGGTTAAGCAGCAAAAACTCTTACTGGACAAACAGCGTGGCTGAGACCCTGACGCTGCAACACTTCGCTGCATAGCGCTGCGCGCTTTTAACTTACCGCATTTTGCTATTTGTGTTTATTTTTCTTTTACTTGTACCCTGATTTTAATAGGGACTCCTGGCCCCCACTTGCACATAATTGGCTCTCGCACCGCTACTTAGCGGGTTTGGGTTCCGTGGGCTTCCTAGCTCGCCGGTAATTGCATAGGCGCCATCTTGGGTGAGGACGTGCCGTCCTAGAGGCGCCGGACCGAGCGCTCTAGCCTTGCGGCCCTCCTCCGCCCACCCTACTTAAGGCTGATCTTGTTCTGGCCTGCTAGAACTCTTACTGGACAAACAGCGTGGCTGAGTGGCTGAGACCCTGACCCTGCAACACTTCGCTGCATAGCGCTGCACGCTTTTAACTTACCGCATTTTGCTATTTGTGTTTATTTTTCTTTTACTTGTACCCTGATTTTAATAGGGACTCCTGGCCCCCACTTGCACATAATTGGCTCCCGCACCTCTACTTAGCGGGTTTGGGTTCCGTGGGCTTCCTAGCTCGCCGGTAATTGCATAGGCGCCATCTTGGGTGAGGACGTGCCGTCCTAGAGGCGCCGGACCGAGCGCTCTAGCCTTGCGGCCCTCCTCCGCCCGCCCTACTTAAGGCTGATCTTGTTCTGGCCTGCTAGAACTCTTACTGGACAAACAGCGTGGCTGAGACCCTGACGCTGCAACACTTCGCTGCATAGCGCTGCGCGCTTTTAACTTACCGCATTTTGCTATTTGTGTTTATTTTTCTTTTACTTGTACCCTGATTTTAATAGGGACTTCTGGCCCCCACTTGCACATAATTGGCTCCCGCACCGCTACTTAGCGGGTTTGGGTTCCGTGGGCTTCCTAGCTCGCCGGTAATTGCATAGGCGCCATCTTGGGTGAGGACGTGCCGTCCTAGAGGCGCCGGACCGAGCGCTCTAGCCTTGCGGCCCTCCTCCGCCCGCCCTACTTAAGGCTGATCTTGTTCTGGCCTGCTAGAACTCTTACTGGACAAACAGCGTGGCTGAGACCCTGACGCTGCAACACTTCGCTGCATAGCGCTGCACGCTTTTAACTTACCGCATTTTGCTATTTGTGTTTATTTTTCTTTTACTTGTACCCTGATTTTAATAGGGACTCCTGGCCCCCACTTGCACATAATTGGCTCCCGCACCGCTACTTAGCGGGTTTGGGTTCCGTGGGCTTCCTAGCTCGCCGGTAATTGCATAGGCGCCATCTTGGGTGAGGAAGTGCCGTCCTAGAGGAGCGGGACCGAGCGCTCTAGCCTTGCGGCCCTCCTCCGCCCGCCCTACTTAAGCTCTGCCCTTGCGCGCAGCGGTGACGCGCAGCGGGTCGTGCCTTCTCTGCGCCTGAGTCGCGCCAGAGTCCTGCCCGTCTGCGCCCGTCAGCGCTGAGGAAGCGCTAGGGCAGGGCTCTGCTCCTGGTCGGTACGTATATCTGTGTTACTTTAGCACTATTCCCGCCATGTACTCTAGAACCGAACTATTACATCTTCGTTCTACCTCTGCCCCTTGCTCGGATTATTCTCTTCATCCTTTGTGCGGCCCCTATATATGTCCCGCTTGTGCTTTTACGTTTCCTACACCTACCCCTATTTCTACTCTTTGCCCTGCCCTTCGTGTGTCATCTGAGCCTACTACTTTTAAGATCTATCATCTTAATGTTAGATCCTTGGTCAAGCACCATCTTGATGTCCATGATTTACTCGATGAGGCCCCTGACATTCTCTTTATGTCGGAAACTTGGCTCCATAACGACGCTTCTGTCGCCATCAATTTAGCACTCCCCCCAGAGTATACCATTTATACTCTTAATCGTGACTCCAGAGGGGGTGGCATCGCTGCCGCTATCAAAACTAGGTATCCATGCACTTGGAAGGCCATGGATATCGCTTGATGCGAAAGTGCCTATTTCTCAGTTTCTGTCAATCCGCACTTTACTTTTTCTGGCTTACTCATTTACCGGCCTCCGGGCCTCGATGCTGCCTTCAGGGCCGCCCTTCCCGATGTAGTTAGCTCTCTGGTCCTGAAAACTGCTAATTTCAATATAATCGGGGATCTCAACTTGCATTTTGACTCTCCTTGTCCTTCGGTGGCCAGTAGCACTTGTGCTGATTTGGAGGCTCTCCAACTCTTTCAATTAGTGCAAAATGGTACACACATCGGTGGTCATATCCTAGATCCTTTTTTTACTTCCCTTACATCGGCCAAAATCTTGCCCCCTAGACCCATGGCCTAGACTGACCATCACCTAATTGAATGCCACCTTCTTCTTGAAGATCCTCCTGTAGTTGCTTCTACTCCTGCCATTCTCAGGCGCCCTTGGAAAAAGTTGAAACTCAATGATTTTCATCAGCTGTTAGGCGAGGTCCCTCTGGCCCCTTTTACAGATGCGGAATCCGGCTACAATCTTTACTGCAGTTGGCTCACCAATGTGTTGGACAAGCTTATTCCTCTTTCCCTGACTAAACAACAGTGCATCCATTCCAGTACCTGGTATGATGACGCTCTTCGGCTACTAAAAAAATCTTGTAAACAAGCCGAAAGATGCTGGCGCAAGTCTTATGACCCGGTCAGGAAAGCTTTGTACCGCGCCACCATCAAGAAATATCACAGAGCCATCTGTAAGGCCCGGGCCTCTTATTTTTCTCATGAGTTCAGGGCTAGCACCAACCCTAGTAAACTTATTTTCAAAGCATTGAAAGATCTTGCCACCTGTAGAACTTCTACTACCGCGATCTGTTCTCCCTCCCACTGCGAGGATTTGGCTGTCTTTTTTGTTAATAAAGTGGAAGGTATTTATCGAGCCTTTCCCAGTCCTACAGGCTCTCAGCAGTGTATCACAGCCACTCCTAAAACCTCCATTTCGCTATCCCATCTTCCAGAGCTTTCTGTGGAGGAGTTTGACAAACTTGTTATCAGAGTGAAATCAGGCTCCCCGAAAGATCCCTTGCGGCCCTCTCAATTCAGAGAATCTTCCTCTTTTTGCTTTCCCCCGCTTTGTGAGCTTATTAATTTGTCTCTGTCCTCGGGCTCGGTTCCTTGTGCCTGGAAACAAGCGCAGGTAATTCCTATTCTGAAGAAACCTGCTCTAGACCCCAAAAAAGCTGAAAACTATCGTCCCATTTCTCTCCTCCCGTGGGCTGCTAAACTGACTGAGGCTCATGTTAATACCATTCTAGCAAACCATCTCCATTCTGCGAACATTTTAGATCCTACGCAGAATGGTTTTAGGCCCGGTCACAGCACCGAGACTGCGCTCCTGTATATGGCTGAACATCTTCGCATGTTGGAGGATTCGGGTCACACGGCAGCACTTGTGCTTCTCGATCTAAGTGCTCTTGAATGGTTCAGATCTTTTCTATCTGATCGCTCCTTCTGGGTCATCACTCCCCCCTTCGAATCTAAACCACATGCGATTGCCCAGGGAGTTCCACAGGGATCGGCTCTAAGCCCCACCTTATTTAATCTTTATGTTCAGCCGCTAGCTTATGTCGCCATGCGTGGGAACCTCTCCATCGTGTCCTACGCAGACGACACTCAGCTGGCGGTTGCGATTAGTGGGGCTTCCGACCTTGAGGCAGCTAAGTTCCGTGAGGGACTTATATCCGTGGCCCACTGGATGAATGACAATTTCCTGCAATTGAACGCTAAGAAAACCGAGGTGCTCATTGTGGGGAAACAAACTCATCTGTGGGGCGATAGCTGGTGGCCTCATGAGCTCGGCCCCACCCCTATCCCCGTTACTGAAGTTAAAAATCTTGGGGTGTGGTTTGACTCCCAATTGAGCTTCTCCATCCATACTAAAAAGACTGCTGCATCTTGCTTTGGGATTTTGCGTCAACTTCGGTCTACCTTTAAATACTTTGACGCTCCCACCCGTCAACTTATTGTGCAAGCCATGATCCTGTCTAAATTAGATTATGCTAGCTCTCTTTTTCTTGGAGTCAATCAGACCGAGCTCTCTCGTCTTCAACGCGTCCAGAACGCGGCCGCCAGGGCTCTGGTTGGCTTGCCCAAATTTTGCTCAGCTAGGAAAACCATTTACAATCTCCATTGGCTCCCGGTGGCACAGAGAATAAAGTTTAAATCTTTGATTTTGACTTTCAAAATCCTTAAACTTTCTTCCCCTCAGATTCTGCAGCAACTCATATCTCCCTATGTCCCAGCTCGCTCTCTGAGGTCCTCTGCTCTTCATCTTGCTACAGTTCCTCGTTTTAAGAGATCTAGGATTGGCGGACGCTCCTTCCGAGTCCTTGCCGCCAAGCTATGGAACTCCTTGCCTGTCCATATTCGTGCCATCGAGGGGCTCCTTGCTTTCAGGAAGGCTGTCAAAACCTTCCTTTTCCCCTTAGCACCTTAGTTCTGCTGTTGTTGTGTTGTGTTTTATTCTTCTGTCCGGTTTATTTGTTCTGTTCTAGCGCCAGGACGCCCCTTTGCTGGGGCATCTGCGCGCTTTATAAATCCGGATAACATAACATAACATAACATAACTTTGCTCAAGAAACTTGTTTCGTGCTCACGTGGCTAATGGTACATAATGTGCAGTTTGGCGAGCTAAGAGAAAAGCAAACTATATTTAAATAAGGGTTGTGAGAATCAACAATAAAATCATTTCATCCTTATGTCTTTCAATTAAAAAAATGAAAAGAGAAAGGAGTTAAAATAAACACATTTTCCTGTAACACTTTTGCAGGTATCTTTTTTATTATAAACTGTGACAAAAAAATAGCCATCAATGAGAAACATGTTGTGGTATTTCTGTGAGCCAAATGTCTTAAAAAATGTGAGTATTTTATGGGCATCCCTCAGTCATATGTTCAAAAGATGTGTCCTTTACAGTTGAAGTCGCTGGCTTGTTGTGAGGAACCACTCTTCTGGACAGTTTCTAAAGGGAGGGGCCTGAAAAGAGGACAGTAAAAATTGTTATTTGAAAATAGAACTCAGTTAAAATCTCTCTGGTTGGTAGCGGGATTATTTTAAAATCTCACCGACATTACGGTGGGGTTGTTTTAGAATCTCACAGTGTGCCATTGTGGTTAGTTCGAGCCCTCATGGGATGACAATGACTTTATTTAGAAAAACTCATGGACATACAGGGCTGTGGTTTCATGTTATTGTGAAAGGAAGGTGTGATAATCGAAATTACAAATTTGTATTGATTTTAATGTCACTATGACTGGAAGGCTTAAAATAGAACTCATCACAGTGTGGTCGTTTTTTTTAAACCTCAATGAGTCTCAGTGGGTTTGGTTTAAAATCTCAAGACGTGAAAGAAGGTTTGGTTTAAATCAGAGGTGCCCAAAGTTGGGCCCACAATGCAGGATAAACCAGGAGTTTATAAACTGTTCCCATTTAATGAACTGTATCTGTAAAGATCACACATGGAGCTCTGGAACATCTGTCATGGCTTGGGCCCTTGTGAACCAACATTGTCTTACAATCTCACCCAGAGCGCCCGCCTCTCCCCATTCCGTTCCAAAGCCTCCTAGACCATCTGCTGCATACCCCAGGGATCCTCCCTCAGCCGACGCTGTTCAAAATTTTCATGGCCCCGCTCGCACACGTAGCCCGACAGCCCAACCTCAACATAATCTCCTACGCCGACGACACTCAGCTGATCCTCCCCCTCACCAAGGACCCCATCATAGCCAAAGCCAACCTCCACAAAGGAATGAAGGCCGTCGCTGACTGGATGAAGACCAGCCGTCTGAAGCTGAACTTGGACAAGACGGAGGTCTCATCCTCGGCTCCAACCCTTTAGCCTGGGGCGACTCCTGGTTTGCCAACGGCACTGGGGGCAGCCCGACACCCACCGACCACGCAAGCAACCTGGGAATCATCCTCGACTCAACACTCTCAATGACCAAGCAAGTCAATGCCGTCTCCTCCTCCTGCTTCAACACCCTCCGCATGCTCCGCAAGATCTACAGATGGATCCCAACAGATACAAGAAAGACAGTCACCCAGGCCCTCGTCAGCAGCAAACTTGACTACGGAAACGCCCTCTACGCGGGAGCCCCGACCAAGCTCATCAAATGACTACAACGCATCCAAAACGCCTCAGCACGACTGATCCTAAACATACCACGCCACGGCCACATCACTCCCCACCTGAGAAACCTGCATTGGCTCCCCATCAACAAGAGGATATCCTTCAAGCTCCTCACCCACGCACACAAGGCACTCCACAAGACTGGCCAGCCTACCTCAACAGATGGCTCTCCTTCTACATCCCCAACCCCAAGCTAACCTCTGCTGACCTCTCACTCGCCACCGTTCCACGCATCCAAAGAACAACCACGGGTGGTAGACCCTTCTCCTACCTCACCGCCAAGACATGGAACACCCTCCCACTGAACACAGGGACATATTATCAAGAATGGCTTTAAAATTTTTGTCGGTTTAACGGCAGAAAACTGCCGCTAAAGCGGCGATAATGGGATGATAATATGCCCTAGAGAATTCCAATAGAACCTCATGTTCACACCAGAACATGGACTTCTATTGGAATTCTCAAGGGCATATTATCAAGCCCTTTATCGCCGCTTTAGCTGCAGTTTTCTACCGCTAAACAAGCGATAATTTTTAAAGCCGTTCTTGATAATATGCCCCTTAGTGCGGTAAAGAGCTTGGTTAAAAAAAAAATCTCGAAGGATGTTAGCAGGGTCGGTTTCAACTCAGTCTGCTGGTAGGACCGCTTATACATATCAATGTGCCAGCAGAGTTGGTTGCAAGCCTTTGAGTGCTAGGCAGGGGGCTAGTGAATGTGGATCATATACCAGGCCTCAAGGCGCTATTGCTGCAGAGCTAGCCTGAGTTGCTGCATTGTCGACAGTAACACTGCAGTTAAAACATGCAATAAAACGTCATTCTTCAGCCGCAAACAAATTTCACAATTAAATAATTAATGTAAATATACAGCTTTAATCCTCCGGGCGTACATGCTCAGAGGAGGTAAAGGCTATGCATTTCTTAACCCCAATAGCAGACTTTGTGAAATGTATTTGAAACATTCGACAACCACTCTTCTGAACTGGTCCACGCAACAGCGGTCTAGTGCTTCACCGTGAAAAAAATATATTTGCAATACAATACGTTTCTCATTTATGTGAGTTTAAGCTATTGGCATTGTAAATGACAAAGCCTTTTATTTATGTTTTAAAAACCAAAACATAAATCAAAGGCATTGTCGTTTACAATGCCAATAGCTCAAATTCGCGGAAATGCAAGACCTTTTGCATTGCAAATGCTTGTTCTTGGGTGGCTCTGTGGACAACGAAGGGTGCCTTAAACATTGCCCTCCTAGCAGTAGAGCAATTATAGTACTGGAGTTGTGCGTTCTCCTGGATGAAGAGTGTGTCACTAGATAGAGCAGCAGTTAGTCCAGTTGAAGAAATATTCAGCATTACACTCGAGTCCTCATCTCGTTCCTTACCTCTCACATCCTGCGTGTGCCCTGGCTTGGGGGACATCTCGTTACCCTGCACCGTGCCTTCTCCTTGGCAGGGGATGCACACTGTAGAAACCAGTCTTCGGCTCCAGGTTAGGTGGTTATTTTCACGAGCACCGCGCTGAGCACCTGCAAGACGGCAGTCTGTGTATAAGTAGATAATTAAAAAAGCAGACCATATCCGATAACAACAAGAGCCGATTTAAAGAGATTCCCAGCTTTCTACAACCCACGCCTCTCTTCCTTTTCCCTTCCTTTCCTGATTGACCTGTCTGTGGGGGTACAATGTGTTTTCCAGGAGGCTGTCACTTCCTGGAGAGCTGTATTTTGGTTCAGGTTGCGATTGCGCAGAAGGAAGTAGGGAAACTACCAGCAAGAGTCAGCAGAGGGTCTACACACACACTTGCGGTCGTTTATTTAATTATTTATTTAGTGTTTTCTATAGCGCGAACATGACCCAGTGTAGGGTATCAGAGCGCTTTACAGTAGCGTTTCAAATAAAACAGAACATTGGAGTCAGTCATTAATGTTTTACACTTCAGTTTAGCATATAAACCTATATACATTCAGTAATAAAATTACCAAGGCACAGTTAAAAAACAGGATAAACTATGTACCATCCCATGGTTAGCGGAGCAATGAATACAAGTGAGCAGTTTATAGAAATTTGCTCATGTAGTACGATTTTTCTTCCATTTTGAAGGTTGCGATGGATGTAATTCTTCTAATGTTTGGTGGAAGTGCATTCCAAATTCTCGGTGCTGCTCCTGAGAATGCTTGGTCATAGGTATTTTTCTTGCAGAAGCGAGCCGGTTTCAGAAGTAAGTCTGATTTGCTCCTAGAAGGTCGTTACCTCCAGAAAGCTTAAGTTTCTGAGCCAGGTAACCTAGAGTTTTGTGGTGTATTGCATTATGAGTGATGCATGCCAATTTGAATTGAATTCTTGCTTCTAAAGGCAGCCAGTTTAGCATTTTTAGGTGAGGGGAGATATGGTCGAATTTTTGGGATCCCGCAATCAGCCTTGTGGCTGCATTAAGACAGGCTTTCAATGGGGCTGTTGAGATCTTGGGGAGCCCAGCCAGGGTAGTGCACCCGCATTCGATCCTTGATATGATCAGCGCTTGAACAGCAGTTTTAAGGTCTGTTTTGTTCAGGAAAGGTTTACGTTTTCGCAAGTAGCTTAAGTGGAACCTGACGTTTTTTGTCATTGTATTAATATGTGCTAAAAAGTTCAGGTTTTTATCTAGGGTAATTCCCAGTGATTTGGTGGAGTTAACAATATTTGGAGTACAGTTTAGAGCAGTGATAAGGTTGGCCCATTCTGCTGACTTTAGTTTGTTTTTCTGTGGTGTAATAAGTAGGAATTCGGTTTTCTTAGGGTTTAGCTTCAGGTGATAATTGGTTAGCCATCGGAGGGTTCTAGATAGCGCATGGTTTATGGTCTTTATCTCTTCTGTTGTTGCGACCTTGATGTACAACTGAGTGTCATCAGCATACATGTGGAAAGCGATGTTTGCTTTTTGTAATATTTCTGTGAGCGGTTCAACGTATAGATTGAATAGCGCCGGTGAAAGCGTTGATCCCTGTGGAACTCCGATTGTATTACTGGTTGAGCCAGAAAGGGTTTGGTTGACAATTAATTTTTGTGATCTGTTCTCAAAAAAGGAGCGGAACCACTTAAGGACTGTACCCTCTAGGCCCATTCTGTTTTTCATCCAATCTAGAATTTTGTCATGGTTCACCATGTCGAATGCAGACGACAGGTCCAGCGAGATTAAGAGGCAGGTTTCATTGTGGTCAAGAGTCACGGGCCAGTGTAAGTGCCTTTCTTTATAGCATCAGGAGCACCCAGGTTTTTGTGTATGTAATGGGCTGCCTCCCCCAGTGAACATCTATATATTCGGCCCTGCCAGGCTGCCCAGACCCATAGAGAAGATAAAATGAATACAGTGAGAAAGTATTTGCAATGCTATAGGTCTCGCATTTAAATGCGAGACTTATGGCATTGCAAAGAAACAGCCTCCATTGTGCCGGCTGCTTCGAAAGTGAAAGTGGGCATGGCCCGCTAAATGTAAGCAAAGCACATTGTCGTGCCTAACGTAGGAAAAACAAAAGAAATAAAATAGTTCACGTACTGTGTAACAAACAAGTAAAGAGGCCAGTAGCCATGGGAGGTTACAAACGAAAACATGGCTGTACTAAGGAGGGACTAACAAGCCTAATTTGGAATCAAAAGACAGCATTTATGAAGGACAAAGACACAAGCAAATGAAAAATATGGACGGGGCTTCTCTCCCATACTGACCTACAACAGATCATCGCCAGGGCAGCGCTTGTGCACAGGCTCAGGCTCGACCTAAGGAATATGCCCTTGTCAGTGGTCGAGTGGGGGGCAGTAGGGAAACTGTAAGCGGAGAATCAGAGGGCGATAGTACCTAGTTGATTGAATCAGTGAGCGGAGTCAGAGGTGTGGGAAGAAAGAGCAAAACATCCCAATTTTTAGTATTTGTTTGGCATTTCACTGACCAGTTACAGCTTATTACATTATTTAAATCAACCAATGGATACACATTTATTTAAGATCTAATATGAGTTATTGACATTAAAATACATTCATAAAGTGCCCCAAATAAACATAAAAGTGGAATCACAAGTAATGTGTCTTTGAGCAATGCAGTTTCTGTCATCAGCATTTCTCCTCCCTTTTTCCACAAGAGCAGTACAAAAATGAATGGCAGCAAAAATTTCTAGTATGCAAGTGTGTTATACATAATTATGCCTTGCCATATTTGCCATATAATACATCATCTGCTGCTTAATCTTGCGATTAAAAAACTAATTGTAGAGCTCAAACGGATTAAAAGTTACAAAAAAATGTGACTTGTGTTGCTGAGAAGTGGATGGCCCTCTGCAAAGGTTGACTGGTCTCCTTTCTTACTGCTGCATTTGTATGGTACACTTGTACCAATGAGGCAAAATCTTTGCATGGAATGTTAGTAAGTGTACTGTTAAAATAATAAAGTGGCAGAAAATGTACCACACTACGCTGCAGCCTTTATTTGCTGTATAATTTAGTCAACACTGCAACATAATTTTGTCCTCCATTGCTGCATAATTCCCATGGCCCCAAAGCAGGCAGCATATGTTAAAAGTGCCTGTACATGAAGCAGGGGGACCGTGAAGTTTGCAGACTTAGTTTGGTGAACGTGTGAATCCTTCATTTCCGATCCCTTGTAAGTTGCACTACTACTGCTGATGGAGGTACCAATGGGTGAGGCGGACTGGCTTCAAAAGTCCGGTGAGTTCAGTGACAGAGTCACTGTTGCTCTAGGGTGTGCTGCTTTGTAGGCCTGCCCGCAAGACGGGAGGTGAACTTCAGTATGGCTTGTGATGGACAGGCCTTCAAGGTTAACTCACATTTGCCACCGCTAGGGTCCACCTGCTGGCGCTAAGACACCAGGGCTTCTAAGGTCTAGCAAGGCCTTCTAAGGCCTAGCATGGGAAATGTGCTCCCTCAGGAGATTGGTCTGGTGGACTGGCCATGAAGACTGAACCCAGTTTCCCAGTTTTAAATTCAGCAGCTCTGGCCATAGTGCCACATCATCTCCCCCATTGAACAGCATACTTCCCCACTTTGAGAAATCTGCACTACCTTCAGCTACAAACCAATTGTGACCCTATATAAATACCTGGATGCGACTCAATTCAAATTATGCACTAGACAAGAGTAATATGCGGCCTGGAAAAAAAAGTAACCACATCCTGGAAAAAGCAAACACTCATAGAGAATGCAAGATTAAGTAAAGTATGTGAAAGGTAAGCAGGAACAACATGATTACCTAAACGCTCTTACACTTATTATTCAGAAATCAATGATTGTTTTTGCTGGAAAAGTTAAGGACATGACTACAGGGCCTGGAAGATACTCTTTTAATGTCCATTGCTTATATACTTACAAAATGTAAGCAGTATGATTAAAATGACCACATCCCTGAACACAGAGCTACGGTACACACTTTATAAACTAAAATAAGGAAACAGCTGATAAGGATCAGATTTAACATGTTCCGCTCTACAGATTTACCAGGTATTGCAGTACCTCCAGGAATGGTGCACTTCCCCACTGGGGAAAAACAAGGCTGTTCAAAGTGACGAGAAAGCAAAAGTAGCACTTCACTGGCAAATTCTGTAAAGTGGTGCTAATGTCTTTTGGTGTGAATTAAACCAATCTGGACACTTTGCGACCACTCTGTCTTGCTTTATTTAGTTATTTATTCGGAATTGAAAAATTTCTGAAAAAGACGACAGTTCCAGCAAAAGTGTTTCTTCTTTTTTAGATCCATTTCACAGGGAAACGGATGAAGGAAAAGAGAGGAAAGAAAAGCTAAGACCTGTTTCTTGAAGTTATGGGTTTCAGCAAATGAGGAGGAGGGAGACAGAGACAGAAAGAGAGGGAAGAAGAGGAAGAAGAAGTAAAAAAATGGGGTGGGCGAGCTGCCAGCTGCAGAGCAGGAAAAGTGGACACTGTCCTTGTCTTCTCTGGGCAAGAAGGAAAAGACAGTGTCCTTCTCTTCCCACCCCGCCCGTCCCACAAATGGCCAAGCCTTATCTATAGACCGTGGCTATATCTGCCATCCTTGGAAGCATTTCTAAAATAAAAAAGTAAGAAACAGATTCTATCAAATTAAAAATCTTGTCCACTTCGACCACTGTTTTTTGTGTAATTAACTGGTGCTTATGCAAAGCGCTCCAATACCTTCGGGTCACACTGTATAAAAATGTTACAGCAGGTGATGTTTTACCTAATGGCAGAGTCGGACTGGCCTATAGAGCAAACAGGTACTCCCTGATGGGGTACTTTAAAAGGTTTGTGTGTGGGCCTCTTTTATGGCTCTTTGTGGTCCTGTTTCATTGTTTTTGTTTTTACTGTCGGTTTCCCTGATATAAGCACAGACATTGCCTCCAGCAAACTCAAATCCATGCAGTCTTCCTTACTTTCCAAAACACTAATACAGCAGCTCTTTTCAAGTTGAAAACTGTCCCCATTTGCTAAAATGGGCCACTTCTCAGCTATCCAATTCACTAATGGTGGGCCACTTTTATTTTTGTGCCCTGCCCTATTTTCTGTCCTCTCCGACCCTGCCTAACGGTTACAAAAGAAAAATGCGTGTTTTCTACTGACTTTGTTAAAGGTTAGTGAAATATCTTTGAAGACTGGCCTTGAAATCTATTTTTTTTTGTTTAAATCTGTTTTTATTGTTTTCTGGTTCTTGAATTGCAACATATTTGACACTTTCCAGATGTCCATTTAAATTACACCACAGTTTGATATCAATGTAGTCAGAACAATAGACAGTCCGGGATTTATTGCAAATTAGCATATCCAATACAACATTGATTTGTGTAGAGCCTCTACATACAGATTCTAACTATAATCAATTAAACTTTAATAACACCCAACAATGTGCTCTTTGTCCTGGGACCTCCCATTGTCTTTGACCTCCCAGCGCAATACATCTTTTATGCCTTGCAGGATGACTCAACTACCCAACCCGACAATATACGGCTCACACATCTCTGCGTGTCTACTCCAATGCCCCACATAAGTAGATCGCATGTCCAGGCGCGTCTAACTGATTGACAGGGTGCAACTGGGGGGATGAATGAAGCAAATCGGAATCACAGGCCAGCAGGGAAGGGTGAGGGGAAAGGTACATCGTAGACCCCGGATAGGATCGGGTGAGGAACCGGGAAAGGGGAATCGGGGATGGGGGGGGAAGGGGGGAGGGGGGAGGGGGAGGCTGCACTGTAGTCGCCATTCGGGGCAGGTGTCTTTAATTTGATGGTGGTCGACACCCCCGTCATGTGTGTACTGTATATCAATCACAGACTGGCCTTGAAATCTAGTAAACATTTTAAAATGGATTGCACTCACTGGACTCTGCAAATTTTTACTCAGTTACATGGAGTTTAAACTTATGCATAGTTTTTTGAAGTTAAGGCGCATGTATATCAGAAGAGGCCTCCTTACAGGAGCTGTTAAGATGCAGATCTGGATCCCCAGTGGATCCCTGGCCAGTAAAACAATTTAAAGCCTTGGCCCCTCTCCTCAACCCCCACCTTAACACAATATGGAACGCTTCCCTTAGTACAGGCCATTACCCGGAAGAATGGAAACAAGCCTACCTTGTTCCTCTTTTAAGAAAAGCCAACTCCGACCCTGGTAATCCAGTTAATTACAGGCCAATATCCCTCCTTCCGGCCCCGGCTAAGATACTTGAACGGCTCGCACATCAGCAAATTGCGAGTTTCATTGAGACCCATGATCTTTTTCATGATTCCCAACATGGTTTTCGTAAAGGATACAGCACGGAGTCAGCCCTCATAGAGATGGTGGACTCCGTACGATGGGCCCTAGATAGAGCATTGCGAGTGGTGTTGGTGCTGCTGGATTTATCAGCAGCATTCAACACCGTCTCTCACCCAGTCCTACTGGATCGTCTGAAATCCATTGGAATCCAGGGCAATGTACTCAAATGGGTCAGCTCTTTCTTATCAAACCGCACTCAACTAGTGCACACTCCCCCTTTTAAGTCCTCCCCTAAGCCATTGAAATGGGGTGTCCCCCAGGGCTCTTCATTAAGCCCCCTACTCTTCAATGTTTATTTTTCTCCGCTAGCTGAGATGATTTCTAAAACTGGCATCAAACTACATCCTATGCGAATGACATTCAACTGCGATTTTTACTTTTGATAACCCCTCCACCACCACTTTTGATCCCCTCAAATCCTGTATCCGAGACATTGCCCACTGGATGGATCGCAACTCTTTGAGACTGAATGTCACTAAGATGGAAGTGCTATTTTTTAATCAACCTTCTCCTCTCGACCCTAACATCTGGTGGCCGGTTGATCTGAGCCTAGCCCCTAGCCCTAAAGAATCAGTCAGGAATCTTGGAGTTCGCTGGGATCAACAGCTATCTTTGAGCTGTCAAGTCCAATCAGTCGGAGCTGCCTGTTTTTCCAAGATTAAAATCTTAAGAAAGCTGATTAATTACCTTCCAAGTGACCTTAGAAAGACAATAGTCCACGCGTTGATCATCTCCCATCTGCACTACGCTATTGGACTCTACTTAGGACTTTCAGCTGGCCTTTGTCACAAACTTCAAACCGCCCAAAAGGCCGCTGCTCGATTGATAGGTGGTCTCCCCCGGAGACACCCCATTTCCTCCTACCTTCATGGCTTGCATTGGATCCCCATGAGCAAACATATCGAGTTCAAGGCAATGACACTCGCCTATCGCTCCACCCAGGGTAACGGATCTGCTCACCTCAGATCAATTCTTCGTCCTTACTGTAATTCCCGCTCTCTACGCTCCAATTCCAAAGGCCTATTGGTCATTCCGAGATTCAAAAAATCTCGCTCTGGAGGAAGAACCTTTGAACTAGGCGTGGCCCAGCGGTGGAATAGGCTGCCTTTTAAACTACGCATGAGCAAGACCGAACAAGAAATTCGCCGCGCTCTGAAAACCTTCCTGTTCTGCCGTTAATCGCCCATCTCTGGTCCCTTCTTGAGATACGCAATCACTTAGCGCCGGGACACCCCGTTGGGGTAGCTGCGCGCTCTATAAAAGACACAAAATAAATAAAATGTAACATTTGCCAAATTTCCTTTTGTGTAATGACATGACATTTAGTCAAAATTACGTGAAAGTACATGTAATTACATGAAATGGTAAGCCATCATTTGCTCTATCATTAAACTGATCCTCATGTCAATTTTTTATGCAAGAACACATTTTGCAATAAAAGTTGTGCAATAATCCATATACACTGCGAACAACAGCTGCTTGATTTCTGTTGTTCTTGTGCGATCACAGTACAAATGATGTTGGCATAATTTAAATTCCTCACTGGCCTAGAAACTATGTGTTCTAATGGAACTTTTTTAAAGCTTTTTTTCTTGTATACCGGCAAACCACATCCCTAAATACCCAAGCATTTGCAATGCAATAAGCCTCGCAATAGTGAAACTTTGAGCTATTGGTGTTGCAAATGGGAATGCCTTTATTTTTGTTAAAAAATATCCCAGTAGTAGCATCAGTAAAAAAAAAAAAAATCCAATATGTAAGGAAAGGTTGCAGTACCACCGGCTGTTACTAGGTGTCCCTATGGAGTTGTAAAGGGACCTCTGTTAGCACCATAAAGTACTGCACCATCAATGCAATTATAAATCGGAAAATTGCGGCTGAGCATATGTTTCTATTTGTTTTTATTGGAAGCGAGATTCTTTATTAGCTTGGGTTTAAAAAAAGCTGCATTTAAATAAACAACAATGGAGCATTTTTAAAACGCAAGCTAACAAAAATCTCCCTTCCAATAAAAACAAATGGAAACGTGTGCTGAGCTGCAAACTTTCTGTTTATAATTGCATTAAAGGTTCAGTACCTTATGTGGCTAATAGGGGTCTCTTTACAACTCCGCAGGGACACCTAGTAAAAGCCTGTGGTACTGCCTCTTTCCTTGCTTCTTTTATTACTTATGCGACTGCTGACATATTTTTAACCAACAAAAAAGAAATAACAAACGTTAGCATTTGCAACACCAATATCTCAAAGTTTCACAAATGCGAGACCTATTACATTGCAAATGCTTCTTTTTTTCAGCCCCCCTCTATGACAAGATCACAGGCGACACCTAACGCCCCCCTTTGATATCAGAGCCTGCTAGTTACTTGTCCAGTCCAACTGAATTGTTAGAGGAAGTTGGCCTGTTGTGGTACATGCCTAGATACCCTTGAAGAGTCTCAAGCTCCATGCCAGAAAAAACTATCATCAAATAATTTGAGACAGGATTTCCTGAGCTACCTCTTTCCTAAATCTGCCTCCTTGGTTACCCCTGTTGGAGAGGGAATCACATTAAAACAATCATAGACATGAGAAACCGAATTACGATATTTCTGAGAGAAAAGTAATAAACTTTCACCAACTACACGTTAAAGAAATATGGCAAAATTAGAGAATTTTAGTTCCTTCATCGTAAAAGCAAGCAGACAAATATTTAGACTAGATGATATCATTCATGCAAGTAATGTAGACTGTGATTTAATCAATGAAAGTATTATTCCTCATTAAAGTGTGATAGAGATGTGTAAATGCTGAATTCTCACGTTATGGAGTTTACCTCTAATCACTCTTTATTATCATTTGTATGTGTGTTTAACTAATAGAAATTAATTCACTATCAATATTTACCCTGAATTATGACATACTCAATAAACTTATTCTCTTATGTATAAACTGTGCACTGGAATGACAAAAAGAAATTAGGTGAGACACACCCCTAATTGATGATATATTCGTGAAACTTTCAGAGAATGTATTTTACACACCTGCCAATTTTATATGCCTAAAACGAATTATTGATACTTTGATTTACATTATTTTTACACATTAATACTTTCAATGTAGTAATATATCATACTCACGTGTATTATTTATAACCACACTAAATGATTTGAAATGCATCAGAATTATACTGGAATCATAACATCTTTATATTTCCTCATAATGGATGTTTAATAATTGTATACTTTTTTATGTTAAATTAGCTTGATTTAATGTTGGCATGCCTGAAATTGTGAAGACCCTTGACTTGCTGAATTTACTGTTTGTGAGAGAATGCCTCAATATAAAAAATAATGGTAAACAGTGGTTATTTTCCTGAGTTCTCATGTACTGTACAAGAGACTTTGCTACATTTTTCGTTACAATCCAAACAGCTGCCTGGGAAACTGTATTCTTGAACTTGCTCATGTGCTCTTTCTAAAGTAGCATTGTTTTGATGTTTCACTTATTGGATTGCTTAAGACTACATAATTAAACCATCTACATTTTTGAAAACAGATTTTATTTGTCAAAAGTAACAAATTTGATGCAGACCTCTGAATCCCAGAGACAGCTGCTGCATGCAAGAAGCAAAACATTGACTTTGACCATTTTGCTTATTTAAGGACAGGAAAATATGAAAGCAATACAAATAAAATCAATTCCTGCAAACACCCAACTTCCTCACCTCCCAGCGCACCGTCTCCTTATTCCGGAACAACATATTACTGACCTAGGCAGCCATCAATCTGCACAAGAACTTAACATCCACAAGACCATTTTCTACAGAGGAATCTCAAGCCACACATAAGGGAGTGCAAGGAACGGGAGAGGCCAACTGGTTACTCCAGGTCACGGCTCCGGCCCCCCATGGCGGCTCCAGCTCCAGGTCTCGATAATCCGCCCAGCGCCTCCAAATCGTATAGTGCTTCCGAGGGCACCCTCTAGCCTCAAAGATGGGAGCTCGAGACCAAACAAAAGTCCAGGCCATTTTTCCAAATCGAGACCGAGGGGGCGACTACCATCTTCCAGGCTCTAGCTGTATCTCTCTTCGCCACGGTAAAGCCTAGTAGCATGAGATGTCGCTTATAGATGTTGTCCCTGATCCCTTCCATCACATGAAGGAGAACAAGCTTCGGTGAGTGAGGAAGCTCCCACCCCTGAACTTCAGTGAGGCAAGCAAGAACCCCCCCTCCAGAAGCGTGCTAGCGCTTTGCAGTGCCATACAGTATGCATCAGGGTCCTATCTTCATGCCCACAGCAGAGCCACACCGGGGAAGAAAACTAAGCCCGCCCTCCAAAGCCTAATCCTGGTAAAATAAACCTGGTGGAAGTATTTAAATAAAATAAGCTCGCGGGGAAGCCAAGCTACCGGGACTGCGTGCTGAGGATGTCGAAGAGCTGGTCTCCGTGATAGACAGAGCGGCCTTTCAAGACAACTTGGGGAGAGATCTAATTAATACCTATAAATTAGACAATAGGCGGTGACGTATTGAACGGAATCTGAAAATTTAAAGGCTGCCACAATCAAAACAAGATACTTTTGTACCTCAAAACAAAGACGAACAGCACGCAAGTTACCCTGATAATAAGCTGCTCGTGGGGTCTCATTTGTTGGGATTCTTTTATACTTCAACAAGAACAGCAAGATTAATAGCACGCAGGTTATCCCGGTAAAGAAAATAAGTTACTTTTGGTGTCAAAAATCAATGGGGATTCACTCCTGGCACTGAAATGGATATGAAGACTTGAACTTATATAGGAGCAATAAGATTACATTCAAACTTGATAGTGAAAAGGATATCCATACAGAGTTTATCATTTATGTGGATACAACATCTGTTCTGCAAAAGGTCCTGAGGAAGGTGGTTCTCAATCCACCGAAACGCGTCGACCTTGCGTAATAGATCAAATTAAAATCATTGATCCCTCAGACTCAGAATAAACCATGTTTGTGTTTAGTATGTGTGAATGTGTATGAGACAATGTTTGTTTCTCTGTATGGTATCTGTATTTTTATGTAGGATATATGTTTTTTTGGTGTTAATGAATTTCCAAAAAAGTAATGTACAAAAAACAAAGAAAAGAAAAATAATGTTTTTTATAAGAAAAAATAAGAAATAAGAAATAAAACTTATATATCAAAAATGAAAAAGTATATGTTGTCATTCAATGTTGTAGTTGTCGATATAAAATAGAGACTTTGTCAAATGTAAAAGTAGCTTGGGTCACGAGGGATTTCTCTTCTGATGCGATCGGACAGGCCATGTGCCCATTCAAACCCGGACACCTGAGCATCCATCCCCACCCAAGCAGGCAAGTGTTCCATTGCTACAGCAGAGATATGGGGATAGTGGACACCCCTGTCTGGTGCCCCGCCCAATAGAGAATGCAGAAGAGACAAAGCCCGCCACTCGCACCGAGTAAGTATATAACAGGGTGAGGTAGGACAGGAAACGCGGTGCTAAATTCACCCGCCGCAGCAGCGCAAATAAATAGACTCAACTCAAGGAATCGAACGCCCTGTCCATATCTGCCAAAAGAAGCGCCGCCCGTTCCCCCAGTCCCTGGATCATAGAGACTGCCACATGCGCCCGTCTAATATTATGCTGGGTTGCATGCTGGGACATAAACCCAGCTTGGTCCGGGTGTACCAGCAAGGCTATGTGAGGGCGGAAGCGGTATTCCAAGGCCTTAGCCAATATCTGGGCCTCCATGTTCAGGAGGGAGTTTGGGTGATACGAGGCATGGTGCTCCGGCGGTATAACAGGCTTATGAAAAACTACTATCTCTGCATGTCTCCAGTCACTGGGCAGAAACCCTCGGTATTTGGCCTCCTCTACCACCCTGCGGTAGTGGGACCCCAGCGCAGTAAGTATTTCTTAAAGAATTTGCATAGAAAGCCATTAGGGCCTGAGGCCTTGCCAGAATTAAGGTCTCCCAGAGCCGCCCCCAGTTCTTTTTCAGTAAGGGGGTCCTCCAATTCTTCCCTAACCGCATCTGAGAGTGCCTTCGGCAGAAGATCATCCAAGAAATGATCAATGATGTCTACAAGGAGACATTCCACGGGGGCATATAACTGAGCATAATACTCTGCAAAACTATACGCAATAGATCAATCAATCAATCAATCATTGCATTTATATAGCGCACTACTTACCTAGAGGGTCTCAAGGCACTGGGGGGGGGGGGGGGGGATCTGCTATTGCTCGAACAACCAGGTCTTGAGTTGCTTCCTGAAGGCGAGGTGGTCCTGGGTCAGGCGGAGGTGGGTGGGGAGGGAGTTCCATGTCTTGGCGGCGAGGTAGGAAAAGGACCGTCCCCCTGTGGTGGCTCTACGGATGCAGGGGACGGCGGCGAGGGCGTGGCTGGTCGATCGAAGCTGGCGTTTGGGAGCGTAGAAGTTGAGGCGGCTGTTGAGGTATCCTGGGCCTTGGCTGTGTAGGGCTTTGTGTGCGTGGGTGAGGAGACGGAAGGTGATTCTCTTGTTGACCGGGAGCCAATGCAGATCTCTCAGGTGTCCGGAGATGTGGCTGCGACGGGGGATGTCCAGGATGAGTCGTGCTGAGGCGTTCTGGATCCGCTGGAGTCTCTTCTGGAGTTTGGCGGTGGTTCCGGCGTAGAGGGTGTTGCCGTAGTCCAGACGGCTGGTGACGAGGGCCTGGGTGACCGTCTTCCTGGTCTCGGTGGGGATCCACCGGAAGATCTTACGTAGCATGCGCAGGATGTTGAAGCACAACGAGGAGACGGCGTTGACTTGTCTGGTCATGGAGAGGGAGGAGTCCAGGATGAAGCCCAGGTTGCGTGCGTGGTCTGTTGGTTTGGGTGCGCTGCCTAGGGCGGGGGGCCACCAGGAGTCGTCCCAAGCGGCGGGTGAGGATCCCAGGATGAGGACTTCCGTCTTATCTGAGTTCAGTTTCAGGCGGCTGTTCTTCATCCATTCGGCTACCTCTTTCATCCCTTCGTGAAGGTTGGCTCTGGCGGTGGCGGGGTCGTTGGTAAGGGAGAGGATCAGCTGGGTGTCGTCAGCGTAGGAGATGATGTTGAGGTTGTGCTGGCGTGCGATGTCTGCGAGGGGGCTCATGTAGATGTTGAAGAGGGTTGGACTGAGCGAGGAGCCTTGAGGGACGCCGCAGATGACTTCGGTGGCTTCAGATCTGAACGGAGGGAGTCGGACTCTCTGTGTCCTTCCGGCGAGGAAGGAGATGATCCACTCCAGTGCCTTCTCCTGGACTCCGACGTTGCTGAGGCGTTGTACTAGGGTACGATGGCAGACAGTGTCGAAGGCCGCGGAGAGGTCGAGGAGGAAGAGGGCCGCTGTTTCTCCGTTGTCGAGCAGCGCTCGGATGTCATCGGTGACTGCGATCAGGGCGGTCTCGGTGCTGTGGTTGGCCCGGAAGCCAGACTGCGAGGGGTCGAGGGATCCGTTCGTCTCTAGGAAGGCGGCCAGCTGCCTGTTGACGGTCTTCTTGATGACTTTAGGAGGAAACGGGAGCAGCGAGATGGGGCGGTAGTTTTTGAGGTCGTGGGGTCAGCCGATGGCTTCTTGAGTAGAGCGCTGAGTTCGGCGTGCTTCCAGCTCTCCGGAAAGGTAGCGGTGTCAAAGGAGGTGTTGATGATATCCCGCAGGTGGGGTGCGATGATAGCGTCGGCCTTGTTGAAGACGTGGTGAGGGCAGGGGTCGGTCGGAGATCGGGAGTGGATGGAGTTCATCGTGCGGACGGTGTCTTAGGTGCTGATCGGAGTCCAGGCGCCAGGTTCTCTCGAGGGCTCGGCAGATCTTCTTGGAGCTCTTGAGTTCGTCGGTGAACCATGGGGCTTTCTTGCTGCCGGGTTTGCTGGGCGGGGTCCTCAGGGGGGCGAGCTCGTCTGCGCAGCCGCTGATCCACTTCGTGAGGTTGGTGGCCGCCTGGCTAGGGTTCGTTGTGCTGGTGGGAGGGTTCATGCTCAGGCAGGACGCGAGCTGGTCGGCTGTGATCTTGTTCCAGTTCCTGCGTGCAGCCTGTTGCTGGTGGTGGTGGATCGTGGTCCTTGCGAAGCTGAAGTGGACGCAGCTGTGGTCCGTCCAGTGGAGTCCGGTGGCGTGGCTGAAGGCGATGTCCTTGCTGGATGAGAAGACGGGGTCGAGTGTGTGTCCGGCGTAGTGGGTGGGGGTGGTCACCAGTTGCTTGAGTCCCAGGTTGGCGAGGTTGTCCAGCAGGGTGGTGGTGTTGCGGTTGTTGTTGTTCTCCAGGTGGAAGTTGAGGTCCCCTAGGAGGATGTAGTCAGTGGAGCAGAGGGCGTGTGGGCTGATGAAGTCGGCGATGTCTTCGCTGAATTGTGTGCGTTGTCCAGGGGGTCTGTAGATGAGGGTGCCTCTGAGGGTGGTCTTGGGGTTGATGTGGACTTGGAAGTGCAGGTGCTCGGCGTTAGCGAGAGTGTCATCGGTGTTGGTCGTGATGCGGATGGTGTTCCTGTGGACGATGGCGATGCCTCCTCAGGTGTGGTTGATGCGGTCCCTTCGGATGATCTTGTAGCCGTCTGGGATGTCGATGGCGATGTCAGGCGCTGAGGAGGCGTTCATCCAGGTTTCCGTGAAGAAGGCGACGTCTGGGGCTGTGGTGTCGAGCAGGTTCCAGACCTCGATGGCGTGCCTGTGGATGGAGCGGGTGTTGAGCAGGATGCATTTCAGGTGGCTGCTGCTGTTGCTCGTCTTGGTTGGTGTAGTTGTAGTGCAGGTCCGGATGCAGGTGAACTTGCAGGAGTTGCAGCAGAAGGGTCCGTGGGTGCGTCTCGGGGTGGCTCGGTAGCAGCCCGGGCCTCGGCCGGCGTTGAGTGCGTCGAGGGTTGCGGCGTCGTACGTCCGGCGGATGGGCTGGGGTCTGCGGGGGCCAGGGGTCCTGGCGCTGGGCGCGGTCCAAGCGCGGACGGGCGCAGACGGGCTTACCTTTGGCGCACCTTTGGCGCTCAGTCGGTGCTCCCGCTGCGCGCGTCCGCTGCGCGGTCATTGAGGGGGCGTCATAAGAGGGGAGCCAGGAGGGCGGGTCAGCTGGGAGGCGGGGTCGCGTCCACCAATGGACTGGCGAGGGGGCGGGTCCTTAGGCAGGAAGCGGCGGGAAAGCGGGATCGGTTTGAGCGGGCGGCCCTGTAGCGGCTGGGGCGCCGCTCATGGCGTCGGTGAGGAGCTGGCACAGCAAGGGTCCCTGGAGCAGGAGCGCTGAGGAGCTAGGGGGCAACCAGGCCAGAGGCGCAGTGGTCGCTGTCCAGGTGCGTGTGGGGTCCCCTTAAGAGGGGAGCCAGGAGGGCGGGTCAGCTGGGAGGCGGGGTCGCGTCCACCAATGGACTGCCGAGGGGGCGGGTCCTTAGGCAGGAAGCGGCGGGAAAGCGGGATCGGTTTGAGCGGGCGGCCCTGCGGCAGCTGGGGTGCCGCTCACGGCGCCGGTGAGGATCTGGCACAGCAAGGGTCCCTGGAGCAGGAGCGCTGAGGAGCTAGGGGACAACCAGGCCAGAGGCGCAGTGGTCGCTGTCCAGGTGCGTGTGGGGTCCCCTTAAGAGGGGAGCCGGGAGGGCGGGTCAGCTGGGAGGAGGGGTCGCGTCCACCAATGGACTGGCGAGGGGGCGGGCCCTTAGGCAGGAAGCGGCGGGAAAGCGGGATCAGTTTGAGCGGGCGGCCCTGCGGCGGCTGGGGCGCCGCAGGGCGCCTGACGTGCCTGACGCAGGTAGCCCATCCGATCCCACAACCCCGGGGAGGACCTGGGGGCGCAGCGAACCCTGACACAATCGATGCAGTATTTTACGGGATTTGTTACCCCCTTTGATAAATCCTACTACGAGTAGCAAGCCAGGCCTGTCGAGCCTCATAGAATATTCCTGCTGAGCTAGCAATAATTGATGTCGAGCCAGCCACCCACCGTCCACCCTGCCTCACGCCTCCAACTCAAGAATTGTAGCTTCCGCTAGAACCAGGGCTTCTCTACGCAGCACAAAATGAGATGTCCACCCCCCCCCGAATATTGGGCTTCAAGGCCTCCCAAAGAGTCCCAGCCCGAGACCGAAACCGGGTTGATGGCCAAATATTGATCAAGAGCATCTGCCATTTGTTCCCTGTAATCCTCCTTCTGAAGGTTCCAGACTGATAAGCGCCATCGGAATGGCCACAGGCTCCCCCGGCTCTTATAGTAAGTGCCACTGGAGAGTGGTCAGAAAGTCTCCACGGGAGAATGTCCGCCGCCACCACTCTCCTGTCAAAGACCCATGGAATGAACAGATAATCTAGGTGGGAGAAGGAACCATGGACTGCCGAAAGATATGTATAGCCCTGTATAATACAATGCATCCATTTGCAAGGGTAAAAGCCCAGGCCAAAAATACAAAGTCTGACAAAAACAGGAAAAAAGACACACCATAAGGAGAAAGGGACTCAAGGAAAAATATTATATGATAAAGTAGAAAGTTTAATTACATTAATAAAAATTGATATGAACATATTCTTTGATACACATGATTAAAACGGAAAGGATAAAAAAATGATTTTTATAAAATGAGCTATTGCTACAAAGAAATATACATAGGTCACGAAATTATTGTCAACATAATGATAATGCCCAGAAATTGTTGAGGATGCTGATTTCTGTTGACGCGTTTCGACACACCCTTTTGTGTCTTCCTCAGGACAATATCAGCAAAAATCTTGAGTAGAGCTGGAAAAGTCTTAAAAACAGGAAGCCAGGAAGCTGTAGGCTTCATTTTAAGCACTATCAAATGCGGAGATTGAAAAGACCCAGAGATTCCTTAATATCGTGAGTTCTGCGTATTCCTTAATTATTTTAAAAACAATTTTCATTCAGTAGATGCTGCACTCGTGTGCACACCCGTTAGATTTGCAACGATCGATAAAAAAACGGCTACAGGCCCCGAAAAATGCAGGTTGAAACAGACACAGTCCTTTTCTTTTACCCTGTTCAATGACACCGGAACGGCGATAGAGACAAACCTTCCTTTACAAGCCGTTAGATTCCGATAGAGTTTAGAAGCACAGGTGTTGTCCAGAAAGCCGTTCTGTGTAGCCTTTTTGTAACTGGGTTGTGCCGCAACGTAACGGGAGCCTGGTTCATGCACCATGGGTCGACCCAAACAAGGCTCGTCACTAAGGAGTACAGTTTAGTAACATGGCGGCCTCAGGCAAACCCCCGACTTCCATCTATCTCTGGCCATATCCATTACGCCATTCCAATCCCCTCCCAACACCGCAAGGCCCTCGGGTATATCTGTCCACAGGGTCAGAATTTTTTCTGCTAACCCCCAGGAAGGAGACAGGGGCATAGACACTCCCAAATACCAACATCTCACCTCCTACCGTGTACTGTACAAACAGGTACCTGCCCTGAAGTTCTCCCCAGGTCTTAGTATGTGTGTATGCAACCCCACAGTGTATTAAAATAGCAACCCCTCTGGAACTCCTCACAAAACCAGAATGTAAGACCTGTGCTGAAAGCATAATGCCTTACTCCCCATGAGGTGGGTCTACTGCAACAATAATACATATACATAATACAGGCGTGCTTGGCAGACTGCAAGATAGCCCCCGTTTGATCTTGTCTAATGCCCCCCTAACATTTCAGCTAAGGACCCTAACAAGACCAGGGTCCTCCTGTGACTCAACAGACATTCCTGCTCCGTGCAGAACCCATACAGTACCATGGTAGCAGCAAGAATCTTCCATAAGATAAAACAGAGTCCAGAACGCAGGTAGACAGTGCAGCAACCTCACAATCCCCCAAAAACACAACCCAACAACTCCCCCCACCCTGTACTTCCAGAACAATGAAGTACCTGTCGCAGCAGGCAGAGCAGGCTGACCCCAACAAGAGGTCCCACCCCTCACCCACCAACGGATCACTAAGTCACAACCCATTGTCTAGTGGCCTCCTCTCCTTCAGTGGAGCCGCAAGGAGAGACTGGCCAACAGCTGACGCTGGCGTTTAGATCTCTGCATGGCTCCTGCCCAGAATACCTGAAAAACCGCCTCCCGAGATACTCCCAAACCCGCGCATTGCGGTCCAATGGCCGTGTTCAATTGGCCGTCCCACGCACGAAAAAGATTCGACTAGGCAGTCGGACTTTTTCGGCAAACGTCTCCGCCCTGTGGAACACCTTACCACAAGAAATCCAACAGGCCCCTTCTGAACCCTGCTTCAAGAAACTGCTGAAAACTTGGCTTTTCACCCAACCCCGCTAACTTTCCTATCTTTAGCCTCAAGGTCATCTGTGTTCTACTAGCGCCGGGACACCTCCTAGCGAGGTAGCTGTTCGCGCTTTACAAAATCCAGTATTATTATTATTATTATTATATACGCCTCCTAGGTCTATTAGGAATGCACAAATTCTGAAAACTGCATGGTCAACCTGGTGTCAGTCTGCTGAGTCCCGTGCCTGAGAAACAGACCCCTCCTGGGCCGCAGTACCTGCAGACTGAGATCGAAGCCTGGATTTAGAGCGTCTGCCCCCTCCCCCTCTCGGCCCATGCTGGTTATGGGCAGGCCCACCTGAGGAGGAGTCAGAGTCTTTTCCCGGAGGTGAATGAGGATGCAGCCTCACAGTTTTGTCTGTCCAGTGAAACACCTCTTCTGGTGAGTCAAAGAAGTGTGTGCAGGACCGGTAGACTACTTGCAGCCTGGCCGGATAAAGTAGAGCATAAGGGAGTTTGAATTCACGGAGGCAGGCTTTGGCGGCTAGGAATGACTGCAGCCGATGCTTGAGTAATTGAACAACAACGGTTCCTTAGCTCGGGCCTGTTGCAGGATATTGTCCCTGTCGTGGTATTTGAGAAACTTGGCGATGACAGGCCATGGAAGGCACCCTGGGGGGGACTTCTGCATTAGAGCCCTATGCGCACGCTCCACTATAAAGCAAGTCGAGAGTTCTCCTGTTGGGAGCCAGCCCTCGAGCCGGTTCGTAAGAAACTGCGTCATAATCTCCTTTTCGCAGTCCTCCAGAAAACCAACAAAGAGCAGGTTGTTGCGTCGCGCCCTCCCCTCTGCATCTTCCACTCTCGATGCCAGGCCCCACTGGGTGATCTCCAATGACGATACTTTCTGCTGCAGTGTGACGACCACATCTTCCATGCCTGAGATTCTTGTCTCTGTCACTGCAATGCGAGCTACCGTATTCTTCAGATCCTGGCCTAGGAGCCTTATGTCTGAGCGGACCTCCCCGATCTTGGCCTCCAAGGCGTCCCTGGATTGAGCAATGGCTGCCATGAGGGCCACATTATCTGGTATAGCAGTCTGAGCCCCCCTGGCGGCACCACCGAAGGCCCCTGGCCCGTGAATGTGTCCAAGGTACTCTGTTTAGTCGAGCCACCTACGAGCTTGTCTCTGGTCATAGTCGCCCAGTCATTGCCACCAACCCCTGCCGGAAAGCCTCCAGGAGATGAATATGCAGCCGTTCTGATAGACGTCGGGGTCACACACTCAGTGTCGCTCAGGTGGCGGCAAACTGCCCCCGGACCACCCCTCGGCTGGTCAGCCCTGCCGAGCCTCCCAGAGGCACCCCTGAAACGTGGCACCCCCATGCGGCCTGACGCGCCCGCCGAACCCCAGATGACGCCACCCTTGAAGGGATCACAAGTGGAGGAGGGAGGAAGGAGGGGGGAGGGGAAATGAAGAATGCCGGGGCCCCAATGAGGACTCAAGGGCGCCAACCCACCGCGACTCTACTCGGCCGCCGATGTCCCCAACACACCTCACCGGCCGTGCCCAGATCAGGATAAATGTCCCCTCCTCAAGCACCAGCGTTGTCCGGCCGGCAGCCGGTTGAGGCGACCGAATACTCCGTGGGGGCTGAGACACAATGGGCCGCTCCTACCTGACACACACACAAGGTGCTCCCTCTCTCATTGCTGCGCACACCTGACCCCCGTGTGGCTGGACAAGACCAACGGGCCCCCCGGCGATTCAAACACCGAGATGTGGGGGGGGAGATGAAAAAGCGGGAGGCACAGGCAGCGCAGCAGTACTCACTTCATTGGGCACCTGGATAGAGGATACCCCGGCCCTCGCAAGAGGCCCCCTCTCCACCAGGGATTGCTCGGGCTGGAGCTACAGCATCAAGATGGCCAAACACCGCGGCAGGAAGTCCAAGCAACGCAGCCGCTCAGAAGATGGCTGCGTCATACATGGGCAACCGCTGCCCCGGATCGCCGCACCACCGCCGGCGAGCCTCCGACGGCTCCAAGAACCCACTCCAGGGGCAGACCTCAGCGGGCTAAGTAAGCGGGCAGCCCAGGGACCAGGGAGAAGACTGAAGAAGCAGGATAAAGACAGGATCAATGTGAGGCTGGACGGAGCGCACTCAGCTCACAGCGGCCATGCTGGCCTGCGAAGCCACGCCCCATTTTTCTACATTTTTTACCTTTTTTATGTCGCCTGACACTCATCCTATACAAACTGACTGATCTGACCAGATGATGTGATTCCAGGAGGTGTCACCCCCGGAACTTAAAAAATATAATATTGTCTGATTGTACAGATGAAGAGAACTGGCTAACAGTCTGGCTGGTGAACTGGCACACACACTGCAAGTGTTGGACGGGCTGCTAGTTATTTTCTAACTATTGCTGATGGAGAGTTGAAGAACATTTTTGGCATCTTTAAACTTGCCTGATGTGGATTCAACTGGCTTCTATTCCGGAAGGATGCATATGCCACGTGCGTCTGGTGTTCTCTTCCTTTTTGGGAAACTGCTTACATTGGCATATGTCATGTCCCTTCCTGAACTCTTGAGTTTTGGTATATCTACTTAGAATTTTCTTAAATTGCCTTATAAACTAGAGTAATTTGCAGATGCATTTATTTTTCTTAACCTTTGTTAAACTATACTAAATATTTGCATATCGTCTAAGCTATCATGATTATTTCTAGACAAATGAATGTGCATTCTTAATCCTGGTTTGTTAATGAACAGGAAGGATCATACTAGAGAGCTCACTGAGCATCAAATACTTATGTTATTTTGTATTGCTTTAACTGAGCTTTTAGTGTGTGTGATTTTGGCTCACCTATGTTTCTTCAGGCGATTTGGACTTGCTGTGTTAATTCTTTACTTTTATATCATTTCATTGAGAGTAGTTTACATGTGCTTAATTTTTAGTTTGTAGTTCAGTTATCCAATTCTTGGCACTCATTGGATGACTGCTAGGTACCTTATATTCAACCTCTCATGGCACAAAACATGGTCCATCTGAGGACTCAGAGAGTGGCATGATCATTTGACCACAGGAAAACCTTTATGTGGGCCAAGTAAATGCTTCAACAGTTATTCTGGTAGCGTTTCGGATGGTTACCTGTCCACTGTAGTTAGGATATAAGGGACAATCTCTACTGAGACCCCTACTAAGACCCTAAATCGCATTAGGTCAAATCCAAAGGTCTATTTGCTGTTGAAGGTGACCAATTGTCAGTATTGGAGAAATACGACAAAGACAACGACACAGCGGTGTGAGCATTAATAGGGCTGCATGTTGCTGTTCGTTAAAGCTTAGATAGCGGTAACATGCCTTAGCTCTGCCTCAATTAATGGGCCTAAAATCCGCTTCCACCCGGAACCATGGGTTTCGGTTGGCACAGAGGGGGAAAGCAGCCAACACCAATACCAACATCAATGCTGGCTCTGTGTCCTGAAGGCCCTGTCGCACCGCAACCCTGGTTTCACCGGCGATGACTACCGCCACCAAGCAGCTACGTGCACTGCAACCTGTGGGCACTGCACTCCACACCGCCTCGCTTCAGTCTGAAGCCCTGGTCTCACCGACGACATCGCTGCACACTGACCTCAACACACATGACCGCACCATGGTTTGGGGGCAAGACGCACCGCCCCCTCCCACACCGCTGTCTGGGTCGACTGACTCCAGCTCCCATCAACAGGTACTGTTACTTGCACCATGAACTGTCAGCACCACCTCATTCTGCACCACAGCCCTGTTCTCACTGAAGTTGCTGGATGACCGCCACTGAGACGCTGCCTGCACTGCGACTTGATGGCACCGCAAGTTGCTACGCTTCATATCACAACCGCAATGGTTGGCATGACCGGCCCACACCCATGCGTTCGGTCAGAACCAAAGGTGCTGTTCACAAGTCTGCTGACACTAATGCTGTCCGCACCGGCACGGTCTGCCAGAACTGTTGGATTCTGTTGTTTTTAGCACCGCTGTAGCCCCGGATGGAGCTACTGGCTTCTAGAAACTGCATTTTAAAGTCATTTTTGCAAAGTGCATATTTTTGATTACTGTATGTTGATCCTTTGTCGTTTTGGTCTTGCTTGCACAGATAAATATTGGTTATTTTTCTAAAACTGGTGTGGTGTCCTTTTGTAGTGTGTTCACTGTATTAATGTTGGTTTTGTGCAAGTGCCTTACACATTGCCTCTATGATAAGCCTGCCTGCTTGTGCCAAGCTCCAAGGAGGTGAGCAGGGGTTATTTCAGTTGTGTATCCCCCTTATCCTGACTAGAAGGAAGGCTCCCTATTTGGACAAAGGTGCAAACCATTGCCAACTGGAGACGCCCATTTCTAGCAGAGGCGTAATAAGGAGAACTATCTTTATTTCACCTTCTTGCTTCCTTTTTTCCACATCACACATAGAAAAACTACCTTTAAGGATTATGTTGTGCAGGGAGGTACCCCTTCCTCCAGAAATGAATCCTGCATTGTATTGCAGGCACCCATTCAACAAAGTGCAGGGGGGACTGCACAGGTGCTAGGCAGCCTCAAGTGCACCAGCGTAAGGAGGGAGCAGAAGTGCGCCATACCTTAGAAGATATAGTGCATATCTGCTCTCTGTGTAGAAAGCACCAGCCCAGGGGTGGCGTCGCCCAGCTGCACAGCGAGGTGTCCCATAAATGGAGTATTCCAAACCATAAACCGCCTCTCCTGCACATCTGCTATCTCCATCTCACACAATGTAGTGCAGCAACTTTACCTCCTCCCCTGCATCGCTTGAAACGTTAGTAAATATGCCTCAGAATTCAACATTTACACAGGGATCATGAGTACATCCTGAAGTTAATGAACATGTTCGTCATGCCTTAACGCCAGCAGCCTTTGCTAAATATTCATCTCCAGTGGGAAGACAAACTTGTTAAATAAACAAGAGCCAGGCATGCCGAAGTCTGATGTCTTATTTTTTATAATGTATAGATAGATAGATTTTATTTGGCACAGTTAATAAAAATCATTGCCCAAATATAATAAAAATGCAATTGTGTATGTACATATGTACAAATTATTACCATTATTATTATTTTTTTAGTGTGAAAAGATTCTTTATTACAGAAAACTGTAGTAACAAGTTACGAGAGACAAGATGTAGTCATTCCATAGGTCCCTGCAACCTGGATATATAACAGGGCCAGCCGTTAAACGCATTCTGTGCAAGAACCGAGCAGTAAAGCAACATCTGGAATTGGTCTTGATAGTCTGAGGTGGTGAAGAGCTCTAGGTTGATAAAGGCACTGAACCAAACGTGAAGTATGTTGAGGGGTTTGGTGGTGGAAATGTCACTTCATAGAAGAGTGCAGGTTGGGAGGGTACTTCAGCCATTCATCACCATTCGGACGAGCTCTTCATAACAGACGCAGCTATTGGCGTCTTCGTGCCCAGCCAGAAGCAACTCCACTTCATCTTCTGTCATCTTCTCATCCAGAGTGACCAGTGCATGTCGCAGCTCAGCCCCTCCACAAAGTCATCATAGGTACCCTGGTCCTTGTTCTTCGCAATTGTCTGCAGCATGGGCATAACTTGTAAAGGTTCAACACTAATCGGTGCGAAACAGCAACCATAAGAAGCTCCAGAGACAAGTTCAAGGCCTCATACAATGAGCCTAAAGTTGGCTTCCTCACTGAGGTCTACTTTTTCTGCAGTAAATCTGAAAGCAGAGTAAAACATTAAAAACGAATTAAAGAATAAGATATACAATAACTGTAGGAATGAAATATACACTTCTACTTTGTCATGAACTACAGAATTTCTAATAATAAAATTAAGGCCAAATCCACCACTTAATTGACTGAAGTATGTCTAAAAATCAAGGTTTTAACAATAATATCACAGTAATTTAAATCCTAACTGAATCATTCAAAAAGTTAATTATTTATCCCCAAGACACTTGTTAAAGGAATCAGAAATGTCAGGAATCTTGATGTTAGGGGCATGGATTCCCCTTTAGGCAGATTTCTAAGCCTCATTACAAGAACAGATTTTAGGGATTCTAAACATTCGGCCATAACCAAAATTTTCTGTGCAAAGAAAGCTTTCCACAGATATACACAATGTGGATTAGTGATTCTGCAGGATAATTACATGAGGGACATGCTGAGTCCGTATGTCCCTTCAGTCTACCATATCTATAGCCTTTTAACAGTTGTAGATATAGTAACACGTTGTAGTTGCATCAGGTGGTGTTGCTGCAGTTTCGAAGGAGGCAATGTTAAGTATGTAGGCAGTGACAATGGAAATACAAGGAGATGGTGGACGGAGTGATGAAAGCTTTCAGACACTTGCGCTCAGTCACAGATCTGGGTTAAATCATTCATCGCTCTTTAACTCACTGCGCCACCCCAGTTCAGACCCAGCCATATGCAAATCAGTCTTGACCCTTTTCCTCATGGGAACAGTCCAGCCCGAACTGCAAAGATAGATCTTCCCTAGAATGGAAACAAGCTTTCTGGGACTGGATTTGGGGTAACACCCCTCATCAGTCAGGCTAGCTTGAATTCAATCACAAAGTGAACAAGTGACCCACATCTGGGCATACCCTGCCAACTTAACCCAAAGAAGGCAAACACAAGATGATGGATGGAGCGACTAAACCTTTCAGACACTCACCCCAAAGATCTGGTTTGAATCCATCATTGTTCTTTAGCTCACTTCGCCACTCCAGTTCAGACCCAGCCATATACAAATCAGTCTTGACCCTGTGACAATGGGTCATACAATTTTTTTTATAAATGAGCAAGTTTATCTAATCAGATAATTGGTGAAGCATGTCTTTTTCTCAGAGTATAGTTATTTTCTGATTTACAGAAGAGTGACCGTATGGCATTTAACTTAAACCCAAAAAGGCAAATGTACTTACATCACTGCCAACTTTTCTACTCAGGAAGTCACGGATCAGAACTTTACACAGCATCAACTCATTGCATAAGGAAAGGTGGATCAGCATGATTTTACCATAAACCCTTCCTCTTAAGTCATTCTATAGTGGCACAAAATTGTTTTTTCCCTTCGTTTTTCTACAGCACAAACAGTGGCAAATCAGTGTGTAGCCTTTTAACGTTCTCCCCTGCCAAACTGTGGGGCATATTATCAAGGGGGTTTATCTCCGCTTTTTTGGCTTTAAAAGCCAAGAAAGCAGAGATAAAATTATCTCCCTATTACCTAGCTGTCTCTAACACCAGTTAGCGACAGCTAGTAGGAGATAGCGACCATCTTGGGCCCCACTTTGCATGTCAGTGATATTTATCACTAATGACATGCAAAGTGGGCGTGCCAAGATGTTAGTGACTGGAAACAGTCGCTAACATCGTTATCTCCTATTACCAACTTTTGGAGATATTCGCGCTAAGCGCAAATTTCTCCAAAAGCTAACACCTGCCCTGAGCAGTTCTTAGCCATGTTATCCAATGGGAGGTGGATAACATGGCTAAGAGCATTAGCTCGGTAATGCATGAATATCGCTGACTTTTCAGCGATATTCATGCATTGCGGCCGATTTTTATCGCATTTGCGATAAACCTTGGTAATACCAAGGTTTATCTGCGATAAAAATCGCCGCAGCTCAGCTGTAAATTTTTGTCTCTAACTAAGCAATAGTGATAATTATCGCTATTGCTTGGTAATATGCCCCTCAGAGCCAATAGCGAGTTTCAATTTAGCCTACTTAGCGGTCAGATTAAGAGACCAGGGGGCATATTATCAAGGGGGGTTATCTCCGCTTTTTTGGCTTTAAAAGCCAAGAAAGCGGAGATAAAATTATCTCCCTATTACCTAGCTGTCGTTAACACCAGTTAGCGACAGCTAGTAGGAGATAGCGACCATCTTGGGCCCCACTTTGCATGTCAGTGATATTTATCACTAATGAAATGCAAAGTGGGCGCGCCAAGATGTTAGCGACTGAAAACAGTCGCTAACATCGCTATCTCCTATTACCAACTTTTGGAGATATTCGCGCTAAGCGCGAATATCTCCAAAAGCTAACACCTGCCCTGAGCAGTTCTTAGCCATGTTATCCAATGGGAGGTGGATAACATGGCTAAGAGCATTAGCTTGGTAATGCATGAACATCGCTGACTTTTCAGCGATATTCATGCATTGCAGCGATTTTTATCGCATTTGCGATAAACCTTGGTAATACCAAGGTTTACTTGCAGTAAAAATCGCCGCAGCTCAGCGGTAGATTTTTCACGCTAACTAAGCAATAGCGATAATTATCACTATTGCTTGGTAATATGCCCCTGTGTTAGTTTCTCATTGTTTTCCCCTTTTCATAGCAAGAGTAAAATGCCTTGTAGAATTTTTTTTGTGCAGGAAGGTGTGACTTCCTGCACAAAAAAAAAACCTGCCTGCAAAGGAGGCACTCTTGCAACACGGTGCAAGGTTTCCTACGTTGGCGCTAGGGTACTAAAGCGGTGCCAGCGCAGGCAGAAAAGACAGACATGCACCGTATTGCTCAAATATGGTGCATTCTTGCCCTTTCACTTTGGCGAGGGGCAGCACAGCAAGTTTTCTTTCTGCACTGTCCTACGCATAAAATGCCATAAATAAGGCCGTTTAGTGTTTACCAGAAAGAAGCGTGCGAATCACTGCATTTTTCCATGCTGAAAAATACTTTTAAGGCTTATTTTATTCTTTTAATTAGATCTGACAGAAGCTGAGATGAAGATATCATACAAGTCCACTAGATGGCGCTCGCCTACAATAAACCGGAAGAAGAACAGAAATGTGAAACAGACAGAATGTGTTTCATTTGTTGGGCTTCTGCTATATCGCTGGGCACTCTGAATAGATTTCCACCGGAAAGAGCAAAAGGGTGAAATTAGCAGGCGATATCAAAAAGTGAGAGCTAGCAAGAGCTCTTGAGCTGCCACCTTTAAACACTACGGGTGCAGGCTCACGGGGTTAATTAATGGTAACAATGCATGCTTGGAAGCAGTTTAGTGCTTTGGGTGAAAATACATCTTGCACGGATCCTTTTTAGGTCTCGCCCTGGAACAGGGACAGAGACTCTATAGCCGGCTGATGCCGGGGAATGAGGGACAAGAAACTGGCACGATTTTTCGCATTCGGATTTGGCTGCGCGAACGCGCACGTTCCGTCCTGCGCCGCCCTCCCAGCCTACTGCGCATGCGCCGCCCTCCCAGCCTACCGCGCATGCATGCATGCACACAGACACAGACACACACACACACACACGTCGCAGACAGACACTCGCTCACACACACACCCCCTCCCCCTCAGTCACACACACGCACTCCAAGACACATACACACACGCACGCACGCACACACATACACATACACAGGCCGCCCCCCCCCCCCCGCGCCTACATGCTCCTCTCCCTCCGCCCGCCCGCCGCTCAGCAACGCACTCACCGGCTTCCTCTCCTCAGCTGCAAGGCCCGGCAGCAGGACTCTTCTTCCCTCCTTCGGCACCGGGGCGCAGGGTAGGCTCCTGCCTGCTCCGGTGCTCCCTGCTCCCAACACGGCTCCAATCGCGGCTCTTCCGTGGGAGGCGGGGTAGGCTCCCGCCCTCCTACTTCCTGTTTCCGGGTGTCGCGCCGGCCTGCCTGACTTCCTGGTCGCAGGCCGGCAGAGTAACGAGGATGTTTTGCGGTATGTATTTATTTATTTAATTATGCATTTTTATATAGCGCAGACTTTACCCGAAGGCGGTATTTATTTATTTATGTATTTATGCATTTTTATATAGCGCGGACTTTACCCGAAGGCGGTATTTCTTTATTCATGTATTTATGCATTTTTATATAGCGCGGACTTTACCCGAAGGCGGTAATGCTTGCCTTAGCGTAATGGTGTTCCTTCTTAATTTATTGGTGGTGTCCCTGTTAGAATTATTCCCACTTTTAGTCTAGCAATGCTTGGCATGATGTTGGCATCTTTGGCATTATTGAGCCCATCCCTGGTATAATGGGACCACAACGTATTGTGGGCATTCTTGACACAATTGTGCTTCTCTTCACCAGCGGTGATGGTCATCCCTGGCATGCGATGGGTGTTCATGGAATTGGATGTTGATATGTAGACATGTAAAGCCAGACTCTGTCCATGGGGCAGTAATATTCATGAGTACTTGATGACATGGAGATCAAAGATACAACTAAAACTGAAAAGCCATTATTTTGAGAGACTGTCATATTTGTTTTTGGGAATCAGAAATATTTATTAAAATGAAATGCTTGTAATAACAAGCCAATGCATGATTACCAGCTGTGATCGTGTTTTCAAAATGTTTGTAAAGTTGATATTAAAGTGATAATTCATGCTAATTTCTGTAGTCTTATTTACATCTTGTTTACAATTATACTATACTACTAATGTATGTTTACTAGCCATAACTGTACTGTTATATGTTACATTTTAATTACAGTGTTTGCCTTTTACAATCATTTTCTTACAAACTACCTCATAAAACAAAAATATTTATGGCTAAAATATTTTGCACTGTTTGCACAATATATTTGTGATGTTTACACTTACCTATTTGAAATTAAAATGTACAAATGGACATTTAGTCAATTACCATTAAAAAGTTTAACTTTTTTGCTAAGATATTCTTGTAATCTTTTATGCAAACAAATTTAAATACTGCATAAATAATTTTAACAACAAATACTTTATATGTAGCTTTTTATGTACATAAGAAAACTATAGCATAAAGCAAAAAACATTGCCATTTACAATAATAATAGCTCAAACTTAAATAATGCGAGACCTATTGCATTGCAAATGCTTGTTGAAGAAAAGGGGCAGTCACTAACTGCGGTAAGCACTCCAGGCAGTTTACTAATGCAAGCACTTTATTCCTAAAATACAGAGCTAGGGCAATGCCATCCATAAAGTCCGGTACCAGCATTCAACTGCCCTTACAGAGTCCCCCAAACAGTCTAGGGATTCAGAATGGCATACAAAATACAGCAATACACGGGCGCATAGCAAGAGCCTAGCAACCCGTACCATGAGCCCACAGCACATTCCCCTCCTTTAAAACACAGGGCGATATTGTCAAGAACGTGTGATAATCATCACCAAAATCGGTTATCGCAATGTTTCACATCGCCGTCTATCGCGGGAAAATAACTCTGTCTTAAGGTCCTATTCTCGACACAGCGATAACATGTGATATGTTTTCCAGGGCAGGGATGCCATCGGCATTTCAGTCGTGGGTGACCTTTGGAAAAAGGGAAAAGTGGTAGATTTCTCCCACCTCCAAACACAGTATGACATGGCGCAAAAGGAAAAGTTTAGATACCTTCAAATTAAGCACGCACTTCAATCTGTCATACCTCCAGGTACTGATTTCCAGGAGTCCTCCCCTTTAGAAGACAGACTTCTAACAGAACACATGCCAGATAGGGCAACTTCACTGACCTATCGGAAATTGATAAACAATCTCCCTGACGTGATGTCCACGCTGCAACAGAAATGGTCCAGAGAGTTGGGCGACTTTGATGACTCTGAATGGCAGGAGGCCCTCTCGTCTCCCAGGGAAACAGCGATATCCTCCAGGTTGAAACTGGTTCAACTCAAAATATTACACCGCACGTATTACACAAGAACAACTTTATTCACAATAGGGTCTGCCCCCCACAAATTTTGCCTGCGTGGCTGCGGAGATGAGGGATCATTCTACCATACCATATGGGACTGTGTACACATAGCAAGGTACTGGATAGCAGTTATGCGCACGATATCCTAATCTACAAACATTTCCCTAACGCCAGAACCCCGGCGTTGTTTACTAAATGTGTGGGAGCCAAACGACTTAAACCACAGACAACAAGATTGGGTGATGCTAGGTCTGATGGTGGCAAAACGCAATATTGCTCTATTGTGGGGCTCCAAGGTGTTACCTACCCTCTGCAAATGGTGCAGGGATATGGACGAACTAATGGTGGCAGAAAAGTCAGTGTTCATTCATCGAGGGTGCCCTAAGAAATGGGAGAAAATATGGAGGGCCTGGAATCAGTTTCATGGTAATATCTGTGAACCTCCAAACCTCGAAGACGATGACAGTGCCTCAGTGTGACCTACTTCAGCATGTAAGGATATTACTAAGTTAAGATGTCAACGTCCAGAATCATTTTTGTAATGCTATTTATAGACTGCGCTACTTTGTTCTTGTGATCCACATAACATAACATATGCTATTTTGCTGCTCTGTATCACTGCCATGATTGTTTTCTTAATAAATGTAATTAAAAAAAACAAAACATGTGATATGTTCCAGAGATGGCGTCAAATGTCCGCAATAAAGTAGCCGGGACGGCAATAAAAATGTAAACCCAAATGCGTAAAAAGTAGTGATAGGCCCAACTGCGATAAAAAAATCAACTATAATCTTCGCCAGGCCTGCAATTCACACACATTGGGCGGGAAAATCACTATAAAAGTAGAAAAAAACATACAAACAAAAGCCAAACAACAGCGAAGCACAATGGAGGTAGCCGGAGCAAGTACTGAGGACAACCAGAACCCCACAAACCCCCCGGAGGACCAGTCTGGGACCTTGGGGTCAGGGAAGGGCACAATGGCACACATGCACAATTAAGTATAGCACATCTACGGAAGAGCCATACCCCATACCCCAGACCCCCAACTCCCACCAAGAGACCAATGAACCCAAGAATGCAACATCTCACCACTGTATAAGCACAGAAGTCAACGGCATACTGCATGAAAGGGATAGGAGGCAGCAAAATCAGAGCTGCAGGGGCAACTCCCTCAAAATGCAGCACACACACAACATGCAAAGCACATCAACATTGACAGGGATATGGTACAAACCGCAACACGTCCACAACAGAACAGAGGACACAACTGGTGTCGCTTGTGTGTAAAAACTGGCCAATCACATTTGGCATTGCAGGGAAATGTGAGTTGACAATGTACAGGTACAAACACACTTCTGTGATGTTGTCGAAATGTCCACTGTCCTGCATCAAATAGGCAGCTCCTCCCAAACAGTCACAATGTACACTGTCAGGCAGTGTGAATGTAAGCATGTAAAATGCGTCAACAAACCTGTGAACACAATGTTAGACTGCATCTCCCCTTCACATTACAGAGGGAAATCCAACACCTCCTACAGAGAAGTGGAGAAGTGTGTCTCAATGATTAGATTGGCAGACCCTGATGCAGAGGTCTAGCCCGGGACCAGGGGTTAATTCCCCGCCTCGGCGGGTCTTGGGCTCAAAAAAAATATTCCATGGACCTGATAATTCTCGCCTCTGTGCCTATTCCAATCATGGAGTCCCACTCTGCAACTCTGGGCAATAGCTTACTTAATCTCCACAACAGCCCCCACAACGCTAAGGATGCCTGGCCTCCACCTTGGGGGTGCCCAGGAGTGGACGCCTCACAGGGAAAGCCAGGATGGGTTCCACAGCGGTATTCGCACAAGCGCCTTGAGACCCTTGCGGGTGAGTAGTGCGCTATACAAGTATCAATTTACATGTACATTTTACAGAGCAGGCCCAACCTCTCCTCTCTGATGACGAAGAGGACCACCACACCTTCGACTCCAATGCCTTCCAACAACTCGTGGACACCCTCCGCACTCCACCTCCAGGAGCAGGGCAGCCCAGCTGCATCGAGGAGATCCCACACAGGCACAGAACACACAGCAGGCAGCACTCACCACCACAGCTCCCTCCCAGGACCCCCACAAACAACACATGGCCTTCTAATGCCGTGTGTTGGGGTGCCAGGAGAAGCTGGCTGAACAGGTGCGGTGGGGTTCGACCACATGGCAGCCAACTAGATGCCATACGTGGGTGTCTAAGTCCCATCAGGTACCACTCACAGTCCCTAACAGATACCCACAGTCCGCTCCATGCTCTCCAACAATTCATGGCTGACATCGCTGGAGTCCTGAGTCAGAGACAAGAACAACTGTCTAGTCAGAGTGGCTCCAGTGATGTCACCCGGGAGTTGGGACACATGTGGAGTATGATGGAGAACATGTGCGGATGCAGGCGGAAAGAGCGGCTGGCATGGCTGCACACCAGCGAGAGGTAGCTGGGTTCTTCAGTGCCCTAAAGACCCTCCTCATGGCATTGCTACCACAAGGCCTGGCGCTGATCCGTGCTGCTGCTACCACTCCATCCACATCTCCGCCCCCTGAAGTGTCAGTGCCACACAGTGGATGAAGATGCGGATGAATCTGCCTTCGTGGTAAGAAGGACACAGTAGTAGTCATCTCCGCCATATGTCCGGTTTCTGCCTTTCACTGTCCCCCGATACACTCTGCAACACTCACCTTGGACCTCGACATGGGCTGCCATATTCTGTTTGGTCACCAATGACACAACATTCAAACTGCGTTCTGTACTCTTCCTCTTCCCATGAACTTGTCATTCCCTAAAGGACTCTGGCTGGCCCTCCATGGGCCAACAATGTTAAGTGGGGTTTGCATGGCCCTGTACTGCTCCAGCTACAACACTCCACTGAATGTGCATTAAACATTCATATTCACACAGATGTGTCATATATGTGTCATGTCTATGATCTTTCAAGTGTGGAAGAATCGATGAATGTAGGGTCAGCGATTCCCCCTCACATCCATGTTGCTCATGTTGTGGGACTTGGGTCACAGGGTGACACATTGCCAATTGCGGTCCGGGTGACGCCAACACTACAACAGAGACACACGCATTAGTTACTCCCTTGCCCAGCCCAGGACGGGACCACGCCCAGAGCCTCGAGGTCATTGTTCCCACCCTTACGCTGGACTGGCATACACCAGGCCAGCCCACTCCGCTTACGCTCACAGGGGACGACGACAATGCTACATGTCCCAGGTCTTCCCTGTAGTGATCTGCTGATGACAGGTATAGTTGTCAGCATACTACAGCCACTCCCTCATGGCTCGTTTACAACCACACCACACCCATGCAGCACACATGTCACAGGACATGTGACCATGGCAATAAAAAGGGCCTGGCGCATGTGCTGGACGCCATTTCCACTCTCTGTCTGGGTGTTTCCGTGTGGTTATTATTTTGTATGAAGGCCTAGCGCCCTGCCACATCACATAACCTGTGACGGAGGTGACATGATGGCGTCCGCACCACAAGACTCAATCATAAAGGGTCCATGACTTGCGGTGCACAGACTTGTTGGCACCTGATACACTGCGGCCGGCACAGTCTCACCGCTACGGGATGGTTACTTTCGGTGCACTGAGGTAGGGGCACCTAAAGAACTGAGCGGGTGTGCAGCCTGCGATGATGCCCCATCCTGGTGGTCTGGACTGGTAAGGATTTGTGTGATGCAAGAAAAAATCAGGAGGCCCCCTCTATAGGTTTGTCTTGGACCAGGGGGAATAGAGGAAAATCATGTGGTGTCCCGTAATAACAAGTCTATAGATTGGACTAAGTGTCAATATATAAATGTTAATAAGGATCTCTAAGAAGAGATAAAAAAAACTATCTAGGTTTGTTTGTTAAAGGACAAAGGGCTAGAGGTAAGAGGTTCTAGTATTATGAGCTTAGATGTCAACACTTTAAATCACAGGATTTCTTTTAGTCAAAGAATACTAACATTTGATACACAATTCTGGCATGCACTATGTAAAAAAAGTTGTTCTCAAAATATTTTATTATTTGTTTTACAAAGAGCATATATTATGACCAAAGTTTTTAAAAAACATTAAAAAATATACATTGAAAATTGCTACATAAGTCATAAAATACAAAGCATAATCTTTAAAAAAGAATCAAACATTGTTGACGCGGCGTTTTGGCATTTTCTTATGACAACACCTTCTTCAGGACAGATTCTTAGAGATACCATTTTTTTTGTTTTTAGTTAAACCCAACAATGGAGTCTTGTTGCCTTAAGGCTCTTTTACTTTATATATGGCTGAAGGCTCTCGGTTCAGCTATAAATGATAATTTAAGCTGTCTTTAGCAGTATTCAATGCTGCTATCCACACTTTTCGGGGGAGCCACCGTTTTTATCAAGGGGAAATTTTCTAAAACCGTATTTCTTACTTATGATCCACGAATCACTGCAGCAACAGACCTTCCTATTTTGTATTTTCGTGGCACACTCAAGAGGCGGGGATGACCTCACGTCTTTGTACGGTATAGAGTTCAATCTCAGTTAGAATATAGTCGGCCTCCCTGCTCCGTTCACGAACAGCGTCGCCAGGTTCGTCTTCATGTAATAAATCGAAGCGAATTCATCCCCACCTCTTGAGTGTGCCACGAAAATACAAAATAAAAACGTCTGTGGCTGCAGTGATTTTGGTTAAAACTATGTGTGATGCAACTACTAGAGGAACGTGGCGGGACCCGATCTAGGTTCTACCAGAGAGGACACAGCAATACTAAATCGGCAAAATGCAGTGCCCCTTCCCCACGACCCGTATCTGCCACAAAATCGTTGTAGCATTGAATTTTTTTCCTTCCTTAAAGTGTCCGTAAGTACGTTGACACTTATCCTTCTCCTTTTTTCCACACACCTTAGCGAGTGTGTAGGAATTGAACTGTTTCATGTGGCACCTTCTTTTGCCACTCATTGTTCACTTATTGGTCCTGAAGAAAGTCCCGTAAAATACCTAGGGGCAGATTTATGAAGGGCTTGCACCACGTTTACGCCGCCGTTGCGTGACGCAACGGCGCGGAAACGTGGCGCATCCCTGCGCCCTATTTACAACGTGACGCATCTAGGAGATGCGTCACGTTGTACAGCACTGCGCCATGAGGAGGCGTTCCTGCGCAGGGGGGGGCGTTCCTGCGCAGAAACGCCTCTTGAAAGTGGCTGAGTGAAATCTATGAGATTTCACTCAGTCACTTTCAGGGCAATGCTGCGTCAAAACCCTGTGCCTGCTTGAAGCAGGCGTAAGGCTTGAGGCAGCATTGAAAGAATAGGTCCCCCCAGAGCATTGCTGGAGCTGCGTCGCGCTTGCGACGCAACTCTAGCAATGCTCCACATTTCCGGCACAGATGCGTCACGCATCTGTGCCGTTTTTGCCCCATGGTGCGCCGCATCATAAATGCGGCGCACCATGGGTGGCGTAGCTGTGGCGCACTGTGGCGCATGTTAACTGGCGCATCCCTTGGGATGCGCCAGTTAACATAAATCTGCCCCCTAGATGGGACTGAAACATGTAGACCGCCACAATTAAGCCAACTCATAGGAATAACGTTCCTCTAGTAGTTGCATCACACATAGTTTTAACCAATACCCTGGGCCGCCAATAATAAAACATTAGGTAAGGATTTCCAGAGGTATTTTTTATTAGTTCAACTTCACTCACATCACATTATTGCATCACACCCGCTCCGCAATAGTCAGGCGTAGAAGCACAACCAGGTGGCACTCGGCCGCCTGGTTGGGAGCCCGATGATGAAGCTTGACACCAACCATGTTGGTGTGTGAGGGGTCTTTTAACAACACCCAATGGGTCCAGTCTCTAGGCCACCTATGCAAGTGACTAAAAGAATCACACATACATAGTGGGCTAGTACACATTGTTTTCTACATATTACCCTTGGGGATAGGACGCGCCCTACAAACTCTTGCTCTCTGATTGATTTTTTGGCTATAATTCAATTGGCAGTTGGGTAAAAACTGTTCAATTTGGTTGCACTTGTAGTACAATCTGTTATAATAGAAAAGTCTCTCTCACATTGTTGCAACCACACAGATTTGCTACCCTGCTACAAACGTTGTTTAAAGTGAAATCACTTCTCTGTAAACTTTGGAATACATTTTAGCGCAATACTCTGCAAGCCCCAAATAAGACCGTACATCGTCTTTAGATATAGCCGTGGCAGCATTCTTAATAACTTGCACCAAAGATGACCAGGGCCGGACAGGCCGTAGAAGGCACCAGGCATTTTCCTGGTGAGCTGGAAGCGTGGGGGGCAGTTTTGGAGTGGTGGGGGCCCCTTTTGCAACAGGGTTCCGGTTTATAGCAGTGCTGCAATATCAGCCCTCTGTAACAAAAGCAGCAGCATTGCTTCATACTAGCATCCCCCACCATGCCTCCTATCCCGGTCTAGGCTGGATGCCAGGGCTGGTTTGTGTCCCCAGTCCGGCCCTGAAGATGCCTTAGGTTTAACTCCTGTCTCATCAATTAACATGGCTTAAAAACATTACACTTCTCACTGCATATTAGCATTTTAAAAACTCCACAGTTAAGCCCTTTTATTCTAGAATAGATAATGCTTTAGTCAATTTGGCAACATGTTCTTTCTTGCTTTTTTTGAATATCAGAATGTCTTTTTGAACGAACATTATGCCAATTTCTTTACAAAACAGGTGAAATAATAATCGCTGAAAGACAACTGCTGCTGACATTAGCCCAAAAGGCAACTGTTTAAACTAGAAACAGCCATCGAGGTAATACATTGGAGTGGTTGATGGTTGAGAATCATTGGGCATCTTTGAGCCTTGTAAACATTTCACAGATTTTGGGTAGTATGAACCTGTCAGCAATTATATTATTGTTGAAATTGCGCAGGTCAACATATAATCTAATCTTGCCATCACTGCGCCCGGGCAACCACTACTAGAAACATCCATTTGGACGCTTCTACCATTTCACTTACTCCAGATGACACCAATTTCTCTTATTCTATAGACACCACCTGCTTTTTGCAATAGCTGCATTTCTGACTTTATGTACTCTGGGGCAAGCATCCTCTTTCACTAAAATTGTATATTCAAACCCTACCAGGTTACCTAATTCTTTTCTAAATGCAGTAGGACTTTTTCCCACAAAACACCCCCACTGTTGTACCATCATCCACAATCAAGACCATGTGTAAAGTATTTGAACCAACACTCACAGTAACACAGTGAAAACATCACAAATGGACACCACACCAGATTAGAAAAATAAAATATCTTTATCTCTAAACTAAACAAGACAAAAATCTAACATACAAAAAACTCAGTAGAATGTCTTTAGAAAGGTTTTTGCAAAAATAAACTTGTAGATGATGAAATGCGACACTTTACTCACAGAGTACCTGGGATGCGTAACGCAAAACAAAGAGTCAAAGAGAAGGCGATGCATTGATTCTTTCTGTGCTCTGATTCTGATGCGACAAGATGGCGCCTCAATGCATTACGACGATCCGGTGCGATGCGAGAAAATGCGTCTTAAATGCGATGGCCGTGCGGCAAACTCAGTGGTTTCCTGAGCCGCAACAGGCCCTGCGACATACTTCTCCGGTGATGCAACAACATTCTCGGTGACGGCGACACGCTTTTATGGTGTTGCAGCAACGATCAGCAGCAGCGCGCTCCCTCAGCGATGCGACAGCTCTGCGACACGCTTTTCTGGTGGTGCGACAGCACCTTCTGTGCAGTGGCACGCTTCTCTTGTGATGTGATGGTAAGCACCAGCAGCGGCGGCACGCTTCCTCCATGATGCGACAGCGGCTGCTGTGGCGGTGTCATGCTTCTCTCGTTGCGTTGCGTTGCGCTTCCAGCTCCCTTCAGCAAAAAGGCTTCACACACAGTTACAGAGCCTCCTGGCAGACTGGAACTTCAGGGAAGCTGGGGGTGAAGTTTTTTGTGCCTGGTACTTCAGAAACAGGAGGCCATCTCTTGTCAGGCCCTTCGAGACTTTTCTTCAGATGGACAAAGCACACAGTAAAGTCCTTCTTCAAGCAAGGGACACAGCACACAGCAAAGTTCTTCAGTCCTCTCCTCAGTAGAAACAGCAAACTGCAGGCCAACCCCAGACACACAGCAAGGGCAGTACTTCTCCTCAGTGTCTACAGCTGATCTTTTTTGGCAGGGATTCCTCTTGATCACAAAGTAGTCTAACTTTCCGGGGTTTCAGCTCTCATATTTATACCCCAAATGTTTTTTGTTCTCTATGTGTGAGGGGTCCTGGACCCAGTCCAAACCAGTTCCAGGTGCACTCTTCCAGTGCACAACTTCTTCCTTTGTCAGTGTGGTCCAGGGTCTTCAGACGCACCACAGGAGGTGGAGCCAGCATTGTGGAAGGCAGGCACAGCCCTTTTCAGCTCCAGGTGCTACTCCTCCCACCACTCCAAATGCAGATAGGTATATTCAGCATGGTGCCGACTCACCCAGAATCCAGGAGCTACCCCAGCCCCTGTCACTCTCAAACGATACAGTCAATCCACAAACAGGCAGAGGCACACAGAAAGATTGAACAAGAAAATAGCCACTTTCTAAAAGTGCTATTTTCAAACACAGATTTCAAAAAACATCCTACCTAAAAGATGTGTTTTTAAATTTTGAATTCAGGGGTACCAGATTTCAATTTTCTATCTTGCTTCTATGGGAAGATATGTAGGTAAACATGTTACACAGCATTCCCCATTCTGTCCTATAGACAAGATAGCCTTTCAATAGTTAACAACAAAATTGGTTGGATTTTACAATCAGGACATGTTACACACAATAGTGCATGTCCTACCTTTCACATACACTGCACCCTGCCCAGGAGTGTACCTTGGACCTACTATAGGGTTGTCCTATGTGTAAAAAAAGGGAAGGGTCATGCCTGGCAAGTGGGTTCACTGGCCAGGTACACATGGCAGTTAGAAAACTGCGCATAGGCACTGTGGTGACAGGCCTGGGACATCTCTTTGGGGCTACTCATGTGGGTGGCACAATCAGTGCTGCAGGCCCACTAGTATCATTTGAATTACCAGCCCTGGCACACTCAGTGCACTTTACTAGGGACCTACTGGTAATACAAATATGGCAATCACGGATAACCAATTACAATAACAATTTACACACAGAGCAGATGCACTTTAGCACTGATCAGCAGTGGTAAAGTGCCCAGAGTCCTATAGCCAACAACCACAGGTCAGGAAAAACAAAGGAGAAAGAAGCAAAAGATTTGGGGATAACCCTGCAAAAAGGGCTATTTCCAATACCTCCATTTTATTATTGTCCCTACTCTGCAAAGTATTAACCATAGTGCTATAACTTTTGAAAACTCTGTTTCCTTCTCATTTTGTTTCAATGCTACAGCACTCCTTACTGAAAATTCAGCTGTCCTCCCTAGTCCTACAATGTTTTCCAATGAAGAATGCCCATTAACCCACAACCTCTCTTGTATGGCAGGATTGTTGGTGTGCATCACAACTTGGTCCCTTATCAAGTTCTCCTGCAATGTGCCAAATGTTCTTGAATGATTTCAAAGAAATCATCGCCTGCTGTGAGACAAAGGATTTTAGAAGGAGCAGTGATGGAAAACAGAAGCCCTACTACATGAGTTGTTGAAGAGTCTTGTTTAGAAAGTGCATCTGCTTCTTCGATTTTCAGTACTAGGTCTATATGTGACCATGAAATCAAAGTCAGCAACAAATAACATCCAATGTAGTTGCCTGTGAGTAAGTAACCATGCAGAATACATGAATTGTCACTTTCTATGGTCTGTACAGATAGTTACCGTGTGGTTTGCCCCTAAAAGATAAAGCCTCCATTCTTAAAAGGTATCACGTATGGACAACAGTTCTTTCTCTGTGCTAGACCTGGAACTTTGGCGTGGGTCTCCCTTCCATTTTTGCTGTTGCCTCATGTACTTTTGCTGGTTTTGGTTGCTTTGGGCACTATGCCACTGATGTCCAGTGCCACAGTGCAAGTGCTCCCTATTGTAAATTGATATATTAATCAGTGGTTCCAAGTTTGGCTATTTGGTTTACTTGCCAGACCCTAGTACAGTGCACTGAGTGTGCCCAGTGTGTGTAAATCCAAATGCTGCTGGTGGGTTTGCAGCACTGGTTGTGCCACCCACAGAAACAGCCATGGAAAATGTGTCCAAGGTCTGCCAGTGCAGAACCTGGCTGCAGTCTGGTACTGTCATGCTGACTGGGCAAGTGCACCCACTTGCCGGTCCCTAAACCTTCCCTTTTCTTCAAATCAGTCACCCCTATGGTAGGCCCAATGGCAGGGTGCATTGTAAGTATAAGGTAGGAAAAGCTCTGATGTGTGTTGCATGTCCTAATAGTGAATTACAGCCATTTCTGTTTTTCACTATTGCAAGGCTACCTGTTCGCCATAGGCCAGCATGGGCTGTTAGAATTATTACATTTTATAATCCTAACTGACTCAGAGAACTTGGTAGAAATTCGAGTTTAGTATGCCTGGACTCAGAATGATAAAATGCATCAGTTAGTGAAGTTAGTTTTAACATTCTGTGTTTGCAAATACCACTTTTAGAAAGTAGGTATTTGCTTGTCTAACCTTTCAAGCCTGCCTCTGCTAGGTTGTGTATTCCTTGTCTGGTGTTTTGAGTGACAGGGCTGGGGGATTCCAAGAGACAGGATGAGTCAGCCCAGTGGTGAATAAAGAGATTTGCATCTAGATGGGAAGGAGGAGTTGCACCTGAACCTTGAATAGGGCTGTGCCTGCCTTCCCCAATGCTGGCTCCACCTCCTGGGATGCGGCTGATGTCTCTGCCCTGCACACTGAAAGAAGGGAAGGAGTCCTGTGAGTAAAGAGCTCCAGGACGGTACTTGCCCCTGAAGTTCCTACGGCCCAGGAGGAGGTAGATCCTGAGGGGGATGCCCCGCACCATGCCACCCAGTACCCAGAAGCCATACCTCTGAAGACAGTGACGGCCCCCGTGGTGGGACGAGCACTGATGGGAATTTTCTCCCGTGTTTGATTCCTCTTCACCTTTATTCTCAGCAGCCAGAAACCACATATATAAAAAAAAATTAATGATGGCAAGAAGTACAATAACCTAAGACTAAATGTGTCCCTATAGCGACCTTTAGTTGTTCAATATGTGGGTATGCTAATATTGACCATGACCAGGTAATAGAAAATAATATTTTTGAGAAACATACTGCTCTTTAATCAGGGGACTCCAACCAAAATTATTCATGAAGAACTGGGCATGTCCTTTATTACTAATTTTTTTCGTGCTAGTCCGCTTTTACTGTAATGTTCTGTACGGCACAAGGAGGATTTACATTTTAACAGGCTCGTACCTCATACATCAGGATTGTTTGCTTTTAGATAATGTATCCCAAATCGTATGGCTACAATACATTAAAAAATCTATAATGAATTTGGGTGACCAGGTCTATTTACCAACCCTAGGGATATAGTTAAAAGTGATCTTGCTTGAGTCAACAGGGCTTTCTCCCAAGGGGTTGCTGCTGAACAGGAAAATTCTGCTTTAACAAAGCAGACCATTCGCAAGTCGGACCTGGTCAAATATGCCAGTGGGATAGACCCCTATCTCCTTCCTCCTGAACATGCCCAAAAGGCAACATCATTTACTGACACTTTTGAGGTTGGACATTTTTCACCAGCTCTTTTTTCCAATTGGGGTTTGGTATAAACCATCACATTTGCCTGTTTGCGACTGTCAATTTTCGATTTGTGACACCATGCATGTATTACTTATTTGCCATAAATGTTCTAATCTTCCGCACAAGTATATCAGGGCTCTTCTGATCTCTGAACATTTCAGACAAATTAGACCTGCATATCTCTTCTTACAGCTGCTAGAAACACCCAAATAGTGTTTTTAGGTTTCGACTTTTGGCGAGGGGCGAAGCCCCTCCCAGTCGAAATCTTTTGTTTTTAGTAGTGAGGTTAGGACAGCCTCTGTTTCCAATTGGCTAGCTCCATAAATGGAGGCTAGCCATTGGGAGGCAGAGGCTGTCAATCGCGCTTTCTCACGAAAACGCGATTCGGGGGCGTTTCTGGTGCTTTTTTTAAGCCCCGCCCCTTTTTCGTCATGGCATTCGGTGGGCGTTTCATCTGGCAGCTTCCAGCCCTCACCTCAGGCCAATTTTTTATTGTATTCACAGTTGGCAAATGTAGACAATTCGGGGCCATCTTTGATTAATTCATTAACTTGCTATAGAAACATAAAATGTTTTGTTGATGTTACTTAAATGTTCAGCAAACCGAAAAGCAAAAATCTTAAAAAAATACTACATTTACGTTTGTATGGCTCAATTTTTAAACGTTGTTTAATTAAATGACTTATGCGAGAAATATTGTTGCCCCGTAGCAAAAGGAATATTTTCCTTCATGTGACTCGGGCTGCGGCATTTCACAGCAGCTGTTGAACTCAGTATAAAAACGCATAAATAAAGTATCAGAGCGTTTCGCTCTGTGCAGGAGTCCTTTCACTATGTCTATGAAAGCCAGTTTCTATTGCCCTGGGGAGGAGTAGAGGAAGCCAACATCTCGCCATGGCTACTAACCGGAAGTGCACGCGGATTCAGCAAAAGTGAGTTTTCAAACCTAGGAGGCAGGCGCGAGGTTTCATGTTTCAGTTCGTTTACTCACTGAAGAAAGGGGTTTAGAGGACGAGCGTGCGGGGCTGGATGTGAGAACAGGGAGCGAGCGAGCCGGCCGCAGAAACGGAGACCTGACCCGGTGCTCCTGGGGAGGGGGGGGGTGAGTTGTGTGTGAAGCCTCGGAAGATTGTACTACATGTGAGGTTTTTGAATTAAACTGTGTTGTGGCGAGCTGCGGGAGGAGGGGCGATATGACATTCACAGATTCAAATTAGGGAAGCTGCAAAAATACTTGCTTGGTGTGAGAATTGCCTAGAAAGTGGATCTAAAATACTGTATGTGTAGCACTTGAAAGAGGGGAGGGGCATTGCTGAAAACTGGAGGATATTAGGTGTGGAGGTGCACGTGAGGAAGCTGTTCCCGCCCCCCCCCTCCTGCGGTCTGGCTTTAAAGAAAGAATTTGGGGCGGGTACGTTGGGCGGCTGCCATTTCTACAGCCGCCTTTCCATAGAATCGCAGGACTTGATGAGAGCATAGGTACATCAGGGTTCGAAGTTAAGGGGTAAGGAATGGCTGTTTCCGTTTTGGGTATCTGCAGAGGGTGGTATTCGGACTCCGGTTTAGAATACAGCCTCGTCTATGGATGCCACACTCAGACGCCAATCACCAGACTCGCTGTCATAGTCTGACCATTCTAGCTCTGCCTCGCATCCACTGAGGAGACAGAGTAATCTGACATTGAATGAAACTTGTCAGCGTTGCTTCAGTTCCCTCGGACTCCTTTGAGTCAGCTGTGGCTTCTGTTAAAGAATCCAATAGAACAGCCTGCAGTTTATGATTTACTTCAGGGTGGGAGGGAGGTTGGGTGTTCAACTGAACTACTGATCCCATAATGCATTGTTCGAGAGTAACAGAACCAGCATAGCTCCCATTGCTCCTTGTTAGCAGCAGGGATGTCCCCAGCCCCACAACTGTGCATTACCGCCAGTCACTGAGGCATCACTCACACTGGAGAGACTTGGCAAGATCGCTAAATCGGTCATCGATGAATCCAAAGGGACAGTCCCCATACTACTGTCCTCGTCATGACTGGGAGCCGAGACTGGGGCTGGTACTGGTGAACATACAGGTACTCCCTCGCCCTCCTTCACAAGGCGGTGTTTAATCACTTTCAATGGATCAGCCAGCTTCTCTCCCACTCCGATACCACTGACCTCGGGGGGCACTTTCCCTTTCAAAGACCGCCGACGGAACAGCTGCGGGACAGTCCGCTTGCCTTTCAAAGAAACCGCAGAAACAGGCTTTGTAGTGCCGATAGGCACCGCGACCTTCTCAGCACCCCCGCTGGCAGCTGACGGCTCCTTTCCATCGGAATCACCGGGACCGGCAATGCGTGTGATACCGCGTGTCTTCGCTGCTGCTGATGCAGTCTTAGAGGCTGTCTTTGGGGCCATATCGGGGGCAGGGCAAAATGTGAGGTCGATACACCTGAGGGAGCAGGAGCCGGAGGCGGAGCGCACGTAGACCCAGAGCGACTTGGCGGTAAATTTCGCTTGCAACTGACTAAGTCTGTGGATCATGGCCATCCAACTATGCAGCAATAGTCACCTGAGCATTGGCTGGCCAAAAGTCAAGTCTGCATACTGCCTACAGCAAACACCACAGCAGACTGAAAAGCGGACAATCGCCTGGGCAAGAGGAACAGGGGGGTGGTCGAGGCAAAAGACGATAGGGGAGGAATTCACCAGGGGAGCACTAACACCAGCCTATTCAGCCGAGCAAAATCCTAGATTAGTTCCCACTTAACGATGTGTTGGTTACTACATTTCGGATTGTCAACAACACTCTTAATTCGAAAGCAGAACTATGAAAATCATAATGCAGCAGTGCTTAAATCAGTAACCTGTTAATGACTGACTGCTCGTCTTTGAATAAAAAATGTATTCCTTTTATGGATATTGATTCTATCCAAGCAAGGAGCTGGGTGTGGTTACTTTTCAGTACAATGCAAAATTGTAATAAAGAAAAGGATAATGACAAACTACCAGCTGTGCCCACGTCATACGAGTCCGCTTCCCCCACGCCGCGAGGCTTACGCAGGCAGGGAGGGGTGCCTGTTTCGCGGCTTGTCCAGCCCTGACTGACCAATGAGATGCCGAGCCCGCCTCCCTCCTACAGGTGAGCTCATTAGGCTGCTATAAATCACTGAGCCTGACACGGCTTCTGTTTGTTGGGTCGGGAGGCGACAGGGGAAAGAGGGTAGTTTTGGAGGTGCATATTGACTCCGAGATGACTGAATGAACTAAGTTGTTTATTTTTGTGAACAGTTCGTGAGAAATCGTTTTTCTTTGTCCTCGTGAACGGGTTTACTTTAAAGCACCATTAAATGTAATAATATGCAATTATTTAGTGGTAGGCCTTGAAAGTGTTTAGAAGTTTGGTTCTCTTTGCCCCCAAAAATGTTGCTTTTGAATAAATACTTGCTGGAAGAATAGCTCTAACTTTTCCAAAGGCGAAACCGTTGCATTGTAAATGCTTGTTTTTGTTTGTACCTCATTTTCTTTCTGGTGTCCTATCTGTAAGCTATTAAGTACTGGGATTTTAGGAACTTGCTCTTCTAGGACAATGATGGTAAATTTAGTATTTATCTCATTTTTAATTATTTGTTTTATGTACTGATGTAAGTTTTTTCTAAACTTTTATTCAATGCATGTTTACTGTTGCATGCTTATTTTAGATATATTGCTGCTGCACAATGGGATGTACACTTTTATGACATTATCAAAAATCGAACAAAGGTAATGAACTGAACTAGAATAACCATGAGTATAAAGAGACCACAAATCACAGCAGAGCACAATAGTACAACTAATCAACATGAAGTAGTCCATGTAAGACATCATGTTCAATAGAAATCCTCCTCTTCTTTCTGCGAGGTTGTAGTGTAATCCGAATGTTAAAACCCTCAGATTTATTCCTACTTTTGGTCTGAAACTAGAAAAAATAAAATGCTAAATATCTAATATCAATAAATAAACTTAAAATAAAGGGAGGGTTAACAATGATATATTACATTTTAAAATTAACATCCTGAGATATATTATAATATGGGTGGGGTAATCTTCTTCTCTGTGCCCTTAATACATCTGAAACTTCTTGTTCACAAATGCTATAAAATGTTCTATTCTATGTCAGGACCGGAGGCTTCAGATTGAGCAGGTTTAAAGCTTAATAACAACTAAGAAAATGGACTACATACTGGTTTATATTAGAATTCCTTAAACATAGAATTGGAGGACCATGCTGCTGATGTGTTCTAAGTGTGCACCTACATTAAATGAATTAAATGCTATCACTACACTGGCAGAGTGTTCTCCGTAAATAGAACTATCAATGCAGGCTTAAGATAGAATCATCCAAAATGGACAAGGAAACAGGGGCATAAGTGCATGCAAAAAGATATTAATAATTGAACTGAGAAGATGATCTAAATTCTTCTGTTAAAAATAATTTTATATTCCACTGAGAAGCATGATTTGTAATCTGTGTGGTAGCACATTTTGTTCTTTTTGATATGAAAATAGTAACTTCTTCAGCAGAAAAATATGTCTTGAGACCCAAAGCTCTGATGTCTGAAACCCTTTTACAAAAAGATAAACAAAGTAAAAGAATTAATGGGTCTAACAGTTGTTTTCTGAAAAGATATTTGTTATCTGGCCAAGCCTGAAAGAATTGTAATACTATAGAAATATTCCTTAGAGGTGAGTATTTAGGACAAGAAGGAGAAGAGAATCTAATGCCTTTTAAGACTTTAGTAATAAGGGAATGTTTACCAATAGGATTTTCAGCTACTGGTAAATGACCTGCCAGGATTACTGAATAATAAGAATTTATAGTTCTTGAATAAAGTCCCTCAGAAGCAAGAAGTTGCAAAATGTTTAGCACAAAGGTGACATCTGTTTCCACAGGATCCAAATCCTGTTCAAAGGGGAAACAGCATTAACAACGCAGTCAGAACAATGTGTGGCGTTACCACGCTAGTGTTACCTTGCTTGCCTTTACCACACATATGCCTTTACCATGCATATTCCTTTAACAAGCATGCCTTTCCACAAATTTTGCTGTAAAGGCATATACGTGTTGGGGGGTGGAATATGTTGGAGACTTGAGGGGCTTCAAAAATGCCCGGACGAGAATGGAAGGAGCATGAAGGATCGGGACGCAGTTTGGTCAGCAGTTTTCTGTTTTTAGAGCTGTGGTCGGGATAGTTTTCAGGGCTTGGGGCCAGATCTTAGTGCTCAGGAAAGGGCTGGAGTCCGGTTTTAGGGCTCAGGGCAGAAGACTAGGGTGTTTTTAGGGCTATGGTGGGGTCAGTGTTTTCAGGGTTGGGGGCCGGTTTTACAGCTCAGGGCGGGAGGATGGGCTGGTTTTAGGGCAGGGGCGGGGTTTGTTTTTATGGCTGGGTTTTAGGGCGCAGGGCAGGGGGCTTGTGTGTAATCTTTATCAATCATGCCTTTACAACAACATTTGTTGTAAAGACATGCTTGGTATAGGCACATGTGATGAAGAGGCGGTCATGGTAAAGACTGTGTTGTTAAGGTATGTGATGTAATCACGTGAGTGATTCCATCATACAACCAATTCAAAGCACCAGCCAGACCATCTGTTCCAGGTTGGTCGATATCTCCTATCTGTAGAGTCAGACCAGGCCTTGTCAAGGTGAACACCCTAAATATCGATTCCAAAATATCGAATGGACAGAATATCGATTAAAAAATATAGAATAGACAGAATATTGAATTATCAAAATATAGATAGGACAGAATATGGAAATAGGGGTAGGAAATATCTAATTCCACAATATCGAATTTTATAATATAGATTCCCACAATATCAATTTTTATATTATAGATTCCCATAATATCGATTTTTTTAGTGTTATGTATGGTAGTATATGTGTTAAAATTTAATTATTGCGTATTTTAATTCCGGAGCGGGTTGTGGGTTCATAGGGGAATAGGGTGGGAAGTAATTTAATTACATTAAATTAAATATTAATTTTAATGCGTATGTATTGATAATTAATTGGTTGATAATTAATTATTAATTGGCAATTAAATGTTATAAATTGGTAATTAATTTTTATTAATTGATTAATTGATAATTCTGTTAATTGTATTTTTTATTATTAGGAGCGGGTTGTGGGTTTATAGGGGAATAGGGTGGGAAGTAATTTAATTATAGTAAATTAAATATTACATTTTATTTATATGTATTAATAATTAATTAATTGATAATTAATTATTAATTGGTAATTAATGTGTAATAATTGGTAATTCATTTTAATAAATTGGTAAATAGTTTTTATTAATTGATTAGTTTATAATTTTGTTAATTTTATTTTTTATTATTAGGAGCGGGTTGTGGGTTTATAGGGGAATTGGGTGGGAAGTAATTTAATTGTAATAAAGTTAATATTTATTTTTATTTATATGTATTGATAATTAATTGATAATTAATTATTTATTGGTAAGTAATTTATTAATTGGTAATACTTTTTTTAATTGGTAATTAATTGTTATTAATTGGACATTATTTCTAATTAATTTTTTATTAGTATTGATAATTAATTTAATCTTATTTTAATATTATATCATTTCTTTCCCAACTGTTGCACTCTCTGGAGTGGGAATAGTAATTTTTACCCCTACGCTATCTAACATTTTCCCTACTGTTGCACTCTCTGGAGTGGAAATAGTAATTTATACCTCTACGCTATCCAACGCTTTCCCTACTTTTGCACTCTTTGGAGTAGGAATAGTAATTTTTACCCAACGCTATCCAAAGCTTTCCCTACTGTTGCACTCTCTGGAGTGGGAATAGTAATGTTTACCCCTACGCTATCCAACGCTTTCCCTACTGTTGCTCTCTCTGGAATGGGAATAGTAATTTTTGCCCCTATGCTATCCAACGCTTTCCCTACTGTTGCACTCACTGGAGTGGGAATAGTAATTTTTACCCCTACAGTATCCAACACTTTCCCTACTGTTACACTCTCTGGAGTGGGAATAGTCATTTTTACCCCTACACTATCCAAAACTTTCCCTACTGTTGCACTCTCTGGAGCGAGAATAGTAATTTTTGCCCCTACACTTTCCAGCGCTTTCCCTACTGTTGCACTCACTGGAGTGGGAATAGTAATTTTTACCCCTACGCTATCCAATGCTTTCCCTACTGTTGCAATCTCTGGAGTGGGAATTGTACATTTTTACCCCTATGGTATCCAACGCTTTCCCTACTGTTCCACTCTCTGGAGTGGGAATAGTAATTTTACCCACCGCTATTCAACGCTTTCCCTACTGTTGCACTCTCTGGAGTGGGAATAGTAATTTTTACCCCGACGCTATCCAACGCTTTCCCTACTGTTGCACGCTCTGGAGAGGGAATAGTAATTTTTACCCTCCCGCTATCCAATGCTTTCCCTATTGTTGCACTCTCTGGAGTGGAAATAGTAATTTTTACCCCTACGCTATCCTACGTTTTCACTACTGTTGCACTCATTATTAAATACCATAATTTCTTTTATTTTAATTAATGTAATTATTATATTTAAATTATATTTATATTTATATAATATGTTTATTTATATATTTATGTCAATTTGTTTTTATTAATGTTCTAAATATTTTATAATTACGATTAATAATTATTTTATAATAATATTAAGTACGTTTATATTAACACATTTTTTTACATTTCATTTATTTTTACATTTTAATCTTGTTTACATTATTTTAATTATGTTTTATTTAATTATGTTCATTATTTAATTACATTTCTAGTATTTTTAATACATTTAAAAAATTCGATATTTTAGTTAACTATATTTTAACATTCTATATTTTGGAATCGATATTTTATTACTTACCTGTTTGTAGATAGGCATTCTATATTCTGTCCCTCGATATTTTGGCGTTGATATTTTGATAATTCAATATTTTGTCCCTCGATTTTTCAATACTGATCCCTTGTCAAAGAGGTTAAGATCGTGTTTCTAAAGTCCTGACACTAGCCAGCATGTCTAGAAAGTCTCACTCTTATTAGATGATATTTGGAATTTAGAAATCAATGGGTAGGTTTGATTCATAGAGTCTAGAAGGAAAGAGGGACATACTGGAAGATTGCACAGGAGTTGGCAAGAGAGTTACAGAAGAACATGGACCCAACTCGGCATTCTCCAAAGAGGATTTATGAGGATCACCTCTGATTTCTGTCTTCTAATTCCAAGGCTACTCATCGGATCATGCAAAAGGGTGGGAAGGCACTTCCATTTCTGCGTAAAGGCATCTGTTTTTTCGAGCCAATGGGTTCGGTCTCCAGCTGAAGTAGATAGGAAGCTGAAATGTCGGACGAGAGTCAAAGAGGTCTAGATTACAAGCACCTCAAAACTTTATTATCTTGCAGAATAATGAAGAATTCAGTTACCACTGGCTGGAATCTCTGAGATTTCTTGAGTTCTAATCCGCAACTTTGTTTTTTTTTCCCATGAAGTTGAGGGCTGCTAGAATGAAATGTTGAGCATTAGGCATTAATGCCATAACTCTTTGGCTATCTTGGCCAACAGACACAACTTTGTTCTTGCTAGATGATTGACATATTGTACTGCAGAAATGTTGTTCATTTTCAAATGGATAAAACATTGAGATTTTTGAGGCGAAAGAGATCATACAGCAAAAGATCCAGATAAAGGTTCCAAACAGTTAATTTGGAGAGTGGCTTATTGAAGGGACCATTTGCCTCCTGTTTTTACTTCTCCACAACTTTCACCCCAACCAGATCCACTGGAATCAAATTTTACCACAATGCTAAAATTCCAGGCTTCCATGTGATCAAACCTCCGTTGTAATTCTTGAAGAACTTCTAGAGATAGTTGTATTTGGTCTAAAAAGGAAAGACCTTATCTTACATGATGAATTGTACATTTTTTAAACACTTGCTGGCACAATTGTACAAAAGTCCCTGGAAAATAAATTGTATTGGAAAGGATAAAAGATATACTATTCTTAATAACCAATGAAGAGTGAGTACATGTTTTGTGAGAACTTTTTGAATTTATTTATTGATGGCTTGAATCTTTTGAATTGGTAAAGATAAAGTGGTTGAGAGGAAACCTATGGCAAAACCCAAGAAAAACATTTGCTTTGGAAGACATAATACCATTTCGTTTTTGTTGATGATGAAACCTAAATTTCTAAGAAGAGAAACAGTTACATGTTGTAGAAGTAAGTTGGGATTTTGAGACATTATCAGAATGCAATCCAGATAAATAATTAAACATACTCCTTTACAACTGCCTTTAACAGCTTAAAACATCAACAGGTTGATAAAAGACCGCATAGGAGAGCTAGGAACTCATACATTTGATCTCTCTATTGAAACTGTAGAAACTGACGCGTGGGACATAAATTGAAACTTCTAAATAAGCCCTTTTGAGATTTAAATCGACCATGAATTCCTCTTTTGTTAGATGATCTCTCAGAAGATGGATACCTTCCATCTTGAAGTGTCTGTAAAGAATCAAAAAACTAAAATCTCTGACATTTATTGCTAATTTAAAAGCTCCCCCTTTTTGTTTACTAGGAAGGTATTGCTGAGAAATCCCGTGGGGATTAATAGAGGTTTGACTAATCATGTTTGTGAAATTTCTTGGTCAACAAACAATCTTTTGTGGCACTATTTTTTTAATTGAAGTTGAACAAAACTCTAAATTAAATCCCAAGACAGACTGTCGAACCCTTGAAAGTTGTTTATAAAATGCTGAATTCCCCTATAAAGCTGATGGGAAAGAAAATTGGTGTCTCACCTTGAAAGGTAGAACATGAAGAGTTTCTACTATAGTTTCCATGTGGTGTGGACCACAGCCTCATGTTGGAAAGAAAGGTGTGTTTTTTAAAATTGTCTGGCCATGAACCTCTGGGATGAGGGAAACCTCTGCATGAAGCAACTGGTGGAACGACCACTGGCATAACAAAAGGATCTTCAAAATATAAACTCCAGCTGAAGATATTGTCTTATTGGTTGCCAAACTACATAGTTTAAGATCTATAAAAAGTAATATGGATCTTTGGTGTTCTGTTGAAAGTGCCCAGTAGCATTGCCCAAAAGGCATATAGCTCTTTGATCCCAACCGGCAGGAAATTCAGGGTCAATAGTATAACCCTGAACCTTAGCTGTGAAGGTAATATCCAGAATCGTTGCAATAGGTCTAGACAGGCCTAGGCTTTTATCCTGACAGACCTTACTGGATCTATCTATTCTTTTTGGGGGGTTTAAATGTGTTTACCTAAAAATACATACAGTTTTTGATCTATATCAGGGGGTTTTCTGATTTGCACTGAAAGTGTAGGTCTAGAGCATTCTGCACAAGGTCTATTCGTGATTTCTTTAGGAAAGGGGTTTCTAAGCCTGCTTTCAACATAAGCTGATTTTCTGTGATAAGGAGTCAACTAAGAAGATCTAGGGTGAACCATATATCTTTAGAATCAAAGGTGTCAATAAGGAGAGAGTGGTGATTTTGCAAATGGGAGGGACCCTCTCCTTCATCTTAGTCATCATTTTTCCTCTTTTTTTGGAGTTGGGGTCCAACATCTTTCATTATCTGAAAGAACACAATGTAAATGTAAATTGATACTTATATAGCGCACTACTCACCCTCACGGGTCTCAAGGCGCTTGTACGAATACCGCTGTGGAACCCATTCTGGCTTTCCCTGTGAGGCGTCCACTCCTGGGCACCCCCAAGGTGGAGGCCAGGCATCCATAGCGTTGTGGGGGCCGTTGTGGAGATTAAGCAAGCTATTGCCCAGAGTTGCAGAGTGGGACTCCATGATTAGAATAGGCACTGAGGCGAGAAATATCAGGTCCGTGGAATTTTGAGCCCAAGACCCGCCGAGGCAGGGAATTGAACCCTGGTCCCGGGCTAGACCTCTGCATCAGGGTCTGCCGCTCTAATCATTGAGCCACACTTCTCCACAATCAACGTTGTCATCAACATTATCTTTCTTTTTCAAATTTTATTTCAGCACATTGCCGGTAGGAAAGGAATTGTCTGCTATATAATTATCTTCTTCTTTTGAAATGTCTGGGAAAGCTTCCAAATAAGCCCTTTTTAAATGTTGTAAGGCTTCTGACTTAATTGAACTTTAAAAAAAAAAGTAGTTGCAAATTGAATTTTTGTTGTGGACTGACATGAATGATAATAAGGATTTTAATTGTTGGCTCATAGGCCCCAACAACCACTGACTGACAAAAAAGACAAACCTTAATAAGTGCCTATTTTCAATTAAATTAAATAGAGTTCAGTGTGAATTACTCCCACATCTGCTACAATTGTGTGGGTTTCCTCATCTCATCAAATACAGCATTATGAAGAATTTAATTTTCAGTCCCATCTGTCAGTACTGTGCAGGATATCCCTATTTAGTTCCAATTCAACCAGTACTGGGTGGAAACACTTTGTTGCCTTAACATGCATCATCTTGTATTGTGTATCACCCCCCTCTCCTATATGAGTTGTATTCTGTAGGATTCGTTGCCCTGTTGCTCATCTAGCATTTTACGGGATACTTTCTTCCACATCCTAGTGAGGAATTTTCCATATTATCCAGTATTGTACAGGATCCCCTTAAACCACAGAACATCCATTAGCCAGTGTAAAGTGAAATCTCTCCACCACCCCAATAACCAATATTATGTGGCATTTCCTTTCCCACTCCATTTTTAGCCTGTATTCTTTGAGATCTCCTGTGCCCTCATGATTAGCCAGTATTGTACGGGATCTCAAAGCTTCATCTCCAGACTATCAATATAGTATGCAATCACCACCAGCTCTTTTAGAGTCACTATGCTATGCAAGATCCCCATATTGCTCGGTGTTTTGTAAAACCCCTAAACTGTGGCTTGTTCAGCCTGTATGTGGGATGTCTCCACCACTAATGGTATAAGTACTGTGTGGGGATTACCACGTAACCTCTCAAGACAATACACACAGTGGACCTTCCCATTAAACACGCCTTCGCCTGCCTCAAAGCTTTCTTACTGACAACCCTGCATTTGGTCCCCTCAAGTCCTTAATCTGCACCTTCGAGATATACGACAAATTAGCAACACATCCTTTCTAAATGTCCCAAAGTAGCCAGGTTCCTCAGAACTCTGCTGTTGTGCCTGTGCTCCACTCTGTTATGTTTGAGTTGCAATTCCTCACCCAGCCTGTTCAGAAACAATGATATGTACCCTATAATGTGTGCATTTCAATAACAGGTGTCCATCTCATGACTCTGCACTTTCCTGTAGCCTGCTGCATACTGATAATGTGTCAGTGTATTACTTGTAGCTAAGCTGAGTTTCAACGCAACACTGATGAGAAGGTTAGCAGTGATACACACCCTTGCTTTGTGCTGCATACTGTCAGCTGTAGTAATCTGAAAGTTTACTCACCTCCTTCATGCATGCTCCACAAGGGCTTAGCTCTCATCCACCTGCCAACAAACCTGACCATGGGTGGTGCTGAATCATGTGTCTGCACACATTTTTGAAGGAGAGTGTTTGCTTTCACAGCAGTTCTGCAAGCATCCTACACACTTCTGCAGACCACCAGAAATGAGCTGTGTGCAATGTGGAAACTTTTGAATGTCAAACCAATAATGGTACCTCCGGCCTGGATTTTGATGCTGTGCAATTGAAGCTCTGCTATGCTGCACCTCTGTTTCCAATAGCTTGGGCTGTCCCTTTCGGCTATAAGCACCCCCAAATCAAAGATGAGCTACTATCCTGTCTGGCTGTGACTACACTATGCCTTATTATCGGAAGCCCGACGTTCTGTTTCCTTGTTACATTCCTGTCAGCATTATTCAACTTCGGTACCTAGTTGCTCTCTTCTTTTAAGTTTAAGTTTAAAGGGGTTTATAAAGCGCCTGGTGACGCCTCCCGGCGTGTCATCTAGTATGCCATGATCAGTGCCTCTCTCTGTGACTGTATGGTTAAAAGTGAGAATGTTGTCAAGTCCATAAACCTCACCTTTTGAAATCTTTGGCACTTTTTCATGTCAAGACCCCTATCTAAAGTTATGCTTTGAAAGCCTATTCATATCCTTCACAACCTTCACATATCCGGACAAGAAGAAGAAGCCTATGCTCCTATGCCTTGCAGGGGTAGACATTCTCAAATATTATGGCATGCTAGCTGTTGCAGGGCAAACATAACAAAATGATGGACGGAGTGCTGAAACGTTTCAACCACTCATGTCCAGTCAAGAGATCTAGGTTGAATCCATTGTTCTTTTGCCCACTATGCCAACCCAGTTTGGACCCAGTTGTGTCCAAATCAGCCTTTTCCTTGCTCCTCATGGGATCAGTCCAGCCTGAATTGCCAGGTAAAGTCCCCTCTGGACCGGGAAAAAGCCTCCTGGGACCGGTTTCTGGGTATATCCCCCTCATCAGCCAGGCTAGTTTGAATCCAGTGACACAGTGAGCAAGCGACCCATGTCTGGGCATGCCCTTGTCCATTTAGGGCGTACATAGCAAAAACGACAATATGATGAACAAAGTTCTGGGGGGCGTGGCTTGGACGCCGATAGGGATGGCGGCGTGAGCCTGTAGCTCCGTGCCCGGTCCCGCAATTTCTCCTGATAAACTTCGCCTACGTGCAGCTTGCAGCGCGGGCAATCTGCACGGAACACCAGGGGTAGCGGAGGAGCATACTTTCGAAGAAGTAGGAGGCCGAATGGTGTAATAAGAACCGATTTCAGAGCAGGAGGTGCTGCGTTCTGACTACGAGATGGCGGCAGCCCCGAGCTGAAGAGACTGAACAATGAGGTGTGAAGGACCGCGGCTGGGAAATAGTGAAGAAAAACATCTGAAGGAGTGAGCGGAGTGGGGCTCCTGCCACGCGTGGCTCAACGGATGAGGCTGCGATAAAGTGCGCTCTCCGCCACTTCAGAGAATTACGATCGAGGCGACGATCCCCGCTGCCTAAGATGACGACCGTGTGAGGAAGACCTCGTTTCCTGAACGCGGCCCGAGACGATTGCTGCCGCTGAGAGTCAGACAACAGCGAGCCATGGAGGACTTGTGAAGAGGTGCACAACGGGGAAGGAGCGGAAGTAAGAACGAGTGGAACCTAAACCAGACCTCGTGGCTGTTTGATAGCACCGAGCAAGAGCCCCGACAAGGCATCACTCCCTGCACAGGGCGACAGATCACGAAGGCGATCGCTGAGCTGAATGAGGAGTGAGCCCGGGCGGGCTTCATCGGTTGAACAAGGTGGCACGGGACGTCGACTGTTGACGAGGTCGGCGACCGGCAGCGGCACTCTGGCACAGCACGGCCACACAGGAGGCGGTTGTGTGGGGATCGGTTGGTGCTGGGGGTCCGCACGTCAGATCAATACGGAGCAACACTCCACACAGAACACAAATCAGGCTCAACACAACATTTGCCTACTAGACCTGGTGTGCACTATCGGCTTCTCCACATTATTGTATTGGGACTTCCTCGAATCTACTGTCAAGGGGACATGGTGAGCCCACACAGAGGGCGACGATAGGCTGAGCAAAGAAAGGCTCTTGGGCCGCTAGGTGCTTGCAGGAGCACTGTCGGGTGTGATCACTGCCCACCCGGAGTGAAGTGCAACGGATAGTGAACGGCCATTTTGTACACAGAAATGAGGCCCTCAGGCTGAAGACGATTTAACCCCTGAAAGAGGTAGCCACTGCTTGGGAGGCACACTGAGACTACTGTGCGGGGAAAAAGATTGAGGTGCCAACATTACTCTTCGGATGGATGTAGGGACCGAGAAATTCCCTGGAAGCGAAACCGAAACGGCGCTCTCGGTGATCAAGATGGCCGCCAGTGGTCGTGAACTAAAAATGAAACAGGGGCATGACCAGGCGAAAGGGCCAGAAACGGATAGCAGGACCCATGTTGACCCAGAAGGCTCGGCGCAGGAACAGAGACTGAATAAAAGACTAGATGGCATACTGGAGGCAATAGCCGCGACCAAGGAGTCCCTGCATCAAGATATAGCGCAGGTCGCCACGGGACTGGGTCTCTTGAGCAAAGATCATGCTAAACTAACTAACAGAATGAAGGAAAATGAGCTACTGCTTCAGGAACTCAAACCGGTGGTGGTGACCGCAGAGAACAAACTGACAGATATCCTTGGTCGCCTGGCGACGCTGGAGAAGCGGGTGGAGGATTCCAAAAGCCGAAATAGGAGGAACAACGTGAGGGTGGTAGGCCTGCCGGAAAAAGTTGAAGGGGATGACGCAGTAGCCTACATGGAGAACTGGTTCAAAACGGTTGAGGCCCCAGAGGGTCTCTCCCCTTTCTTCTCCCTGGAACGAGCGCACAGGGTCCCTGCCCGCCCACCCTTGCAGGGCCGCCCACCCAGAGCAATGGTGGTCAAGATTTTGCATTTCAGAGACAGAGACCTGCTGATACAAAGGGCACGCTCGACGGGCCCCTTCCAGGTGGACAACAGTTCGGTCACGGTTTTTCCCGACTACACGCAGGAGGTCCAAAAACGCAGGGCCTCTTATCTGGCAGTGAAAAAAGAACTGAGGGATGAGGGCATACAGTATTCCTTGCTCTTCCCGGCCAAGTTGCGAGTGATCCTGGATGGGACGACCCAATTCTTTCAGTCTCCCGACGAGGTGTGGTCATGGCTCGAGTTATATCGTGCTGGTACGGACCGAAGGGGTAAGGGAGAGAAAGAGAGACAAAAACCTATCCAGGTGCGAAAGTCACAACGCATCCGCAAGCGGAATAAACTCAAGAGAGCGATGCGGGATGATCAGATGGTGGCGGACAGAAAAGGAGCTTTGGCAGCAACGGCGGTCATAATGGGCTCACAACAGGAGGGACAATCAATAGGTTCGGACTCTGAAGAGGACGGAGGAAAATCTGGAGGAGACATTTCGGACGTTGATAGCTCTGGGGGGCCGGCGGTCACCCCACAGACGGCAGATGGACTCTTTAATGAATGACACTTAGAGTGAGGACCATACTCACTAATCGTGTTGGTGCAGATTGCCCTGGTGTTCTGTGGAATAGCAGGTATTGTGTTGAAACACCACATGGGGTCGTGGGCTCGGGGCGAGGGCCTTGTCTGCCCCCGGTCGGCTCTGAATCACCCTCTCGTTGCCCTTAAGGCCTTCTGTAGTGACGACTACAGAGTAGTAGAATGTGTTTTGTGTTACAGGTTTGGATGGGGGCTGATGTCGTGTTATTAGGTCCTGTTCTGGGGAGAGGGGTTGGGGGAGTTTTAGGGGGTGTTTTGAGTGGGGGGTTTTGCTGCAATGATGTGGGTAGCCGAGTAACACTGTTGGGATGGTTGGGGGATGGCTGCAATGGGGACGTTACCTAATTTGAAATGCCTTACATGGAATGTCCGTGGACTTCGAACAATGTCAAGACGATACAAGGAGCACGCCTATCTGGTAAGGCGTGGTATTCAAATAGCACTGTTGCAAGAAACTCACTTAACCAAGCAGGAATGTACTGCACTGCAGAGGAGGTGGCATGGCACATCGTACTCGGCGTTTGCCAGGGGGGTGTTGATATGGGTGAGAGCGAGGGTCCCTTTCCAGGCCACGAACCAGCTGGTGGACCCTGAGGGTCGATTCGTAGCGGTGGAGGGAAGGCTGTATGGCCGTGACGGGGTCTTCTGTAGTGTGTACGCCCCCAATGCTGACCAGGCCCGCTTTTTTGATAAACTGACAGGCTCGCTGGCACACTTCCTAGCGGGCAACGTCATACTGGGAGATGCCTTCAATTCGATCACCGATGTCCTACTGGATAGATCATACCCACCATTAGCCGACTCCCCAGTGCGCAGGTTAGCCACACACAAGAAAGACTGGCAGGAAAGGTGGGGCCTTATTGATGTATGGAGGGAGCAACCTCCCGATCTTAGGGACTATTCCTTCTTCTCGGCGCTACATGCATTACATGTTGGGATAGACTCCATCTTGTGTAGTGGCCCCCTGGCTGCCATGATAGCCCACACAGAATACCTGGTTAGAACCATCTCGGACCATAATCCCTTACTGATGACTGTGCAGTGGCAGCGAACGAGGTCGGCGGTTCCAACATGGAGACTGCGGCCTGATACATTAGAGGACCTGGTGTTCAGTGATACGGTCCACCAGGGCATCGAGCGCTATTTTGATGAGAACGAGGGTTCAGCTGCTACGAGGTCGATTGAATGGGATGCAGTGGAGTGGTGTGGCTCACTGGTTAGAGGCGGCAGACCCGAGAGCAGAGAACCGCCCGGGACCAGGGTTCGATTCCCGACACGGCAGGGTCTTGGACCAGGATCAGCGGACTCGATAATTCTCGCATCGGTGCCTACTCCAACCAGAGATCACACTCGGCAGCTCTGGGCATTAGCTTGCCTCATCTCCACAACGGCCCCTCACAAACGCCGGGGATGCCTGGTTTCACCTTGGAGACTCCCAGGAGGGACTATCTCACAGGGAATGCCAGGACGGGTTCCCCAGCGGTCTATAGCGCTACGAGGCCTGCGGTGCGGGTAGAAGTGCGCTTTACAAGACACACACAATTACAATTACACAATTACAATGAAGGTGGTAGTGAGGGGCATCTGCATGGGCAGGTTTTCGAATGAAAGGACAACGGTTTTGGCCGATTTGGGGAAGGCCGAATGTGTGTTGAGAGATCTAGAACAGCGTAGGCCTGAGCGACCAGACTTACAGGACCGGCTGCTAGAGGCGAAGGAATTGGTAGCGAAGGAAACAGAGCAACTGCGGTGTTATGATTATAAGTTGTATATCACCAAGGTGCATGCGGAAAGGGATAAGGTGGGAACCCTACTAGCTAAACTTGCTAATCCGGAACCTGGAGGTTGCCCGATCATGAGCATAAAAATGGAGACGGGAGAGGTAGTCTACTCGCAAGCAGCAGTTTTCATGCGCTTCCTGTCGTACTATACGACTCTGTATGAAAGTCGGGTAGAGGTGGACGTCCCTGCAATTGACGACTACCTGGAGAGTGTTCATCTCCCAGTGCTGGATGACGCTACCGCTAAGGACCTGGGCGGTCCCATAACGGTGTCGGAAATTCGGGTGGCCATCAAGCAGATGGCTAGAAATAAGACACCGGGGGTGGATGGCCTACCGATTGAATTATATGTGAAATATATTGATACTCTGGCGCCCAGGCTACTAGCGGTATACTCTGAAGCCATGAAACTGGGGCGCCTACCCCAATCGATGAGGGAAGCACTGGTGGTACCGCTGCTGAAACCTGGTTGGGAGGCCTCTGACGTGACGTCGTATAGACCCCTGTCTATGCTGACGGTGGATTACAAGATTCTGATCCGCATTTTGGCCACTAGATTACTGCCGCACATGACCATGCTGATCCACAGGGACCAAGCCGGGTTTATTCCTACTAGGAACACCTCTATAAACATCCGCCGACTGGTCCGCTTACTGGACGGCACCTTGGAAACAGATCAAAAACCAGCAGTTTTATCGGTCGATATCGAAAAGGCATTCGATAGCCTAGAGTGGAAGTACCTTGATAGGGTGCTAGAGAAGTTTGGTGTAGGGGGCGAATTCGGGCGCTGGACGAGAGTTCTCTACTCCTCTGCTACTGCCAGGGTACGACTGGGGTCTTTTATATCCTCCGACTACCCGGTGTGTAAAGGAACGAGGCAGGGATGCTCGCTATCTCCCCTGTTGTTTGCCTTAGCAATGGAACCACTGGCAGCGCAGGCGAGGACGGGGGCGCTGTACAATGGGATTGGACATGGTGGGGAGTTTCATCACATATCACTGTACGCAGACGATCTGTGGCTGTACCTAGAGGATACGGAAAGAGCACTAGAAGGGGCGGTAGAGATGTTGTCAAACTTTGGTAGACTGTCGGGCCTCAAGGTGAACTGGAATAAAACCTGCGTTTTTCCGTTGCGGGTGGATACGCCATATCCCACTCTTGCAGTGGATGTGGTCTGGAAGGGTACTTGCTTTACCTATCTAGGGGTCTGTATTTACCACGATGCCACGAATCTGCTGGAAGGAAACATAGGGCGCTGCATAAGGGCTCAGAGGGGGTGCATGACCTTTTGGGCCTCCCTACCTTTATCGGTGCAAGGCCGGGTGGCACTACTGAAGATGGTGGCTTTGCCAAGGCTGCTCTATTACTTCCGTACCTTACCTTCTTTGGGGGCACGGGAGGCGCAGGGTGGCATTGAATACTCTGATAAGACCCAAACTTGAAGGAGGGATGGCGGTTCCCGATTTTGAATTGTATTACCTAGCGGCACAATTACAGATATTAATGCAAAACATTGCTAAAGAATTTAGAGGCCCAGACCAGGAACGGGGGACCGGTATCCAGAGACACATCTTATCCTATATAATTATGCAACAGAAATTAGAATTGAGAGGTTTATCCATGGAAGAGAGAACCCTACGGTTGTGCTGGCACAGGAGCTTGAAGAGAGCGAAGGCAGCAAGGCCATACGCGCCGGAGATTCCTCTGGGGATGTTGACGGCGCTACCACATGGAGGCGATTGGTCCCCATTATCAGATTGGGAAGATCTGGGCCTACAGATGGTGAGAGACTTATATATTGATGGAATGCTGGTCCCCTTTAGGGTATTGCAAGACCAGTTTGGTCTCCCGGATGGGAGCTACCTCTTGCATGCAGCAGTGGTCGCGGCGATGCAGAAACACTGGAAAGGGGGGCTGGCGGAACAGGACACGACCATGGCCTGTCAATATGTGGTGATGGCTGCTGGAGCGATCAAAGCGTTTACCTGCCTCCACTCTAGAATGCTACATGCGGGACTAGAGCCACTAACTACACTGAAAGAGAAATGGGAGGAAAGTATAGGCAAACCTATCACGGACACGGTCTGGGGATATATCCTGAAGAGGACATGGAAGGGTTGCAGAAATGCCCGCTTCCAGCAGGTGCATTTTTTTGTACTGCATAGGGCCTATCTGACCCCGGGGAAGATCAGACGGTACTTTCGGGTACAAGATGCAACGTGCCCGAGGTGCTTAGCGCCTGAGGTAGAGCTTGATCACTTATTATGGGGTTGCCCGAAGTTAGGGACGCATTGGCCTGAGGTGGGGGAGCCTCTGAACGCAGTTACTGACCTGAAGTGGAGTTTGACATGGCGACATGCCTACTGCTTTGGTTCCCTCACACGACCAGAACAAAAATTACGAGTAAATTTATTGACCTAGGACTCATATTAGCACAGAGAGAGATTACCTGGCACTGGAAATCCAAGGAGGGCCCATCAGTTAGGAGATGGATGAATGAGCTGCTGAAATGGTCCAGATGTGAAAGTGTGATTAGATTGCGGCAGGCTGCTAGGACCGCTAACGATAAGAGCTTGGAGATGGCGAGGGCTTGGGAGACATTAGTGCAGGCTTTGAAAGACTATCTGACAGAGGATGAAGAGTAGAGACATCCGGAGAGGGGGGTTCCATAGGGCTTGTAAGAACGAATGCATAGAATCGTCAAGTGGCGAACTCTTGAGTCAGAACCTACAATTACAACCCACATCAGCAGCAGTTGGGGAGAGGGAGGGGTAGGGGGGTTACTAGGGATCCGCTGTAGCGACAGGAGGGGTGCCTGCGGAAGGGAATTGTGGCTACAAATGAAGGAAGAGGATATCCGGGCCAAGACACTTTGCGTACACATGGATTGGTCATCGATAGTCCCCAGAGAACACCAACACGGGAGGGCACTAGAATAGACCGAATAGTGCGGCAACTGATGCTACTGGCGTCACCCACAATGGGTGGCTGACTATAATTGGTGGTGAATTGGGGGGGGGGGGAGTTTGGAGGGTAAAAAATAAAGATACTAAATTATGTTGTTGACCAGACATCTCTATGAGATGGCCACCATGACATCTTTGCTGGAACGTACTGGTACGCCGCCCAACCTCCGGGATGTGGGCTGAATGGCTGTGTGCAATTTTATTGACAAGAATGTGCTTTGAGATGTCAAGAGTGAGAAGGTTGACCTACTTTGATGCTTTGTTTATAACTCTGCAATAAAAACATATTTTAAAAAAAAATGATGAACAAAGTTCTGAAACTTTTCAACCACTTACCCCCAGTCAAGAGATCTGGGTTGAATCGTTGTTCTTTTGCTCACTATGCCACCTCAGTTTGGACCCAGCATTATGCAAATCAGTCTTGAGCCTGCTCCTCATGGAAACAGTCCAGCCGGAACTGCCAGGCCAGGCCCTCCCTGAACCAGAAACAAGACTCTTGGGACCGGTTTCAGGGTATTAGCCCTCATCAGCCGGGCTTGCTTGAATTCAGTGGCAGAGCAAGCAGGGCCAGCATTCAGTTGGATGTGGTGGTGCTCAATCAGTAGACGTGTTCCATGCCACCCTTCAAAGAGCATGCCAGCACATGCACCTGACACAGCGAAAGAGAAGAAATCTGACCACAGTATATCCAATGGTGTTGATCTACTAAACTACAATGGTAGATTTTGAGACAACTAGGCAGTACCCTGCCAGACATCTTGACACTTGCCAGATCACTAGAACTCTCTAATTCCCGAGTGTCACAAATAGAGGCAGATTTAAAAGAGCCATTCAAAGCAAAGGTTATGCACATTGCATATTCCATAAAGCATGGCCGCAGCCAAAAGTGCACTCAGCCAAAATGCCAGATTCAAATAGTAGGTCAACTTGCAATAGTGCATATCGACAAAGGAGCATCCATATATGTCATGTCCATATCATAGTTTGATTTATTGTTGCAGCCAACCCAACTAAATCCCACAAAGGTCAAATTCTAGGCTTATGAGATTAGTACACCTCTACCACTGTGTGACATGTTCACTGCTTAATTAACACATGAAACACTGCAACACTACCTCAAGAGTGTATGCAGTAAATTTTCAAACATTTTGGTTTTGGTTAGCGTCACAAAAGTGACACTAACCAGCACTAAATGTTTTAGGGGAATTTACTCTCAGTACAAAACTTGGAAAGTACCCTAAAAGTAGCGCAAAGCAGTGCAAAGCAATGCTTTGCCTTACTTAGTGCCAAGGGGACGTTATATGGGTGGTACATGGGTGCTCCCATGCAACCATCCATGTCTTTTGATGCAAAATCCTATCTACAAAGAATTATAGACAGGGTTTATTGCCAAAAGTTAACACCACTTCAAAGGAGGCGCTAACAGGAGAAATGCTTTTATTTCTCCTTTCTTTTACAACTGTGCATGAGTTCTGCACTGTGCAGCACACATTCAAAGTGGGAAAGCTTTTAAACGTATCTAGGCATGGTATTTTGTACAGGAAGGGCACCTTTCCTGTACAAAACCTTTGCTAGACTCCTCACGCACACACCCTAGCGTTATGTCGCTAAGGTGTGTGTGTGTGGCGCTCGGCAGCTGAAATCAATGCCAGCACTAGGAAAAGGGGAGCAGAGTGCAATATCTCTGTGAATTTGGTGCTCTTTGGCTCCCTCCCTGTCACACAATGCAGCACAGCCTCATAGGGGTTGTGTTGCATGCCTTTTTAAAAAATCTGCCCATATGTCTCTCAAAAAAGCACAGGAATGCTTCTGAGCTGTGAGGCAACAGAAAATATTTTGCCTGCTATAGTTTGCATAGAAATTCACTAAATCAATTCCAACAATCACACGTGCCACTCATAGTGATTGAAAAAAAATAACTAATTATTAAATATTTTCTTTTTCTTTTTATATTCACTTATTTTTTCTTTTAATTCATAACATTGTTTCAATAAACATTATGAATATTAAGTGGACCATACAATAACAATACAATATTTACAATTTTTCAACAACAAAGACATTATATTACTTGTCGAACTACACCAAATTCACCAAATCTGAGCACGCTCAAATTCCCTCAAAACTAAGAAAACAAAGTGAATCTTTCGCTTCTTTGTTTTAACTGCTGCCGATCGCCTTTCGGCTTTTCAGCTTCAACCTGAGAAAGGCGATCGGCAGCAGCCGAAATGAAGAAGCAAATGATTGATTCTGGATTATTCATTGTGTAAAGTATCTCGCACGAGACACGCCGAGATGGCAATAATCTAGTTGTGTGCCAGCATTTGACCCGCCTGTTGTCGTTTTTATAAAATCACAATTGGACCAATACGTTTATTTTCAAAGTATAACTGACGTTTGTGGTGAAAAAATGCTGTGGGGGGTGTGTGGGGTGCTTCCACAGAGAACGAATAGGCTCATCTTCCAGGTCCTGAGGATATTTAGGGATATTTCTTTTATATGTCCGGGTTTTGCTTTTCAGTCTTGGGCCTATTTAATTCTAAGCCCTTTCTTTACAAATGGATCTATTTTAGTTGATTATATTTGGTAATTTATGACCATATTACATTTACCTGTTTATTTTATTACATAACCACAGACTCGGGTACATTTTAAAAATGTATCTGAATTTTACCATAAGAATCAAAGACAGATTACAGTGTTAACTCCATCATTCTGAAGAGGTAAGATTTCATTTATTTAGATTAAACTATAATTTCCAATGACGAGTACCTCAGGAAGAGAGGACACGGAGAAAAGGCACATTGACACAAATACACAGATTTATGGTTACCTCGGAAGGTGCAAGATCAGACCCCTCTATCCAAGAGTTTGGGCCCCTCGGAAAAATAACAAGTAACAGGTTCAAAACAGGATTAGGAAAGGGCTGATCACTTCTTCTGGATTTAACGCCAGCGTCAAACCCCTCTCTGATGCTAATATCCTCCTCGATTCTTCCGCATAGCTCCTTCCTAGTTCTATCGCCTCCCCTATTCTTCCGCAAAACTCCTTCCTAATTTTATTATTAAAAAATTCTAAGTATGCTTTCAGGTATTTCGTAATCTGCATTCGGACAGCATCTCTATCTCTCAGCGTTCTGACAGGGATCAGGCTTCCTCATCAAACTAACTACCCCAATTATACCTTTTGACGACATGATCCACCCCCAAATGTTTGAAACTTGTAAAAACTCCTAATTCTGATTGGACAAGCCAAGGGGATGATCATCACACCATGCTAAATTTGTCACTTTTTTTAAGAGCATTGTCTTATGTTCCCGCCCATTAATTTGTTTCTCTCAAGCTTTATTTCTCACCCATTTTTATAATGACTTTATTACATTGTATAACAATTATACATCTGTCCATTGAGTCTTCAGGATGTTCTGTTGTCTCTCAGGACATGGGAAAGGGTTGTCCTTGATCAGGTTCCAAGACTTGAGATCATGACTCCAGAGTTGTTTCCAATGTGCCTGTGCAAACGGACCACGTGGTTATTAGCCTCATCTCTCTTTTAGGTCCAATTACAAACTAACAGAGAAGTCAAAAAGACAAGATGTTAGATTCAAATAAAATGGTTTCACTGTATTCCACTTATCTCTACTCTAATCCCATTTAATAAAAATAATTCTATATGCATTAGCACTTAGTATAAAACACAGTTTCGTTTCAAGTAGAGCAGATGCTTAGCATGGGAGTTCTGAAGCGGCCATATTTAGTGTTACTGCGTAAAACCAAAGCTTTCCCTCCAAGCGTTATGACGTCATGAAGTTGGCGCATGCGCAGTTTATTTCCCACATTTTAGCGGCCATTTTAGTTCCATTCTGGTTACTTGTTAGTAGACACATAAGCAAGCTTCTCCTTATTCTAATATGTGTACGAAATCTGTGTACAATTAGTACCAGAAACAATTATTAGTAATTTATTATGATTTTATGAGAGGATTTATCCAGCCAGTTCCTTACATGCTAATCCTTGCTTCATCAATTCCAAGGTGTTCCCACGCAACTTCCATGGTTTTTAACACATGCCCAGATGTACAAGACCTTGTACACCTTGGAATGCACCAAAGAGATATGCCTCCCCAGATGATGCATAACAAGGAGTAATATCTTTATTTCTTCTTGCTACTTTCTCTTTCTAAACAGAAAAACGTTTCTCAGGATTGTTTTTGTGCAGGAAGGTGCCTCTTCCTGCACAAAAGGATCCTGCCTACAACTAAGTACCTTTGCACCATTGGTGCAAGGGTCACTGCATTGGCGCTAGGCTGCCAAAACTGCACCAGCGCTATGGAAAAGGACAGGAATGCACGGTATTTGATAAATATGGTTGATTCTTAAATGCAACACATTCCTGCCTTTTCACTGTGACACAGGGCGGCGCAGCAAGGTGACTTGCTGCGAAGCCCTGTGCCCGAAAAGTAAAAAATATGCGCCCTGGTTTAAAGCAAGTTAACAGTGAATATTTACTGCTATAGTCAGGGCTTCTGGTGCCTGAGTGAGAAGAGGATTGCTTTTTATCACTGCTCTTTCCCATCTATGGGTAACAAATTCTGAAATGGATAGCTAAAGCATTTTCATTGGAAGAGCACCATCTTGTGTTTTTTGTAAGAATTACTCTCCAAGAAATTTGTTTTAACAGTTTCACAATGGGAACATTCAAATGTAAAGCAAAGACTCAGTTTAATCTTAAGAGCCTACTGAAAATTAATCTTTTATTTTGAGCCATAAAACATATCAGCACCACAGGAAAAATCCTCTATGACACGTATGTCTATTTTCTTCTTTCTTTTCATAAGTAGATATAGCTTTATGACTTCTTATGTCAAATGCCATGTTTTTTAGGGACAGATAATTGTATTGCAATCAAATTTTTGATCTCTGCTCATTAACATTTCTAACGGCTAATTGCATAGTCATAAAAAGCATACTTTCCGTTGAGGACTCAATTAAAATACCTTTTACGCAATAGTACCTTTCTAATATATTGATTTTATTTTATTTCCTTGTAGCACTTTTATCCAAATGTCTTTATTAATGAAATTATACAATAAAATAATGACAAAGTAGCAAAGAGCATAAAATACAGTTAAACCAATAGAAGAATCAAGATGAAAACGTCAGAACCCCAAGTCGTATTTCACAAAACACAAAAAAATGAAAATAATAAATATATGTCTACAAGATTCAAAATAGTGAACATTTGTGATTCACAAAGTAATAGAACTTTTATGTGACCAGTTGGACCAGGATCATTCTGCAGGGTCATCCGAGATTTTTGGCTTCCTTTGCTAAACTTGTTTTTGTTGGCTTTTAGGACGCTGCGTAGTGTAACCTAGCTAACCAGTGGTAAAGTGCTTGGGCTCTCCCTTCTATCATGGTAAAATTGGTATACACCTGATTGATATAATAATAATGATAATAATAATAATAATAATAATAATAATAATAATAATAATAATAATAATAATAATAATAATAATAAAGATAAACCAAATTAAATAATGTGCATTGGTATGCCCCCTGGCGTGTCCCTGCACTAGAGACAGAGAGCCCCAAAACCCTACCGCCTAACAGTCCTACCTAATAACAGACATTTATAGGTCTCTAGTATATGATACTACATGTACCCAGGGCCTGTATATTAAATGCTACTAGTGGGCTGCAGCACTCATTGTTATACCCACTATAGTAGCATTAAAGTAGCACTGTAAAACATGTCTCAGGCCTGCAACTGCAGCCTGTAGTGCAGTTGATGATACTGCACAAAGGGCAATTAAGGGGTCTCAAAATTGGACCAATTATTCCACTTCCAAGGTTTCCAAACCATTTGCCTACTGCAGCAAATATATTACCAATTGCTTCCCAAGCACCTGTAACGTCCAACTCCTTCAACTCTCCTTTCAGGCCAGTCATGTTCTTAATATATTTCTTTAAGTCCTTACTCTTGTCATGAATATAGGTATAGCATTGCTGAACCTTTAACGTCTTGCAGACTCTGCCCTCTTTTGCGAAGAGGATGTCTAACACAAGACAATTTTGCAAAAACATGGATTTCACAGCTCCCATTTCAGAATCCACAATCAATAATGAACTTGCTGTACTCGGTGCTAGTATATACACTATGGTGGACAACCTTCTAATCTTGAAATCCTTCAAGATTAATTCCACAGGTGGAATCATTGTACCAAAAATATCTCCTACAATTTTAGCACCACTACTATCTTATTTAGTCCTAATTTTCACCTGGCAGTCGGTTGATAGAGACTGTTAAATGTATCCATTGTCTTAGCATTAAGATGTCTATTCAAATACTTGAGCTAAGTAACTGCAGAAAGTACCAAATCATGATTCGAGAAATAATATTGCAACTGTCCCTTTCCATAAAACAGACTTAACAGAAGGCTACATGTAACACCATACATGAGAGGAATGTGGTGATAGATAAATCCCTCTGCTGCTGACTCAGGTAACTACGTACAGACATAACAGTCCCTTGTATCCATAGTGTCAACATACTCATAAAGCAACTTAAAATAAGCATTTGAAGAATAATCTTCTCTAGAGGCATCTACGTGTAAAGCTTTCCAATCTAGTACATGTAATCTCTTTTCTGTAGGACTCGGGGGCTTAGGCATAACACTAGGCTTTAGCTCAGCTACTGTGGAAAATGTAGGTGAAGATAGTCCTACAAATAGAACAATTAGTACAACACTCCCAGCTATTAATATGCCTGCTAATATGAACCTATGGTTATCGTTTTCATCAGTTTCCATGACTTCTCTAGATTTACGACATTAAGCAGAGAATTTGCAGCAAGCAGATTTTTTCAGTATGCTTTACTTGTGCTGATGACACATAAAGCCCATAAGTCATGTGATAAGATTATTTACAAAGCCTTTGTGAGTCTCCCTTAGCCCTACTCAGTGTTCTTCTAATGTGAAACCCTTACGCTCCTTCAGCAGCCTTGGGCATAGGTAATCTTCTTAATTATTTTTAACAAAGTCTATTCAATTATCTCCATTCAAAAACGCATCTCAAAGTTCAGTCAAGAAAACAACTTAATGATAATCCGCATTGTGAAGTCAAAACCCAGCTGAGCTAAAAGTCTAGAGCTCTAGATTCACAGATATTCAGTTGGATCCTCACTTTTATTCTCCAAGTCTGAACGTTCTCTCTCTCCCTCATTGGTGGCAAAGCATATCCATTCAGGGGATGAGTACCTCCGACACAGCACTCTATCTCTTTTTGATCTCCTAAGTACAGGCTGTTCACTTTCACTGTCACTCAGGCCAGAATCCTCACTATTCTCTAGGATATTACTCAGTTCTCATTCCGCAGGCAATCTTACTCTCCCTTCTTCTTGCCTGCTCAGCCAACGGTCCTCGGTTTCTACTCAGTGTGACACTGCACTAGCCCTTGGCCAGGGTCTAAGTTTGGCTCAGGTAGCGTTTCAGAATACAACTTTTCAACTGTCAGTTCATCAAGCCCCTCCTCAGGCAGAGAATGTGCAGTCACAGGCGCTTGCCAAATCTCAGTACTCAGTGTACCCCCTTCTTGCCATCTCTCAGTTGTAGGTTGCACTTCAGAGAGAGGTACCGTCACACTCCAATCTACCAGTGTGGATTGCACAAATCCAGTTGGGAAGACTTCCACACTTCACAGCAATATTCATCACTAAGATAACCTGGTATGGTCCATGCCACCTAGGTTCCACACATGTTTTCAGAACGTGTTTCTTTACCAAGAGCCAGTCATAGGACTGAGTTCATGGCATTGCTCCAGACATGGAGAGGCAGCAACAGCTTCAATCTGGCAGGACACAGAATAGACCTTGTCAGCTTGTCCCTTGCAATAGTCAAGAACCATGTCATCTGTAATATTCACAAGCACATTTATGGGCACTGCAGGCATTCTCATTGCTCTCCCCGTGATTATCTTTTGGGTCGACAATTCTGTTTTTCGATCAGTAACATTCTGGAGACTCCTTTACTCAAAAAGGAATGCATCTGGCGACTTCAGGAACGTTGATGATCAGACTTTGGCCATTCGGTCTTTCAGAATACCGTTCACCTTCTTCACAATTCCCAGAAACCTGTTGCCAATACCTGCAATGCAATCTCCAATCCACTTGCAACGCTGCACACAATATTTTCAGGGCCTCATTATTGTATTGAGTCCATCGGTCTGACTGTAGCGAAGTCAGAAAATCAACCGTTGGTATGAGCTCCCTCAACAACAATTTAACAATTGTGAGACTATCATTTCTTTTGGTCACGTAGGCTTCAACCCAACACGAGAATATGCACACAATCACCACAACATTTCTCAGCCCTTTGTACACAGGCATTTTGATGAAGTCCATCTGTATTCTGTTGAAGGGCCCGCCTGATTTTCCTACATGACTCAATGTCACTGGAGTCCTTTTCCCTACCTTTCTCTGTTGACACGCAACACGTCCATGACACAATTCTTAAGTCACCAACATAAATCCTGGATTAAGCCAATGCTGCTTGAACAACTGAACCATGGCATCCCTCCCAGTATGAGCGGGTTCATGAAAATGTCTTGTCTTCGGGACAACATTCTGTCTGGTAACACTGGTCTGTCATCCACAGAAACCCATATGTTATCATCTCTTTTCGCACATCCTGCTGGGATCCAACCCTGCTGTTCTGCCTCTGACACATCCTCCTGCAATCTCTTCACTTCCTTCCTGGCATCAGTGGTCGACAACAAAAGGTTATAGTTAGCCTCACCTTTAGACTCTTTTGTGAATTCACCATTGAATCTTCGTGACCCATGAGCACAGTATCGGGCTACTTTGTCAGCATAACTGTTGCCCAAAGTCACATAATCATCATCACTAAGGTGCAGGCAACTGTAGAGTTCAAGTAGTCTCATTGCGTGCTCCCCATTGCAAATTGGTGATCCAGATGAGGTCATAAATCCTCTTTGTGACCATAACTGGTTAAAGTCATGAACAACAACAAAGCAATACTGACTATCTGTAAATATAGTCACTCTCAGCTGTTCAGAGACACCGCAAGCTCTAGTAAGAGCTATCAATTCAGCCACTTGTGCAGAGAACACCCCTCAAAGCCAGGAGTCTTCAATTACCCCTGAGACTGTGCAGACTGCATATGCAGCTATCAGGTTTCCTTCATTGTCTCTTAGACTGGAACCATTCACAAACAATATGTAATCATTTTCTACTAGTGGCTCATCTTTTATATCTGGTCTTGGCTTGGTGCGTAGTTCAGTGACATTGAGACAGTCATGCTCAACCTCCCCCTCCTCATTTCTATTCTCCAGGGGAGGTAACAAAGTGGCAACATTCAAAGCAGCACATCTCCTAAGGGTGACGTTGTCCGTCGCAAGTATGATCTGTTTGTACTTGGTTAAGCCGCTGTTTGTCAAGTGCTTTTTGCAGGTACATGTTAAGAAAATATCAACTGAGTGGGGCACAAGAACAGTTCGGAGATGTCCCATCACAATACTTTCTCACCTTTTTATGTTGACACTGACCTCTGCCATAGCTTTAAGGCACCCAGGCAGCATTGCGGCTACAGGATCAAGGGTAACAGGAAAATAAGCCTCAGGTTGTCTTGCATTTCCATGTATTTGTGTAAGCACTGAGAGAGTGCTGCCCTCCCTCTCACTGCAGAAAAGAGTAAACTATTGTAATCAGGCATTTCCAATGTTGGTGCACAACAGAGACTTTCCTCCAGCTCTAGGAAGGCAATTAAGCAGTTGATATTGCATGGTATTGGATCAGACACATCTTTGGGTGTCAGCCTCTGTAAAGGCTTAGCCACTAGACAAAAGTTGGGTACCAGCTGGCAACGGTAGCCCACCATTCCCAGAAACACCCTGACTTCTCTCTGTGGGGTTTTCAGATTCATTTTAAGAATTGCCATAATTCTTTTTTGCAACACCTTCCTCGCTCCTTTCTCAATTTGATGTCCATGAAACAAGACTTCTTTCTGACAATACTGCAACTTACTCGGGGACACTTTATGTCCATTCTCAGCTAAGTGGTTCAACAATGCAATGTTGTCTTGTTTGTAAGCTTCCTGAGTATCTGACGCTATTAACAGGTCGTCGATATACTGAATTAAGACAGAGTTGCTGGGCATGATCAGAGGTTCGAAATTGCTTTTGGGGGTCTGATTAAAAATTAAGGGGCTCCCTATATAACATTGTGGGACTCAGCACCAGGACAAAACACAGTTCTGGAACTGAAAAGCGAGGAGGTACTGACTGTCCTCATGTAAGTGGACAGAAAAGAGGCCTCGCACAAATGAATGACAGTGAAGCACTCAGCCTCAAATGGAATTTGACAGAGAATCACAGCTGGATTCGGTACCACAGGACAACAGGGACGGACAATGCTGTTAATATTTCTCAGGTCCCGCACTATGCAGTACATACCACTAGGCTTCTGCAAGCAAACAATGGGTGAATTACATGGACTCCCCATTATTTCCTTCAAAACGCCATGTTGTATCACTGATTTAATGATTGGAGTAATCCCAGCAATTGTTTGAAGGGCCATATTATACCGTGGGACTCTTGGGTACTCAACATTGAGCTTTCCTTTTATGCGAATAGGCTCAACTACGTTTATGAGACCAATATCTTATCCTGAAACATCATAGACCTCAGGCTTCACGGTATCCCTAAGGTCCGGTGGTAAATCCTCATTTGTCATCAAAGGATACAATCTAACAGTTTGCCCTTGACTCACCAATTTAAATGCAACTTTTTCATCTTGAGTTTGAAACTCCCCCCAGACCGGTAGGAGTGGGTAGGTCAAGAGTCCCCGCAGAATCTGCTGAACTCTTCACACATGAGAAGTTCTCATGTCTGACCCACCGGGTACTGTTGATGCCTGGTTAGTCTACAGAATTGGGTAGTTCCAGACTTGACAGGTAAACCATATTAGGTAGATACACGGGTGACGTGAATATAGATCCATGTCACTGACTAAATAAGTGTAGATAGTTTTCTCTATTTCGGTCCTGAAGAATCGCACGCAGAATATACACTATGCGAGAAATATGTTGACCATCACTCACTAATAGGGATGCTGAAACCGAGATATTAAGCTTAGGGGAGCGCCCTATTATTCATTTTACTTAGGGCAGGAGACCTCCCAAATAAAGTTTGATTTCATAGGTACTCCCAGTCCTATTTTAATTCACTCAAACATCATATACATCTACACACTTTGGGCCCCTTACCCCACTTCACCAAACGGCGATTGGAAAAAGATCTCTGAGAAAGTGCCCTTACTACAGGGAGCGCGTTGGGTATTGCACCGCCAACCCAACGAGGAGCAGCCCAGATGATGAAGCATGACACCTGAGAGGGTCAAGTTGGCAGTGTTTCCCTGACTCTGATATTAATTCTTTTAGGAACAGCTGTTGTAATTTGGCAGCGATTGGGGTTAGCATTTAGCTGAAGCCATCTTGTTTTCGGAGCCATATTGTCTGCCATGTGCTCACCATGTGCTCTGTCCTTCCTTACTGTTGTTTACTCTTGTACTCTGCTTATGGACAGACTATATTTAGATTCTGCTACTCTGCACTTGTGCAGAAGACACTGTAACTGTTCACACATATCTTAGTCTGTAACTGTCAGGGTATTTTTACTGCAATTAGCAAACTACTAAGCTCCGCCCTACTGTTAACTGTGCATTTCTGTATGACCTTTTATGTATGTAAACCTTCTCATCTGTACTTGTACCGCCTTCTTCTGAGCCCCTGTGTGGGTATAAAAGGACCATGTTCCTTCTGTTCAGTGTGCTACTTCATACACTACCGAAGGGTGTTGTGTGAATGTAGTTCCACCTCATGTGATTAATAAATACCTTGTTTTATATTCCAGTTCCTGTGCCAACTTCTATTCTATTGGTCTGAGGACTTGTGCAGAGAAGGGTGAACCCTTAGCACTGTTAGGCCTAGCTAAGCTCACCACGACAAATTGGCGCCCAACCAGTGGGGCTCATTGGTGACTTGGATGCCCGATGGAGTGGTCAAAACGAAGGATTGGAATCTTGCTGAAGACGATCTCTGCCAGAGGAGACCCACGTCTTGGCAACCATGGTGTTTTTCCTCTCTTTCTGACCTGAGCCTCCAGGTGGTGCCGGTCCTCGAATGAGATCTCTTCTGTTGATTCGCCGTGCAGTGACCATTTGGTCGATTCAAGAACTTGGTAGTTGGAATCTGGACATTTGGGAATGGTAAGGTTGTTTGATGCGATGCTTGCTGTTTGGTTTGGTATTTGTAGTGGCCAATTTTGGGATTTTGGGATTTGGGTACATATATAAATTGCAATTTATATAGGCAGGTAATGAGGAGATTTTCTCTACTTTGTATAAGATTTGAATGGCACAACGTGATTTAAGTGCTACTTTGTGTATAATACTGCATTTTTTGCACTATTTTTGGCATGCCTGTTTCTAGCACAATTCGTATAATGTGTTGCTTTTGTGGTGGTACTAGTATGAGACTCAATGAGACACAACCGGCCCTCCCGGAGGGGACGCCTAACAGGGATATGTATATTAAATGTGGCATTTCTTCTATGATGTACAGCACATTATGGAATAAATATACTAGTAAGGATCCTGAGTTGCTTTGGCCTATGCAAGGGTCATTTGATTTACGAAAGATTCAGTATGTGGAACAATGTATGTTTAGGTGAAAGACTAAGCAAGATATGTTTGACTGTGTACGAATGTGGGAGAAAGAAGTGCATGAACGAATGAAGCAAGAGCAAGCCTTGATCGAAAAAGAACAACGAAAAAGTATTCATGCGAAAGCATTAGAAATTAAAAATAAAGAAATAAAAGAGAGAGAAGATAGGGAGCGTCATTTGCAGGTAACTGGCCAATACGCTGTTCGGCGACCCCTCTATCCTATCCGTAACAAACCACAAGATGATTCCCTTGTGATAGACCGTTCTCCGCCTCTGTATACTTTTCCTTCTGCTCCTCATGAGTCAGATAAGGACTCTGCTACAGAGCAAGAGAAATGACGGAGAAATTATGGGAAACTCGATCTATGTTGACCGCTGAACTTGCGCCTGACCTTAGATCCGCTGCTCGCAAAGAAGTTAGTGGTGTTGCTCCTGCTTCTGAATTAGATAACATTAAAAACTGGCAGGAAGGGGAGCAACTATATTTTACCGAGACATTCGCCGCAGAGGTCATTGAGCGGTTTAGGAAACATTCTGGAGAGTTGGAACCTGATGATATAGCAAATGACTGTAAGCGAGTGCGTGATGGTCTTTTTGTCTCTCTCAGGTGGCTGACTCAATGAGACGTTTGGTTAAATTGCGTGCTGAGGCAGTCCGTTTGCGAGAGGAGAAAAAGGCAGCTGACACAGCTGCACAAACATCCCAGACCAGCGGGATGCAGGCTTCTACTTCCGAAACAGATAAGAATGTGGTAGTTCATGTGAGACCTATGCGGGAAGCCGCACCTTTTATGTTCCTCCTAGAGGTACGGTAACAGATGATGATACGAATTCCACTGATGCGAGGGGTTATTTTATTTATAGTTGGGTTTACACTCCTTCGAATAGAGCAGAAGTTATGGCTCTTAAAACTGCATTGCCCGATCCGCGGAAAAATCCAGCCGCTTTTTATGAGGCAGTTGAGGGTGCTATTAACTCTTGTACCATAACTCTGCCAGATATCGATATGTTTTTTTGATTGATTTTACCCCCTGATATGTGGAGAACTGTTTGTAAAGTTGATGATCGTGCGTCTTTTGGAGTGAGATGGAAAGATTTAGAACAAATGGAAGTAGAAAGGGAACCCACACAGAAACCATGTCAGCTAATTTTAGATCTTCCTGCAGCTATATTAGTTAAGTTAGAGATGAGTATTTCCCCTAAAAAGATAGACTGGACTATATTAGCATCCTGTAACAAAAGACAGATGAATCAGTTTCTGACTTCTTTACACGTTTTGAGGAGGCATTCCACGATTTTAGTGGCCAGTCATCGACAGATGACAGGGGCAGGCATCTGTTTGTCGACAAATATGCCGCCAACCTTATGACAGGAATAGCTAGTCGCATAAAAGCCAATGAGATTTCATGGACTACCTCTTCTCTGGTTTCTCTTTTGACTATGGCTCAGTATCATGTACGGCAGGAATTAGAAGTGAAGGGTAATGAGGATAAGAAGACTAGGAGTTAAAAACAAAGGTTATGTTAGCTCAGGCTTATGGTCCGCCTTCTAGAGGTGGGTGTTGACGTGTGTCTTATGGTCTGTCTTTTCCTCCTTATGCTCGTCTGCCTTTGTCTTCTGATCAGTGTGCGTACTGTAAGAAATTTGGACATTGGGCTGCCGATTGTACTGCGTGCTCAGCAGTATCCACGTGGACGGGGACAAATGAGAAATCGTTCAGGATATTCGGGGCCTAGAGGAAGCACGGATGATCATGCTAGGTTTGATACTAATACGCGTGGACAGAATGGTTTTAACACTTTTGATAGACAGAACCAATATCAAATGTCTGACTGTTTGCCGTCTGATTTTAAAGATTCTGCTTATGCATAGGACTGCCTAGGATGGAGTAAGGAATCAGTTGAAGTTCCAGTAGATCAGAAGGGTTCCTATGTTACAGCACATGTTTTGGGTTCTACTGGTCGGTTTCTGGTTGATACAGGAGCTACTCGTGGCGCCTTATCTAAACAATTGGTTCCAAGGGCTCCCCTGTTTGGCTTAACAATGACATTGATAGGTTTCGATGGAACACCTTCCTTTAGCCCACTGTAACAACCACTTGCATTTCATGCTGATAAATTTACTGCCCCATGTCCATTTTTGCTTTCTCCGAATACGCCAGGCAATATTGTGGGTCTTGATACGCTCAAGTATTTCAGGGCTACGATACGATGTTCTAAAGAAGGTGTACGTGTTATTTTGAATGACAACTACCCCGTGATTGAGAGATCTTGTCTTGTTAAAGAGGACATTGCATTAGCTTCACTCCCTAGTACTTTCTGGGCTACTTCAGACACCGATGTAGGGCAAATGGTTATTCCACCAGAGGGCGCTTCATTGCCACGCTTGCCTCAACACAAAATTTCTCAAGAAGGCAAAGAAGCACCTGCACGCATTGTCCATGATTTAATTGAAGTGGGGGTTGTGGAAGAAGTTCCTCACAATACTTGCAACAGTCCTATTCTTCCCATTTTGAAAAAAGACACTGACACTAGGATTTACAGATTCATCATTGATTTGCGAGAAGTTAATAAAATTGTAGTACCCCAATACCCCGTGGTTTCTGACATAACACTTCTTACCTTAGTTCCTCCGACAGCAACTACATTCACTGTGATTGACCTCAAGAATGCTTTCTTTTCGATTCCTATTCATCCTGATAGCCGATATTTGCTTGGCTTCACTTTGAACAATCGATCGTACAGATTTTGTAGAATTCATCAAGGGTATACTGAGAGTCCTAGTATTTACTTGATTCTTTCACTTTGCCTGAAGGAGTGGCTCTCATACAATATGTCGATAACATCTTGTTGGCAGCCAATACACCTGAACAGTGTGAAAAATATACTTTGTCTTTGCTTTCCTTTCTTGCTTCACACCACCACAAAGTGCCACGGAAGAAATTGCAATATTGTAGACTGAAGGTTACCTACTTAGGTCACCTTCTATCTAAGGAGGGGCGTGCACTTACACCAGATCGTATTTAAGCAATTTTAGACACACCAGTGCCTTGTACTCAGAAAGATGTCCGTGCATTCATTGGTCTTACTTCTTTTTGTAGGCAATGGATATTAGGTTTTTCACACATTGTTAAACCCTTATTGGCACTTCTGACCAAAGACACTTCAATGCCCCTTCCATGGACGACTGAATTCCAGAATGCTTTTCGTCAGTTACGTCAAGCTCTTTGCTCTGCACCAGTGTTAGGCACTCCAGATTACATGAAGGCTTTTACACTCTATGTACACGAGAAAGATGGGTGTGCATTGTCAGTCTTAGTACAGACACACAGTGACAAGCTGCGTCCCTGTTCATATTTTTCAGCTGTTCTTGATCCTGGTGCTCGTGCATTGCCTGGGTGCTTCAGTTCAGTTGCAGCAGCAGCAGCTGTGTCCATACGTCAGAGTGAAGGGATAGTTTGTCACATAAATTGTTGGTGCTAGTACCCCATGCGGTCGATGCCCTTTTGAACCAGACTAAAACGCAACATTTGACTAGTGATCGTTTGACAGGATACAAATTGACACTGTTGACCCCTCACATTACCCTAAAGAGATGTGAAACTTTGAACCCAGCTACTTTGTTACCATATCCAGCGACTCAGACTCAGTCACAGGAGTCTCATGATTGTATATTCCTTACTGAGGAACAGACAAAGGGTTGCGTCGATTTGCAAGATATGCCCCTTTCAGATGTAGAGGGAACTATGGGTTGATGGGTCTTGTTTGAAGTTACCAGATGGCACGACCTCAGCTGCATATGCAATTATTACACTTCAGACGGTAGTGGAGACAGCTCGTATACCACAGAAGTCAGCTCAAGCAGCTGAGCTAATAGCTTTGACTCAAGCGTGTGAACTCAGCATTGACTTGCGTGTGAACATCTGTGTAGATAGCCGCTATGCTTTTTGAGTGGCCCATGATTTTGGCCTACTTTGGAAGGAAAGAGGCTTTCTTACATCCCACGTGATGCAGATAATGCATGGAGAAATAGTGCATAATCATTTGACTGCACTGACATATCCGAAGAAAATAGCTATTGTTAAGTGTAGCGCACACAAGAAAGTGACTGATAAGACAGGACAAGGCAAACGCCTTTGCATATCGCACAGCCCGTGAGACTGCGATGCAGCGAAGCACTTCATCAATGTACGTAGTGAAGTCACAAGCTGAACTTTGGCATGATGCTAGACAAGAAGTGCTAGACATACAGAGATCTGCTTCTGTGGAAGAACTTGACCAATGGTCTAAAGAGGGAATGTTGGGTGATGAGGGCTGTTGGCTCAATAAAGAGATGGATAAGTGGAAACTGCCTATAGCCTATTTACAGCCTATGGTTCAGATGGCACATGTGCAGGCACATGTTGGAGCCTCAGCAATAACGAAATTGCTTATGCAAGTTTGGGAGCATCCAGAAATTGGAAGCACAGCTAAAAGGATAGTACAGTCCTGTTTGATCTGTTGGTAGTACAATCCTGGTAAAGGGACACAGACTCCTACAGGAGGGTTTGCTACACCAACCTCACCTTTTGAAGTTTTGCAAATGGATTACATCAATTTGAAAGTTGCAATAACTTGAAGTACGTTCTAGTGGTGGTATGTGTCAGTAAATGGGTAGAGGCATACCCTACAAAGGATAATACGGCTCTCACTACAGCAAAGGTGCTTTTAAAGGAATTCTTCCTTAGATTTGGTGTTTGCAAACTTTTGTGGAGTGACAACTAAGTATGAGCGCAAAATCCGTTCCGCTCGCGGATTTTGCGAATTTTCGGTAAATTCCCAATCCGCGAACTCCCGCGAATTTACCGCGAATTCGCAAATCCGCGAGCGGCGGATTCCGGTGGCAAAAGTTGAAGCCTGGCTGGCCTGTCAACTTGTAACTATTTTAGGATGGCGCCGGCAAGCTGCCAGCGCCATCCTAAAATAGTTACTAAGTTAGCTTCAACAGGAAGCTCTAATAGATAAAATAAAGCAGGTGCTCGCACCTGCTTTATTTTATCTATTAGAGCTTCCTGTTGAAGCTAATTTAGTAAGTATTTTAGGATGGCGCTGGCAGCTTGCCGGCGCCATCCTAAAATAGTTTCAACATGCCCTTCCTGTGAGCCCAAAAACAATCGTGAGCGTCGTCGAGGCAGGTGTGCCTTCTTCACAAATCTACCGTGGAAAATCAGCTGTGATGCTGGATAGAGGCTTTTGCATCCTTGACTTTCACGAGCGCAATACCCGTGCTGTTTCTGTGACCAGGAGCTTATTTCTCTTCATCTGCTGAACTGATCTTTCTCTGACCTTTTATACACACAAGAAGCATGTGTGAACTCGCATGGTAGCCCTGCCCGTTTGGCCCCGCCCACACACTCGCGGTTTGCACCGTCGTCCCGCCATTCACCCACTATGATGGACAGCTCACTCAAGGGACCCCTGTGCCCTTTGGGGCGATTGCATAGTAACACACACATGGTCGCTCGAACTAGTTGATGCTCAAATTCAGTGACTCATTCATTAGCCCAAAAACAATCGTGAGCGTCGTCGAGGCTGGACAGGTGTGCCTTCTTCCCAACTCTACCGTGGATAATCAGCTGTGATGCTGGATAGAGGCCTTTGCATCCTTGACTTTCACGAGCACAATACCCGTGCTGTTCTTGTGACCAGGGGTTTCTTTCTCTTCATCTGCTTAACTGATCTTTCTCAGACCTTTTATACACACAAGAAGCATGTGTGAACTCGCATGGTAGCCCTGCCCGTTTGGCCCCGCCCACACACTCGCGGTTTGCACCGTCTTCCCGCCATTCACCCACTATGATGGACAGCTCACTCAAGGGACTCCTGCGCCCGTCGGGGCGATTGCATAGTAACACACACATGGTCACTCGAACTAGTTGATGCTCAAATTCAGTGACTCATTCATTAGCCCAAAAACAATCGTGAGCGTCGTCGAGGCTGGACAGGTGTGCCTTCTTCCCAACTCTACCGTGGAAAATCAGCTGTGATGCTGGATAGAGGCCTTTGCATCCTTGACTTTCACGAGCACAATACCGGTGCTGTTCTTGTGACCAGGGGTTTCTTTCTCTTCATCTGCTGAACTGATCTTTCTCAGACCTTTTCAAACACACAAGAGGCATGTGCACTCGCATGGAAGCCCCGCCCCAAATTCGCGGATCCGCAAATCCGCAAAATCCGCGGATCGTGGATCTGCAAAATCCGCCCATGCTTAGTGACAACGGACCTCATTTTATTGGGCAAGTTGCTGAGTATGTCCTGAAAGGATTAGGGATCAAATAGAAGTTCCATGCAGTCTTTCACCCGCAATCAGCAGGATTGGTGGAGAGGTATAACGCTACTTTGAAATTGAAATAAGCAAAAATACTGGCTTCCACAACTTTGAAATGGCCTGATGCGTTGCCCTTGGCATTGTTCTCTATTAGATCAGTGCCACATTCAAGATCTGGGCTTACACCATATGAGGTGGTATTTGGGAGACCAATGAACATTTGGGGAGTTCCGAAGCCATGCCCCATACATGATGTACCATGTGTTCTGATGAGTAACTACTTAGCACAGTTGACTGACAGTTTGATTTCTATTCATCAACAGGTTTGAGAAGCTCTTCCTGACAGGTCCACTGGTGAGGCCCATATACTCCGGCCCAGAGATCATGTAATGGTAAAAGTCTTCGAGAGGTCGAACAGCTTGGAGCTCAGGTGGCGAGGACCGGAATAGGTGCTCCTAGCTACGAGGACAGTAGTTCGAGTGACGAACAGGAAGAACTGGGTTCACAGCACTACCTTGGTGGAACCTGCTGTGCTGACCGACCATCGAGAGATTCTGGATACGGAAAAAGGCCACGCCATCTCACCTGACGAATCTGAGGAAATCTTCCCGGACCACATGATCCCTAGAGTATCCCGATACCAACTGAGACCAAGGAAAGAGCCTGTATTGTTGAAAAAGACTGGTTGAGCTACTGTCCTGGGTTTGTGAAACGGAGCTGACGTGGCAAGGGGGGGATCAGTCCTACATAGTGACATCCATCTTGACCCTCGGTGAAGAAACCAACGGCTGCCCAGGACTTTAGAGCTCCAACGATTGATTCAACAATGAAGTGATCATGTCTGCATGGAGATCCACTGTTAGTAAGATCGGTAATAAAAAGGCCATATGTGCTGTAAGATTTGCTGTTGCTATGGTAGTTGTAGCAGTGACACCTGGTTTGTTGAGAAAGTGGCTCCTTCTCAGCAGCTTCTGATCGCCACTACTCTAGTACCAGCTAAACATCATTACTTTACGCTTCCATACCATGAGTGGAAGCATCGACAAACCTACCTGAACAACACGTTTATTCAAATGTTACATCACACTCACAATGCCACAAAAACTACCTGTTGGGTGTGTAGGATGATACCTGCTCACCAGAAGAAGGGAGGAACACCTTATATTCTTCTTCCTTTCTCACATAATGGTTCTTGCCAAGCCTGGTTTCCGCTTTTGTTTGCTTCTGAAAAGGCTAACATTTCAAGGATGACAATAGGACGGATAAATTATCATCTCAATAAAGTGTGTTATCCAGATGAAGAAGGTTATCCTCGAGCTGAGGGGACTAAATGGGAATGGGAGGAGTATCGACCTGAGAATATTTCTACGCCATATGTTTTTCCAAATATGAGAACTATTAAGATCAATGGACCATTTGTGATTTCTGTTACTAGAGCTAAAGTAGACTTGTGTATAGGCAGTGTTGGGAGAATTCCAGTAGGAAGAAGTGAGTGTACTGTGGTATTGAAGGTGCCAATAACAGTAGTTTCATACCCTCACATAATACCTACTTTGTCTGTGGTAACAAGGGATATTACCAACTACCTGTTGGGTGGTCTGGAATATGCTATGTGTCCTTTCTGTTACCCCCTATGTTTCTGACGCCTGCATCGTATCATAAGGATTTCAAACTGTACAATGATATTTCTAAGAACAGATATAAGAGGACAACAAGTACCGATGAGGTGGACCAGACTGACACCACCTTGCAACAATAAGTTGATTTCAGTTTGGGCTTCTTTTTCTTTGTGAGTGCTGCATTAAATAGCAGAAAGATAAGATGATTGACTCATGTTGTGGAAGCTGTTACCAATCAGACAGCTATGGCACTTGGGAACATTACAGAAGAGCTGCAAGTTACGAGGATTGTAGCACTCCAGAATCGTATGGTTTTAGATGTGGTTTTGGCTGATCAAGGTGGTGCATGTCACATCATCGGTAGTAGTTGCTGCGTCTACATTCCGGATCACTCACCTTCAGCGTTTGATGCAATCTCTAAACTGCATAAGATTGCTGCTGAAATTCACCCAGAGACTGGCACTTGGACTTTCGCCAGCTGGTTTTCGACATTGTTTGTTACCTGGGGCTGGAAGCTATTGACCATCCTATGTGTAATACTAATAATACTATTGATATGCTGTGTATGTATACAACGTGATCCAATGCTTTGCTCCATCTGCATCACTGCCTGTATGCCTGTTAAGCGAAATGTTGCAGAAATAAATGCAAAAAAAACACATGCTGAATAAAGAGATTGCTGAAATGATGTAAATAAACGTACAAGATGTGAATCCAGATTACCCCAAATAAACAAATGTCTTCAGCTAATGCTAAAAGGGTCGTTTGGTGTAATTTGGCAGTGATCAGGGTTAGCATTTAGCAGAAGCCATCTTGTTTTTGGCAGCCATCTTGTCTGCCATGTGCTCTGTCCTTCCTTACTGTTGTTTACTCTTGTACTCTGCTTATGGACAGACTATATTTAGATTCTGCTACTCTGCACTTGTGCAGAAGACACTGTAACAGTTCACACATGTCTAAGTATGTAACTGTCAGAGTATTTTTACCACAATTAGCAAACTGCTAAGCTCCAGCCCTACTGTTGACTGTGCATTTCTGTATGACCTTTTATGTATGTAAACTTTCACTTCTGTACTTGTACCGCCTTCTTCTGAGCCCCTGAGTGGGTATAAAAGGACCATGTTCCTTCTGTTCAGTATGCTATCTCATACACTACCGAAGGGTGTTGTGTGAATGTAGTTCCACCTCATGAGGTTAATAAATACTTTGTTTTATATTCCAGTTTCCGTGCCAACTTCTATTCTATTGGTCTGAGGACTTGTGCAGAGAAGGGTGAATCCCTAGCACGGGTAGGCCTAGCTGAGGCTCACCACGACACAGTATTATCCTTTTTTCTTACTTTAACTGGACCTTCTACTCGTAGATCAGAGGAAAAAGCCCCCTAGTACCTCTTTTTTGTACAGAGTTTGAAACTCCACTCCCTTTGCAGAACAATTGATATTGCCATTTAATTTGCAAATGGATGTTTTCCTAGTAAGCTCACAGGACTTTAATCACACACCACAAACAGCTGATTCTCCTCAAAGGACCCTATTGTAACAGTTACTTCTTCTGTTACGGGGTTTCTTATTTGCTTGTTTGTGACTCCTACAACTTGGATTCTTTTTCACTAAAGGGGTAGGTTTGGAACTTCCACTGTTCTAACAGAAGAGCAGGTAGCATCGGTATTGATCACGAATAATGCGAAGTGGCCTTTCACCTCACTATCCACAAAAGGATCAGTCTGTTCTCAATCAATCAATCAATCATATCACTTGTATAGCGTGCTACTCACCCGGAAGGGTCTCAAGGTGCTTGGGGGAAGGGGGCCTCTACTGCTCGAACAGCAAGGTCTTGAGTTGTCTCCTGAATGCGAGGTGGTCCTGGGTCAGCCGAAGGTGGATGGGGAGGGAGTTCCATGTCTTGGCCGCCAGGTAGGAGAAGGATCGGCCTCCGGCGGTGGCTCTTCGGATGTGTGGCACGGCGGCGAGGGCGAGGCTAGCGGATCGTAGCTGGCGGTTGGGCGTGTGGAAGGTCAGGCGGTCGTTGAGGTACTTGGGGCCCAGGTTGTGGAGAGACTTGTGTGCGTACCTCTAAGACTGCACCAGGTATGCGATCTTCCTCCTGCCTCAGGCACCGTCATTGTGACAGATCAGAGCTGTAGCCCTCAAGCAAGGCAAACATTGGGAATCACTGAAATGCATTCTGATTTTGAAAGGAATTCTAATTCAGATTTGGGACGTGGCTTGAATTAAATCTGGGACCATTTGCATTTTTCTGTGGCCTCAGGCATGTGGAACCTGCATCACTGGAGCATGCATTCTGTCTACATTATTTGATTGTAGGGGATTATTACTCTGGGGCTGCGTAAACCCTGTATTCTAAACCTGGGTGTCATTCATCACTCTATTGGGATTAAGATGACATTCCTGCTTCCAGTGCCCTAACTTATTGCAGTGGTGACAAGGATTTGATTTCCTCAAAGTTGCCACATCAATCCCAGTACTTGGATCAATTGGAACAAGACAACCTCTACCTTGTTGCGGGAACCCATTTTTACCTTGCATCAGAGGAGCTCCCTGCTTAAACACTTCTTGCTTAGAACTAACATTCCCTACAAAACGTTGACTCTGACTTCCTCTTTTTGCTGCTTTAATCTGTGCCAAAATCAATTTCAAATTCATTTGTTTCGGCTTCATTTCCAATTCATCACTACAATATTTGGCACATCTCAAGATCTCATTCACTGATTTGTTCTGCCAACAAATCAAATGCTCCTGAATCATCAAGCTAATCTCAGATCTCAATCCCGTCACAAAACGAGACACAATATTTCCCATGTGTTTGGCCTCGAGAATCTCTGTACTGCTTAGGCATCTGCATTAGAAATTAGGTCTCTAATTGGCAGAGATATGCACCCTGTCCAAGAAGGGACGTAATTCTAGTCAAGGTAAGTAGGTCACATACTTAAATGAGCCCATGCTCACCCTCTGGTAGCTTGGCACAGAGCAGTCAGGCTTCACATAAGAGCTGATGTGTAAAGCAGTAGTGCATACGTGGATACAGCAACACAGTGAAAGCCCAGCAAAAATAAAAAACTCCACACTGAGGTATGAAAAATAGTATGTCTTTTACTCTTTAAAACAAAATAAAAACAATAAGAAACCAATTAAAGCATCTCAGGTTATGAATACTTCAAGAATGTACAATGCTAAAACAGTCCTTGTGCCTTCAGTAGGTTCTTTACAGTTACGCTCAGTAAATAACAGTGATTTATGCCATGGATTAGGACTAGAATTTCTTTCACTGATCAGTGCAAAGCAATGCTTCTAAAGTTATTTCAGGGAGAGAGCGCAGTTTGGCGACAGGGACCTTGCAAGTCCCGGAGTGCACAGTATCTTTCTCGGGGATTGCAGCAGTGCCATTGGCCTTGGGATCAGGATTCACAATACTGGAGTCTCCCCTTGCTGGATACGATGCAGTGATTAGAGTCATTGAGGGCAGACACCCGTTTTCCTTGATGAGTAAATGTAAATGTAAATGTAAATGTCAAGGTATTTGTAGAGCGCACTGTCACCAAGCGGTTTCCTGGCGCTATTACTCATACCGCTGTGGAACCCCTCCTGGCTTTCCCTGTGAAGTGTCCACTCCTGGGCACCCCCAGGGTGAAGCCAGGCATCCACAGCGCTGTTGGGGCCGGTGTGGAGGTTAAGCAAGCTATTGCCCAGAGTTGCAGCGTGGGACCCATGATTAGAATAGGCACCGAGGCGAGAAATCAGGTCCGAGGAATTATGAGCCCAAGACCCGCCGAGGCGGGAATTGAACCCTGGTCCCGGACCAGAACTCTGCATCAGGGTCTGCCGCTCTAACCATTGAGCCACACTCCTCCACCATGAGTGCAAAGTATGCAGGATTGCACTGGACTGCTTTCGGGTTCTGCTGCTTTAGTGAAGTTGACAAATACGATAGGCTGAGCTCAAGCATGCAAACACTGTAGTTATTGATCAGTGCAACACACTGATGTGTGCGGCTGTTCAAAAGTGGCTGCCGACACACTGCAAAGGCCCAGGGCTGCTGGAGAGCAAGTCAAGCAGAGTTAGACTATAGATAAGCAGAGTCCAGCAGCGGTTATTTGTGAGAATAACATCTTTTATGGTCCTGAGATTTCCTGAACAGGGGCAAAGCCAACACGCCCTTGGTGTTATTTAATTTCAAAAGGTTGTAGATAACAGGTCCAGTCCTTCTCACCGCCAAGGTCAGAGGCAGCAGATCAACACAGCAGAGCAGGTAGCAAAGTGTCAGTCCCTCCTCTAGCGCAACAATCAGAATGGAGCAGGCCAGCACAGCAAAGCAGTTAAAAAAGTGGCAGCACCTCCTGTAGCACAGCACCTCTTCTTGACAAAGTTTCCTTAGGACCCCAAAGTGAACTAGTGGGACAGGGTCATAGGCCCAATACTTACACCCAAATGTGTCTTTGAAGTGGAGGTAACTACAAAGCAAAGTCTTTGCGGTGCACTATTCTCCTTTCAGCCTAGCTTTGTCTGCCAGCCTATCTGTGGGAGGTAAACCAGTGTTTTGACTGAGGCCAACCCACAACCTTTTCAGGTGTACATGTCAGCTCCTCCCCTTCCTCTTGTCCAGGAAGATCCATCGCACATGCAGATGCTTGCAGATGAATGCAGATGCAGCTGAGTGTCCTGTACTTGTGGCTGTCTAGAGGTAATGCACCAAGTGTAGCTGTCACCCCACCCAAGATATGTATTGGAGACAAGAGAGCGAAGAGCAGAGAAACGTCTGCTTTCTAAAAGTGCCATTTCTAGATTAGTAATAACAGTTCCACCTTCACAACTAAAAAGGATTTGTAATTACCAATCAAATGATGTAAAACATTAAGCAGCTACCCCTCTGCAATCAGGAATTACACTTAAAAAGGGTATTTAAAGAATTCCCAATGTTAACCTAAGAGAGGAGCAGGCCTCACAGTAGTAAAAACGAACTTAAGTGGCTGTCACTGCCAGGACATGTAAAAGAAGAAGATACACGTCCTACATTTAACTAGGCCTGGGCGCAGGTCCGCTATGTGCAACTCCACAAAGTGACAAAAAACTCTGCAGCGCTAGGAGGAGTTTAGCATGCGGTGGAGTGCATTAAGTCATGTAGTTTGTGCTGATTTTCAGTGCGGTGTTTGTCCAGTGCTAAAAAATAATTGCGACTGGCACTGAGAGCAGTGCAAGAGGGCACAGCCTCTTTCTGCCACTTGAGTAGATGTTCTCCTCGAGCTGCAGCTGCCTCAACGTGAACAGAAGTTTTCTCAATGCGAGCGGTAGTGGGCATCCGCGACCACCTGTGTTGAGAAATCTCACTGGGAGGTGGTGTGGAGTAAGATTTTCCTTGCTTGCTAGCTTAATTTGTATTTGTATTTGTATCTGGGTTTTATATCGCGCCAAATCACCGACAGGTCTCAAGGCGCTTCTGGCCAAGTACAGCAACAAGAAGAAGGGTGAATAGGATGCAGATTGCCGGCCTATCTTACAGGGATGTAAACGCATCCCTGAAAAGCAATGTCTTCAGGGATTTCCTAAAGCAGAGAAGATTAGATTCTCTACGAAGCACCTCCGGTAGCTTATTCCAAATGGTGGGGGCTTGGACTGAGAAGGATCTGCCACCTTTAGTCACCATTTTAAAACGTGGGCATGATAGCAGAAGGGAGTTGGAGGATCGTAGAGCTCGCTTGGGTTTATACACTTCAAGCCTCTCCTTTATATAGGCCGGCGCTTGCCCATAAATTGTTTTATGGGCAATGCACAGGCTCTTGAATTCAACCCTTTGCTTTATAGGGAGCCAGTGTAACCTATAAAGTAGAGGGGAGGCATGGGTCCGTCTAGGTAATCCGAAAATTAGCCGTGCTGCGTCGTTCAGGATGACTTGTAGACGATTGATTGAGTTTTTTGGAAGACCTAGGTATAATGCGTTCCAGTAGTCGATTCAAGAGACTATTGTAGCTGAAACAATAGATCAAAGCATGTTCGTCGAAAGCAGAGGAACAAGCTTTCGCAGCTGCCTGATCAGGTTGGTACAAGATCCAACCACAGCGGATACTTGGTTGGTCATCGAGAGCTCCTGATCGATTTTAATACCGAGACTCTTTACACTGGGGCATGGCTTTGGGGTGATCCGAGTTCTTGGGGCCAAAACAGATCATTCCAGGGAGAGGCAGAGGTTGAGACTACAAGAACCTCCATTTTATCTGGATTGATTTTTAATAGGTTAGATGTCATCCAGTTTACTGTGAACCGCAATATCTTTTGGGCCATGGACTGAGCCGATGTTGTATTTTCGATACTCAGCAACAGCTGAGTATCATCGGCGTAGTTGAAAACTTTACAGCCCATGTTTGCCAAAGAGTCTATCAGTGGCTGCAGGTATAAGTTAAATAAGAGTGGTGAGAGTGCGGACCCTTGCGGGACTCCACATTTCAGGGCGCCAATGTCAGATACCTGATCTGCTAGTTGGATCCTCTGCGTCCTCCCTAACAGAAAAGACGTTAGCCATTGGAGAGCTTGTTCTTCTATCCCGGACATGGCTAGTCTGTCCAGGAGCAGTGCATGGCTGACAGTATCAAACGCCGGTGAAAGATCTAAAAGTATCAGGGCGCTTGGTTTTTTACTGTCAGCCATGCATCTAAGCTCGTCCAGCACCGACAGCATTACTAGTTCGGTGCTATGGTGGGCACGAAAACCAGCTTACCGCTCCTGGAGTAGGTGATGTGATTCCAGGAGAGGTGACAGTGATTTTAATACATGCTGTTCTAGAATTTTAGACAGAAACGGCAGCTGGGAAATTGGCCTGTAGTTCTTCAGACTAGTTGGATCAGCCCCAGGTTTTTTTTATCAGGGGTCTAACACGTGCCTCTTTAAAGCTAGTTGGCAATGATCCTGTAGCTAATGTTGGCGAGCGAGGAAAATGCTAAGTGAAGTGGAGTTTTTCTGAACTCTGCATGCTAAGCAGAGCTCAGAGTGGGTTCCTCAACTGGAGTGGAATTTCACACCCAGGCTTAACTTTAACTTACAGAGCACCCCGCCCTTCAAGCTACCTAAGGCCTACCTTAGGATTACTGATGTTTAAAAAAAGAGGAGGTTAAGGTTTGGCAAGTAGTAGAAAATGCCAAGTCGAGGTGACAGTATAGCGCGCCCACAGGCCCTGCAGTGGCAAGCCGGAGTCAGGTTTGAAAGGCTACTTCTGTAGGTGGCAGAATCAGTGCTGCAGGCCCACTAGTAGCACTTGCTTTACAGGCACTGGGTATATGGTATACCACTTTACTAGGGACTTATAAGTGAACCAAATATACAAATCATGGATAAACCAATTCTTATCACATTTTAGATAAGAGCACATGCACTTTAGCACTGGTTAGCAGTGGTAAAGTGCTCAGAGTCTTAAAGCCAGCAAAAGTGGATTAAAAAACAGACGAGAAGGAAGGCAAAACATTTGGGATAAGCCTGCAAAAAGGACCATTTCCAACACACTGAAACAATCTCTCATCAAAGGCATGCACTGACTCTTTGGGCTCCTCAGTCGTTCTGTCAATCTTGACCCAATCAATGTCTTTAGCTGGATATCTTCCCTTTCAAACAGGTCATCACCTGTTGATACTTTTTCATCACTAATGGAAATGGGGCATGTGATATAGGGTTTCTTGAGGGCTCCATCTCCAACCACTCTGCAGCCACCTTACATTCTTCCCACAGTGTCGAAGAAGGTATTCAAATCCACCCACAAAACCTGTGAAATGTTCACAGATCGCTCAACCAGAATATACCAATCCACTGGCTTTCTTTAAATTTTGGGAAATCATTTGTGAATGATGCAAGATCACCCCTACTCCAAGGCACATGGACTTAACCCCCACCAGGCACTTCCCTCAATGGAAAAGGTGACTCTGCCTTTGTTTTCTTCTGCTCTCTATTCTTCAACCATATGCCTTCTCACTTATCTTGCTCACTCCACTTCCAAATGCTACTTACTAATTACTTAATCTGCAAACTTCATTCTTGTTTTTCTCATACTAGTTATGTCATTTTCATCAAAGCATACACTGCAACTCTTCTGCAAAGATTTGGTCCAATTCAAATCAACCTCATATTTCTGAGCTAATTCAGACTGCTTTTCATCAACCTGCCCTGCATGTTTGGTAACATCTTTGCACATGAATAGATGTTTGACCTCTTGGTAGGCATCTAATTGGGAAAGATCAAGGGTTCCTTGTATTATTTCACCCAGTTCTAACTTTAACTTGCCAACATCCATTGCATTTTCCCTTATCGAGTCTGAATTATTTTCTTGTCTAATCCTGAGCCTTCACTTTTTCTTCGTAACCCATCAAAAAATGTAATCCAATAATCTAATTCACGGGCACTAAGAACATTTGTACTACAGGGGTAAGTAGACATGTCAGAATTTGGCAATCTTTGAGCGAACTCTCTTATAGGAGAAAATCATGTCTGACTCATGGTTGCTGTTGCACTGGAAACACAAGGGGAATTCAACTGAGTAATAAAGGAACCACAGTAGCATTAGTTGATGTATCTACTCCAGTAGAAAGTTAAAACCAGAATTTTCCCTCTGGAACACCCTTTACACACTTAGTCATTCACTCATCACACACACCACTAAACATCTGATGTATCAATGTTCCCCCACAATTAAACGTAGAGACTCCAATGAGAGTATATAAGCACTCTTGTGCATATTTAATAGATCAAAAACCCAATAAGGTAAAAGTGTACAGTACAAATGCAAATCATCACATATAATTAGACATTTTGATTATCTACAAAACCAATAATATACAAAAATATATACAAAAATGATTAAAAATCATTAAAAAGCCTAAATACTCAAATGAGCATCAATAATAAATAAGCCCGCTCACTGGACAGGAAACTACCACACAATGTAATTTGTCTTGCAACCATTAATTTGAACCCAAATGTAGAGGAGCACCCAGCAGGGGAAGGGATTACCTTTATTTTGTTGTTGTTGCTGTCTCTCTTCAAATTTAACATGAATCTGCTGCTTCAACGCGTTTCTGTGGAGTTGTCTGAATGTAACCACCTTCCTCAGGACTAACCGTTATCTTCCCTTATCCAAGTTAAACATTGATGAAGATAAAAACCTGACATGAAAAGAACATCAAATAAACATAAAATTAAAACCATATTACAATGTTATACATAGCATTATTAGGAAGGCATTTTCATCTCACATTGTATTTATAGAGAATGTATAACCTACTCTATTCATTATTTGAGCTCAATACAACCATCCTACAATGCTGTATAAAAAATATACAGCTGTGACTATTTCAGCTTTACAATGGCCAATCAGTTTATAATCCTATAAATACACACTTATTTGAGGCTTTTTGCGAATGAAAAGAGCCCCTAAAATACCATCAGATATTAGACCATATTTCCACATGATATTCCACATCATTCTGCAGAATCCCGCGATTGAGCTACTGCTTGATCTATGGAATCTGCGATCATGCCGTTTGAGAATGTTATTACTACTCCTCCCAACTGATACCAAACAGTTGCCCCTTATTGGGAATAGCCACCCGCGCCAAAGCAGTACTCCCTTCGGTCCCATTGAGTATTCAGACTTCTCTCCAATGAAGCCTCCAATGCACACACCCCACGCCGCCCCTCACCCAAGCTACCACCTTCGCGATCTTCGGCGTATGAGGCTCTAAACTATTAGGCGTGCATTCTATGTCCTGATGATGTTCCACTTATTTGTTCACTGGATCGAAACGCCGTCAACACTTTGAAACACCTTATACACCAAAAACTTTTGTTTACTAAACTGTAAAGGTGTATTATGCGATTTGTTCTTTTTGTCACTGTTTATTTCCTATGTACAGCAAACCGAAAAGCTTTGCCTGAGCCCCCTGTTTGTTCCCCTCCTGTTTTGCATTCTATTGGTTAAGTAGGGTACAGGCTTGTGCCCACTTTATGCATTGTTTTGTGATATTATCTCCATTGCCTAACAAGTAAATATCAGACCACTGTCTGGCTGGACATGTCCACTTAATATAGTAACGACTGAGTCTATATTCATTGTTTGCATATTTCCCTACCCTGGGGACCACTATTGTTTAAAAGAATTGACTCCCAAGGTCCCTGGTCAACTTCTTTGGGTTCCTTTGTTGCTTGCTTAAAAATATATATAGCTTGAATCCAGGGCACAGTATGCAAGGTTCCTACGTCTGGGCATACCCATACCCATCCCACTTAGGGCAAAAAGTGTTACAGCGTGGGTCCTGCGTTCCCTGTGTCACTGGAATCAAGGTATCCTGGCTGAAGAGAGGTGAAGCCCCGAAATTGGTCCTAGGATGCTGGTTTCCAGTCCAGGTAGTACCTGGCTTGACATTTCGAGCTGGACTGTTCCCATGAGGCACAGGGTCAAGACTGGTGAGCAAAAGAATGGTGGATTTAACCCAGATCTCATGACTGGGGTGAATGTTTTGATTTGTTTTGCATTCCGTCCATCAATTGTGTGTGTTTTGCTTTCTCACCCTAAGTGTGCCAGGTATGCCCAGACGTGGGTCCTGGACTCACTGTGTCACTGGAATCAAGCTATCCTGGCTGAAGAGCGGTTAAAACCCCGAAACTGGTCTCAGGATGCTTCCTTCCGGTCCAGTGAGGACCTGGCTTGGCAGTTCGGGCTGTACTGTTCCCATGAGGCACATGGTCAAGACTGATTTGCATACGGCCATGTCTGAATTGGGGTGGCATGGTGAGCAAAAGAATGATGGATGGATTTAACCCAGATTTCTTGACTCGGGGTGACATTTTTGATTTGTTCTGCATTTTGTCCATCAACTGTGTGTCTTTTGCTTTCTCGCCCTAAGTGCGCCAAGTATGCCCAGACGTGGGTCCTGGGTTGACTGTGTAACTGGAATCAAGCTATCCTGGCTGAAGAGGGGGTGAAACTCCGGAACTGGTCCTAGGATGCTTGTTTCCGGTCCAGGGAGGACCTGGCTTTGCAGTTTGGGCTGGACTGTTCCAATGAGGCACAGGGTCAAGACTGATTTGCATATGGCCAGGTCTAAACTGGGGTGGCACGGTGAGCAAAAGAATGAAGGATTTAACCCAGATCTCTTGACTGGGGTTGAATGTTTTGATTTGTTCTGTATTCCATCCATCAATTGTGTGTCTTTTGCTTTCTCACCCTAAGTGCGCCAGGTAGTCCAGACATGGGTCCTGGGCTGACTGTGTCACTGGAATCAAGCTATCCTGGCTGAAGAGGGATGAAACCCCGAAACTGGTCCTAGGATGCTTGTTTCCTGTCCATGGAGGACCTGGCTTGGCAGTTCGGGCTGGACTGTTCCCATGAGGCACAGGGTCAAGACTGATTTGCATATGGCCAGGTCTACAATGGGGTGGCATGGTGAGCAAAAGAATGATGGATTCCACCCAGATCTCTTGACTGGGGGTGAGTTTTTAGATTTGTTCTGCATTCCATCCATCAATTGTGTGTCTTTGGCTTTCTCACCCTAAGTGCCCTAGGTATGCCCAGACGTGGGTCCTGGGCTCACTGTGTCACTGGAACCAAGCTATTTTGACTGAAGAAGGGTGAAACCCTGAAACTGGTCCTAGGATGCTTGTTTCCAGTTCAGGGATGACTTGGTTTGGCAGTTTGGGCTGGACTGTTCCCATGAGGCACAGGGTCAAGGCTGATTTGCGTATGGCCATGTCTAAACTGGGGTGGCATGGTGAGCAAAAGAATGATGGTTTTATCCCAGATCTCTTGACTGGGGGTGAATGTTTCTGTATTCCGTCCATCGATTGTGTGTCCTTTGTTTAATGTTTTATAGGCATGTTGTAAAAACTGAACTCTCTTTCTAATTGCACTTTCCCCTGTAAGCCTAAAACAATAGCGTACAGCCTCTGTCGTTGTTCTTATTTTGACATTATTAAGCACAGGGCATAATTATTTCCTCCGTGTAGGCAACAGCCTCGGGCAGATGCATATTAAGTGTTCAAGAGTTTCCTTGCCGATTCCACAAAGCCGACATATCTGTGTAGCTTTAAAAGCCTGATTCCAAGTCCCTTCGAACTCCCCTATTGGAAGATAAAATTGTCTGAACTTTAGGTATCTTCATTCAATATAACTGGTCAGATTCCATCCCAAGTATTCTTGAGCATGCAAGGTATATGTATCAATTATTAAGCCTGTATGTTGATATTTTCCGGCTTGTAGAAGATCTAAATTCCACTGTTTTAACATTAATTTTTTACGTATTAAATTTTTCCGCACATCCCTGGTCATTCGTCCCATCTCTTGTATATCAGGCATATCATAGGAGCCTATTTCCATCATTATACTAGATAGTTGCAGATCTCTTACTTTTTTATTCGGAGTTCTTCCATTCAATCAATCAATCAATCATATCACTTGTAAAGCGCACTACTCACCCCTGAGGGTCTCAAGGCGCTGGGGTGGGGAATGCTGCTATTGCCCGAAAAGCCAGGTCTTGAGAGGTTTTCTGAAGGTCAGCAGGTCTTGGGTCTGGCATAGGTGGATGGGGAGGGTGTTCCAGGTCTTGGCAGCTAGGTGTAACGATTTGCCACCGAAGGTCGCTCTTGGGAAGCGGGGGACAGCGGCGAGGCTGGTGGAGCGGAGCTGGCTGGTGGGACTGTAGAAGCTGAGTCGTCTGTTGAGGTACGTTGGTCCGGTGTTGTGGAGTGCATTGGGTGCGTGGGTGAGGAGCTTGTAGATTATCCTCTTGTTGACTGGGAGCCAGTGCAGGTCTTTCAGGTGGGGTGTGATGTGGCTGCAGTGAGGGATGTCGAGGATCAGGCGTCCAGAGGCGTTCTGGATGCGTTGGAGACGTCTCAGGACTTTGGCCGAAGCTCCTGCGTACAGGGCGTTTCTGTAGTTCAACCTGCTGCTGACGAGGGCCTGGGTGACCGTTCTTCTCGTTTCAGTGGGGATCCACTTGTATATCCTGCGGAGCATGCTGAGGGTGTTGAAGCAGGAGGAGGAGACGGCATTGACCTGTTTAGTCATGGAGAGGGTGGAGTCAAGGATGCGTGCGTGGTCGGTGGGTGTTGGAGCGGTTACCTGTGCGGTCAGCCACCAGGAGTCGTCCCAGGCCGAAGGGGTGGATCCAAGGATGAGGACCTCCCTCTTGTTTGAGTTCAGCTTCAGTCGGTGGTTCGTCATCCATTCAGCGACGGCTTTCATTCCTTTAGTGAATGTTGGTTATGGCAGTGTGGGGGTCCTTGGTGAGGGAGATGATCAGCTGGGTGTCATTGGCGTAGGAGATGATGTTGAGGCCGTGCCGACGTGTGACATGGGTGAGTGGTGTGTAGGAGAGTAAGGTCTGCTTCCTACGGTTACCCCCACTTTTTGAAGTGATTCTCAGTGTTTTTTACTTTAGTGTGGCTGTGGACCTGCTAATCAGGCCCACAGCCCAGCTGCTCTCTCTCTAAATTGATACCATGTACTTTAGGTACATACCAGATTGGATACTGGGTCACCCTTGTGAGCCCCTATATAGTGTACCATACGTACCCAGAGCATAGATGCACCCTATGCCTACCAGGGGCTGCAGCATGTATTGTGCCACCCCTGGTTTGCCTTCCAGACTAATACCACAGGTCTGATCACACAGCCCGGGTAAGGTGGTGTAATCACCCCTTACTTAGGTATAGTATACCTATATCTATATACATATATAGACACATACACCTATAAGTCACTCCTAAGGCAGACCTCAACAATCCTGGAGGTAGAGTGCTTGGTTTTATGTGAGAAGATGCCCTTGCATGAGCTGAGACCCTCTGCAGCTTTCAGAACCATCTTCTTATAGCTGTTCTATGATATAGCTATACCATATACTCTTAAGTGCATTATAATCCTAGCGGTTAATGCTAACTTTGGTTTGGCTTTATCAAAACATGCCGTGTAAGTTGTCAAACACTTTCGAATACTACCCCCCCCCCGCCAGTCCTGGCAGAGGGGGTAGCATTCCACCCTTCTAGAGGGAGAAGACATGTAGTTACTGGTTTACCTGGTTAAAGCTAAACAGAGCCTCAGCATCACAAAATGGATGCTGCTGCCACAGACACGAGTCTGCCCTCGTGCTGCTGGACGAAACTCCGACAGGGGAGGCCTGGACAATAGGTTTCCTGCCCAGGGAGGTGCTGGCACCTCCCCAGACATGCTCTTAGTGTATTGGGGCAGGGAGGGCTGCATTAAGTGAATGCTTTCCAGACACGCCTGGGGCACACAAGGTGCTCCATGCATTTCCCAGTTAAAACCGGTTGCTGGGGCACTCATCCACAGCTCTGGTGCGAAACTGGACAAAGGGGAAGGAGGGACCTTAGAGTTAGTCCAACCCCTAAACTTGCTATAAGTGTAGAACCCCAGTCCCTAGGACTTTAGATTACCCTGGATAAAACTCTGCAACATATATACTGGACCTTCGACATTCCATATCGACTGGAAGACGGACGTAATCTCCCTTGTGGTCAAGGAGTGACCAAGGAGTGACCACCCTGTTCAAACAGGCACCAACAGCATCTTTGCCGGTCTTCATTTTTGAGGTTCCTGCCGGATCCTGAAGAATCTGTGACAGAGGACATGGACTTCCAGACATCTCTGACCCCGACCTTTGCTCACAGCAAAGCTGAGACCTGTGGCGGACACAAGAGACGTGGGAACAGCACTCCTGGACATCCTGCATTTTGCTACCTGCACCAACTTCCCGAGGAATCCCAAAGTTGTGCATTAGGGTGCTTGAAACCCCAGCCCCGAGCACCTTTTGCACTGAAGCTCAGAGGCCCACACTCCACGAGTGTCCTGTGGGTCCGCTTTGTGCATTTCAGCTCGACGCGTCTTTGCGGTTCCTAGTACGTTGGCTAGTGAGCACCCAAGAAGACCAACCATTGTTCCAACTTGCTTTCCTGATTGCTCCAGGCTTGCTCCAACTTCTCTGCAAAGGAGAAGTTCCACAGACCTTGCTGGTCTACACTGAAGCCAATCTTGACATCCTGCATGGGTTGCGTTTGCCAAGGCTTGTTGGGTCCAGCCCAGATATCAATACCACAGTCAACTAGATCCTTTGTGGGACAGCTCCCGTGGGGCTCCTACATCCTAACCTTGGGTTGTCCTGAGTAGCCCCAGCGATTCCACAGGTACTAGGCCTGCTTTCTATTCCTCACGTGGTTCTTATACCACTATTTTAGTATATGGTTTGTGAGGCCCCTAGGGCAAAACGTATACTGTTCAACTTATAGTATGCTAATTAAGTTCCTTGTATTGGACTTTTACCTCTGACCTCATAAAGAGTTCAGAGGGGTTGTGTTTAGAATAAATACATACATATTTGATATATACCTTGTGTGGTGTGCTTTCATTTGGTACTCAAGAGATTATAAATGATAAAACAACTTGCTTAACTCATCTTCAAGTCTTAGCCCGAAGGCTGCTCTCCACAGCTACCACTAAGGATAGCTTTCTATTAGGTTGACTTTATAACCGACCATCAATAAGGGTCGATTAGACTAGTGCAAGGTACCCACTAGAACTAGTGGCCATCATATACCAGGCTAACTTCTCACACGGTGCCATGAAGATGTTAAACAGAGTTGGGCTGAGGGATGACCCCTGGGGTAGGCCGCAGATGATCTCGGTGGCTTCGAAGTGGAAGGGGGGAAGGCGGACGCTCTGTGTTCTGCCAGAGAGGAAGGAGGTGGTCCAGTCCAGGGACTTCTCGTGGATCCTGGCATTGTGGAGGCGTGGTCGTAGTGTGTGGTGGCAGACTGTGTCAAAGGCGGCTGACATGTCCAGGAGGGCCGCCGTTTCTCTGTTGTCCTGCAGGGTGCTGTGGTTGCTGCGGAACCCGGGCTGGGAAGGGTCCAGGATGTTGTTCTCCTCAAGGTAGCAGGTCGGTTGTTCTTTGACGGTCTTCTCGATGACCTTTGCTGGGAACGGGAGCAGGGAGATGGGCCAGATGTTTTTGAGGTCCTTGGGGTCCGCCTTGGGTTTCTTGAGTAAGGCGTTGATCATGGCTTGCTTCCAGCTCTCCAGGAAGGTTGCTGTCTCAAAGGAGGTGTTCATGACTTTCCGGAGATGGGGTGCGATGGATGTGCTGCTTTGTTGAAGGTGTGGTGTGGGCATGGGTCTGACGGAGATCCGGAGTGGATGGTGTTCATGATCTTGATGGTGTCGCCATCATTAATGTTGGTCCAGGAGAGCAGGTGGTTGGTGCGGATGGTGGTCGTGGGGGCAGAGGTCTCAATGGTTGTCGGGGCGGTCGTGGCGTTGAAGCTGTCGTGGATGTCTGCGATCTTGCGGTGGAAGAAGGTGGCCAGTGAGTCGCACAGGTCTTGCGAGGGAGTGACGTCGTTGGTGTTGGAGCTGGTGTTGGAGAGTTCCTTCACGATGGTGAAGAGCTCTTTGCTGTTGTGCGCATTGTTGTCTTGGCGGTTTTTGAAGGAGTCCCTTTTGGTGGATCTGATGAGGTGATCGTATCTGCGGGTGGCGTTCTTGTGGGCTGCGTGGCTGTCCGGTGTTCATTCACGGAGCCAGATTTTCTCCAGCTTTCGGCAGGTTTGCTTGGAGGCCCCGAGGTTTTTAGTGAACCAGCTGGCTTTCTTGTTGGTGTGACTGTTGGAGGGTTCTTTGGTCGGGGCAAGGGTGTTGGCAAAGTTGTTGATACACTGTCTAAGGTTAAGGGTGGCGGTGTTGGGTCGGTGGGGTCGGTGGGTGGGCTCTAGGCGAGGGTGGTGGTTAGCTGGTTTTTGGTGACTTTGCTCCAGCAGCCGCGAGGCATCTGTTGGGTGCGGTTGTGCGTGGTAGATTTCTTGAAGGTGAAGTGGATGCAGCGATGGTCGGTCCAGTGGAGTTTGGTGGTGTGGTTGAAGGAGTCTTGCGGAGAAGATGGGGTCAAGCGTGTGACCGACAGAGTGGGTGGATGTTGTGACGAGTTGTCTGAGTCCGAGGTTGGCTAGGTTGTCGATCAGGGTGGTGGAGTTGGTGACGTTGTTGTTCTTGAGGTGGAAGTTCAGGTCCCCGAGCAGGATGTAGTCCAAGGAGACAAGGGCGTGTGTGCTGACGAAGTCGATGATGGAGTCGCTGAACCGTGGTCGGGGTCCGGGGGTCTGTAGATGAGGGTTCCTCCGAGGGTGGTGGTGGGGTCGGTGTGGATCTGGAAGTGCAGGTGTTCGGCGGTGCTGAGAGTGTCGTGGGTGTTTGTCGAGACTCTGAGAGTGTTCCTGTGGACGATGGTGATTCCTCCTCCTGCTCCATTGGTGCGGTCCCTGCGGGTGATCTTGTAGCTTTCCTGGATGGCTATGGCTATGTCGGGTGCCGAGACGGGGTTCAGCCAGGTCTCCGTCAGGAAGGCAACGTCTGGGGAGGTTGAGTCGAGTAGGTCCCAGAGTTCAAAGGCGTGTTTGCGGGCGGAGATGGTGTTGAGAAGGATGCATCTGAGGTGGTTGGGTTCTTTCCTGGTCGGCAGCATGGTGGGGTGGATGCTTGTGAAGCTACAGTTTCAGCAGGTGAAAGGTCCGTGGGTGCGCTCCTGGGTGGCCAGGAAGCAGGTGTGTAATCGTCCGTGTTGAGTGCGTGGAGGTTTCTGGCATCATAGTGGTGTCGGGCGCCATGGCGTTCGCTGGGTCCAGGCGCTGGGCGTGGTCATGTGTGGACGGGGCAGACGGGCTTGCCTTAGGTGCGCCTGCGGCGCGCCCTCTGCCCGCATCCACTGTGCACCCGCTGCGCGGCCTCCAAATGAGGTGATGTGGGAGGGAGGTGCAGCTGGGAGGCTAGAGCGGGGCGGCAAATGGGATTGCAGGGGGGCAGGCAGCAGGGATGCAGCGGTGGGAAAAACAGGCAGGGGCCGCGGGAGAACTGGGCACAGGAGTAAAAAACAAGTTTAGGCAAGAAAAAAAGTACAGGCACAGAGGAATAAAAACAAGTCTGGGCAAGAAAGAAAGTACAGGCACAGGGGAATAAAAACAAGTCTGGGCAAGAAAGCAAGTACAGGCACAGAGCAAGTACAGGCACAGGGGAATAAAAACAAGTCTGAGCAAGAAAGCAAGTATAGGCACAGGGGAATAAAAACAAGTCCGTGCAAGAAAGCAAGTTAGGCACAGGGGAAAAATACAAGATTAGGCAAAAACAATGCAGACAGAGCTGTACAGCAGCGTGGGGAGCGACCTGCCAGCGAGCAGGGTCAGAGGTCGCTCTATTATTAGATGTTTCAATGTGCATGAATCGGCCTTAGCACAATCAATAATATGGTTGACACGACTATTCTTATGCAACATTTCCAGAGATTTTAGACCGAATTCTAGCCGTATCATACAATACGGAGTAGCCTACATGGTTCTGCTAATATATTATACTCCTCTTTATTAGACCTAGAGGTAAATGAAATTGCTTGTCTCCATGGATATGAACTTATTGAAATAAACAGGGATATTTATTAATTTATTGAACCCCCCATAACCTACGGCTATGTTAGCAAAAAACAATAGACTTGTTTCTCACCTTCTATATAGGCGAGTAAAGATATCCATCCACCTTGACTCCTGGAGCGCGAGCATATAAGGCTGTAAAGAGATGGAGATGTGTAAAAACATGGTAAACGGGGATTGCATATATCACTGCATATATCACTGCCTGTCTATGAGCACACCACGCTGTGGGCCTAGATAGCGTCTTGGATTTAAATTTAAGAAAAACTTAACTATAGTTTAAAACAATGTGTCTCCTTTCAATGCCTAACTAATAGGTCAGCATAACTGAGGAAACCAGCTTTTAGTTTTTGGGGGGTTCAAACCATTATATCTCAGTTTAAAGCCTAACCTATGGGTCAGATTTATAGTGTAAAAATATGGGCCATGTTTCCTGATGACTAAGGTTTATACAAAGGAAGTAAGGGACCAACAGTGAGCGGAACAGTGAGTGCATCTGGGGCACTGGTAGCTTGGCCACATTATATGGAGGTGGGAGTTTTGTTTTCTATATATCTAGAAAATCATTGCTAAAATCCCTATCACTATATTTGCCTGTGCTCCCTGTGTTTCCTGCCTTATCTTCTTATGTCAGGTTCTTCTCACGTCAATGTAAGGTACAGTCTAGTTCCCTCAATTATATCAGTTGTCCATCATTGCTGTTTTGCATCCCAGCAGAACAGCTATGCACTGCCATTAGGAACGTTCCCTGATATTTTTCTCTCTGCTAATATGTGCAGGCCTAGGAGGCGACTTCATTTTGTACAATACCCTTCTCATATTTTCAATCATTCTCAAATTAAATGTGCCATAGTGTGGAAACATAAATGCACCCTCTTTCTCTGTGATCTTATGCCATTGCCTGAGTTAAATACATGTGTGAAGGCCCACATTTATGACCATGTAATGACCTACCATATCTTTGGTTAGTGTCTCTTCCCCTTCTCAAACAGATTTTGCATAGCCTTAAAGAATTTGGGGGCATATTATCAAGGGGGTTTATCTCCTCTTTTTTGGCTTCAAAAGCCAAGAAAGCGGAGATAAAATTATCTCCCTATTACCTAGCTGTCGCTGACACCAGTTAGCGACAGCTAGTAGGAGATAGCGACCATCTTGGGCCCCGCTTTGCATGTCAGTGAAATTTATCACTAATGACATGCAAAGTGGGCGTGCCAAGATGTTAGCGACTGGAAACAGTTGCTAACATCGCTATCTCCTATTACCAACTTTTGGAGATATTCGCGCTAAGCGCGAATATCTCCAAAAGCTAACACCTGCCCCTGAGCAATTCTTAGCCATGTTATCCAATGGTAGGTGGATAACATGGCTAAGAGCATTAGCTCAGTAATGCATGAATATCGCTGACTTTTCAGCGATATTCATGCATTTCGGCCGATTTTTATCGCTTAGGAGATAAACCTTGACAATAGCAAGGTTCCTAAGCGATAAAAATCGCCGCAGCTCGGCGATAAAAATATTGCCGCTAAACCAACATAGCAATAATTATCACTAGTTGTTGGTAATATGCCCCTTAATTTTCCAATAATAATGCCAACAATTACAACTAGAGTTTGGTTTTGAACCAGGAAATAATTCTTTATCCACAATTCTCGTTTAGTGTCAACACCCAATTACAGCGCGTCTCTCTATGACGTAGCCAACCAAAACAGTGCAGCACTAACATCAACCGTCCAATCTCAGTGGCACACTTTGACGTCTTTCTCACTCCTCAGAGAGGCTTACCCTCCTTTACAATTTTTCTCTAGTATTGAAAAACAAGCAAAACAGCAATGTCAAGCAAAATACAACAACTTTGTCTGCTCCACTAAAGAATCTGTAGTATTCAATCACACAAGAAATGGACCAGAGCAACACTTTCCAGCCTACTCTGACTTACTCTCAAGTGAAACCTTGACCAGCAGGGAATTGCCCAGATTAGTGTAGCTTCTCTGCTGCATAAAAAGATCCGCCACAACAACCATGGCTTAATCTTGAACAAAGGTAAATGTCCCTGTGCCAATTGTGCAGTCGATGATGTCTCACGACTAGCACCACAAAACTTTGGAGACAATTGTAATACAGTGTTTTCTACACTGACAGAAAACTACTATCCCGGGATCTTAGACTACATCAAGCCAGAAAACCACTTCAACTTCTTTGCATTAAGTGCTTCCACAACCGCACAACTTAGAACATCACCACATCACACCAGGCTATCTCTGCAAAACACTGCAAGCTAGACAGAAGCAATTGCAATGGGCAACCTTATTGACACTCACTCCTCCTCTATTACAAGTCTCTTCCAGATTTCTGGAACACTAAAGCTCCTCCAACTCAGGACATGTTCTTTGGGATCTGGACTGGGTTTGGGGAAGACTGGACTCTCACAAGGAAACTGTTAGACCTGGCACCATTGGTGTGGGTATCCCTTCCTCTTTTTGATGGATTTTCTCCTATGTATTTTTATGTTTGCTGGTTTAGATGCTTTGGGCACTGCGCCACTGCCGTCCAGTGTGTAGTGCAAGTGCTCCTTGAGTAAGGTAATGTTTTAATTTGTGATTCCATGATTGGCAGATTTCATTTACTGTCAGACCCTCATAGCGTACACCAAGGTTGCCGGGGGCTCATAATTCAAAAGCTACTGGCGGGCTTGCAGCACTGGTTGTGCCGCTAGCTGGAGTAGCTCGTAAAGTATGACTCGGGCCTGCCACCGCAGAGCGCCGTACGCAGCCTGTGCCGCTGTGTGACTCGGCGAGTGCAACCACTCGCCGGTCTGTGAACCTTCCCTCTGCGACATGTTGGTCACCCCTACAGAAGGCCTACGGGCAGGGTGCATTGTACGTAGGAGGCTGGTCATACCCTGAAGTGTGTGGCGTGATCTGGTAGTGAATTACACCCAAGCATGTTTTTCACTATTGCAAGGCGACCTGTTACCCTTAGGCCAGACTGGGCAGTCGAATTACAGCAACCTATAATCCTAACTGACCCAAGAAACCTGGTAGAGAAGCAAGTTTAGTATGCCTGAACTCAGAATGATAAGATGCATCTTTTAGGAAAGTTGATTTTAACATTCTGTGTTTGAAAATACACCTTTTAGAAAGACAGTATTTTCTTGCCTGACCATGGAGTCTGCTTCTGCTAGCATGTGTATTGTGTGTCTGGGTTTGCGAGTGACAGGGCTGGGGGGACTTCAGGAGGTGAGACGTGATGGCACTAGGCTGATCGTACTGAGAGTGGTGGGGAGGAGTAGGTACCTGGGTCTGAATACAGCTGGGCCATCTCCCACAATATCTGCTCCACTGCCTGTAGTGAGTCTGAAGACCCTGGCCGGCCTGACAAAGGAAGAAGACACGCACTGGTAGAATGCACCTGAAACCGGTTCTGACCATGCAAAGGACCCTCTGCCGACAGAGGACAAAGGATTTACGAGTATAAACAACGGGGGCCCTGACCCCAGGTTGTTAGGATTACTTTGGGAATGAACAAGACGACCTTCTGCCAAGGAAGAGCAACCGGAGACCACAGGAGTTGTACTGCCCCTCTGCCAGAGCGCTGTAGTGGGTTGGCCGGTGGTGGTGTCTCTCGTGCCAAGGAGCGTTAGAAAGGACCAAGGAAGAAACTTTCATCATCTTGCCAAATATTCTCCAAGGACTAGAGCGTGCTAGCCTCCTGTTTGAAGAAACAAGGATGCCAACGACTTCACCTCTTCTGTTTGAGGAAAGCTGGAACTGCTGTTTCCGCCGCTACAGAGGAACTCTGCAAGTGGCTCCGAGATTGTCATCTGGACGGAGCGAATCATCACCAAGAGTCACTGAGCACTCAAAGACATCAGCAACAACCTGTGGTGCCGGTACTTCCATAACATCACCTCCTCTCCAGTAAGGACCAAAGCCGCCCCCTGTCTGCATCCGCATTCCAGATCGCTTTTTCCTGACGCAAGGAGCCAGCGCTACCACGTGCCACACGACATCGCAGCTCCCTGATGCCGAGAAGAGCCTTTGTTTGTTTTCGGTACTGTCCTGTGAGAGTCTAGTTGTGACTCCGGGCCCAACGCTGCGCTCCTCGCAGGTGGGTTGTACCCCATGAACTCTGCTGTGCACTGAAGTGATAACTTCCACTGGAGTTATCTGTTGCCACAGACACTTGAAGTTAAAGCCTATTTTTGAGTAACCGTAAAGTCTATTCGTACTGTGGATTTTTGTTGTAAGGTCTTGTGATAATTATATAAAGATTACTTATTTTTGATGCATCCCGTGTGGTGTCCGTCTGGAGTGGTTCAACTCTATCACTGTATGTGTTCACAAATGCTTAGCACACTGCCTCTGAGATAAGCCTGTCTGCTTGTGCCAAGCTCCGAAGGGGGTGAGCAGGGGTTATCTTCAGCGAGTAATTCCCTTGCCTTGACATAGACAAAGGGTCCCTATTTGACAAAGGTGCATACGTTGCCAACTAGAGACTCCGTGTTCTAACAGATACAGTAAATCTCTCTGTCTCAACAGCTAAACCACTGTGCCTCTAACTAGGCCGGGTCACCCCTCCTGCTCCCGACGCCTTCCTGCTGCAGCTGCTTCCGAGCGACCCAGCCGCCGCTGAGCCGCCCGTCTGTGCCGTTTTCCCGCCGCTGCCTCCCTGCGACCCCTCCCACCACCAGCCCATTCGCCGCCCCGCTCCCGCCACCCAGCTGACCCGCCTTCCTGGCTCCTGATTTATGACGCCCCCAGAGCGACCGCGCAGCGGACGCGCAGCGGGAGCGCCGATTGAGCGCCGAAGGTGCGCCAAAGGTAAGCCCGTCTGCGCCCGTCCGCGCCTGGACCGTGCCCAGTGCCAGGACCCCTGGCCCCCGCAGTCACCTGCCCACCCGCCGGACCTACGACGCCACCGAACTCAACGCACTCAACGCCGGCCGAACCCGGGGTTGCTACCGAGCCACACCGAGACGCACCCACGGACCCTTCTGCTGCCACTCCTTCAAGTTCACCTGCATCCGAACCTGCACTACTCCAGCACCGACCAAGACCAAGACGAGCATCAGCAGCAGCCACCTGAAATGCATCCTGCTCAACACCCGCTCCGTCCACAGACACGCCGTCGAGCTCTGGAACCTGCTCCACACAACTTCACCAGACGTCGCCTTCCTCACGGAAACCTGGATGAACGCCTCTTCAGCGCCCGACATCGCCATCGCCATCCCAGACGGCTACAAGATCATCCGAAGGGACCGCATCAACCAGACCGGAGGAGGCATCGCCATCATCCACAAGAACACCATCCGCATCACGACCAACACCGACGACACCCTCGCACCCGCCGAGCACCTGCACTTCCAGGTCCACATCAACCCCAAGACCTCCCTCAGAGGCACCCTCATCTACAGACCCCCGGGACCACGCACACAATTCAGCGAAGACATCGCCGACTTCATCAGCCCTCACGCCCTCCTCTCCACTGACTACATCCTCCTCGGGGACCTCAACTTCCACCTGGAGAACAACAACGACCGCAACACCACCACCCTGCTGGACAACCTCACAAACCTCGGACTAAGCAGCTGGTGACCACCCCCACCCACTACGCCGGACACACACTCGACCCCGTCTTCTCATCCAGCAAGGATATCACTTTCAGCCACGCCACCGGACTCCACTGGACGGACCACAGCTGCGTCCACTTCAGCTTCATAAGGACCACGATCCACCACCACCAGCAACAGGTTGCACGCAGAAGCTGGAACAAGATCACAGCCGACCAGCTCGCGACTTCCCTGAGCAAGAACCCACCCACCAGCGCAACAAACCCCAGCCAAGCGGCCACCAACCTCATGATGTGGATCAGCGACTGCGCAGACGACCTCGCCCCCCTGAGGACCCCGCCTAGCAGACCCGGCAGCAAGAAAGACCCATGGTTCACCGACGAACTCAAGAGCTCCAAAAAGAACTGCCAAGCCCTCGAGAGAACCTGGCGCAGAGACCCTACACCGGACAACATGACTGCCCTCAAACACGCCACCCGAAAACACCACCAACTTATCCATGCCACCAAGAAAACTGCATTCAAGGAACGACTGGACAACAACGCACACAACAGCAAGGAACTCTTCAACATCGTTAAAGAGCTCTCCAACCCCAACGCCGGAAACAACGACATCACCCCTTTCGCAAGACCTCTGCAACTCCCTCGCCTCCTACTTCCACAACAAGATCGCGGACATACACAACAGCTTCATCACTCAACCGACGCACGCCACGACCGAACCACCACCCCCACCACCACCCTCCGCGCCTGGACCCCGATCAGCACCGAAGACACCGTCCGCACGATGAACTCCATCCACTCCGGATCTCCGACCGACCCCTGCCCTCACCACGTCTTCAACAAGGCCGACGCTGTCATCGCACCCCACCTGCGGGACATCATCAACACCTCCTTCGACACCGCTACCTTCCCGGAGAGCTGGAAGCACGCCAAACTCAGCACTCTACTAAAGAAGCTATCAGCCGACCCCACCGACCTCAAGAACTACCGCCCCATCTCGCTGCTCCCGTTCCCTGCAAAAGTCATCGAGAAGACCGTCAACAAGCAGCTGGCCGCCTTCCTCGAGACGAACGGATTCCTCGACCTCTCGCAGTCTGGCTTCCGGGCCAACCACAGCACCGAGACCGCCCTGATCGCAGCCACCGATGACATCCGAGCTCTGCTTGACAACGGAGAAACGGCAGCCCTCATCCTCCTAGACCTCTCAGCGGCCTTCGACACTGTCTGCCACCGTACACTAGTGCAGCGACTCAGCAACGTCGGAATCCAGGAGAAGGCACTGGAGTGGATCATCTCCTTCCTCGCTGGAAGGACACAGAGAGTCCGCCTCCCCCCGTTCAGATCTGAAGCCACCGAAGTCATCTGCGGCATTCCTCAAGGCTCCTCGCTCAGTCCAACCCTCTTCAACGTCTACATGAGCCCCCTCGCAGACATCGCACGTCAGCATAACCTCAACATCATCTCCTACACCGACGACACCCAGCTGATCCTCTCCCTCACCAACGACCCCGCCACCGCCAGCGCCAACCTTCACGTAGGGATGAAAGTGGTAGCCGAATGGATGAAGAACAGCCGCCTGAAACTGAACTCGGACAAGACAGAAGTCCTCATCCTGGGATCCTCACCCTCTGCCTGGGACGAGTCCTGGTGGCCCCCGCCCTAGGCAGCGCACCCAAACCAACAGACCATGCACGCAACCTGGGCTTCATCCTGGACTCCTCCCTCTCCATGACCAGACAAGTCAACGCCGTCTCCTCGTCGTGCTTCAACATCCTGCGCATGCTACGCAAGATATTCCGGTGGATCCCCACCGAGACCAGGAAGACGGTCACCCAGGCCCTCGTCACCAGCCGTCTGGACTACGGCAACTCCCTCTACGCCGGAACCACCGCCAAACTCCAGAAGAGACTCCAGCGGATCCAGAACGCCTCAGCACGGCTCATCCTGGACATCCCCCGTCGCAGCCACATCTCCGGACACCTGAGAGAGCTGCACTGGCTCCCGGTCAACAAGAGAATCACCTTCCGTCTCCTCACCCACCCACACAAAGCCCTACACAACCAAGGCCCAGGATACCTCAACAGCCGCCTCAACTTCTACGCTCCCAAACTCCAGCTTCGAATGACCGGCCACACCCTCGCCGCCGTCCCCCGCGTCCGAAGAGCTACCACAGGGGAACGGTCCTTCTCCTACCTCGCCGCCAAGACATGGAACTCCCTCCTGACCCACCTCCGCCTGACCCAGGACCACCTCGCCTTCAGGAAGCAACTCAAGATCTGGCTGTTCGAGCAGTAGCGGACCCCCCTCCCCTAGCGCCTTGAGACCCTCTGGGTGAGTAGCGCACTATATAAATGCTTTGATTGATTGATTGATTGAATTGAGAGTGTGGAGGAGCATGATTTACAATCCTTCATCTGGTGGATCTTTTAAAGTTGACTGAGACGCATAGGGAGTTAGCAATGATAAAACAATTCAAATTTCCTGAAGCCCATTTGACCTCACAATAAGAACCAGAAATCAATAAATTAAGTTAAGTAGTTTTATTTTCAATTAATAGTCAATCTAATATATATGCATGTCAGGCAAATATTAAAACAATACAGGATTACAGCTGGTAAGCTAGATCATTGCAATATATTCAGTTTCAATAAGATAAGACACAAATTATTCACAGCCACAGCAATACAGAAACTGAGAATTAGAAATAGGTGTTCCTTAAAGAAACTCAGATTATCTCTGTCAAACATGAATAGTTCTAAAGTTTTCTAATCAAGGTTCTATGTCTAGAATAAGGAAGGTTAGTAAAGTAGGGTCTCAAGGGAATACGGAAATACGGGAAGGTGTCAATATAGTGAAGACTCCAGATGAAGTCTCCCAAAATTGGAATAAGTGTTTAACATGAAGCTTTATACTTGAAAGAATAAAGGAAGCAGATAGGTCTGTACCCCTCAAAGTCTAAGGGAATCTGCCCTAACTTCTAACAGTGTGAATGCTAATTAGAATACCAGAGACTTCAGCAACGATCATGTCTCTTCCTCCCTTGCAAGAACCAATCGTCTCCACCCTCAGGTTGTGCATTACAACATTTCCAGATCTTCTCAGTCCATAGAACTTGAACATTTGCTGCAACCTTGAACATCCATCAGTTCCTGATATGCGATGAATAGGAAGCTTCATTTGATCATTAATTCTTCACGTTTCTTGCCAACATTTCTTTTCTGAGACCTTACTATCAAGAAACAAATACAGACAACAATATTCCTTTTCTATAGCTAAGGAAAACTTGAAAATACATGCTAACCAAGCAAAGCATATTTCAGAATCCCAAGGCCTTTAGTCATGCTAACTTTAATTAATATTTGAATGTGCACTTCAAATACATGGTTATACATGTGCATATGTAACTCATGAACAAATGCAAATGTGAATAAAAACATACAGGATTACTCTTTCAATTATGACTTTCAGAATATATGCAAATATGACTCAAAGTATAAATGCAACATGAATTCAGAATACATCTTCTTGTTTGACTGAACATTAGAGCACATGTTTATAAACTTCAATTTCTCAGTGGTTACATTTCATTAATGCATGTATATGTCTACACACGTTAATATTATTAAGGCACATAGTAGATGTAATGTCAAATATAAATGTAAATTGTGCATTGATGACCTGTAACAGATGGAATCTACATTGCACTTCTCCAATACTTTACATCCTTGTACACTGAATGACCTTGTTATTTGCTCAAAAGAACAAGTCTGCTAATACATATGCTAAAATGGTGTCTCAAAGACATTCTGCTAATTATGTATGTTCTCTGGTGAAACTATTTTTGCTTTTGCTTTTATTTTTCTAAACTTAATAGAGCTTCATGGCTATACATAAATTATGCTTGGAAGGAAGGCACTCCAGGGCCCTGGGTACAGGTAGCATAGGGAAAAATAAAGTTCAAGGAAAAGCAGATTAAAAAGCTACAAACATAGCAAGGCCATGACCATCTCAACCTAAGAAAATCTGTACCTTGATAGAGTTAAGGTTTTCTTGGTCTTATGGGACATATGGAATAGCCCTGGTAGGCTGAGAATCATGGGACTGCTTTTATGGCTGAAGGAGCAGAGGGGTCATCAGTCTATCCTTCCTAACAAACAGCCCTGAGAGAATATACAGGGGCAGATTTATTGACACTGTATGCCCGTGCAGTCACAAAAAGCAATTCCACAAACGGTTAATAAAGTATTTACTTTCCAGTGCAGAAGTTTATTTATACTGGTAAGTAGCATGTAAAGTAACACATATACAGGTTTGTGCTACTTTGCACTACTTTGCATCAGGAGGACGTCCCATGGATGGTTTTTGATGCAAAGTATCTCTGCTAAAAATTGTGGACAGGGCATTTCACTAAAAAATAATGCTTCCTCGAGGCAGGCTCAAATAAGGATAAGTGATTTTTTTTCTCCTGACTTTTCAAATATTGGATGTGTGTTGTGCTGTACAGCACACATCCAATGTATGAACACTTTTTAATTTTGTGTAGGCAATTTTCTTTTTTTTTTTTTACTGGAATGGTACTCTTTCCATCCAATCCCTGTGCTAGATTTCATTTAAGCACTTCTGTCAAATGGTGCAAAGGTGTGTGGATGGCAGTGAGCAGCCTCATTGTGCGCCTGACATAGGTAAAAGTGCAGCAGTGCTATTTCTTAGTATATATGGCTCTGTGATGCTCTCTTCTGCTAGTGCAATGCAGCACGGTAACTTTGGTTGCTGTGCTACTCTAGGCATGAGAAAAGGTGCCCCACAATATGTTTATCAACACATGCCTAATAGGCTCCAATCCTGCTGGAGAGGCTCAGACTCATTTGCCATGCACGCATTGCACAATTAGGGCCTGACATTAATCCATTTTCCTGAGCTACTGTTAGCACCAAACCCAAACATGATTCTGTATCTTACATGATCCCGTTCTGAGCACTGTGCAGATGCAGAATGGATCTCTGCATGTATTTGTCCAGAAATTGTGATGTCTACAGTGCACACATTGTTTGGTAAATATACCAGTTAGTGTATAAATTGCAGACAGCACAGCATGGCCACTTACTTGCACAGCGCAGTGGAGCTGCCACAAATGCGGTGCTGCATCAGAAGGAGAGAGCAGAAAAGCACCATAGTTGCAGAAATATGGCACTATCCTCCCCTCTCCCTTGTGCTGGTGCTGAAATTAGGGATGTGCACCATCGAGACACCTTTGCGCCATGGTGCAAGGGTGTCTCTGTGAATCTGGCATAGGTTTTGTACAGGAAGGATACCCTTCCACTAGAAAATACTATGCATAGACTAACTTTAACTCGTTTCCCTATTTGTATGTGTGCTGTAAAGTGCAGCACATATACAGAGCCGGAAAAAAAGAAGTAATGAAAACATTTCTCCTTTGTGTCACCTACTTCAAAAATGTGCAGTTTTCTGACATAAAACCCTGTCTATTTAGTCTATTTAGTAATTAAGGGGTTAAAGTCAGAAACCTTGGGTGGTAGCATGGGAACACCCATGCTCCACCAATGGTACGCCCTCATTGCGCTACGTAATGCAAAGCCGCACTATGCTCTGCTTTGCATTATTTTCACATTATTTATGGAAAGTAAATCGGAAAAAAGATTTTGCGCCAATTTGCATCACTTTTGTGACGCCAACATGTGTAAAGTCTTAGTAAGTCTCCCCCTCAGTGTCGGAGCTTTGCTGTCTCGGCTCACATTCTAACTTCAGCGCTGAACAGGCCTTTTGTTCCACCAGGCATTTCTCAGGTGGGCTGGAGTTCTTGTAGGCTGGTGTTGAAAGCTATGACCACTCCTGGTGCCTCTGTCACTTTCCCCAGCGGACAGTGGGAAGCTTCAAGGGAGACAAAGAGAGGGATGGAGGTAAAAGATGGAAAGAAAGCGATCAGAGAGGAAAAAAAGAGAGAAGTAGAGAGAGAATGGATGGCTGGATGGATGGAAAGAGACTGCACAAGGAGATGAAGGGAGCACGTCTACTTTGAGTACTTTTGCTAGGGGTGGTTTTGGTTCCTCAGTCCAGCCCTGTCTAACTTGGAGATTTTCAGAGTTACTATATATTCTGTAGACTGCTCAGTTGAGTAAAAACAAACACAATCATCCCTTCTGCATCTAATCAGCTGTCAGAATGGGTAGTGATAGCCCCAGTAGACTTTTTATATTGGTTTTCATCCCCCACTCTTTTTCAGTCAGCCTGTTTCGCTTCTGCTAAGGCACCTCCAGGTGGACCCACCCAGTGGTCAAAGTGGGCAGGATCGGCAGGACACGGCGTTCCCCTACTTTTTCTTTTCAAAACCGTGTCCTAGGACGGCAGTAATAGACAAGTCCTTCAGATAAGGCTCTGCTTTCGGGGACAGGCGGGACTGGTAGAGAAGGAAAATACCTCAGTCTCCTTCCTGGCCATAGTAGACACGGACAATATCTACTTCTGGTCTGTGCTGGCAGCTGTCCTCCTCCCCCCTCCCTCTTCCTCTTATCCCCTCTCTGTCTGTCTAGCAGCCCCTCTTCACTTACTGAAAACCGAGACTTGAAGAAACGGTTCACAACCTATCTTTCCTTATTTCATTTATTTGCCTCCCTGTGAAATGGATCCCAGAAAAAAAATACTTTTGATGGAAATGCCCTCTTTTTCTCACATTTTACTACGGAGAGAAAGAAAAGGTTTAACATATGAAAATAAATACATAACTAAAGAAAACAAGACAGAGTGGTTGCAAAGTGGCCAGATTGATTTTTTTCACATCCAAACACATCAGTCTCACTTTTAAGACTTTGGCAGTGAAGTGCTACTTTTGTTTTCTTGTCTCTCTTTGAAAAACATTGTTTTCCTAGGGTGTGGAAGTGCACCATTACTGGAGGCACTGCAATGCCTGGTGATGTGTGAATTGGAAAAAAAAATGTGTACCATGGCTTTGTGTTTATAGAAGTGGTCTTTTAAAACCAGACTGCTTAAGTTTTGTAGGATATAAGCAATGGACATTGAAACAGGTCCTTACTGGGCCCTGAAGTCATGTCCTTATCTTTGCAGGTAAAAGCACTCACTGCTTTCTAAATAGTGAGTGAGAAATCGTTAAGATAACCATGTTGTTTCTGCTTACATTTTGCATGCTTTACTTAATCTTGCATTCCCTATTAGTGTTTGCTTTTTTCAGGGTTTTTTCTTTTTTTTTGGCAGCGTATTACTCTTGTCTAGTGCGTAATTTGAATTCAGCCACATCCAGGTGTTTATAGCAGGTCACAATTAGGTTGTAGCTGAAGGCAGTGCAAGTGTCTCTCAGTGGGGCAGTATATATGTATGTATCTATGTAACTGAGCTTGTAAAGCACCTGGTTACACTAGCCAGTGTGTCCCTGCGCTGTACCGCTGAGGAACCCATCCTGGCCTGTTCCTGTGAGGCACCCACTCCTGGGCACCCCAAGGTGAAGCCAGGCATCCTTAGCGATGAGGGCCGGTGTGGAGATTAAGCAAGCTATTGCCCAGAGTTGCAGAGTGGGACCCATGATTAGAGTAGGCACTGTGGCGAGAATTATCGGGTCCGCGGACATTGAGCCCAAGACCCTGCCGCGATGGGAATTGAACCCTGGTCGCGGGTCAGATATCTGCATCAGGGTCTGCCGCTCTAACCAGTGAGCCACACTTCTCTACGGTATGGTGTTCAGTGGGTGAGAGGATGTGGCAATATCACTAGAGCTGCTGAATTTGTAACTGGGGAATCAAGGTTCAGACTTCATGACCAGTCCACCAGACCACTTTTCCTGAAGGAGCATATTTGCATGCTACACCTTAGAAGGCCCTGCTAGACTTTAGAAGCCCTAGTGTCTTAGCACCAGCAAGTGGTTCCTCGTGGTGGCAAGTGAAGGCTTGTCCACCACAATCAATACTGAAGTTCATCTCCTGTCTGCGGGCAGGCCTACAAAGCAGCACACCCTAGAGCAACAGCCATCTAGTCACTGTGACTCTGTCAGTGAGGTCACAGGACCCTTGAGCAGGCTAGGGCAGTGCGAGCAGTGTGACCGCACTGGGCACCTATTTCGGGTGGGGCATAGTGTTTGCATGTATAGTGTGGTTTTAAAAAAACTTGCTGCCTCCTTCCTGGCCTCCAGCAATTTTCAGCAACAATAAAAATGTCATGATAACTTCGGTGATAAATGTTTTTCCTTGAAAGAGATTGGAGTTTTGTGTAGTGGAAGGGTTGACTCCTGGAAAGGTAGCGCAGAGGGTTAATATGCCTGCTGCAAAGAACATGTAACATGCAGATCACAAAGTGCTCATAATGTTAACTAGGTGAGTGGGTTACTGCTTTTGTCAGAGAGATCCTTTGTTACTTGCAGTTTATAAGTTAAAATCCTAACATAGAACAGTGAGCTATTAAACTATACTGCTTACTAATATGGTTGTCATGTGACTTCTACACCTTGTAGTCCTTTGTCTTATGTAACATTTCCTATACAGAGATTTACACATGTATAAATGATTGTCTTTGAGTAGGGTGTGTGATGTAAAGTGCTCTGACACCCTACACTGGTATGAATGGTACTGTAAATCAAATTAAATGCATCTGAGAAAAAGTTTGGTTATGGTGCCTTGGGGAGAACTCTTAAAGCATGGTTGTGAGGGAGTCTGAGGCGTAGGTAGTCATTGGGGGGCACCAACAAACATCGTTGCCCAGGGCGCCACCAGCACTAAAGCCGGCACTGCCCTCGAGGCCAGTCCGTCTCACCCACTGGTAACTCCATTGGCCTTGTTTCAGTAGTAGTAGCTGCAACTCACCATGGATCGGCAATGCAGGATTAGCACGCACACCAAACTAGGTTTGAAAACTTCACAGTCTCTCTGCTTCATGCACAAGCACTTTTGACATGTGCTACCTGCTCTGGGGCCACTGGAATTATGCAGCAGTGTTGACTAAATTATGCAGCAAAAAAAGGCTGCAGCATAATGCAATATATTTACTTATACTTTATTATTTTGATTTTTTTCACATGTTAAGTCTCTGCAAAGATGTTGCCTCATTAGTACCAGTGTAACATACAAATGCAGCAGTAAGAAAAGTGATGAGTCAACCTTTGCAAAGGGCAGTCCACTTTGCAGCAACACAAGGCACTTTTTTAAGTAACTTTTTCTCCACTTGAGCTACAAAAATGATTAGTTAAAACTTTAAGACTATGCAGTGGATGATATATTATGAGGCAAATATGGCAGAGCCATAATTATATAGAAAACATTTGCAAACTTGGATATTTTGCCATTCATGTTTGAACTGCTCTTGTGGAAGAAGAGAGAAGTGTTGAAGACAGAAACTGTATGGCTCGGAGACAAATGGCTTGTGATTCAACTTTTAAGCGTATTTTGGACATTGTGTGATTGAAAATATATCCCACTTTGTAAATGTATTTAAATGCCAATAACTTATATTAAACCTTAAATGAACAAGTGCATCCATTGATTGAATTAAATAACACAATATGCTGTAACTGGTCAGTGAAATGCCAAACAAATACTAAAAATTGGGATGTTTTGCACATTCTGGCCACACCTCTGACTCCGCCTACCGATCCAATCCTTGGGTTATCCCGGACCCTCGGAGTCTTTGCCCACATTTCGCCTACTTTTTTTCACCCATTTCAACCACTGGACCCACCTCTCACTTTATGCAAGTAAACTATAATGTTGTAGCTAAAATTTAGATTTGGAGATTATGATAACAGTTGTCATATATGCTCAGAAGTAGCAAAATATAGCACCAGACATTTTACATTATTTGATAAATAATATGGCAACCACTCAGTAACTGTTGCCTGTACTTTGGTAAACAAAGCAATGCAGAGGTGCACCCCGTCTTTGCGTTACTGAAGAATTATAGGGCACTACCATATGTCAGACTCTTTTCTTTCCAATACATGAGACACAGTGAGGTGGTTGGTGCAGGCGGTATGTTACCTTTACTATGGATCCTTTACACCGATATACATTTACAGCACATTTTTGTATGTATCTAGTCAGTTACATTGTCCCATATTTACAAAGTATTTAAATGATCCGTAGTAAAGGTAACTTTTTTAAGACTATCTTTTTGCTAAATTATTTTTGGGAACTTCGCATTGACTTTTTACAATTATATTAATGTTAATAAATTTGCGATTTTAATAAAGGCTTAAAATGATTAACTTCTATGGCCAATAGATGGCAGTGTTGTGTTAAAATATTGCCTGCACAACGGAAACCATGCGCTTTCGGAAATCCTCAGTAGACTGTCAGATTTGCATCATAGAGCGTAAAAAGTATAATAATAAATACAGCAAAATTTAAAAAATATATATTAGAATAGCAATAATTAATTTTCATTTTGTAAAGTAGTGCTAATGTACGGTTACAGAGTTCACAGGGCACAGAATTCCTAAGCATAAAATTAATTTCAAAAATAGACAGATACCAAACATTATAAAGTTATCTAACTCAAAATGCATTTCAAATGCAATTTTCTGTTATACATTGTAAAACTATGTGCTGTAAATGCATTTTCAATTGAATTAATGATTAGATTTCCTCTTTATCACTGAATCGTGGCTCAAAGAGTGGTGTAATCCTGACATTACTCTTTCCCTAACCCCGGTTAAACCATTCTCAGGCAGACAGAGTAGGGACTCGTGGAGGTGGCATGGCAATTATTTTCTATGATACCCTTCAATGTGGAACTGTTGATTTAGGTCCCTTGAAAGGGGCACAGTATCGAAATAAACTTCCTTCGACATCACAAAGTGATTTAGAAAAGCATACACAATAAAAGAAGATATACAATATTCAGATTAAAAACTAATGAGAGCGTTAACAATGTTATTAGTCTTTAATCTGACTATTGTATATCTTCTTTTATTGTGTATGCTTTTATGATTCACTTTGTGATATCGAATAAAGCTTATTTTCGTAAGGGCCACACAGAGTTTTGTTTTATGTTTCAAGATTAGCCTGTATTTGTAGGTGGCTAATATATCGTCCCCCAGGTCCAGACCTGACTTTTTTTACATCTCTGGGAGCCGCACTAGCTAGCTCCTCTTGTACCTCCTTATCCAAACTTGACATTTTTGGGAGACTTTAACTTCCATCTTGAGTGCAGTAAAGATCCTGATGTATCCAATTTTACAAATATTTTATGTATCATGGGCCTCTTATCTGTTGCCTCTCCTCCTCTCATTGCAGGGCATACCCTGGATGGGGTCTGCTCTAATAACCCCAATTTACTAATTTAAACCCCCATTCAACAGACTTAGACCGATCACATTGATGGACCAGGGTTTTCGCAAAAAGAAACCTGCTCGAATTAACACCCCCGTAATACATACTAACAGCGTGCATTGGAAACTAATATCCATATCACATGAAACACGTGGGAAACCGTTTTGCGCATGCGTGCACTAATGTGAACTAATGCATCAAAGAACCAAGCCGCATTTATTTACATTGCGCTTCGAAAGAAACAAGAATTAATGCATGACTAGGCCACACCTTGCACCTTGTTTTAAAAATAATAATAAATAATGCCGCTTTTGCTTAAAGCTTTGCTAGGAAAACATTAACAATAGGATAGTGCAAAGGTGGGTGGTGAACAGTGAAAAGTGCATTTCATGTAATTAATGAATGCTCATGTTTTATTTGCCATTAGTGAGCCTAACAGGCCTGAAAGGTCTGAAATTGACATGATAGATGGGGGCAGGAGAGGACATGAATGACCTGACACATAAACAGAAAAAGCAGAGCGCTGCATAAGTGTCTGAAGTCAAGGCTGTCCAGCCATAGAGAACATTGTTTGCCTGCCAAGAAACAAGACTGGCCGTGGGACCCAAGATTTCCTCCACGGACGTAGCTGAGAGACATATGGAAAAATAATGAAAAAAGTTACATGTATTAAACCTATGAACAAGTCAAAGTGTATGTCATGGTAAGGGAAGTAGAACAATAGACTATAGTAATTTAGAATGAAATTGTGATGGTGTGACAGACCACCTCCCGGACCATCCAATGAAAAGTTGAGTTCTATGAATTGTTTCAACTAATATGGGTTGGACATGTATGTTTTAGGGTATTACTGGGGTGCCTTTAGAGGTGTGGTTTTTGCAAGGATGCGGAGAGACAGAGAGAGAGGGCTGATTTGTCGTTGCCCATCGGTTTGCAGAGAGGCCTAGCTGTTCCTGTCCTTGTCCCGTACCTGAGTTCGGAAGTGTTTGTTCCCTGATTCAGGGAACCCCCACTACTTCCTTGGCCAGGGAGGTGGTATTTCACTGATCTTTGGGTTAGTATTTATCCTTCTGACTCGTACTTTGCATAATTATTTGCAAATGTATTTTTGTCTTTGAAACTTATGTCTCTTCATCTATCCCCTCCGTCATATGTATATTGTTTCACATTATTTGCTGAAACGTATGTCTCTTCCTCTATCCCCTCCTTCATATGTATATTGTTTCACATTATTTGCTGAAACTTATGTCTCTTCATCTAGCCACTCATTCATATACATATTGTTTAATTGATAACAAGTATGACACTGTTTGCATTTGCTGAAGTTTTTCTCTCCCTTTTGTAAGATTCCTTGTTTGCATTTGTAACCTGTATGCAATGAGCACTAATGATTCACATTTTATTGAGATAAACTTTATTAATCTTATCGAGAGTCTGTGATTATTTAGCTAACTGGATAGAAAGTTAGTTAGCTGTATTATTACCATCAACTACTCAACCAATAGGTCCATTGACCAGAAAAAAGAGAGTTGATATACAGGTTCAACTTATGTATTTAGAAGTGTCAGATAGGAGCCTGTATAAAGAAAATAACTGAACATCGTCATTAAAACTTGACCCCCAGCGCATCAGAGATTTGGGTGAATGTGTATTGGCCAATTGTATGTGATGTTATTGAGTAGTGATCCCTGATTAGGTGTTGCGCTGGATCAACATGCTGATTCCTTTTAGAATTAGGCTTGATAAAGAAAGTTTTCCCTCACCATACTGAAATGGGGCAAACTGATGTCTGACCCCAATTTCTCTAGGCATCTAGCTATTTCTATCACCACCAATGACAGGTAACATAGCGGAAGATGTGTCGCCTGGCCAAAATAATTGATGACAGACAGAATTAAAGAATTAGCCCCTGCAGCTTCTTCTAAGCATACGCCTTCAGCCCATTGGTGTACCCAGGCATTAGCAGAACAACAATTGCGCTGTAAACAATTGGAATGGAAGTGGCGGAAGGCTTATAATGTGGAGGATTTTTTGCATTTCACATTGACATTGAAAGCCTATCATGGTCAGATTAAGGCTGCCAAAAAAGTTTACTTTTCCACTCAGATTGATGAAGCCCAAGTTAGTCCAAAAACTATTTTCAAGATTTCTAAATCAGTTTTACCCCCGAAGGCTCTGGGTAGGGATATCCCATTCTCTCAAATCTAATGCGACCAAATCTCTTCATTTTTTAAGAGAAAATACGGGCCATCCAAAGTGATTTTATAACTAGTACATTCCTATTGGATTATATGGCTGCAAACACCCCTCTGAAAGTAGGGACTGAACCGCTGAAAACCTTTCCAAGCTATATTGCCCTGTAAATTGGTTCCATTCCAACAGCCTTAAATGCAACTCAGATAAATCCGAGGTGCTTTTTTTCGGCTGTCTTTCGGATCCTAGTTGGAAGGTCTGGTGGCCTGCGGCCATGTTTCCTCCTTCTGCCGCTTATACCTTGGCCAAGAACCTAGGAGTGGTAATTAATAACGGTCCCACTCTGAAGACCCATATTCTTGGCCTAGCTGGTAAATGCTTCGGCATTCTTAAGATGTTGAGGAATTTTCTTCTGCTGCTGTCCTTCGCCCACAGAAAGATCATGGTGCAGGCTTTAATAGGCTCTCGCTTGGACTATGGGAACGCATTATATCTCTGACTCCCGAAGTACCTTTTATCGCATCTCCAAATAGTCCAAAATTCCGCTGCACGCGCCATCGCTGGCCTTCATCGGAGATCCAGCGCTAAAGATCTCTTGAAAACTCTACATTGGCTTCCCATTTGGAAGCGTATTGTTTTTAAGACCATGACACTGGCTTTTAAAGCTCTCCACGGAACTGGTGCGTAGTATATTAGTAAGCGGCTGACTTTTTACCAGCCATCTAGATCACTGAGGTCAGCGTCGCAGCCTTGGCCGCCGTTCCTGGAAATCGGCGTGCCCGTATTGCAGGCCGTTCTTTCAGACGCATGGCACCACAACTGCCTATCACTCTGAGAAAGACTGGCACATTGTTAGCTTTTAGGAAATATCTGATATCTTGGCACTTCATTCAGTAGATCTGGTCTTCCTCTGCCTGCCCCACTCCGCATCAGGTTAGAAGTGCCGGGACACTCCTCGGAGTAGCTGAGCACTATACAAAACACGCAATAACATAACATAACATAAATCTGGATAACCTAACAATCCTTTCCTCCCTTGTATTCTTCATAAAGGCGATGACATTGTAAATCCAGTGATTAATGAAATTCTGAATAAAATTATTGGCCTTGATGGAGCTCCCGAATGACTGGAAATTGGCAGTGGTTAAACCTTTGCTGAATAATTATCTATCTGACCCTATTACACTTTCTAATCTCTGCCCTATTTCACTGCTTCATGCCTTGAGTAAAGTAATGGAAAAATTGGTCAAGTCCAATTAACTGCTTTTCTGGAACATATTAATATACTTCATCCTCGGCAGTCTGGTTTTCGCCCAAGACATTCAACTGAGTCAGCCTTGTTGAATGTCGCAGATACCTTAAAATTACCTTTGGATGCTGAAAACAATGCAGTCTTGATTTTATTGGACTTATCCGCTGCATTTGATACCATCTCTCATGATATCCTATCCCAACTTATTAAGGACTGTGGGGTCTCTCAAATCACACTGTCTTGGATCAAATATTTCCTTACAGAGTGGGGACAAACTGTTGTACTAGGTGTATGTTCATCCCATGAAAGGATTGTTACCCTAGGAGTACTACAGGGCTCTGCGCCCAGGCCTGTATTATTTTACATTTGTATGGCCCCCCTGATTTCGTTGATTACATTATTTGGAATAGAAACGACCACATACGTGCACAATATGCAGCTGATCTTGTCATTGGATAAAGCATCCTTTGGCTTGAGCTCTATTTTAAAAATGGCCTTACTGCAGTCATTAATTGGATGCAATCCAATAATTTAAAATGTAATACAGACAAGATTGCGATCATGCTGCTTGGGAAGTCAAACCTTTTAAACCCAGCTCAATGGTGGACATACACTGTGCCCTCAATTCAATTGAATCAAATAATGTGTTGTACATGTCTGCAATGTAGAAAACATGTAAATGAATGTGTTGTTTTTAGCAGGCTAATAGGGTTGCCACCTCACACCATATTATTCAGTCAACATGCTTTCAGGTCTGAAATTTCTGTTCAATGTGAATTTGGATTGGGTTTAATATCTTAACATATGTTTAGAAAACAAAAGTTAAAGAAAAGTAATGAGTATAAAGCAAAGCCTGAAAACCACTGACATGTTCCAGTTATGGCTACCTCTGCAACCATAAATGGTGCAACAGCCCTGCAAACCATGCCTCGCACACCAAATGCAATACACATGACTTCACTTTTAATGTGAAAGGTGCTATTACAAATATCATAAATGATCTCAGGGGCAAATTACATATGATATTAATATGAACACTATCAACAAATTAATATCAGTATGTGTTATTATTTAACAATGTGTTTTTAGGTTTTGCTTTTTGTTGGTGTAAATACTATAAGGTAATTCACATTACATATTGCGAGTGATGAAGTAAATTATATATTCCATCCAACTTCTTTGAAAGTGCTCTCTAACCTGCAGTACACACAGTATTTGGATGTGTGCAGCAGGGTTTGCCTGCAGGACTAGCCTTCGACCTGGTCCAGTGCATAATGCACCACAAACAGCCAAGATCTGTGGTCCAGGGCTTTCAGGGGGTGATCCCTTTTACAGTTTTACATGTAATTGTAATTGTAGGGAACAGTGCCATTCAATAATGAGACTGTTCCCTACTAGGTCTGGTCAGGTTAAAGTTAAGCCCCATCCTTGCTAGCTGTTGTACAGAGCAGGCTGGCTTAACTTAGGAGAGATGTGGAAAGCACTTATCAGTGATAAAACAGGTAAAAGTAGAAAACCCAACACAATAAAAATCTCACTCCAATTTATCAGAATAGAATACGTTTAATGAGCAAATAGACATCAAAATGACATAAATCTAATGTAGGGAACCAGAGATAAGGTATTTCAAAGCTTTTTGATGTTTCTATCACTAAAAAGCACAAAGCGTCAACCATGGGATTCTGACCACACTAGACCAGGTCAAAGTCAAAAGTTCCGAGTGACTGCAAAGGAGCGTGTGTCAGGAGCAGGGACCAGGTTCATCCCGGTAGAAGGTGTACCTTCTGACTTCCTAGCTTATCTTGAGGAAAATCCTCATCGATCGGGGTGCCGAAGATCCGAAGGCTGTTGGAAGCGCAGGACCTCGGTAGGAGCATCGGCTCAGGTGGGAAGTTCAAGGTTCTCAATGTCAAAAACGGAGAAACTCCAAGACGGCAAAGTCTGAAGTTTCAGCCCAGGAAGGCATTGGTGGAGGTGGGTTGTTGTGCAGCATTGTAATTGGTCAAGTTCTCTAAGATCAGACTTAAAAACTTTCCTGCAAATCAGGATCCTATCAGTGGAATAAACCAGCAAGCTGAGTCCAACCCGCAGTTCTACATTTGCGTCTGTGGTTCGATGGTCTTTCAGTGATAGCCTCTAGTACTTTTTGCAAAAGTACAGAAACTTTCCAAAGTGCCCCTTCTTGCAATCCTGAAGTAGGAAAGAGTGCACGCTAATACCAGTCAAGGGTCCAAGAAGTTCCAGAAACCACTTAGGGGTTAGGGCTCAATCTTACATAAAACACTAGCAGGGCCCAGGACAAATCCAGATGGAACTGGTCAGCTGGACTCACAAGAGATTTGGGCTTTTTACAGCTTTTGTGTACGAGGAGCTGAAAAGGAGGCTGGCGAATTGCCTTCGGTTCAGGTGGGGAGAAGGTCCAGCCCTTGGGGTTCATTCCATGTGATAAACAGCAGGTGCAATCCTTCTTCTGTATTCCACAGGTCCAGATGTGTTTTTTAGAAGGTTTCTAGGGGTCACAAGTTTATTTTTGCCACTAACTTGTGGGTTGGGACGACTCCCTGGCCAATAGGGAAAAAGTTTCCAAGGGCAACCATACCCTCTTTGCCATAATTTACTGGGGAGGAGACTATGAACAATCCCACAGTGCACTGCTCTGCCAAAGTCCAGCATGGCAGAACCTTTCTTCCCCTGGCCAGAGCTCTAAGAATTTGCCTGAGGTGTGTCTAGGGAAATGAGAAATCCACCCTGCAAACCAGTTCTAAAACAGATTTCCACCCCACCACAATTAGTGCCGTCCTGACTGCTTGGACAATGTAATTGGTAAGCTTAGGTTTGAGTTGCATCTGCTACTTTTAAGTTTGTGCAGCTGGTGGCCCCATCCCCCAGGCTATCCTGCCATGAGGTGGTCACATCTCCTCCCACTCAATGCATTTTTTCCCTCTCCTGGGAGACATTCACACCTCCCAGCAGGTAACCAAGTGAAAGTTGGGGATTAACTCTGAAAAGGCCGCAAGAGGATTTTTAGCTGGAGAATGCCATCTTTCTAAATGTAATCAATACAAAATAATATTTACATCCAGTAAAAATGCTTAGTGTGAGAAATTGGATTACTGGTTGAGGGGGTGAAATCCTTACTTAATCAGTAACCACCATCCTAGTCACATTGAGGCACAAGCAACCCCCAAATTAACCTGTGCTCAATCTTCTGGAAGCTTAGCACAGAGCAGTCAGCCTTAACTTAGAGGCAATGTGTAAAGTACGTATGCAGCACTTCAAACAGTGATAAAGTGAAAACACAACACAAGAAAACTGTAGAACTAGAGATATGCCGTTTTCAAGATTTCAGAGAAAATAGTGCCAAAAAGCATAAAGCACCAACTGTGGATGTGGGATAGAGTAACAGGATTTAGCGGAACGTGACAGAGCATGAGCCAGCTACAGGGACCCATTGATTACCTCTGAGGAAGCATCGTGCAGCTGAGGCAATGCTTTGGTTCCAAGAAGCTGGGGAGCTACGGTGCTGTGTCCTGCATCGTCATCAAGGATCCCGTGGAGGAAGGTTTGTGATACGAAGTCTGGCGTCAAATATGGTTTGCACAGTTGAGGTGATGCGTCGGTTCCAAAGAGCTATGAGGCTGCAATGTAAGAACATGTGTCATCCTCAAGGCGGCTGTCGACCAGAGATTTGTGATGCATGGGCTTACGCTGGTTAAACTTCACAGAATGGCGGTTAAATATGAGCTGCGGAGTCAATTTGGAGTCCTTGCACTAGTAGAACCCTTGCAGCAGTGGCAATGCATCTGTTTTGAATAATAAAATCAACAAAGGGAGGGACTTAGAGCTTTTAAAGAGGTCCGGCATACAGGCCCCCAAGATTCAATGCAAAGAAAGGTATGCTGTTCCTCAAGGATTAACAGTTATACCAGAGACCTTAAACCAATAATGTGGGTCTGGGAGAGGAATTCCCTTCTTCGGAACTAGGGCCCTCGCACTCCCAGCCAGCTAGGTGTCATGCTTCATCATTGGGCCTGCTCCTCGTTGGGTTGGCACTACAATACATTTGCATTTGATTCCGTGTACATTGCTCTGGAGAAGAAATGTATACGCACCATTCCCTATGAATGCCATTAAGTGAGTGCCCTTCATCCCTTGAGATGAGCATGAACCTTAGGAACACCCTTTATTAGTATGTGGCACCTGATGTAATGTGTTTTTAATATAACTGGATATTTCACTGACTATTTCGAACTGATGAATTTTTCTGGTGATTCATGTAACTGAAGGGGATTTGTGGAATGACTTGCTGCACTTCTATGCATATTTTAATATGGCCGCTGTTTTTGATACCCTGAGGAAGTGACCCTTTTCAACCTAGACAGGTTAGCGATCTAGATACTTCCATTCTAGACGCAAGTGACGCATGTGACGTCACTTCCGGGATCTCGGTCCCGCACTCATTGGGGATAGTATATTTTCATTTGAGAGACATCTTTCACCATCACCCGGTTCCGACGGGGATGGGTAGGTCGTAAGTACTTCAACACCAATTTTTGGGTAAGTAAGGTGTAATTTAATAAGGCCCATTGGTGATGTCTGATTTACTTGTGGCTATGCGCCAAATGAGACCCAGTGGTTGGTCCTTCCCCTGGGCAGCGGCCGATATTTTGCTATGCGGTGTTTCTGCCTACAGTTAGGCATAAACACGTTTATGGGTATTTAACCTGCAGCAATACTATAAGTGGTAGGTAGTTTTTCCACTTATACCACGGTGTGTAGGTATTTTCAAATTTTATTTTTGGCCCTGATGAATTGCAATAGACCCAGTAAGGCTGTCAAGGCAAGAAACATGTTGACCTATTGGAGTAGAGTACAACCTTGTTCTGATCCATTAAGTCAGACAAAGCCACCTCTCTCTTTTTTTTAATCAGGTAGTAACCAGAGCTAAATAAATTATATTGATTACCTAACCTGTATTAACCTTCACTTTTTACACACACCTACACTTTTTAGGCCCCTGAGAATCTAGTCAGGAGGCCAGCCAACTAGCATTTGGAGGTCATTGGTTCAACAGATGCAGGTCCAGTCCTCTAACCCAAGCAAGAGGGCAGCAGGGCAGCATAGCAAGGCAGCAGTCCTTAAGAACAGCAGTCCAGCAGAGTGACAGTCCTTTCAGAAACACGGAAGTCCTTCTTTCTGGCATTGTCCACAGGTTTAGAAGTGTCCTGAAGAGTTGGTGTCTGGGGTCCAATATTAATACCCAAGCCTTCCTTTGAAGTAGGAGAAGCTTTTAGAGTTTTCCCTTTGATGTCCTCAGAAATCCTGCCTTCCCTGTCCTGGCTCCAGACTAACTACAGGGGGTATGCAGCCCTTTGTGTGGAGGCAAAACACAGTCTATTCAAGTGTAAGTAAGGCTGTCCCCAGCTTTGCCTCCCATCCAGCCAGTGATGGCCCATCCAGGTACACCTAAGCTCTGTATTGTGTGTGGCTATCTAGGAGGAATACACAAATTCCAACTGTCAACTACGTGTAGTCATATTACCCAGAGACAGGCTGCAGGCACTAATAGCTAAGGCAGAAAAATGCAAACTTTCTAAAAGTGGTATTTTCAAAATTGTAATTTAAAATATGACTTCGCTAAGAGAGAGAGGATTTTTTTTTTTTAAATTTGAATATATTTTTTATTTTCACCATTGCACAGTTAGCACCTTGCGACGCACATTCTCCAATAGTACAATTAATTTCTTACAGCACATTACTTATCAAATCATTTCCATCATAAACAAAATTCATCAAAGCATCCTACTGAGTTCGGTAAGCTGATATCATCTCAAATTTCTACAACACATGCAGCAAATTCATCCAAAACTCTCCTAACTTAATCAGTCAACCCCAGGCCCTCTCTCCATCTTATAATAGGGTCCCATATTCTTAACCCCAAGCTCCTCCCTTTTCTACCTTTCCGAGCATATATATTTTTTTCCAAATTGTAAGTTGACAAAAGGTTGGACAGCCAGACTTGCATTGCTGGGGGTTTTTTATCAAGCCAGGCCCTGGCTATGCAGAGCCTATAAACTGCCATAGCGACAAAAATAAACTCCCTCTGAGTAATATTACTATCTGTGACTATCCCTAACAATATTTCTGCTGGTTTTAAGGTAATCTGGATGTCCAGGGAGGTATCAAGAAACTTCTCTATCTCTTTTATCGCTGTTTGTAATTGCGGACATGCAGCAAATACATGTATTAAATCTGCATCGGGGGAGCTACATCTTGGACATGTAATACCTACGCTGCCCCCCCATTTTGATATCTTTGCTGGAGTGAAGTACATCGAGTAGAGGGTTTTATACTGCTGCGACTGCAGCGGCGCTGAGCAGAGCAGAGTGCGACCTAAATCCAGTGACTCTTTAAACCAACTAACCTCGCCTTCCAACTTGTCTGCCCACTTATCACTATACTTATCCATATCATCCGGTTTTGCTGCTATCAGGCTTGCGTAAAGGCTCCGAATAGAGCAGTCTCCCCTAACCTTATTTTCTCCAGTATTTCTACCTTACCGAACCCCACACGCCCACCCTGCTTATTTCCAAGAAAACTTCTCAACTGCAGAAATTTAAAAAAATCCCTCCTGTCTAATCCAAATCTGCTCATTAAATCTGTAAATTGGAACACCCCCTCCGTACTCCTCACATCCCCAATCTGCACGATCCCCTTCTCCGTCCAGCCCGCCATTGTAATATCCCCAAATATCTGCATTGGAAAGGAGACATTTTTAAACAACTTGGTATACCAATTGTATCGGCCCAGGCCAATTTTCTTCATCACAGCATTCCAAATCTTAATTGCGGCTTGGACTGTCTTGAATCTGGTTCTTTTATAATATGCGAAATCGATACATTTAAGAAAAGAATTCTCAACCTCCGGTCCCAACACCACAGAGTATATCCTAGATGAATCATTTGTTGTTCTGACGTCCAAACTGCCCCCTCCAATAGCCCCCGCATATATTGCAGTGCAGATGCCCAGTAATATAATCTGAAATCAGGCGCCCCCCAACCTCCTCTTTCTCTAGGCAGTGACATAAAACGATATGCCCTACGAGTCTTGCCATGAGCCCAAATAAATCAATTCAAAATGCTTTCCAGATCTTTAAACCATTTCGCCTCAAAAAATAACGGTATTGCCCTATAGAAATACAAACATTTTGGCAATATTAACATTTTTATGACATTGGTGCAGCCCACTAATGACAAATGCAAATTGTTAATTCGATCTAGATCCGTCTTGACCTTTAGCATCAGGGGCGCGAGGTTATTCTGTACCAGTGAGTCTAAATCAGCTGTGATTGCAACCCCCAAATATACCGCTGAGTCCACAACTCTTTGATCATTAAAAACAATATGGTGGTTACACACTATTTGAGTTTTGGAACTATTTAGACTGTACCCCGATATTTGCCCAAATCTTTGTGCTTCGGACTCAATTTCTCTTATGCCCATGCTGGGATTGGGTGTCAAGATGGCCACGTTGTCAGCATAGGCCAGCGTCTTTACCTCACACCCATTCAGCCTTATTGGTGGAATCCTTGCATTGCCCTCCATTTTCCTTATCAATGGGTCCAGATAAAGAGCGAAGAGGAGTGGGGAAGATGGGCAGCCCTGTCTAGTCCCTCTCCCAATCCAAACTGCTGACGATTGTCCTCTTTTAACTCTGATCCTTCCTGATGGATTCTTATACAGAGTCTGCATTGCGGTTATAAAGCTGTTCCCCATTCCATTCCACTTTAATGTTTGCCACAAGTATTCCCAGGAGACCCTATCAAACGCCTTCTCTGCATCCAAAAAGAGTGCCGTGATAGGGTCCCCAGGACACCCACCGCATTAAAGGTTGTGACCACCTGCCTGATGTGTTATGTAGTACTTTTGCCAGGAATAAACCCATGCTGAGTGTGACTTACTAATCCCTCTATCACCTCTGCCAGCCTTCTTGCTAATATCTTGGAGTACACCTTGGTATCTGCGTTCATCAGTGTGATAGGCCTATATGACCCTTGGAGTGTCAAATTTTTACCTTTTTTTAAGATGACAATGATATCCGCTTCCCCCCATGAATCAGGTATCATGTCCCCCTTCTGCGCCTTCAACATGACATTAAACAGATCAACTCCCATAACTTGGTGAAACACTTTGTAAAACTCCACCGGGAGTTGGTCTGGGCCGGCTGCTTTACCTGATGGTAACATGCTTAATGCCGTAAGAAATTCCTCCAGGCTAAAGGGGGAGTCCAACCTAACCTTTTCTTCCATAGATATACCCGGAGGGGTAATATCCCTAGATAGCTTTCAACCTCGCTTAAAGTTCCTACCCTGCCCCGGTATATAGCTCTTCATAAAACTGCCTGAACACTTCCCTTACTTTAGTTGTTTCAGTGACCATGATCCCGTTCCCATCCATAATCTCCACAATGTCTGATGCTGCTAGCCTCTGTCTAGTACGCACTGCTAATAAGTGTCCCACCTTCTCACTTAGCTCGTAAGCAGCTTCCCTCTTAGTTAAATAATTCTCTGCTGCTTTTTTTGAAATACTTTCTGCAGCTTCCGCCCTAAGAGCCACAATTTTAAGCAGATGCTCTTCTATTGGGGCCTTGTCTCGCAAATCCTGCGCCCGTTCCTCCTCAACCCTTATCAACTCTTGATAAACTTCCTTAATTTTAAGTCGTGTCCTTTTCTGGGCTGAAAACACATAGCTCATTGTCTCACCCCTTACCCCGGCCTTAAAGGCATCCCATACCACTCCTGAGCGAGCCGTACCTTTATTGATATCCCAATAGGCCCTAATCCATTCTGTCATATAATCCCTGTATCCTTCATCCTTCAAAAGGGCTCTATCGAATGTCCACTGTGTATCCTTTCACCGTGCCTGGCCCATTCTAATAGTTAAAATCAATGGGCTATGATCCGAAACAATTCGAGGCTGTTTTTCTATTTGTGCCTCTGCCAGCAAGGGGGTTGATATCAGAAAGTAATCCAGCCTAACAAGTATCTTATGGGGGGCCGAGTAGAATGTACTACCATCTATTCCTGGGTTCAGCTTAACCCATGGATCCACTAAAGAGTTATTTGTCACCATATCTGTCAGTGCCCTGTGGGTTCTCTTTTTTCTCCCTGCATATACCCTCCCCGTCTGTACAAATGAGCTACTGGGATCGTGAACATTAAAGTCCCCACAACATATAATTGGCTCAGGCCACAGTGCCAACTCAATGTCTAGAAATTGGAATATCTCAGGATCATCTTCTGTGGAACCATACACGGAAACTATGGTACATTTTTTCCCCTTAAATCTTATTTCCAATATTACCCACCTTCCCCATTGATCCTCTTTTTTCTTTATCACCTCTACATCAGTGGATCTCCCTAATACTGCCACCCCCCTATGCTTCGTACCTTGCTTAGTGTTTGCCAGTACGGCGAACCCTAGGTGCTCCAAAAGATAGCCCTTAGAGGCTTCAACGTGTGTTTCCTGGAGGCAAATCAAATCCAGCTGAAGTGTCCTAAGTAGTGCCGCAACCCTATGTCTTATACCAGAATCGTTCAGACCGCAGATATTAATAGTAGCAATCCTGCAACTCATTAAAATACATCGTAGGTTTTGTCCAACCCTGCATACCTTACCCGGGTGAACGCTTTGCCTTGATAATATACCTGATAATTATCGAGTATCCACCAACTTATGTCTACTGCGTACTGTAAAATGTGAACTCCCTGCGCGCTGGACTGTGCTTTCCTGTGCAGCTTCTTACACACTACATCTCCTTTTTTTATGTTTTTAGCCCTCTTTTTACCCCCTAATGCCACCCTGCCCCCCCTCAGTCTCCCACCCCCCTCCCCCCTTTACTGGCAAATAGGTCAATGAGACCTATCTGTAGCCGCTATAGCTTGTGGGGATCGCTCCTCTCTCCCCCCTCCACCCCACCACCCAGTGTATCGTATACCCCCCTCTGTGCTTTTATCTTAATCATTTCGCTATTTTGTGTATGTTGCCCCCTCGGTAATAGTCCAGACAGCGACATACCAAGTTATAGAACCTTCCTCTGCCAGTGCATACTCCCCACTTCATCTCGTTTTGGATCCTTGCAGTTTAACAGCTCTATGTTTCTCAACCCCCTTTCTGTGACTTAATCTCCTCCAAGAACTGTTGGTCCTTAATCTCGGACAGGAAGATGTTTGTTCTGCCCCTTGTAACTACCTTTAGACTTGCAGGGAACAGGAGAAACGCCTCGGAGCCTAAGGCCTGGAACGGTTTAATGAGCTGCCTAAGTCTCCACCTTCTCTCAACCGTTACGTGGCAAAAATCAGGCCTGGCAAGAAGGTGGTTCCCTCTAAGGATCTTTTTCTGTCAGGTCTAGCCTTATCCATTATTTCCTATCTGAGTAGGTAGTTACCGACGTATATCAAGATAGCTCTAGGCAGCGCATGTTGTCCTGCCTGCCCCTCACCACCTCGGCCTTTTCTGATGGTGAAAGGGAATCTGTGAGCCCGTTGTGTCTCCCTTTCCCACTCCCACTGTGATTCTGGGAAGGCTCCTCTTAGCAAATTAACCATAAAGTGCATAATATCCTGCCCCTCTGCTCCTTCCACCACGCCCAAAATGCGAATGTTATTCTGCCTCTGGCGGTTTTCGAAATCCTCCAACTTCCATTGTAAATCATTTGTCAATTTTTCCTGATCCAGCTTGAAGTCCTGCCATGACCCAACATCATCCTCTAGCTTCCCAGTCCGCTCCTCCACCTCAGTCACTCTCTCGACGATACCTTCATAGAGTTTATTAACCTTCCTGAGGGTGTTATGGATCTTTTTTGTGGCTTGCCTAGCCCTTTGACTTTCTGACCTTGCTTCCCCTTGCATCCGCTTAAGTGTGGTACAAATCATGTCAAAGGGGGCCGGGTACTGCGCCGGAATAGGGGTATTGCCAGGGACCTGGGAGTTACTCTCCTCTAAGTAGGTCTGCGCCGTTGCAGAATAGTCCCAGTCTAGCTTCTTCCCCCTACTGAGGGTGATTCTGGGCCTCCACCATGCCTCCTCCACTTCACCCGTCTCTTTTTCTGCGTGCTTTCTTTCATTGACAAGCTTGACCCTGAGCTTGTCTCTTCGTCTAGCTCCCCCTCTTCTGAGGTGTTGTCGCTTGTCTGAGTAGCATCGGTGTCCTCATTCACTGAGTAAAAGCATTCTCCTTCCAGTGAGGCTCCCTCTCTTTTCTCCAGCCCCAAAGTCCTACTATCAACAACTAGGGGTGCACTTTTCCCTGCGAGGCTAGGATTACTGCCCCCATTGTTCATTTCTTTTTTCTTGTTGCTCATTTCAGCCTCCAGTTGTATTAGAGCCTCCATCATATCTGCGCTTCCAGCTGACCCGAGTCTATAGGCCCCCCCAATCGTTTCTGCTTCGAAGTCATTTCTAGACCCCTTGGCCTCCTTCAGCCCGCTGTTGCTAGAGCATGTAGCCTGCGTTACCTGAGGTGCTGTGTTTCCTGCATTGCCTCCATCTCCGGTGCCGCTATAGCTACTGACAGGTGCTGCGGCCAAATCTCGGGGTTGCCTAGCAACCGCTGACTCCGCACCGGGAGCGTCTGCCGTTGCGTCCTCGAGGACGTTTCTGTGTGCGGTCTGCTCTGTGTCCGGCTGGGAGCTCGGTCTGGGTGTAAATGCTTCTAGCAAGGTAGGATGCCTTAGTGCCGCTTCTTTTCCTTTACTTGAACCTTGCCTCGCATCTATTAGAGTGTCTTCAGTGGGGTGGTCCAGGTCCTGTCCAGGCCGATGCTGATCGATCCTCTCTGCTGCCGCTGCATCCGGTTTCAGACGAGTCTCCGCTTTCTTCCCCTTTTGAGCCGGGGGTATAACTTTTCGTATAGCGCCAGGCCCACGCTGTTGCAATCCCGGGGCCACATCGTTGCTGCTTTTTTTAATATTTGCCGGGACGCTTCTGCCACTCATTCCTTGCTGGTGTGTTGGCGTATCCTGTAGCGCTTTTGTCTTCTCCTTGTCCTTGTTTGCTTTAGATAAGCGTGCCGGCATCCTCGCCAGCTGCACTCAAACCTCGGCCTGCCACCCAGTTAGCTTAAGCAAAAACCAGCTGATTTTAACTTTAGTTGCTGGGTATGTTGAGCGTACTCTGGTTAGTCTCGCCTGCAACCAAACAGCCAGCTCCATAAGGGGGGTATATCGTCCTTATTCCGCAGTCATCTGGGAATCACGGGGAGAGAGGTCTGGAGCGACTTCTCACCACAACCTCACGGCGGCCATCTTGCCAACCTCCTCGAGAGAGAGGTTTTTTTATTACAATTCCAAAGACATCAAACATGAACTAGGTACCTGCTCCCATTTGGAATTTACAGCTTATTAAATGTAATAAGGAAACTCTAATGTTAGCCTATGGGAGAGGTAAGCTTTACATAAGTGAAAAACAAATTTAAGAGCTTTTCTACCAGGACATGTAAAACAAAAAAGAACATGTCCCACTTTTTTAAATATACTGCACTTTGCCCTCTGGGCTGTACAGGGCCTACCCTAGGAGTGACTTCTATGTACTAAAAAGGAAGGATTGAGCTGGCAATAGGTTTATTTTAACTGGTTGAAAAAGCCATTTAAAACTGCACAAACAGGCAGCAATGGCAGACCTGAGACATGTTCAAAACGCTACTTTTAGTGGAATGCACAACCAGTGCTGCAGGCCCACTCGTAGTATTTAATTTGCAGACCCTGGGCACAGATAGTACAGCTTTATCAGGGACTTACAAATAAAATAAATATGTCAATTGGGTGTAAGCCAATTCTACTGTGCTTTTGGGAGAGAGCACAAGCACGTTTCCACTGGTTAGCAGTGGTAAAGTGCACAGAGTCATAAAGCCAGCAAAAACGAAGTCAGCAAAACAAGAGGGTTGCAGGTAAAAGGTCAGGGGAAAAACCATGTCGAGGATGCCAGGTCTAGCCAACCAAGACAATTAATTATGTGCTCAACAGAACAGACTGGTTCTTTTAATTCATTCATCAATTTTTCAAATTTAGCAGTTTTGTTTTTGGTCATACACAGTAAGAAATCATTGATGTCATATTCAACATCCAAATAAACTTTAAGCATATAATGTGAGTGTCTGCACAACAAATAACTAGTGCAAAGTATCAGCAACTGTCATCAATATTTTTGTGAAACTGCAAGACTGATACAAATAAAAATTCAACTTTAGAAATGCACTTCCAGTTCTAATGTTTCAGAGATAGCTGCAGAGTCAATATCCATGAAAGCAAGAATTTTTGAACCATGTTCTATTCATTACATAATGAGAGAACAACAGGGGACTAAGGCGCAGTTCCTATGGAAACCTTTATCAATTAATTTGTTCCCTTTAAGATGTTTTTTTCAGGGATCCATCTGGCCCAGCACCCCTGTCAGAGGTGTCAATGTGTTTTGATCCCTGGCATTTTAGGGGTCACCTGAAGACTGGGAACCGGAGTGCCTGCTAATCATGAAATGTATTGTCTTGTTGTTATTGAATAAAATTACTAAGAATTATCACTTGAGGTATATACTATTGTGTATTGGTTGTAATAATGGTCTACTCTCATTGATTCTAAAGATCCAACCCTATTTTGTGTAGTGGTATCTTTCTAAAAGTGGCATTTTCAATACAGTAATTTGAAATCCAACTTGACCATTCAAATAGGTTTTAAATTATTATTATTTGAGTCCTTGACTCATGGTTCTAGCTATTCCAAAACAAAATGTATGAATTATAAGATTTTGTAATGTCATCTAATGCTTTTCTAAGGGAGAACCAGCCTTGCCACAGTAAAAAACAAATTTGGAGACTTTTCCCTGACAGGACATGTAAAACCTAAGTACCCATATTCTATGTTTTAAATACCATGGGCCCCACCCTGTGGGAATTAGGTGTGACTTATCAGTATTAAAAAGGAAAGCTTAGGCATGGCAAAAGGTTTATTTTGATCAAAATCAAGATGAAGAGAGAGGAACGGTAGAAGCCGGTTCACTTCCCCTAGGGTTATGTGTAAGTATCAAATGGAACTAGCTACCAGGTAGGAGCTCCTAATGTGTGTATGTGGAACAACACATATGTGTTTTCGGAAGACCCTCACTCACCAACCTAGATGGTGACATGCTTCATCATCAGGTCCCACCCAAGAGACTGAGTGCGACTTGGGTGTTTTTCAACACCTGGATACAGTGGAGCTGGTTTTGTGCAGTGAGTGTGCAGTGAAGGTGAAATGAATGTGGTTTAAAAGACTGTCCGTAGGGTCTCGTTAAACAACAAAATACTATTTTAATGTATGGGCCCTCAGCAGTAGTGAAAAAGGTGGATATCCGTGGAGGTATTTAGGCTCCGATATGCAGTTTTATAACTGCACACTCAGGCTGCAGGGGTAGGCCTGGAGACATGCCTTGCCTTGTCACTTTAGTGGTGGCACAATAGGTGCCCAAGTCCACTAGTGACATTTAACTTACAAGTCCGGTGTACATAGATTATGCTAGGGATTTAACTGTAAATAAACTGTACCAATACGGGATTAGCTAATCTACATATTTTAAGGTTCAGAGCACATATATTGGGCGATGGTCGGCAGCACCTCAGTGGTCAAAGTCCATGCACCAGCAAAAAAAATCCAGCAAAAAGTGTAGGGGGGACATGCAAAAGGGGCATTTTCTTACAATTTAAAATTCTTTTGGGAGATTCACGCATACTTGGAGACTTGTTGGCCATCTCATGAGGTTTAAGAACTCTGTACTAGGCTCACAAACCCGCCAGGGACACAAAAAGGATCCAGAAGCCCTTGCGGCAGAGTTCACTGACCCCCACTGAGAGTTTTGCGGACTCTGGAGCCTCACTGCAGGGCTGTGAACTCTTCTTTGGAGTCTGTGAACCCTGCAGCAAAACCTACTTTATCCTATGGGAACATTCCCAAACTGAGTCAGGGAGTTAGAGGATTAGGCTCCTTAAATTTTTCTTAAGAGGAAGCGGGGACCAAGCCCTCTGTCCTGTCAAAATGGTTGAAATATATTTTTCTGAGTTGCAGGCAGCCAATCAGAGGGCTCAGGTTCACGGATCCACAATCAGGCATGTGATCCCAAAATGGATCACAGAAAAAAACTTCCTCTTCCAATCAAATTATTCGTTTTTTTATTTGGGTTTGGGAATGGTCCATGAAACCGGGTTCAACGACAATTTGCAGATTAATGTTTCATATTTCTGTAGATTTACACCTCTCAAGTCCACCTGACACATTTTATAAAGTTAATTTCTGAAATACTACTGAACAGATTTCCATCAAACCAAGCAAAGGCACTACCTTGAGTGCAATTTTACTTTCATGCGGAAGTTTGGTGTAAATATGTTCATCATTTTGTTTTCTGTAGTGGTCAACAAAGATTCTACAGGAGTTAAAACTCAAAAAGTCACTTTGTTGACCATCTGATTTATAGATCTGCTTTGAAACATGCTATGCCAAACACAAATCAGATGAATGTTTAGTTTTTGGAAAGTTTCATGCAGATTGGTCAAATTGTTCCAAAGTTCTTCATAAAATAAACAAATGCTTCTAAATAAAAATTCTTATATAACTATAACTACACTGGTTATTATATTGTTATTCAGAGCAACTATACTAGTAAACAAATATTCACACATTTATTACTAAAGTGCAAAGGTCACATTTTTTTTAAACTTTATTTTAATTTTTTACAAAAACAAACAAAAATCAAGGGGCCTCATTTATGAGGCTGTGCGTCACTTTTACGCCGCCGGTGCGTCACTTTTTGTGATGCACCAGTGGCATATAAAATGCGCCTTGTTGCGCCATATTTACAAAGTGAAACATCTAGGTAGATGCGTCACTTTGTAAACCCCTGTGCCACATTATACCTGTGCTAGGTATAATGTATGCAAGGGGGGCGTTTTGACGCAAGAAGGGTCATAGAAGTGTGAAATCTATAAGATTTCACTGCGCCACTTCTAGGACACAAATGCGTAAATTTCTTATGCCCGCCTCACAGCAGGCGTAAGACTGACGCAGGCCCTTTCACATGAGGCTTGCCCCATGTGAAAGGACACATTGCTGGAGTTGCGTCAGTTTTGTGACACACTCCAGCAACGCGTCACTTTTGTGCCATACAGATACGTCAGAAATACTGACGTATCTGTAACTCCTTGCGCCATGATGCGTCATACTGTAAATATGACACATCATTGGTGTCTTAAGGAGGGCGCAGTGAAAAGTGACGCATTGCTGTTTTTACGCAGCGATGCGTCACTTTTCATAAATGAGGCCCAAGATAATTAACACACATTGAACACCTGTGATCGCAGATTACATAAAGACATGTGGAGGATGCAAAGAATAATAGGACACATACAACATATGCAAGTAGTCATTGGATCATCATCAAAATATTAGAAACAAAAAGGGGGAATACAGTGGGGCAGGGTCATCACGCCCCAATAATAGGGAACAATTCTCTGTGAGATATTGTGTGGGCCATAGGCATGGGCCTCAGCCAGTGCATCTGTCGGGAACATGTAAGGGTTGCCAAATGTCTTTTGGGCTGGTGGTTGTAGCATAACATAAACCTCGCTGGTAGAGTCATAGTAAATTATGTCCTTTAACCATTCATCTGTGGTGGGGTCCAAAGTCGAATTTCAGTTTTTTTTACCACAGGAGATCTAAAATCACATGAAAACATCACAGTTTTGGCTGTCTCAAAGACTGCATATTATTTATTTATCATTTTTACCCAAAGGTACTAGAGTGGTTTGCGTGATCACCAGTTACATCACAAAAGGTAACATTATTTTTGTAGGCACTGGGAGGGTAAGCACTTTGCCCCAGAATGACAGGCTGTTGAGTCAATACATGCCACAGATGTGCAGATGTGCAGAATATAATACACTATTTATTACTTCTCTTGATGGAGGTCAGGGACATATTGACCACTCGCAGGGGCATAACTTCAGTGTGATGTTTGCAGTGTGTCACCCCCCGAATAAATGAACTTTTGCATTGGTTGTTGGGTTTGGTGGCAGTGAGTCAGGTCTGCTATCTCTGTTTTCGTTTCTCTTCAAGAGCCAAGAATGAAAGACAAAACAGTGCTCTTTGACATAAACGAAAGACAAAGAGATAGAAATGGTGAGAGAGAGACAGCGAGAGATACAGAGATACCCATCTGGTGGTTGCATTTTAAAATGTGAAACCAGATAACCTGGAATCAATAATGGCTTCCCTCTTTGTCCAATCTGTGTGATTTTAGGCATATTTTTTATTTCAGAGCCTTTGTTTTTCTTTATTGTTCTAATGAGGACATTGAAATACTTGAGTTCCGGATGTGGCTGTACAAGCCACTCTTATCTTTGAAAATAATAGTTCACAATGTTGCTTCATCTACAGTAAAAATCTAGACAACGTTTAGGGCTTACATGACTACTAACTTGCCTCTTCGTTCGCCAATGCATTGTCGCTGGGGGCGAGCCTTTACTGTTTCTAAAAAGTATCACTTAAAAAAATATATGTACATCTATGCACTGATATAATCTGATGTACTAAGGTAAAAAGCTTCTGCGTGTTACAAAAATGCACTTTTTTGAATTTTGAGGACATTGTACCATATTTCTACATTATGTTTGTTTCATGATATACATGACAAATGTTTCCATGGCTCAGCTCATGCATGGACTCTTAGAGCCAATCCAGACCCATAGCCCGGCTCTGGCTCATCTTTTCCTACTAATTTGCCTGTGTGCCCACCTCTATTTGCAACTCGGGCTTAGTTAATGGAACCGTCAGTCACTTGATAAAATTATTTGCAAAAGACGAGAAAAAGAAACATCGAGCCCTGGTCACCTGCCCCAATTTGGCAACTCTGCCACCAAGGCATTGAGTAGCAGAGATCAAGAAGAGAGTTTGCAGTGAAACTATATTTCAAAAAAGTGATCCCAGCGCTTGGACTCCAGGCTGTTGTGTTGTACGTGACAGTAGTCATGAGTACCCAAGGAGAACTACCAGGCTCAGGTGGGTAGGGCATGGTGTAGCTTTGGCGAAGATGCTTGTGTTGTGACACCCTCTCAAATGCATTCTTGGTTTGTATACCTGCCAACTCACCTGGTGCCACCATGTAACACAGTATCGGCCCCCATCACACGGTCTCCCGGTGTGGAGCTTATATCACATGGTGGTAGGGAAAACGAGCTGAACACCACTCCACTTGTTTTCGGAGGCTTTAACAATCGACATCCATAAAGGGTTGTGAAAACGCCCCAGGACATCAGCATCAGCCTCAGCCTCAGCAGGGGACTTGGGGGCTGGTGGGGTTCAAAAGTACCTCATAGGTAATATTTGGCTCGAGGCCCTGCCCTCTTCAAAGTCCCACCTCCCTTCTCACACTGTGATATTTTTCTTTAAGTTGGCACATATGGGTTTGGTAGCTGTGTCTAAGGACCCTGAGTCAGGACTGCTATGTCTGTTTCGTTTTTTCTTGTTCTCATTTCACTAAGAGGTTTCTTTTTTGGATCAGGATCTTAAAAAGGCTTGGAAAGCTGCACCAGTCTGAAGTTTCCAGGCATACTGCTGGCAATCAAAGATACAAAAGTTGATGGGATGAATGCTTGCAGATAGTCTAAGAAGTGGCAATTTCTCAGGGAAGCATTCTAACCTACTGCTTTTCATCCACTGTGCTACTCTGGACAGAGGTCCACCCAGCAGTTAATTTGTAAAAAAACATAAGGGCAGGGGCTCTGGTCAGGAGGCAGCTTGCAGCAGCTCATTTCTCCTGTTAGCACTGCCTAAAACAGAACCAATTACTAACCATGAAAGTGGGAAAGGATGTGGCATAATGACCAGAGGTGCCGACTTCAGAGCTGGAGAAACAGGTTTGAGTCTTGGCTGGCGCAACATTCTGTGATTCTGGGCAAATCAATCTCTCCATAAATTAATGTGTCCATAACTGGTGCTCATAAAAAGTGCGGTGTTGATTACAAAGTGCTGGTTCTGAGCACCGGAAACCACCGGCTAAAATTAAGCAATTGGTCTTCCTAATGCAAATCAGCACTGACTTTGGACCCCTTGGAAGCAGTCCATCCTCACTAGTGTGGTGAGTTACAACGGGGTAGACCCTGAGAACTCCTTGACCTAGGTCAATTAAAGCAGGTACATATATAAAGGGTCGGAGTCTAATATAAACAAATAGGAAAAATCTCAAAATAGCACTTAATTTCTCAGTGAAATACTTTCATTCTATCAAGGGCATCAATGTTGCTCAACAGACGAAAAAAGTCAATACATTCGGTGCATATTTATTTAGCACATCTTATGTTTATAAACTGCATGAATTTCAACCCAAAAGGTAGATGATATTGCAATTAATGCATTGGCAATATAAGCTTAGAATCAGCACATTTCTATGTTATTAAATCAACTCAAAAACATGTCAATGCGCTCAAGGTGCATAGAGAAAAAGGGTTAATTAGAAGGGATGGGTAAGTGGGGGTGAAGGTGGGGACCGGGTAAAGGTGGTGTGACTGAGTAAAAATCACAGTGAAAAATGAAAAGCCTTTACAGCCTATATATAGATCTAAAGGTTCCAAAAACAATCTCAAACATAGGTTCCGTAGTTATCCATTATTTAGTCCTATGTTTGGAAACGTGAAGAGTAATGCTAGTCGACGTTTCGACCCCTGAAAGGTGCGGGTGATTCAGAACCTCAGGATGGGGTCTTCATCAGGACGTTGAATTATAACAGGAGCGCTGAGGAGAGGAAAGAGATAGACTAGCGCTACGATCAGAGACACACGGCGTTCCACCACGGACCGGCCGGTCCAGTGGACGATAGAACCCCACATGTTTGAACGACTTTGAGAAAAGCTACCAACCTCACGTATCACTAAGGAACCTTGGAAGGTCCCCAGGCTGTAGGCCCAAACGGGCCTTATGCGAAGCACTCCTGTTATAATTCAACGTCCTGATGAAGACCCCATCCTGAGGTTCTGAATCACCCGCACCTTTCAGGGGTCGAAACGTCGACTAGCATTACTCTTCACGTTTCCAAACATAGGACTAAATAATGGATAACTACGGAACCTATGTTTGAGATTGTTTTTGGAACCTTTAGATCTATATATAGGCTGTAAAGGCTTTTCATTTTTCACTGTGATTTTTACTCAGTCACACCACCTTTACCCGGTCCCCACCTTCACCCCCACTTACCCATCCCTTCTAATTAACCCTTTTTCTCTATGCACCTTGAGCGCATTGACATGTTTTTGAGTTGATTTAATAACATAGAAATGTGCTGATTCTAAGCTTATATTGCCAATGCATTAATTGCAATATCATCTACCTTTTGGGTTGAAATTCATGCAGTTTATAAACATAAGATGTGCTAAATAAATATGCACCGAATGTATTGACTTTTTTCGTCTGTTGAGCAACATTGATGCCCTTGATAGAATGAAAGTATTTCACTGAGAAATTAAGTGCTATTTTGAGATTTTTCCTATTTGTTTATATTAGACTCCGACCCTTTATATATGTACCATCCTCACTAGTGGTCATGCCACCCTGCAGCCCACTGCTTTTTTTAGTTGGGAAATTTGAGATTCACACCTTGTGAATCTCACAGACTAAGCTACGCCCCTGCCTACTCTTGTCCTCGCCGTCCCCACACTCCACAATGATGATAAATTGCATATTGTGGCATATTAGCCTCTGCGCATCTATATATAAATATATGTATATATACATAACTCGAAATATTTTCAATCAGTAACTGTAGTTAAAGGATCTAATCCCGTTTTATTTTATTTTTATTTCTGAATAAAAAAGTGCTTGGAACTTCCAGAGGTAAACTGTATGTAAATACCTCAAGTAATAGGCTTGTGGTGCAAATCGCATCGTTTTATCTTCCATTCTGCATTCGTTTCTCCGGCTTAAAGGTGCGCCGGAGATATGCATTTTTAAGCATATTCAGAACGCGGGGCGTGAAATTAAATGTTTGACAGAGTGAGAAAAATATACAGAGTTTTTGGAGATGCCTTTTTTTTAAAGAGAAAAAATAGTAATGCTATGCAGATCTGGAGAGTGGGGGGCGCAGCCGCTCGGTGGTGGAGTGACCCCTCTCTCCAGGAATTTGTGGCTCACTGTTCCCTCGCCTAATCTGCCCCCTGTATCTGCCGCCTCCATTGAAGTCGCCGGGTTGCTGCCAGGCCGCCTTATAGATAAGAGGAGGGGGAGAGCACGAGCGCTCAGTGGGGCCCCCCGAGCCGCACTCTCACCCAAGGCAACGGGCAGAATGGAACGGATTCCTTCCAACATATGTTTTTGCCAGATAAGTAAACAGTGTGTGTCGGAGAGAAGAAAAAAACGTAAAGGAAAGACGAAGAGGGGGAAAAAAGCATTTGCAATTTAATGACATTACAGCTCTCAGCTTAGGGGGCTGGCGTGCTGCGAGGCGAAAAGCAAAGGAAGATGAACGGAGACAGGGGGGCAGGGACAGAGAAAAGAACAAAGTTCATCTTTCAGCCTTTGTGCATTTTTTTGTATTTTATCAGGGATATACGACCTTTCCCTTGTTTTCCTTTTTCTTTGGCTGGTTTTACGCTTTTCGGTGCCCACTTGTACCCCTATCTTATTTCGGGTTTACCCTTTCTTCGTTTTTTTGCAGTTTTTGTCTCAGTTTCACTCCTTTAGTTCTGACCTTTCCCTAAGCTAGTGGCGTATTCTCAGGGAAAGCCCGACACGTGTGTCCAACTGTGAGGAGTATAAGAGGCATGAAAAATACCGGGGGTCTCTCAAAAGGGGCGTGGCCGATGGAATTAAGAGCATGGCTTAAGAACACGTAAAAAAAAAATGATGTGTTTAGCACAGTGTGCCACCCGACTGATATTTTGCTGCTCTGTCATTGTATCCAGATATATAATACAACAAGTAACATTGCAGCTACAACAAGCCAGTGTTTTGCCAATGGTTGTTAGTTGCATATGCTAAATAGGCAACAACTATGGCTTCGTTGTATATAATATTAAAAAGCTGATTAACACAAACTCAAACACTCTGTAGGTCTTTAGATGTACGTATTGACAGCAATATAGTCCACTCTTCATCTTTGGATACTCATTTTGGAGTTTTTTATATGCCTTTCTTAAGTTCCTATATGCTTTTAAAAACAGCATGAGGTGCCGCGCTCGAACTGTTTCCTCTCCCTGGGCCATGTTGCCAAAGTTTCCTTATTTCTTCTAACTTCCAATGAGAACCGTAATTCTTAGGGCTTATTTTCAATAGGTTTTCGTTGGAGCCTAGCTCAACTAATGCTGCTAGAGTTAAGTAAGGAAGCTGTCACCGAGGTCAACACACATTTGTGATTAATAGTTTGGTAGCTGAAGAGAGTCCCCCACTTGAGCATCTCAATTCGCAGCTTCTATTTGTGGCTGTAAGCTGCGCCCCATTTTAGCCTAGTCAATGTTTGAATGCAAGAAACTGTCCTAAAAACAATTCTCTATCTACCTTACCCAGATTGGCTAACAGAGTTGCAGATTGTACAAAATGGTCACTTAAAAATCATTTCTCACATTTAAAGAGGGAGAAACTGACAAATGTGTATTCCAGGACTGCTGCGTTGTCTTTTGAAATTCTGGTATATCTTGAGGGTCTAGCCAAGGCCACTTTCCTCTGTAGGTTTCGCTGACCAAAGACATTTGCAAAATTTGCTCCCTGAAACAAACGTTTCTGGGGTTGTGCGAACACCACAAGGATGCCCCAAATTGAGTCTGGGTCATCCCATATACCATTATCCAAATTTTCATGAAGTAAATTTAAGTTGAAATCAAAGGTCATTATGTATCTCTGTATCATCGTTTGACACTGGTGGATTTTCTGTAATTTTAAAAACTTTTCAAGCATCTTTTTCAGACTTGAAGACATATTGATGCAATAAGTATTTATTTCTATGATCCGGCGAAAATTAGCATTTGCATGCCCTAGGATCTCTCATTGTAGCTTGAAATTGGGAGTTTATGGAGGCTGGGAATTAACTTATTATTATATCTAACGAAATTAAAATATAAGTTGCTAATTCACTGCATGAGCAACCTTCTTTCCCCACCGCTCACTAACGGAGTGTGAGCTAAATAGAACCCAATAATTTGCTAGAGATATAAGCACTTATTTTTGTGGCAACAGGTAATATAATGTGACATGATTAAAGTTAAAAGGTTATCATCATTTTTGTAATTTATTTAAATCTGCTACATCCTAAGAATAGTAGGTTCTGCGTGCATAGGGGATCAGAATGAAGACGTTTTCCTTCTGGTTTGCTCGGGGAGCACTCTATTTGCAATGGACAAGGGGAATGAGATTCTGAGTTTAGCAAATGCAGAGTTTCTATGAAAAGAAGCCATTTAATTATTTTTTTATTTTGAAAAAGATAGACTAAAAATAATGTTTCACTATTATCAACATGCTTTAAAAATGATTCCAAAAGTGCCACTAAACAAAAGCTATCCTCACCTGAACCATAAGAACCTGTTACAATTCCTTAATTCCACCCTTTCCTGACCATAAAAACTCATTGCTATCCGTTAACGCTGTCCTTTCCTAAATCTTAGCTATCACTTCAATCCCACAAACCTACCCATCTCTGAACTCTAAAAAACCTTTACTGCCACTTAGTGCTAGTAGTCACTGACCCTTAAAACCCCTCAATTCCCCTTACTCCTACACATCCAGAACCCTTAAAAACCATGACTATCTCTTACTACTATCATTAAGTGAACTCTAAAAACCCTTAGTACCACTTAACCCTACCCATCACTAAACCCTATAATCTGCTTACTATTTCATAACACTACCCTTGCCGGAACCCGAAAAACTCTTATTTCTCCTTAACAATACTCATCCCTGTACACTTAAAAACCCTACTATCCCTTAATACTACTGTTCCCTGAATCCTAACAACTCCTTATTACATTTTAACACTGCCCTTCTCCAAACCTTACGTTCCCTTACTAGCCCGTAATGCTTAAACTTCAAAATAATAGATTTGTAACATAACTATTTGTTTTAATTACTAGAATTAACACAGTCATATATACCAAATCCCTTACCTTTTATTTAACCTTGTATCCCTAACACCAATCCTATACTCTTATACCCATCTTTCCTTTTACACTATCCTAACCTTAATATTTGGAAAGAAATAAGTTAGAAAGTATTCCTTTTCAAAGTATGTATTTTATAACTACAAATTGTAACACATTATTTTTAGATGTTTATTTACTTGTTACTTTATCTGCCTTGCTATCCGCTTGTGAGGCTAGTTCCATTTACTACTGGTATCTTAAAGATGTGTTTACCAAATAGTGCACTCCCGCAAGAACACGTACGTCACCTCTGCATGCATTGTCTCCCTCTAACACTCTAACTGTAACTCAAGGTTTGGTATTTATTCATTGATGCTTTTCAGGCAGGACTATTTTCTTGTCTTGTCCCAGAAATTCAGACAACAGAAAACCTCTAAGACCATGATTAAAAATGTTGATAAAGATATGAAATACATTCCTTTACAATGATTTGCATTGTAAAGGTGGTAAAGTCATATGCGTGGTAAAGGCAGTCAGTGGTCTAGCAGTGAGTGGGTGGGAGGTGTTGAAGACTTCCTGCGGATGACACTGGAAGGAAGGCAGGTGATGAGTAGCTTTTCCGATTTTTATGGTCGGGCTGGGGTCGGGGTATTTTACAGGGCTGGAGGCCAGGTTTCAGGGCAGGGGTTAGTTATTTTTTAGGGCTGTGGGAGCCAAGATTTAGGGTTCAGGGCGGGGGCTCGGTGTAATCTTTAGGGCTCGTGGCCGGTGTTTAGGTCTCAGGGCAGGGTCAGGGTGGTTTTTAGGGCTAGGGGCTGGTTTTAGGGTTCAGGACGGGGGACTGGGGTATTTAAAGGGGAGGCATTGGTGTAGTTATTCGACTTGTCAAAATATCGTGGACAAAATATCGACAGTCAAAATATCGAGTTTGTATCTACAAACAGGTAAGTACAAAAATATTGAGTACAAAATATCGTTTACAATAATATAGTTGTAAAAAATATCGACTTTATTAAAAACAGTGTTAAATTAAATTAATATTAAAATTTTGTTACTAAAATATACTTAAAAATACTTACATTAACTTATAATAATTAAATAATAAATGAAAATAATAAAAAAAGTTTTTTTACAATCTTATCTGTTAAAACATATATATATAGTAACATACTATAATTAAATAAGATACTATTATATTACCGTACAATACCAGAAGTGTAAAAAATACTATTCCCACTCCAAAGAGTGCAAGCGTAGGGAAAGCGTTGGATAGCGTAGGGGTTAAAATTACTATTCCCACTCCAGTGGGTGCAACAGTAGGTAAAACTTACCCTGAACCCTAAAAATACCCCTTTACCCAAAAACCCAAAACTGACCCTGAACCCTAAAAATACCCCTTTACCCAAAAACCCAAAACTGACCCTGAACCCTAAAAAGACCCCTTTACCCAAAAACTGAAAACTGACCCTGAACCCTAAAAATACCCCTTTACCCAAAAACTGAAAACTGACCCTGAACCCAAAAAATACCCCTTTACCCAAAAACTGAAAACTGACCCTGAACCCTAAAAATACCCCTTTACCCAAAAAGTGAAAACTGACCCAGAACCCTAAAAATACCCCTTTACCCAAAAACTGAAAACTGACCCTGAACCCTAAAAATACTCCTTTACCCAAAATTAATTAATATTATTTAATTACCAATTAATTATTAATTAACAATAACAATAAAGTAAATATATTAGCACATTAGCTGTATTTAATTTAATTTAATAATTAATATTATTTTTTCCCAAATAATTAATTAACAATAACTAAAAATTATATATATAAATAAATTACTCTAATTAATGCAATTAACTAATTAATATTATTTAATTACCAATTAATTACTAATTAAAAATATGTACAACATTATATTAATTAATTAACTAATTAATATTAATTAATTACCAATTCATTATTAATTAAAAATATTTACAAACATATATTAATTAATTAATTAATTATTATTAAATTACTCCCCACCCTTATCCCCTATTAACCCAACATCCCGCTCCTAATCATTAACTACAATTTATATTACTATTAATAAAAAAATAATAATTTTTTTAACCTTTTTTCTACATATTATTGACATTTTTTACTTTGACTATTTATATATATTTTGTCGATATTTTTGTACTCGAGTTTTTTTTATCATTATTTTAAACGATATTTTGACCAACGATATTTTTGTTATCGATATTTTATTATTATCGATATTTTTAACTCGATATTTTGTCCATTCGATATTTTGGAGTCGATATTTTGTCTGTGCACCTTTTAAGGACTGTGGTTGGGTAGTTTTAAGGGCTGGGGCGGGGGGCTGAGATGTAACCTTACCACTAATTTGCCTTTACCAATCATGCCTTTCCAAATAAATTGGCTATAAAGGCATGCGTTGAAAAGACGCGGTCATGGTTAAGACCGCCTTGTCAAGGCATAGAAAGTAATCACATGTGTTGTTCCGTCACACAACCCATACCAATCTGGGCAATTTGGGTAAACTAGAGAATACTCCTTACATTAACCCATTACAATAATTCCTACCGAGGAGTTTACACATAATTTAATGGCCTAAAACAATACGGTCAATTATTTATAATGCCAAGATCGTGGTGTCACCAGTTTAATGAACAGAGATATAAGGTGAGCCTCTCCACAAAGGAGGGAGCACTTTCGCTTCCTCTCTGGTCATATTTACTTTATAATTGAAGTGCACTATCTAGGAAGTATGAGCAAGTATAGTATTAAGGCTTCACTTTCTCAAAGTTGGCAAATACTAATCAAAAGACACACAAATGATGGACAGAATGCAGAGCAAATCAAAACATTCACCCCCATCAAGAGATCTGGGTTAAATCAATTGTTCTTTAGCTCACCATGCCACCCAAATTTAGACCCAGCCGTATGCAAATCAGTCTTGAGCCAATTTCCCATGGGATCAGTCCAGCCTGAACTGCCAGGCCAGGTCAGTTGCTCCCTGGACCAGAAACAAGCATCCTAGGACCTGTGTCAGGGTTTCACCCCTCATCAGCCAGGCTAGCTTGAATCCAGTTGCACAGTGAGCCCGGGACCCATGTCTGGGCATATCCTGTGCACTTAGGTCAAGAAAGCAAAATGATGGACAGAACACAAAACAAATCAAAACATTCACCTCCAGTTAAGAGATCTGGGTTAAATCCATCCTAATTTTGGTCACCGTGCCACCCCAGTTTAGACCCAACCATATGCAAATCAGCCTTGACCCAGTTCCCCATGTGAACAGTCCAGCCCGAACTGCCAGGCCAGGTCCTCTGTAGACCGGAAACAAGCATCCTAGGACCGGTTTCTGGGTTTCACCCCTCATTATCCAATTCTAGCTTGAATCCAGTGGCAAAGTGAGCCGGGGATCCATGTCTGGGCATACCCAGTGCACTTAGGGCGAGAAAGCAAAAGACACAAATGATGGACGGAATGCAGAACAAATCAAAACATTTACCCCCCGTAACAAGAAATGGGTTATATCCCTTGTTCTGTTACTCATCATTCCCCCCCAGTTTAGGCCCAGTCATACGCAAATCAGTCTAGACCCCATCCCCATGGGAACAGTCCAACCTGAACTGCCAGGACAGGTCCTCCCTTGCCTATATTTTTGGTGTTGTTTGACGAATCATCATAAACATTTTCCACAAAAATTGCCCAGGAGATTCTAGTTGTGCATGGAAAGTTTAAGGCTGATCCCTCAAGCAGGGGCTGAGAAAAGAGGGAGGGCAGTTTAAAAAAAGTGTGTTTCCCATGTTAATTCCCATAGGGGTTTTGAACACGACTACAACCCAAATCGCGGGACGGAATTACACCAAATTTGGCAGAAAGGTAGATTTTGGTTCACAGATCATGCTTTCAGTTATTGTGTGTAAATCTATTCAGTAGTTTTCGAGAAATTGAAAGAAATCCAAATTTGTATGTCTGTGTTCGTCAAGCCTTCGTGAATAATGAGGAGCTTCAGCAGAGATCTGGAAGTGTTGGCAGCCAATTTGGGATGCGGCTTCAGCAGAGTCCCAAAACAAAACTATTTTAAAAAAGGGGGCAGGATACATGTACAATAAGGGTCCCAGAGGGACACTTCCCGGGCAAAAAAGCTTTTTAGTTTTTTTACATTTTTGCAGTTAAATCATGAACATTTGTAAATTTGCTGCTAAAATCTAAAAGGAAAAACAAGCGCAGTCTCCTGTGCTTACTTCAAAGAAAGCCCCCCCCCCCCCAGGTGGGCCAGTTCAGGGGGGCTGCAGAGCTGTATGAAAAAATGGAGGGGGGCACATGGGCCCCTCTCCAAGGGCTCATTTATGTCCTTGGGACCACCACCTACCCATAACTCTGGTTAATAGTGAGTGCGGAGGCCTCATCGAATCTCAGGCACCGGGGACAACAAACTCCCTAGGGCTACAATCAAAAAATATATATATTGTGTGGACCCCAACAATCTCCGGAACCACCACCTCCCCGGGGCTCTTGTTAATAATAATCAGCAGGCCTCATGGACCCCCCAAGCCCCGCGGACAACTACCTACCCCCATGTATTGAAAAATACATGGGGGGCTGTGCTGAGCCCCCGGTCCTGGGAGCCACCACCTCCCAGGGGCCAATTATATTTTTTAAATGAAAAAGAGGGAGCGGGAAGTGCTTCTCCCCTCCCAGGCCATATATGGCCCGGGCCTACAACCCCCCCAGGGCCGGCTCCTGCTTTCCCCAAGGTGCCCACCCTTGGGAAATTGCTGTTTTCATTTGCTTCGCGGGAGCTGACAGCTGCTGGAAGTGGAGTTTTTCATCTCTTTCCCTGCTCGCTTTCATGCGGCAGGGAAAAGAGATGTGCCTATTCCTCCCTGTGTGTGAGAGCAATTCCAGCTCCTGTGGGAGGTGGGGAGCTGGCTGAGACTGCCGGGGCTTAGAGGTTCCCCTCATAAAACCACACTGGGTGCCCTGTGTGGGACCAGGGCACCCTGGGACAAATTGCCGGGCCCCAGGAGATGGGTTCCCTGGGGCCAAAATTGGCTAGGGTGGGTGGCCACTTGGCCCCCTCCCACCTTAAATTTTGTCTGGGCCCCTGAGAATGGGGTCCATGGGGCTGAAATTGGCCCAGGGAGGGAGGATGTGCAGCCCCTCTCCCCCATTATGTCGTGCCGGCCTCAGGTATGGAGTCCCTGGGGCAATTCTGGCCTTGAGTCTCATTTCGCAAAAATTAAAACTTAATAGTAAGCACTTAAACATATAAACATAGCAGCTGCCCCTGTTGAAGCTTTACTTCAGTAAAGGATATATGATCTTAAATTCTGGGCTTGGTGCAGGCAAAGCAACTGTTTTTTCTCAGCAATTCCATATTGAAAAACGATCTAAATTCTTTCGGGGAGGTGACTGCATCGCTGATCTATTGGAGCGCAATCTGTATGTGTCCATGGATCTCCCTTTAAATTGCTAGGAGTATAAAAATGTCGAAATCACTTGGATGCTTCCCTGTTTGGCCCGCCCACCTTAGTACTTTCCAAAGGTCTTCCTGCCTATTGCCAGGATTATGGGCAGCTTAACAAGTGACCACCCCAGCACGTTTCCCGACCATTTTGGTGAAGAGTTCTTGATACCGAAGAACATGAGGACATCTCCACCAAGCAAAGAAGCACCTTCTTCATATAGTTAAGAGGAAGGACCCTTGTTTGGTGGAGATGTATCTCTTTGTAGACTCGTCATCTTTTCTATAGGAGGATTCAAGTTATCACTTATTTCTAGATAAGACACACCAGGAACAATCACATTTCCAAAATGCACACAAGGTCACTGGTGACATTTCCTCATGCTCTTTTATGCAACTGTAGTATGGAATACTTAATGGACATTTACCCATGGGGATAGCCCTTAGTAATTAACCAGTAGAACAAAAGAACACTCTGGTAGATATTTTGTGCAAAACTGTGGACTCTTGTTGTATAAAAGGGCAGATGCCATTCCTTTGTGGCTGAGTAACTCACACAGCTACTGACACACAAACGGAAACTTTTACACTCACTTACACATTCAGGCACCCATACACCCACTGATATACCCACTCAGACACTCACATGCCCACTCACAGACTCATTCAGACACTCACTCAGATACTCATGCACCTACTTACAGACCTACATAACCACTCACAGACCCATTCAGATACTCATGCACCTACTCACAGACCTACTTTGAGACATACACCCACTCACAGACCCACTTAGACACATACACCCACTCACAGACCTACTCAGACACTCATGCACCCACTCACATACCACTCATATAGCCACTCACAGATCTATACATCCACTCACACAGCCACTCACAGAAGCCCCTCAGAGACTCACAGACCCACTCAAAGACCCACTCAGAGACTTTTGCAGCCACTCACAGACCCACTAAAACACTCATGCACTCACTGACAGACTGACTCACACTCTCAATGAGGCACTCGAACACCCACTCAGACACTCTCACACCTACTCAGAGAACCACTCAGATACTCACTCAGGCACTCATGCACACACTCAGACACCCACTTACACACTCACACACCCACTCACAGACAAACTCAGACACTCACGCACCCACTCACACACCTAGTGAGACACTCATGCAGCCACTCCCAGACCCATACAGACACTCATACACCCTCACACACCCACAGAGACACTCATGCACTCACTAACACACTCACTCGCAAAGAATACAGATTACAGTTAGGAAATACAATTTAAAAAACCTTAGAAATTCCTGTAAAAAAACAAAGGTTACAAGGATGTTATAGTTAGGAAACAACATACAAAAAACCTTAGAAAGTCACTGAAAAAAGCAAAGTTTACAGGGACGTTAAAGCTAGGCTCAGATGTAACTTATACAACACCAGTGAAATTCAACAGTTATAATTACCTGAGCTAACTATTACCTATCCCCCCACAATGCACTGCTTATGACATCACCCATGACAGTGAGTGACATCACTGATGACATCACTGATATCTCAAATTACATCACAAATATATATACAACACACATACACATATATATATCATATATATATTCATACATATTAACTACTGGTGGTTGCCAGTAGGTAGTTATAGTTAAGACCTAGTTTCCATTGGAAAATCGTTTTTTGATTTGCTAATAACTTTGGCGCCATTTGACAAATCTTCGTGAACTTTTCAAAACCAATGGGGTGGTCAGGTCGGCTGCTGTGGTGAAAGTTTCAGGGTGATTCATAAAGCTGGGGCCAAGAAAAAGGGGGGTCCCAAAACACTTTTTCTCATTGCTAATTTCCATAGGAAACTTTAAACATGGCTACAGCATGAACTGCTCAATAGAATTAGACCAACTTTTGCAGAAAGGTAGCTCTTGGTTCAGTAAGCACTCTTTTTGTTAAATGGTGTAAATTTGTTTAGTAGTTCCTGTGAAATTTAAACATTTCTCAGATATACAAATATGGCCACGGAAGATTCATGAACCATCCCGATCTTGAGCCTGCAATCTAATTGGCTGCCAACAGTTCCAACCAGGAAGTTTTGGCAGCCATCTTGTGACTCGGTTGAACTGAGTCACAAGGAAAAAGGTTAAAACACACGAAACCAAGAAAAGGGGTCAGGGTAGAAACAAAGCATTTTTAAAAAAAAATGCAGTGGGATTCATGTTGGATCCACTAATCTGAATGAAAAAAATAAAATAAATGAAGAGCGGGCTCCTGCGCTTTGTTTCCTTGAAGCCCCCTGGTGGGCCGGGCCCCGTGGGCAATGTTAAAATGAGATTCAGGGGCCCGTGCAGGCCCCCGCAGCCCTGGGGACCACCACCTACCTTGGGCTTTGTTTATAAAATGAATGTGTGGGTGGGACTCTAGTCCCTCCACGAAGCCCCGGGAACCGACACCTACCTGGGCTATGTTCATCAAAATGCGGTGGTTCCATTGCCCCCCTCACTGCTCTGGTGACCACCACCTCCCGGGGACTATATTTCAAATGGAATGTGTGCGCACCCCGCTGTTCTGGGGCGACTACCTCCCCGGGCCGACATATTAAATAGAATGCATGGGGAGCCAAGTCCCGGGGGCAATGGCAAAATGAGATGCTGGGGAGTGGTGGACAAAGGGGGCATGGCCTGTTATCAGAACTCAGCAATCCTGCTGTGTGAGACATACTGGAGGTACTAGGAGGGGTAGGGGATCCCCAAGGACGCCCTTGGGGTCAACTACCCCTCCTGTTACCTCCAGTAAGTCCCACACAGTGGGATAGCTAAGAGGTCTTCGGAGGCTATGCCCCCTTTGTCCACCTCTCTGCAAACGTGCCTCCTGGTGCACTACTGGTTGGGGGATGAAATCCACTCTACTCCAGAGGGACATCGGGGGCCAAGAAGCCCTCCTGGTATCTCCTGTAAGTCCTATGCATCGGAATTCCTGAGAGCTCCTTGGAGGCCCAGACCCCTTTCTCCACCACTCTGCAAACGTGACTGCTAGTTAAAAAAACTTAGAAATTCACTGAAAAAAACACAGGTTTCAGGGAGGTTATAGCTAGAAATTAGCATTTAAAAACCTTAGAAATTCACTGAAAAAACACAGGTGTCAAGGACGATATAGTTAGAAATTACCATTTAAAAAACCTAAGAAATTCACTCAAAAAACACCGGTTTCAGGGATATTATAGTTAGGAATTAGCATTGAAAAACCCTTAGAAATTCACAGAAAAAAACACAGGTTACAGTAATGTTATAGTTCGGCTAACAATTCACTCGTACAAAACCTGTGAAATTCAGCTGTTATAGTTAGCTGACCTAACTATAACTAGCGCCCCCACAATGCACTGCTGATGATGTCACATATTACAGCACTCATGACATGGTCAGTGACATCACTGATGATCTCACTGATGACATCTCAAATGACATCACTGATGACATCTCAAATGACATCACTGATGACATCTCAAATGACATCACTGATGACATCAGCCACATAATCTCTGATGCACCTACTCACATCCCAATATAACCTTTTATACACCAACTCCAAATTTCAGACTACCATTCTCGAAATCATAGACACACCAATACAGTTGGTACTTACCCACTCACTGATTCATAGGTCTATACACACATCCACTCAATCACCCATACAGACACTCATACATCTAGTCACTCTCCAATACAGGCACTGATATATCCACTCATATAACCATACCGACACTCAAACACTGCCACTCACCCATAGAGCGGCTCACACACCTAGTCACTCACCCAAAGAGTCAATCACACTGCCACTTACTCACCTATACAGTTATACACACCACCTCACTTATTCATACAGATACTAACACATACTTACTCTCATACAATCACTCACAGAAGCACACACTCATCCTTACAGCCACTCTCACAATCACTCCCTAGCACATACAGTCACTTATATACTCCAACACTGACATATACTGCCTTTAACATATGCACTTACTAACACACCTACCACTGAGACAACCATTCACTCACAGACACAGTCATATGTACACTCACTCACCCACACATCCCCTAGCATATGCACTCATGAACCCATTACCCAGTGGATCACCCACTCACACATCCATGCATGGAGTCACACATCCACTCAACCACCCACGCAGACACTCAGGCACCCATGCAGGTGCTCAGAGAACCAATCAATAACCCATATAGACACTCATGTAGCAACTCACCATCCCATGCATCTACTTACACACCAATTGACAGACTGATACAGACGTTCACAGAAATTAGTCATTTACCCATACATTCATGGAGACATGTATAATCACTCACTTATACAGTCAGCCACGCACCCACTGAATCATACTTACAGACACTCGGACACTCGTACACCCACTTATTCTTCAATACACTTTGGTATATATATATGTATATATATATATATATATATATATATATATATATATATATATATATATATATATATATATATATATATATATATATATTTATATATATATATATATATTCCGAACACTCAAACCACTTCCAATTGCCGCGCTGCGGCTTCGGCGAGGAAAGAGACGCAGACCTCGTAGTTTTCTGGGCAGTTCTTTTCTTTAATCAAGCGAACCCACACACAACGCATTTCGAGCTGGAAAGCCCTTGATCACGTGTATCACAGTGAAACCACCATCTACCATTTAAAAGTGCAAGCAACCACACCCCCTGCAGGACATCACAGGTCACATGTTGGCATGCATAGAAAACAGACTGCAATATATAACAATCCTCATAGCTTTTGGGGGAAACGCTGACACAGTTTGATAAAACCACGTGTCTCTGAAAGTACTTGTAGGAAGGGGGAGGCTCTAGTTGGCGCAGTGGCGACACTAGCGACAAGCAGGGACTCTCTCTTCCTCGTCAGGGCTGAGGGTTACCTTCCAGACAACCTCTGCTTACCGTCTAGGTAGTGTGGCTTAAGCAGTCGTAGGCTAATCTTTGGGGCACATAGGGTTAAACACTTGCAATATTACACCGTCACAACCAACCCACCACACAATGAGACCAAACTGTATTCGTTGAAAATATATCTCTTTATATAAACTTCAAGCAGGTAAGTGAATACAGTTATCAGACTTCGAAATAGCGGTTCCAAGTTACTTAGTTCAAGTTGCCACAGTTCTTTCGAGCAATAAGTGTTCTTTTAGGGCCTTCTGGCCGGTTCAACAAAGTTCTTGTGGAGCGGGCGGCTTCCAGGGGAGCTGTCCCACGTCGCGTTGCCTTCCCGGGGTCGCTGTTCGTTGCGGCTCTCAGCCGAGCAGGTCACGGGTCATCCGGGGCAGCGGTGTTCTGTGGCGGCAGGGTCCTTTCTTCGTCGTTCGCTCCGACCCTGTAGGCGGCGGCTGTGTGGTGGCGGCAAATGGCAGTACAGTCCCCAAGTGCAGGACGTACCCAGCCAAGTGCCGGTGCAGCTGTGCGCTCACAGCTGAGCTGTCGGGCAAGATACCGACCCAGAGGACTCTCACAGGGCGACTGTCCGTCTTTGCAAGTGGATTGGCTGCTCGTGGCGCAGTCAACTCGAGAGCTCGGACCGGACGGGTCCTCCTTCGCTTTGCTCTCGGGCTCCCGGTGCAGTTGCGGTCACGGTGTTCGGGCCAGCGGCGGCTGGACCTCACTTTGCTTTCGCTGTTGCTTTGGGCCCCGGTCACGGTGGTCAGGTGGATGTCGTTGCCTTGGAGGAGATTCCTCCGTCGGTACTGCAGCGATAAGCAGCACACACAGTCGCTTTCTTCAGGGTGTAGCGCCCACTGGTCCTGGGGCGCTGGGCAGGGGGCAAGTTCAGAGCAAGCCCTTGGAGATCGTTTCAGCAGAGTTTGGCACAAAGTCTTGTAAAGCAAAAGTCTCTTCGTAGTCTTTCCTTTTTCCTCTCCTTCGGCAGCAAGGCACCAGACACAGGCAAGAGACCGTACCCTTCCTTGTCCTTCACAGTCCTCCTCATCGGGCAGAGTTCCTTCTGTAGCCCAAACTGGATCTAACTTTCAAGGAGCAGGGCTCCTTCTTTTATACGGTGTTTCTTTTGTTCTCGCAGGCCAGGGGGGCCTTTGCATAGCCACTTTCAGTCCTTGAGTACTCTGGTGGGTGTACTCCGGCTTCTGCTTTCAGTGTGAGGGGCAGGCGCATCAGACGCCCAACAGGAGGTGGAGCCACCATTGTGTGGACAGGGGCAGCCAGAGTACCTTGTTGATGGGGGCTTCGCCCTTCCTGGGCCAGGTGTCGGCTGAGTCATCAGTCGCTCCCCCGGAGAGTGGAGCCGGCATTGTGGTGGCAGAGCACAGCAAGATCCAGAGTCAAGAGCCACTCCTACCTCCCACTAAGGTGTAATCTGCGCATTCACCACCTGTCATCCCCCCAGCCCTGTCACTCACACATCCCAGACAGTCCGATACACATACCAGCAGAGGCGGGCTGAAATGGTTAAGCAAGCAAATGCTAACTTTCTAAAAGTAGCATTTGCAAACCCAGGATACTAAAATAAACTTGACTACAAGAAATACTTTATCATCCTGAGTTCAGGCATACTAAACATGACTCGCTACCATGCTCCCTGAGCCTGCTGGGATTATAGGGTGTAATAATTCCAGCAGCTCAGTCTGGCCTAACGGGAGCAGGTAGCCTTCAATAGTGAAATACGATTTTGGTTGTAAGTCACTACTAGGACATGCCACACACATCAGGGCTTGTCCTACCTTACACCTACAACGCACCCTGCCCGTAGGCCTACCATAGGGGTGACTAATATGTAGTCAAGGGAAGGTTCGGGCTGGCAAGTGGGTGCACTTGCCCAGCTAGCGTGACAGTACGCGACTGCACGCGGGGTCTGCAATGGCGGACCCCAGACACATCTTACGGCTGCTTCGGTGGGTGGCGCAACCAGCGCTGCAGGCCCACTAGCAGTATTGGCATCTACAAGCCCTGGCACTCCTGGTGCACTTTACTAGGGACTAACAGTAAATCCAATAATCCAATCATGGACATCAATCACATGTACACTTTACATAGGGAGAGCATATGCACTTTAGCACTGGTCAGCAGTGGTAAAGTGCCCAGAGTCATTAAACCAAACAAAATAGGTCAGAGAGAGTATTGGAGGAAGGCAAAAAGTTTAGGGATGACCCTGCCAAGAGGCCCAGGTCCAACACAACCCCCTTCCAGCCAAAACGCAGGGTAGACCAATCACCACTGAGATGGGCTTCCCTGCTTGGGGCGACAGAACATGGACCTGGCCCGCAACAGCAGGGGCACATTCTAGTTCTACGCCAATCAGAACCTATTTTAAATCCTCTGTACATACTCTCAGGGTCCACCCAGCTACTCCATGGGGCACCCTTCTCTTCCTCTGTGGACACCACCTGTGCAGCCTCTAACCTTAACTTGCTCACAGGTGTGTCCCAACCGACAGTCATCAAATCACAGTGGCCACTGACAGTAGTCAGGGCTAAGACCCAGGCCTCATGCCTCTCAGGGCTCCCAAACCTCTGTGGCCTCAGAGAGTGGGGGGCAGTAGCCCCAGGTGCTTGGCACCCTTTGTCCACTCTCCCTCCTGTCAGGTCAGGTATGTCATCCTGGCACTGACCCACCAGCTCCAGGCCTGTACCTGGCAGCTGAACCAAAAACTGGGGTGGGCTCTCCCACACCCGGTCCTCCTCCTTGGGGCTCTGTACCCTCCCACCTGGAGTGGTACCCCCTTCCAGAATTGTCAGCGCACCTGTGACAGGTGATCTGCACAATTCGCCCGCCAGTTCAGGGGTGCTATCCTGCAACTGGGGCACCAGGTCAGGGGGGACACCCTGCACCTGGCCCTTAAACCTAGGGTCTAGACCCTCTAGTTGAACCGGGGTCAGAGGCGAGGACTTCCTCCCTCTGCACCCCCTTCCAGAGTACTGCCCACTCCCAACTGGAGTGGTACCCCTAGAAGTGAAATGGGCCAGGACACTGATTACAGTGGTCCTGCCCTCCAGGTCAGACAACACCTGAACCTGGCTCTCCAACTCAGGGACCCAACCCTGCAGTTGAACTCTTGCCTGGCGCACCAGGACTTCCCGGGGAGCACGCATGCCCCCCCTGAGGGTGGCACATAGCTCATGTGCCGTGCGACAGTCTGCCTGGCGCAGATCTCCCAACCCCTGTCCATCTGACAGTGCGGGAAGATCCCCCAGGACAGAAGTGGTGTCCCCATGGTCATTCACTGGGGACGCAGCCCTGCTGGCTGGCCCCTGACCCACTGGTTCTTCCACTGGGGACTCTTTCCCCCTCTCGCCCCTCCTTCTGGACTTCTGCACCCTCCCAACTGGAGTGGTACTGCCAGACACCAGAACTACTGGAGCTCTGTTTACAGAGCCTCCACGTTCTCTAGCCACTGGGGGATCCCCCTCAGTGGGTGACTCATCCGGACAGCCTAGGCTCCCCACCTGGTGTTCCCTTAAAGAACCATCCAGGCTCTGAAACTGAGGTTGGGCACTACCGGGACAAAACCCATTCTCACTCCTTCCCCTCAAGGACAGGACGTGAGGCCCTATACCCCTCTCACTACCACAGGACCTAGCTGGGCTACTCTGCGCCACTTCCACCACTCTGGACTGGAAGATACCTGAGCCACTCCCCACAGGATCACACCCCAATGCCTCTCCAGACCCACTGGAATCCACCACAAGGTCTGCCTCCAATGTGAGCTCCCTGGGGTCAGAGAACTCACTCTCAAACAGGTGTTGGCATAGCCCTGGAAAACTGGGACTTAAAGTATGCTCTCCCACAATTGGATTACACAGCCCCCTAGCAGGGTTAACCAAACTATCCTTCACCTCACCATCCAGCGCCTCACACACATACTCCACACCATCCTTCTGAGACTGGCCAGACAGTAGCGGACTGTCTCTGTCACACAACCCACACTCTTCTGGGCGGTCCTTACACTCACCCACCAGGACCTCAACCATGGGGGAATCCCTCCCACCACTAGGACCATGAACTCCTACGCCAGCTACCCTATTCCCTTCAGGGACGCTGCACACTACTGGAGCTACCTCATGCCCTTGAACCTCCTGATGTAAGTTAACCCCCTCCAAGTCAGGTGCCATATCTCTAGGTGCGCGCACTATGCTGTCAGCACTGGATACCTTAATGTTGCTGCCACCATCTGAGCTGGACTCCACCTCCAACTCAGCAAAGCTCAATCTCTGAGCTACACACCTTTCTTGTTGCTGGGCTGAAGCCCTCCTGGCCTCAAGCCCCTCGAGCTCCAAGTCAAGTTTCCTCATTCTTAAGTCATGCGCAAGCTCCATTTTCATTTCTTCCAGGGCTAACTTCCTAGATTCTAGCTCCAGTTGGCAATTCAGCTCCGCCAACTTCATTTCATGTTCTCGGGTGGCCTGTCTGTCCGCCAGCTCCTCTGGTGACAGACCTCGGCCAGAAACACTGCTACCCAATGGGGAGGTTGCACCCCTCCACTCTGGAGTCAGGGGTCCCTCCAGCTGCTGTTCTGCATCCTCAAATTCAAAATCCTTTCCAGGGGCATTCCTTGCCTTGACCCAGGCCCTCAGCGCCTTTTGGAACTGCTCCCTTCTGGAGAGTCCGGTCATGGAAATGTTCAAATTTTTGCAGAAGCTCTTGAGCTGTTTCCCGGTATAGTTTTCCAGTTTCTCCCAATCACAGTCAATAGAAGAAATGGATGGTGCCTTTTCCATTTTCACTGACGCAGGCATGACTTCAAAAACACATGGAGATCTCTTCTAGCAACACATGAATCAAAAAAAAGTCTGTGGCTAAGTAACTGGACTGTAATCACCGTGCAGTGGTCAGAAGTTAAGGTATAGACACTGCCAATGTAAATTCGAAAATCCTCACCGCTGCGTCCAATGTAGGAAGGGGGAGGCTCTAGTTGGCGCAGTGGCGACACTAGCGACAAGCAGGGACTCTCTCTTCCTCGTCAGGGCTGAGGGTTACCTTCCAGACAACCTCTGCTTACCGTCTAGGTAGTGTGGCTTAAGCAGTCGTAGGCTAATCTTTGGGGCACATAGGGTTAAACACTTGCAATATTACACCGTCACAACCAACCCACCACACAATGAGACCAAACTGTATTCGTTGAAAATATATCTCTTTATATAAACTTCAAGCAGGTAAGTGAATACAGTTATCAGACTTCAAAATAGCGGTTCCAAGTTACTTAGTTCAAGTTGCCACAGTTCTTTCGAATAATAAGTGTTCTTTTAGGGCCTTCTGGCCGGTTCAACAAAGTTCTTGTGGAGCGGGCGGCTTCCAGGGGAGCTGTCCCACGTCGCGTTGCCTTCCCGGGGTCGCTGTTCGTTGCGGCTCTCAGCCGAGCAGGTCACGGGTCATCCGGGGCAGCGGTGTTCTGTGGCGGCAGGGTCCTTTCTTCGTCGTTCGCTCCGACCCTGTAGGCGGCGGCTGTGTGGTGGCGGCAAATGGCAGTACGGTCCCCAAGTGCAGGACGTACCCAGCCAAGTGCCGGTGCAGCTGTGCGCTCACAGCTGAGCTGTCGGGCAAGATACCGACCCAGAGGACTCTCACAGGGCGACTGTCCGTCTTTGCAAGTGGATTGGCTGCTCGTGGCGCAGTCAACTCGAGAGCTCGGACCGGACGGGTCCTCCTTCGCTTTGCTCTCGGGCTCCCGGTGCAGTTGCGGTCACGGTGTTCGGGCCAGCGGCGGCTGGACCTCACTTTGCTTTCGCGGTTGCTTTGGGCCCCGGTCACGGTGGTCAGGTGGATGTCGTTGCCTTGGAGGAGATTCCTCCGTCGGTACTGCAGCGATAAGCAGCACACACAGTCGCTTTCTTCAGGGTGTAGCGCCCACTGGTCCTGGGGCGCTGGTCAGGGGGCAAGTTCAGAGCAAGCCCTTGGAGATCGTTTCAGCAGAGTTTGGCACAAAGTCTTGTAAAGCAAAAGTCTCTTCGTAGTCTTTCCTTTTTCCTCTCCTTCGGCAGCAAGGCACCAGACACAGGCAAGAGACCGTACCCTTCCTTGTCCTTCACGGTCCTTCTCGTCGGGCAGAGTTCCTTCTGTAGCCCAAACTGGATCTAACTTTCAAGGAGCAGGGCTCCTTCTTTTATACGGTGTTTCTTTTGTTCTCGCAGGCCAGGGGGGCCTTTGCATAGCCACTTTCAGTCCTTGAGTACTCTGGTGGGTGTACTCCGGCTTCTGCTTTCAGTGTGAGGGGCAGGCGCATCAGACGCCCAACAGGAGGTGGAGCCACCATTGTGTGGACAGGGGCAGCCAGAGTACCTTGTTGATGGGGGCTTCGCCCTTCCTGGGCCAGGTGTCGGCTGAGTCATCAGTCGCTCCCCCGGAGAGTGGAGCCGGCATTGTGGTGGCAGAGCACAGCAAGATCCAGAGTCAAGAGCCACTCCTACCTCCCACTAAGGTGTAATCTGCGCATTCACCACCTGTCATCCCCCCAGCCCTGTCACTCACACATCCCAGACAGTCCGATACACATACCAGCAGAGGCGGGCTGAAATGGTTAAGCAAGCAAATGCTAACTTTCTAAAAGTAGCATTTGCAAACCCAGGATACTAAAATAAACTTGACTACAAGAAATACTTTATCATCCTGAGTTCAGGCATACTAAACATGACTCGCTACCATGCTCCCTGAGCCTGCTGGGATTATAGGGTGTAATAATTCCAGCAGCTCAGTCTGGCCTAACGGGAGCAGGTAGCCTTCAATAGTGAAATACGATTTTGGTTGTAAGTCACTACTAGGACATGCCACACACATCAGGGCTTGTCCTACCTTACACCTACAATGCACCCTGCCCGTAGGCCTACCATAGGGGTGACTAATATGTAGTCAAGGGAAGGTTCGGGCTGGCAAGTGGGTGCACTTGCCCAGCTGGCGTGACAGTACGCGACTGCACGCGGGGTCTGCAATGGCGGACCCCAGACACATCTTACGGCTGCTTCGGTGGGTGGCGCAACCAGCGCTGCAGGCCCACTAGCAGTATTGGCATCTACAAGCCCTGGCACTCCTGGTGCACTTTACTAGGGACTAACAGTAAATCCAATAATCCAATCATGGACATCAATCACATGTACACTTTACATAGGGAGAGCATATGCACTTTAGCACTGGTCAGCAGTGGTAAAGTGCCCAGAGTCATTAAACCAAACAAAATAGGTCAGAGAGAGTATTGGAGGAAGGCAAAAAGTTTAGGGATGACCCTGCCAAGAGGCCCAGGTCCAACAGTACTTAAAAAATATATAAATATAGGCATACTGTTTTTGCAGTTGGTGTAAAAATTATCACATTTGTAAAACAATAATCACTGCCATTATGAATCTAAAAATTCACTTATAATTGGATAAATCCAATACCCCCTACAGATTATAGGTTATGCAGTCCGTAATAAAACTCTAACGGGATAAATCCATATTGACAACATGAGCCAAATGCCATATCCTATATATCTAATATGTTTATGTGCAAAAACAATATTTACATTCCTGGCCCTTATGTGCTGCAAGATCCTGACGTGCACTTGTAGCTTTGTACTACCAACGTAGTTGAGCCCACAGGTGCATGTCAGGACATATACAGCACATTCGATTTTACAGTTGTATGTTCCTTCAATTTTTCTAGGAGTGGTGCTGAATGGAGTAGAGAATGTAGACATGTTACGACCAAATTTACAAGCGCGACAGGTGGAGCACTTTTTGAACCCTTTCATAGGTTGTAGCCAATTGGTGACCTTCTTTATTTCTGGCGAAACCTTATCTAAAACCAAACCCATAGTACTGCTTCTCCTAAAGGTAATGATAGGTTTGTTCACTACTCTAAATTGGAGAACATTATCAGTTAGTACGATAGGCCAATGTTTGTTGATTATGCCTCTCACCTGCCGTTCTTCCCTACTGTAGGTCGTGATAAGTCTGGGAGTGTTAGTAACCTTACGGGCATCAACAGTGTCAAGGGCCGTTGGTATATCAACTTCTAATTCAAAAAGACTGCTTCTAGATCTAACCGCAGCTTTTTCCTGTGCCTCCTTCAAAATCCTATCTGTATACCCTCTAGCCTTAAGTCTGTCCAGTAGATCATCTTGACAAACTTTGAACTCATCTTCATTGCTACATATACGTTTCAACCTCAGGATCTCTCCGTAGGGAATACTAGCAATGAGATGCTTAGGATGAGAGCTAGTGGCATGTAAGGTAAAGTTACCAGAAGTAGGTTTTCTGTATAGAGTGCTTTCAATTTTATTGTTGTTGATATACAATCGTACATCTAAAAATTCTATTTCACTTTTATGAATGTGAGAAGTGAAATTTAAATTAAGGATGTTGTGTTTGATCTTATTTATGAAGCTCAACGCTTCTTCTTCACTCCCTCTCCACACTATAAACACATCATCGATATATCTCAGATATGATGTTATATGGGCCTCAAAATCTGCCAAATATGTGGTTTTGAGGACATGCTCCTCCCACCAGCCTACATGCAAGCATGCGTAACTGGGGGAGAAGCAGGCCCCCATCGCCACACCCCTCACCTGTTTGTACAAATCTTTATCAAACAGGAAGTAGTTTTTACATAGGCACCAGTGAATGAGTTCCTAGATCACTTTGTTGTGTTCATACAGCGTACTGGGTCTAGTTTCCAAAAAATGTTTAACCGAATTGATGCCTTGCTGATGGTCAATACTCGTATATATATATATATATATATATATATATATATATATATATATATATATATATATATATATATATATATATATATAACATTCTTAAACTTTTTAGAAACACTCACAGTCACTGGATGATGTCATGAGTGATGTCATCAGTGATGTCATGTGAGCTGTCATCAGTGATGTCATGAGTGATGTCACTGACCATGTCATGAGTGATGTAATATGTGACGTGGAGAAGTGTGGCTCAGGGGTTAGAGGCGGCAGACCCGGAAGCTGAGATCGGCCCTGGACCAGGGTTCAATTCCCCGCCCCGACGGGGGTTGGGCTCAATAATTCCACGGACTCGATAATTCTCACTCCGGTGCCTACTCGACTCACGGGTTCACACTCTGCGACTCTGGGCAATAGCTTGCTTAATCTCCACAACGGCCTCTCGCGGCGGGATGCCTGGCTTTCACCTTGTGGATACCCTGCTGGGGTATCTCACAGGGGAATACCAGGACGGGTTCCCTAAGCAAGCGCATAGATGCCTGCGATGTGGGCGATTTGCGCTATATAAATACATGTACATTTACATTATATAAATACATGTACATTTACATTTATGTCATCAGCAGTGCATTGAGGGGGCGCAAGTTATAGTTAGCTCAGTTAACTATAACGGCTGAATTTCACAGGTTTTGAATGAGTGAAATGTCAGCCTAACTATAACGTTACTGTAACCTGTGTTTTTTTCCGTGAATTTCTAAGGTTTTTTAAATGCTAATTTCTAACTATAACGTCCCTGAAACCTGTGTTTTTTCAGTGAATTTCTAAGGTATTTAATAATGCTAATTTTTAACTATTACTTCCCTGAAACCTGTGTTTTTTTCAGTGAATTTGTAAGGTTTTTATATTTGCTAATTTTTAACTACAATATTGCCAATCACTTCAGCTGCTGTTTTGAAAGTTGTGGGGTGATACATCAAGCAGGGGCTGAGAAAAAGGTGGTTCCAAAATGCCTTTTCCCAATGCAATTTTTTATAGAGATTTTGAACACAACTACAGCCTGAACAGAATTACACCAAATTTGTCAGAAAGCTAGCTCTTGGTCCAGACACATGCTTTTTGTATTTTGGTGTGAATACATTTAGTAGTTTTATATAGATATTAACTGAAAACCAAATTTGTGTATCTATGGATATAGAGCCTCCGAAGATACGCCCTTAGTGAGTCTGTGGCTCCATATGCCAAAGCAGGGTTCTGATTGGCTGGCCGCACCACCACAGAAAAGTTGCAGCTGCCATTTAATATCGCAGAAAATGGTCCCCCTGGCTGAAAAGTTGCTTGCATCCTTATTAAAGGGGTCAGATGAGCACTTACCTGACCGCTCCAGTATGTTATAAATGAAGTGAAAACATGTTTAATAGGCAGAAAAATGCCCAAAAATGTATTTCCTGGTCACTAGTGAGATCTGCGGAGCCGTCGCATGGCCTGCTGTAAAATCGCAAATCTTGCCTTGAAGTTACAAGGGGGGCCATGCTGAGCGTTATGGTGGATCTGCGAATTCATGAAAAAACCCAACCAAATTAGGCTTCTTTGTAAGAAACATGGAAAGAGTTTTAAAAGTACTGACCATTTAGAAGTGGTATAACAAAAAAGAAAGATGAAAAGAAGGCTATAATTTGTTAACTAAAGCAGCATAAGTAAAAGCACATGGTTGGTATAAGGTAGCCATTTTAGCTGCTTTTCTATGGAGACAGGTGCCTGTTTGCAGGAGTTGTGACTGGAGATGTTGAATGAAAACAGAAGTTAACAGACATAGAAATAAACCTGAGAGAACAGTAAACAGCTTTTTTAGGTATGTTAATTAGGTTGTAGTATATAGAAATATATTAAAGAAAAAATAGTGAGTATAAGTAAGGTAAAAGAAAATGTGTAGCTTCTAGACAGTATAATAGAAGGGAAAAAAGAAGGGTGCTCAGACAAGCATATTAACTAAAAATACAGTGAGCACGATAGGAATTGGTATACTGAATGTATATTCATTTTATTATCCTAATATGAACGAATGTATTTGAAATGAGAGGTGGGTGTTTGCATATAGCATGTAATTTAATAGTATGTAATTTTCACACACGTACACAGTGAGGAAGACAATTCCAAACCCATTTACACTCTCACAAAAGCAGTTATGCTCTCATCCCTCATTTAGCCAGACAGTGACTACCACACTCACTCACATCCTCATAACACCACTCTCCCAACCATTTACTCAGGTGTACGTCCAAAGTTTGAGTACTAGTTCACCCTTAGAGCCTGGGGACATCCACAGAATGCAACTTGCACCACAAGAAGAGTTTGAAGAGAACTATTTCTGCACTCTTGATAAGGGAAAACCCGATTGTAGTTGACCTCGGAATCACAGCTCCAAAGGGTGGTGGTTTTCAGAAGGAGGGAGAGGAGTGGAGAAATGAGTGAGTAAAGTCTTCAGAGGAGAGAGGGGATCCCCCAGAGAGAGATTTATCTATTGGATATGGTGCAAGAAGTACTATCTCCTTCCAAACCCAGACCCCTGAGGACCTCATGGACAAAGAGGCCAGGTGGGACTTGAAGCTGCAGCTGGACCAGCTGGGTGCAACGGAGAGAAAAGCTGAGGCTAAGAGCCATGGAGGAGTAAAGGGTCTTGCTGGATCGAGTGTCAAGGTGGTGCACTTGAAGGCAAAAAACTGTTAGACTGTTTGCAGGAGTTGTGACTAGAGACTAGAGTCTAGCAGAAATGATGGAAGCACTACTCCTGTAGCCAGTGCAGAAGAAAGAGTTCTTATAGTCAGAGATGTAGTGCCTGACTTTAAGGAGGGGGTTGATATAGACAGGTTATTTCTGGCATAAGAAGTAGCTGTAGCTGTACAGAGGATCTCTGAGGAGGATTGTAGAGATGGCTTTGGAGTCATATTTATGGTGATGGGATAGACAATGTATTGTCTCTAGAGAAGGGGAAGAGGTTGAGGTATAAACGAGGCCCTTGTCGGTAAGTATGGATTTACCCCAGATGAGTACAGGTTGAAATTCAGGGTTAGTCAGAAACTGTGTTATTACTGCTGGGAGGATCTTATGGGGTACTTTAGAATTTTTTTTGTTAAAAGTATTGATGTTTTTTAAGAAGCTGTTTCTAACAGTTTTATACATTTTCTTTTTTTCCAAAGAGAACTGAGGAGAAGCAACTTGTTTCAAACACCAGATGGAATACATATGGAATATGAAATCTAGGATCCACAGAATATTATTTGTTGACCTGTACTCTGCTGCAGGTATTTGCACAGGGGGGTCACCATCCGCCTAGTCCAGTTCTAAATAAATGAGGAAAATATTGAGCCTCTGAATTTTTCTCCAGACACTCGTTGGAGTTCTTTTAGCTTGTTTGATTTGTTACTGTTCAATATCATTCCAGATGACCTCTTTTGAATACGGTGAATAGACACTGTAATGCTCATATATTGCTTCAGATCTACTTCTATCCACTTTTTCAAACTGTCCACCGGAAGGCAACATTTCTTCCTCCATGCAACTTCCATGCTAGACAACATTATCATCTTTATAAAACAGCTTATTGTCTTTAAGATATAATGTAGCTTTCTTCACCTAATTTACATCCACTAGCTCTTGCCAGATATTTTTGTTTCTAGTGGGAACACCATTCACTAGAATAACACACAGTTCTCTCTGTACACCCACAGTTTCAATATTGTATTTAAAATCTAAAAGTAAATACGCAGATTTACCTTTAAGTCCTCTGTGAAGCTCAGAGGATGGTACCTTTAACTCCTTTGCCGCGGCGCAAATTTCGCCGCAGTGCGAGGGGGGCGGGGTTGGGATGTGATGCTCAGGTACTCATGACGGCTCCCGGCCATCATAAATCACTGTGGACGCTTGCTTATGACGGCCTGGAGCCGTCAGAACTCCACCCACTGATTAATTCTCCCGCACAGGTGGGGAATTAACCACGCGTGGGCGGAGTGGCAACGTTCTGACTGCTTCCCGCTGTCATGAGCACACGTCTACTGTGACTCATGACAGCTGTCATGAGCACCGAATGAGTTAATGTTGTCGTTTGCTTCTCTCAGAAAGTAATATAGGTGATCCCATGGATATTCTGCACAACTGAGGGTTACAAATTAATGGATTACGCCACAGGAAGGTCACATTTACTGACGTTCCTGTGGCCCAATGCCCTGCTCCATATTTACAAAGTGACTTTATGCCACTTTTTGTGGCTTAACACCGCTTTTTAAATATGGTACCCTTTCATTTAGTTTTTTGCTTGAAAGGGGCATGTAATGGGTGTTGCTGTGGGCATTCCACTGCAACACCCATTGCTTTATGAAGCTGCCCCCCCCCCCGATTTACAAGGATGTGTACATCTGAGGCAGTGGCAAAAACTAATGCCATGCAATAGCAGGTGTTAGAATGGTGCAACGAGGGAGAAATACTTTTATTTCTCCTCGCTTTTATTTTTCTATGTCTGCTGCAGAAAGCACTTAAGCTCAACATAACGACGATACCAATACTAATTTGTCACAATATTTGCAGAGGTTAAGTATATAGACAGCAGCACTGCATGTACATGGGTGGGGTCCTAATGTATCAATTTATTCCTGGTAAATATTTCAAATAGTACTACACACCCATTTATATCCAGGACAATGTCTACACCTTCCTTGCACCTTTTCACCTTTCTCTTTCTCTATTTTTTAGGAACCATTTCTTCTTTTGCAATGGGACTACTGTCTTTTACTTCATAACATTGGCCAGTCGTTTCAACTGAATCCACTAATTAATTCTCTTGTAAGTAGCTTTCTTCATTAGAAGAAAGGTTCTTTGAAAGACGTACACTTCCATTCTCCTTTGAAAAAGTTGCAAAAGTTACTTTTATTAATAAGCCTTTTTTGGTGTTTTTCTTCATAGATTCTGTTTTTTAACCACTGTTTTCATTCTCTTTAATATCAAAATAAATTGTTTGTACTTCAGAGCAAACACTTTTTCAAACACACTCTCAATATATATTTTTGAGAGCTTTTAAACATTCTCATACGTATATTTCTTTATATCGTTTTCACCTCCTTGTCAAATTAGGTGTTTTTTATATGTTTTTTTACTTTTAATCTGACTTACTCCTTCACTGTTACAAATTTGGAGAGGTAAAGTAAATAGACAGCAGCACTGTAAGTACATGGGTGAGTTCCTACAGTAGGTTAATCAAAAGTTCAAGTTTTAGTGTGTTCTGCATTTGTAAATAGTTAAATAAGTTATGTTATGTTTGTTAATTGTTTGGTTTAAATTGTATTCTAATATGTTAATCAAATGTAGGTACTGACACACCCCCACACAGTCAGTCAAGCACCCACTCAAAAAGCCATACAATCAGTGACAGACGTATTTACACATGCAACATCTACTTACATCCACATAGTGTGCTGTTTTTATTTTTACTACAATCTTCATGGTTGTTTTTCCCTACTGTTCAATGGTGATTATTTCAACTGTGTATCATTTGTAATGTATGAGTATACAACCAGAGAACAGTAGAAGGGAAAATGGACTCACAGAATACATTTTTACAGCAGCAAACGTGGCATTTTGCACAGTGAGGAACCATCTAACTCAAATCTTCACAGGCTGCTGTAATTTGTGATGACTGCAGCGGATGTGGGTTCTCCCAAAGGTGCATTAGAGGTGGAATATTCTGTTGCACCTAGTTTCTCCTGAATCATTCAGTTTTACACCCAGGCTCACACTGATGCATATTCTAACACACCCAAGCACATACTGATGCATACACTAAAACACACAGGCACATAGTCACGTATACACTATCACACTCAGGCACACATTCATGCATACACTAACACACCCAGGCACACACTGACATACATATTGGCACACCCAGGCACACACTGATGCTTACACTGACACACTCAGGGACATACAAATACAGACACTGACATACCCAGGCATACAGCAATGCAGATACAGACACACCCAGCCAAACACTAATGCATCTAATAACACACCCAGGCACACACGGAGACACCCAGAGACTTACCAATGCAGACACTGACAAACCCTGGCATACAGCAGTGCAGACACTGAGACACCCAGCCAAACACTAATGCATCCAATAAGACACCCAGGCATACAGCAGACTTTTATACACCCAGGCATACACCAAAGCAGACTATGATATACCCAGGGATACACCACTACAGACACTGACACAACTAATCTAATCTAATGCATCCAATAACACACCCAGACGTACAATGATGCATACAGTGACACAACCAGTGTGATAAAAATGCATACACTGACACGGATCACTGAAATAATATCGAGGGACAAAATATCGACTTGCAAAAATATCGTGGACAAAATATAAACAGACAGAATATCGAGTTTGTATCTACAAACAGGTAAGTACAAAAATATCGAGTACAAAATATCGTTTACAAAAATATAGTTTAAAAAATATCTACTTTATTAAAAACAGTGTTAAATTAAATTAATTTTAAATTTTAATTACTAAAATATACTTAAAAATACTTAAATTAACTTATAATAATTAAATAATAAATGAAATTAATAAAAATAAATTTTTATAATCATATTTGTTAAAACATATATATATAGTAACATACTATAATTAAATAAGATACTATTATATTACCGTACGATAGCAGAAGTGTAAAAAATACTATTCCCACTCCAAAGAGTGCAAGTGTAGGGTAAGCATTGGATAGCGTAGGGGTTAAAATTACTATTCCCACTCCAGTGGGTGCAACAGTAGGGAAAGCGTTGGATAGCGTAGGGGTTAAAATTACTATTTCCCACTCCAGTGAGTGCAACAGTAGGGAAAGTGTTGGATAGCGTAGGGGTTTAAATTACTATTCCCACTCTAGTGGGTGCAACAGTAGGGAAAGCGTTGGATAGCGTAGGGGTTAAAATTTCTATTCCCACTCCAGTGAGTGCAACAGTAGGGAAAGGGTTGGATAGCGTAGGAGTTTAAGTTACTATTCCCACTCCAGTGGGTGCAACAATAGGGAAAGCGTTGGATAGCGTAGGGGTTAAAATTACTATTCCCACTCTAAAGAATGCAACAGTAGGGAAAGCGTTGGATAGCGTAGGGGTAAAAATTACTATTCCCACTCCAGTGGGTGCAACAGTAGGGAAAGTGTTGGATAGCGTAGGGGTTAAAATTACTATTCCCACTCCAGTGGGTGCAACAGTAGGGAAAAAGTTGGATAGCGTAGGGGTTAAAATTACTATTCCCACTCCAGAGAATACAACATTAGGGAAAGTAAATACTTCATAAATAATTAAAAAATGTATTATTGAATATCTATTAATAATTAATAAAAAATAAATAATATTTGTATACAATATAATAATTAATATATTTACTAATTAACAATAATTATTTCTATTGATCACCTATTAATACTAATTAATAAAAATATTTACAATTAATTATTTAATAATGAAATTAAATAAATATAAATAAATGTAATTAAGTAATTAATTATTTATTATTTAATCACTTCCCAGCCAATTCCCCTATAAACTCACAACCCACTACAAAAATATTTTCGTAAAATTTACATAATTACCAATTAATCAATGAATTAAAATTAATTACCAATTAAAATTTAATTAATTAACTATTATAAATTAATTAACTATTAATTTAAATTTACTATCAATAAATACATTTAAATATTTAATTTATTATAATTAAAATACTTCCCACCCTATTCCCCTACAAACCCACAACCCGCTACAGAATTAAATTACGCAATAATTATAAAAACAAATTTCATTAATAAAAATTAATTATAACATAAATACACACTTTTCACACATATTATACCATAAAAATACACTATAAAAAATTAGATATTATTAAATAATCGATATTTTTTACTATCTATATTTTTCACAGTCGATATTATATCACTTACCTTAAAAACGATATTTTGGTCATCTATATTCTGTCCTGTAGATATTTTGTCCAGTCTATATTTAAAAGTCGATATTATGTCCAGTCGATATTTTGGAGTCGATATTATGTCTGTGCACCCACTGACACACCTGGGAATACATTAACCCCTCCCATGCTCATGACGAGCTGAGCTTGTCATGAGCCACGGCGCTCCGGTGCTCATGACGAGCTAAACTCGTCATGGCCCGTGGAATGCTCAGGTGCGGGGAGAATTTCCCTGCTGGGCTGAGCGTTCCACGGGAGCCGGTGCACCTGTGACGAGCTCAGCTCGTCATGAGCACAGGAGCGCCGTGCCTCATGATGAGCTGAGCTCGTCATGAGCATGCGGGCGCTGTGCGTGCCCCCCTCCCCCCCAGCACAGCGGGGGAATAACCCCCGCAGCGAAGGGGTTAATGCAGACACTGACAGGGCCAGGCATACACCAAAGCAGACACTGATACAACCACCCAAACAGTAATGCATCCAATAACATACCCAGGTATACACTGACAGACCTATGCTCACACCGATATAGTCATTAAAATAGTTAGCACTTTCTTTGCGTAGATAGTGGTACTAACAAAAAATGTTTTTTTTCTAGAAGGGTTTTTAACTGTTTTAAAATGTTTCTCTTTTTTTTATTTTAGCAAAAAGTGAACAGGGTAGTAAAAAGTGTAAGGATGAGGAAATGCAAAGAAGCAACTGGCTTCAGTCTTCAGAGAACATTATGTAGTCACTGGAAGCAACAAGAAACAAGCATTTGCAATGCAATCTGTCTTGCCTTTGGGACCTTATATGTATTTAGCTATGCAACACATTACATTAGCCTGGGTGCTGAAACAATTAATGTTTTTTTAACATGGAGGGAAAGTAAGCACTAAACTAAGGAACATGCCAGGTATGGGAACACTTGGAGAGAAATACTGCCCATCATCTGGAAATTGCATCGTACAAAGCTCTGTTTTTCATATAAAATCAGCCCCTTCTGTGGTCATATCACAAAAAATACAAGATTTGAAAAAAATATTATTGTCTACTGGTGCTCGTGGAAGACAAGATTCTATGGCTTGGAATCTAGGGAATGCTAAAGTGATTCTGGTATTTTACCGACCTCTGCTGGTCGTTTTCTATCAAGAAACTTAAATAGAGGCATTTGCCAAAAAAAAAAAAAAAGTCCCTAAGCAGAAAGCAATTCTGGTATTTTACTGACCTCGACTGGTTATTTTCTATCAAGACAGTTAATTAGAGGCAGTTGAACAAACAAAAAGCAATTCTGGTATTTTACTGACCTCTACTGGTCGTTTTCTATCAAGATAGTTAAATAGAGGCAGTTGAACAGAAAAAAGTCCCTAAGTAAAGGCGGAAGCAGACAAAAAACCTAACAGAGATGCTTCTTCACTTTATCTAATAATGTACCCACAGAAGACATTTCTACAGCAATTAGCATGTGGCATTTCACGCAGTGAATTAACATGTCACTCAATTCTTTGCAGGCAGCTGGTATCGTAGCGCTTCAATATCAGCACCCTGTAAAAAAAGCGGGAGCAATGCTTCTTACTAGCACTCCCCCCATTCTCATGGCCGGTCGAGAAGCAATCTGCCAAGGCTGATTTGATGTTTCTAGTCTGGCCCTGCTTAATAGTGCCTTTGGATAACTGCTTGCCGCAAATATTGCACTGCACATATTTTGAAGTTACCTTCTTTTACGCAGAAGGTATAGAACAGTACTTCCACACATCTCTTTCTTTTCTGCAAGGTGGTGTGTCCTCCTTATCCTCAACAGGTTGTGGATGCTCATCTTGGATGGTTGATGTAGCTTCAGCCTCTGTGTAAAAGCAGGGCACTAGTGGTTCTCAATTATCCTTCTAGTGAATTCACTGGAGACATAACTGCTTTTAGTTGTGGTTTTCCATGTGCAAGGGTGGGGGTTTTTAATATATCACATCAGAAGTCAAGGTGCCCAATTCACAAAAGCAATCTGAGACAAAAGTCTAATTTTACGACTTTTGGTATTCAAAGAGGTAATTTATGAGTCGTATTTATAAGTCCACTTTTATGTTTTCAAACATATAATAAGTATATTTATTAAAAAAGAATGTAAACAGTACAAAAAAAACTACATTAACACCTTAGCTGCGTGTAAACATTTCTCCCCAGTGCTGCGCTGTCCATTAGAACTAGTGCTGAATGGACGTTCAATGGTCGTGCGCAGCACTGGGGAGGTAGCACTGCTGACGACCATTGGCCGTCAGCAGCACTTAAGGGGTTAAAAATCAAAATCAATTGTAATGCACTTAGTGTTGAAAATAAATCCCACAAATGAACTAAACATTAGAGCAGTGGCAGCTGGTGACATTTGAAAGTGGTGCGACATAAAATTATTGTCGTACTGCACTGCGGCGAGGGAGCGAGCTCGAACAACCTACGGGGGTTTGTGGGGGTTCTCCCCCCAAGAAAATTTGGAAAAAACAGTGGACAAACAGTGCATTTTTAAACAAATTTGAGGAAGCAGTAAGGTTAATAAAGCAATTAGTGCTGGGCCTAATAAACATAGATCCGTCACTGCACCTCCCCTCCCATCACTTTGCACAGCTTTGCTCTTGTACCTTCACCTAGCTGCACAGAGACCCATGCTCACTCAAAGGTGTACACACCCTTCTCAACTGGGGATTGTCAAGTAGACAGACATATACACAACAAGCAGACGCATCTCAGTCTTGAAACTGTAAAACAGAGACCCCCAACCGGATCTTAAAATAGGAATTATAATGCACACAAATAGTCAGACACTTAGCCTCCTCCCCCTTCCATCTCAAATGTTCAAGCTTGTACCTCTGAAACACCACGCTGCATTCTAAAAGCCAGGACGTAGTTAGGGGTATGAGGCATTAAAATATGTTTAAATAAACACAACCACTACTTTTCCATCAACATATTGCACATTTTATAAAATGGTACACTTTTAAACAGTCAATACAGGTACAACCCCTTAAGTCTGCCTATTTCCTGCCCATCCTCTGCTACAGGGTTACACCAAATCACTCCACAAACACTGGCAAATATGAAACATTATGCAATTGTATCAGGATCACACCCTGCATATATGGGGAGCTGAGATGGTGTTAATGTAATAGCAAACGTACTTTGTACAACGACACAGGTGCACAAAGTAAAAATCCTTTCAAGGAACAAAATGAGAGATTTTATAAGGGTAAGTGCTGCAATGCTAAACCAGTTTAAAATTACGTTCCTATAAAGGAACCACAGCAGTGCTAGATAAAAGTGATAAAAATAGGTGTTGTTAAACTGGTTTACTAAACAATCAATCACAACAGAATGGAAACTGAATGCGCAGAGCTGAAGTATGAGCACAGCAAAAAACCTTGTCAATAATACATTAGCAAATATTTCAAAGACCCTGGAACAAGACATTTGTTAAATGCCCTCATAAGGCAGCCTGCGTTTTATGAAGTGTTGCTTTTAAGTGAAAGAATCACCACCTGTAGATCTTGAGGAGCAGGCGGAGGGTGTTGAAGCAGGAGGATGAGACGGCGTTGACTTGCTTGGTCATGGAGAGTGTTGAGTCGAGGATGAACCCCAAGTTGTGTGTGTGGTCGGTGGGTGTTGGTGCTGATCCCAGTGCTGTCGGCCACCAGGAGTCGTCCCAGGCTAAGGGGGTGGGGCCGAGGATGACGACCTCCATTTTGTCCCAGTTCAGCTTCAGACAGCTGTTCTTCCTCCACTCGGCGACGGCTTTCATTCCTTCGTGAAGCTTGGTTTTGGCGGTGAGGGGGTCCTTAGTGAGGATCAGCTGGGTGTCTTCGGTGTAAGAGATGATGTTGAGGTCGTGCTGTCGGGCCACATGGGCGAGCGGAGCCATGTGGACGTTGAACAATGTTGGGCTGAGGGATTATTCTTGGGGTACGCCACTGATGATCTCGGAGGCTTTGAAACGGAAAGGGGGAGGCAGATGCCAGAGAGGAAGGAGATGGTCCATTCCACAGCCTTATCTTGGATCCCTGTGTTGTGGAGGTGTGTGCGCAGGGTTCGGTAGCAGACAGTGTCCAGGAGGATGAGGGCCGCAGTTTCGCCATTGTCCAGCAGGGCTTTGATGTCATCGGTGGAGGCGATGAGGGCAGTTTTGGTGCTGTGATTGCTGCGGAACCCAGACTGGGACGGGTCCAGGATGTTGTTCTCCTTGAGGTAGCGGGTCAGCTGTCTATTGACGGTTTTCTCGATGACCTTCGCCGGGAACGGGAGCAGCGAGATGGGCCCGAAGTTCTTGAGGACCCTCGGATCCGACTTGGGTTTCTTGACTAAGGCGTTGATCTCGGTGTGATTCCAGCTCTCCGGGAAGGTCGTGGTCTCGAAGGAGATGTTGATGGCCTTGAGGAGATGGGTGCGATGGTGGCGCTAACTTTGTTGAAGATGTGGTGCGGGTATGGGTCTGACGGAGAGCCGGAGGGGATGGTGTTCATGATTTTGGTGGTGTCCTCGTCGTTTATGTTGGTCCAGGTGAACAGGGAGTTGATGTGGGTGGTGGCCGTGGGGTCTGAGGTATCAGTGCTGTCAGGACGGTTGTGTTGTTGAAGCTGTCGTGGATGTCTGCGATCTTGCGCTGGAAGAAGTTGGCAAGGAAGTCGCACAGGTCTTGCGATGGTGGGATGTCGTTGGTGTTGGAGCTGGGATTGGAGAGTTCCTTCACGATGTTGAAGAGCTCTTTGCCATTCTGTGAGTTGTTGTCGAGGCGGTCCTTGAAGGAGGCCCTTTTGGTGGATCAGATGAGGCGATGGTGTCTGTGGATGGCGTTCTTGTGGACTGCGTCTGCGGTTCCATTTCTTCTCTAGTTTTCGGCAGGTTTGCTTGCAGACCTGAAGGTCTGTGGTGAACCAGCTGGCTTTCTTGTTAGTGCGTCTGTTGGAGGGTTTCTTGAATTGGTGGGTTTGGCGGGTGGACTTCGGGTGAGGGTGGTGTTTAGCTGGTCTTCGGTGATTTTGCTCCAGCTGCGGCGGGGATCTGTTGAGTGTGGTGGTGCGTGGTGGGTTTCCGGAAGGTGAAGTCATCAATGGTTGGTGCAGTGGAGTTCGGTGGTGTGGCTGAAGGAGAAGTGGGGCTTGTGGAGAAGATGGGGTCAAGCTTGTGGCCGGTGGAGTGGGTGGGTGTTGTGATGAGCTGTCTGAGACTGCGGTTGGCAAGGTTGTCAATCAGGGTGGTGGAGTTGGTGTCGTTGCTGTTCTCGAAGTGGAAGTTCAGGTCTCCAAGGAGGATGTAGTCTGTGGAGGCAAGGGCGTGCGTGCTGACGAAGTCAGCGATGGAGTCGCTGAACTGAGGCCGGGTACCGGGGGTCCGTAGACGAGAGTTTCTCTGAGGGTTGTGTTGGGATCAGTGTGGACCTGAAAGTGCAGGTGTTCGGTGGTGCTGAGGGTGTCATCGGTGCTGGTCGAAACCCTGAGGGTGTTCGTGTGGAAGATGGCAATTCCACCTCCTACTCCGTTGGTGAGGTCCCTGCGGGTGATCTTGTAGCCGTCCGGGATGGGTATGGCGATGTCAGGTGCTGAAGAGGCATTCACTCAGGTCTCTGTCTGGAAAGCGATGTCCGGGGAGAATGTGTCGAGTAGGTCCCAGAGTTCGACGGCGTGTTTACGTGTGGAGCGGGTGTTCAGTAGTATGCATCTGAGGTGGTTGCGTCCTGTCACTGTGGGCGGTTTAGCGGTTCGTAAGCTGGTGAAGCTGCAGCTCCGGCAGGAGAAGGGTCCTTTGGTGTGTTTCGGGGCGGCCAGGAAGCAGGTGTGCTGTCGTCCGGTATTGAGTAGGTGGAGGGTACTGACGATATAGTGGTGGTGTTTGGTGTGGTGCTGGGCACGATCCAGGTGCGGACGGGTGCAGATGGACTTGCCTTAGGTGTGCATTTAGCGCACCAGCGGTTCGCCCGCTGCATGCGGCTGCCATATGAGGGGAGGTGGGAGGGAGGAGTAGCTGGGAGGCAGGAGCGGGGTGGCAAATGGGTGAGCAGGAGGGGCGGGGCCACAGGGTATGCAGCGGCGGGAAGACGAGAGTGTAGAGCGGGCAGAGGAACAGAGGCAAAACTGGTACAATAACGCAATAACACTACAACAGTATAAAGGAATAAGGCGAATACAATTAAGTACACTGGGGGAGCATGAGCACAATCACAGGGAAAAAGGGCAGAGCGCGTGCAAGAGCTTACAGCCTACCACTGGCCCCCAGGGATGAGGTCCAGGTGGTAGCCTGTGTTTGGAGGAGGGCTTCGACTTCAGCAAGCTGCAGCAGCGGGTGATATGGGTACACAGGTGGCGCTGTGCGGCATGGGGAGCAACCTGCCTAAACAGGGTCAAGGGTTGCTCAACTCCATACATTCATCCATCCAGCAACCCCGTCTATCAATTCATGCATCCAGTGAAACGATCAATCCATCCACTTGTATACATTAACCAGCCTGCCCTCCTTACTCAGTAACGACAATTTCAGCTGCATGCTGTGTGGAAAGTCAGAAGCATGGCAAGTTCTTTTCAGCAGCAAGTGTAACTTTGAACCAAGCTTCACAGAGAATTCTCCTATCAGGGGGTCACCCTAACAACAACCGGGCTAAAAAGCAAAGCAAATCTCCTCAAAAGACCAGCACATACTGTTGCTTCCATTTGTGAATGAATGACATCTATCCCAAATTACACAGAACCTTAAAATGAAACAGTGTTTAATAAGCATGCAGTGCTGGCGTTCCTTTCACACTCGTCAATGTCCATCGCCGAAGGAGTATTTTTCTGACACTATGCTGTACCTAGGCATTCTGAAAGGTCAGGCTGCAAATAACAATTGCCTCAGCGTGTCTGTGTGCCTCACTGGCCAAATCTCCAGTCAGACCAAGACACAAGCCAAGATTGACCATCAAAGAGCAGAAAGACTCTGCATCCTGCTACAAAATGGAGATTAATAAAACAATAAGCCCCAACACACCAACACCGAAAACTAACCTGAAGGTGGAGAAACGCTAACTCCAGTTGTGGATTCAAAAACCTGCGTTTTATACACAACCGTGCTTTCTTTCGTAACACCCCCCCCCCTTACCCACCCACCTCCGATTCATACGGGGTCAGTGCATTATCCCGCCTCTTCAATATCAATTTGACAACCAAAGTGGTGTGTTGAAGTGAATGGCTGTTTCGCATCAAACAATCCAGTTGAAAACTTGAAGCATTTTGACTAATCGCAGCAAATTTATAATTACTTAAATTGTACGTTTTTTCAATAGATGCCATCATGTAAATATTTCCGTACATTTGTTTAGCATTTGTCTGTGTTAATTCCACAGTTAGATTTGAGGGTCTCTAGTTGGCACAGGTAGGTACTTGTGACAAATAGGGACCCTTGCCTCTAGTCAGGGTAAGGGGGTACACTCCTAAAATAACCCTTGCTCACCCCCTTGGTAGCTTGGCACGAGCAGACAGGCTTATCTCAGAGGCAGTGTGTAAAGCATTTGTGACCACCTACAGTAATCCAGTGACAACATTACAGATGGACACCACACAGGCTTTATATCAAAAATAAGTATTCTTTATATAGACTTATCACAAGACCACAAACGACAAAAATCCACAATACTGTACTCAAAAAGGTAGGTTTAGTTTAGTTCTTAAAATGTAACACTTTGAGTCAACGTACCATACAATGCATTACGCTTCCACAACAAAAGTGTTGCAGCGATGGAAATGCAGCAAAGTTCCAATGATGTGAGAAGTCTCGACTCGATGCGTCAACTGCATCAGCGACACCCTTATTCCGTGATGCGACGACAACAGCTTCTGCGGCGACACTCTTTTCCGACGTTGCGAGACGCTTCCACTCCCTGCGACAACTGCAGCGGCGACACCCTTGTTCAATTATGCGACGACAGCGGCTCCGACGGCGGCACACTTCACAGGGATGCGAGGCGCTTCTCTTGATGCGATGAAATACGACAGCTACAGCGGCGACATCCAAGATGCGATGGCAGCAGCAGCGACGGCGACACCCTTCCTCTTCCCTGCGAGACGCTTCTCTCAATGCGGTGCAATACAACAGCTACAGCGGCGACATCCAAGATGCGACGGCAGCAGCAGTGATGCAGCAGTGACGGCGACATGCTTCTTCCTCTTGAGTCGCTCTTCCAGCTCCTTGCGACACGCAGTCCCTCAGAAGGCTCCAAAAGAGCAGCAGGCACTTCCCAAGGCACTCTGGAGAGCTGGGGGTTGAAGTCTGTTGTCCCTGAGACTACAGCAGGAGGCAAGATCTTTTTTCAAGCCCTTGGAGATCCTTACAAGTTGATGAAAGTACACAAAGTCCCTTTCTCCTCTCTTTGGCAGTCAGGCAACAAATGCATATTGTGAAGCACTCTGACACCTTTGGGTAAAGTCATCGCTATATAAAAACGCATAAATAAATAAATAAATCCCCTAAGCAGCACTTCAGCTTAGGGATAGTCTCTCCTCAGTTTCTTCAGGTTCCTCTCCTCAGAAAAGGTTTCTTCTTCTTGTCCAAAAGTGATCTAAATTCTTGGGATCAAGGGCCCAATATTTATATCCCACAATCCTTTGTCCTCTGAGGGCAAAGGGGCCTTTGCCCAGTCTAAACCAGTTCTGGAGCACTCTGTTGACATGACTCCTTCTTTCCTTTCACAGTGCAGGGCAGAAACATCATACGACCCACAGGAGGTGGAGCCAGCATTGTGGAGGGAAAGCACAGCCCTAGAGCACTTTGTTGACATGATTTCTTCTCTTCTTTCACTGTGCAGGTCAGAGACATCAGCTGCACCCCTGGAGGTGGAGCCAGCATTGTAGAGGGAAGGCATAGACCTATTCAGGTCCTGGTGCAACTCCTCCCTCCCATCTAGATGCAGATCTCTCTATTCACCACTGGGCTGACTAATTTTGTCTCCTGGAATCCCCAGCCCTGTCACTCAAAACTCCATACAAGGAATACACAACCTAGCAGAGGTAGGTTTGGATAGTTAGACAAGAAAATACCTACTTTCTAAAAGTGGTATTTTCAAACACAGAATGTTAAAATCAACTTCACTAAAAGATGCATTTTATCATTCTGCGTTCAGGCATACTAAACTCGAATTTCTACCATGTTCCATGAGTCAGGTAGGATTATGAGATGTAATATTCTAACTGTCCATTCTGGCCTATGGAGAACAGGTAGCCTTGCAATAGTGAAATATGAAAATGGATGTAATTAACTATTAGGACATGCCACACACACCAGGGCATATCCTACCTTATACTTACAATGCACCCTGCCCTGATATGAAGAAAAGGTAAGGTTTAGGGACTGGCAAGTGGGTGCAGGTGCTTAGTCAACATGGCAGTCCCAGACTGCACATAGGCTCTACAATGGCAGACCTGAGACACACTTTTACAGGCCGCTTCTGTGGGTGGCACAACCAGTGCTGCAAGCCCACCAGCAGCATTTGGTTAACAAGCCCTAGGCACTCCTGGTGCACTGTTTTAGGGTCTGACAGGTAAACCAAACCAGTAAATCATGGAATCACCAATTCATACATTAATTTACAATAGGGAGCACTTGCACTGTGGTACTGGACAGCAGTGGTACAGTGCCCAAAGTATCTAACAACAGCAAGATCACATGAGGCACAAGGAAAAAAATGGAAGGGAGACCCATGCCAATGGTGCCAAGTCTAACACGTGTCCACCCCAGCTGAAATGTGGGGAGAAATATTCTACCTCCTAGGAGTTCTCATCACTAAGGTGGAAAAATCTGGACAGACCATCAGAGTTGGCATGTTCTGTACCAGGGCGGTGTTCCACTGTAAAGTCCATACCCATACCATCTGCATTAACCATATGAGGGGCCTGTGGTCGGTCTGAACATGAAAGTGAGTCCCAAACAGGTATGGTCTCAGCTTCCTCAGTGCCCAGACCACAGCAAATGCCTCACATTCAATAGCACTCCACCTCTGTTCCTGTGGAAGTAACCTCCTACTGATGAAGGCTACAGGTTGATCTAGGCCCTCATCATTCATCTGTGACAAAACAGCCCCCACAACAAGCTCTGAAGCGTCTGTCTGAATGATAAACTCTCTGGAGAAGTTGGGTGCCAGGAGCACGGGCGCTGTGCACATGGCAGCTTTCAGGGCCTCAAAAGCTTTCTGACAGGTGTCAGTGCAAATCACTCTCTTTGGCAGCTTCCTGGAAGTCAGCTCTGTCAAGGGTGCAACAATGTTGTCATACCCCTTGACAAACCTCCTGTAGTACCCAGTGAGTCCTAAAAAGGCTCTCACCTCTGTCTGGGTTTTGGGGGGCTCCCAAGCCAGGATGGTTTCAATCTTGGGCTGTAGGGGTGCCACCTGGCCGCTCCCAACCTGGTGTCCCAAGTACACCATGGACCTCTGCCCGATCTGGCACTTACTCGCCTTGATTGTGAGGCCTGCCTTCCGCAGAGCCAACACTTCCCAGAGGTGGCGCAGATGTTCTTCCCAACTGGTGCTGAACACTGCGATGTCATCCAGGTAGACAGCATGGAACTCATCCAGTCCAACCAAACACCTGGTTGACCAACCTCTGAAAGGTGGCAGGGGCATTCTTCATCCCAAAGGGCATAATCCGGAACTGGAAATGTCCATCTGGTGTGTGGAATGCTGACCTCTCCTTTGCCCCATCAGTCAAGGCGATCTGCCAGTACCCAGACGTCAAGTCAAACGTGCTGAGGTACCGTGCAGCCCCTAGCCGATCAATGAGCTCATCAGCTCTGGGGATGGGGTTCGCGTCAGTCTTCATGACTGAATTGAGCCCTCGGTAGTCCACACAGAACCGGAGTTCAGGTGTGGTACCCGGCGTGGCAGCCTTCGGGACCAAGACCATTGGGCTGGCCCAAGGACTGCTAGAGGACTCAATCACCCCTCACGCAAGCATCTTTGAGACCTCCTCTTTGATGCAAGCTCTCACCCTGTCAGTTACCCTGTAAGTTTTGTGCTTCGCAGGTAAGCTGTCTCCTGTATCCACATCATGGATGCAATAATCTGTGACACCAGGAACCAGGGAGAACAGATCAGAAAACTGTCTCAGCAACTGACGGCAGTCATTCTGTTGCTCAGGGGTAAGGGTGGAAGAGAGGTTAACTCTATCCACTAACCCATCTTGCTCTGTTGCAGACAGGAGGTCAGGAAGAGGCTCAGTCTCCTCCTCCATTCTAGCATCTGTTGCTAAGAGCATCGGACCTCTCCAAATGGGGCTTAAGGTGGTTGACATGAAGGACCCGCAAGGGGTTCCTGGGAGACCGCAAGTCCACCAAATAGGTAACTGGACTCTTGCACTCCACAACCTCAAATGGTCCAGTCCACTTATCTTGGAGCGCGCAGAGCTCCACTGGGGCCATGAACCACACTTTCTGACCAGGCTGAAGCTCTACCAGAGTGGCATTCTGGTCATACCATTGCTTCATATCCACCTAGCTGGCTTCCAGATTTGCCTCAGCGAGTTGTCTGAAACGCAGAGTCTGGTTCCGGAAGGCCGGCATGTAGCTATATACATCCTGGGGAGGTTTCCTGGGAGATTGCTCCCAGCCTTCCTTGACCTGACTCAGAGGTCCTCTGACTGGGTGTCCATAGAGAAGCACAAAGGGACTGAACCCTAGAGATTTCTGTGGCACCTCACGGTATGCAAACAACAGGCATGGTAAGAGGACGTCCCACTTACGCCTCATAGGTTCCCCAAGATCCATAATCATGTCCTTTAGGGTTCGGTTGAATTTTTCAACCAACCCATTTCCTTGGAGGTGGTAAGGAGTGGCGAACTTGTAAGTAACCCCACACTCCTGCCACAGGGACTTCATATACTTAGAAATGAAGTTGGTTTCTCGGTCAGACACTACCTCTCGAGGGAATCCCACTCGGGAGAAAATTCCCATCAGTGCTCATCCCACCACTGGGCCATCACTGTCCTCAGAGGTATGGCTTCCGGGTACCGGGTAGCATGGTCCACCAAGACCAGGATGAACCTGTTTCCCATGGCTGTTTTGGGGTCCAGTGGCCCCACAATGTCAATACCTACTCATTCAAAGGGAGTGCTGCCCACAGGGAATGACTGGAGAGTAGCCTTCTGCTTCCTCCCACTCTTTCCACTTGCCTGGCAAGTCTGACATGTCTGCAATGAGTGTCTGAACTCTTGCGCATTTGGGGCCAATGAAAGTGGTTGACAAACCTCTCAAAAGTCTTGTCCTACCCCAAATGTCCTGCCAATGGCACATCTTGAGCCAGCTCCAGTAGGAAGGCTCTGAAGCGCTGGGGTACCACCAGCACATGGGCTGACCCAGGCTCAGCAACCTTAGACTCACTATACAGGAGACCATTCTCCCAGTAGATCCAATGTGATCCGGACTGATCCCCTGCTGCCTGGCTTACAGCCTGTTGCCACAAACCTTTAAGAGAAGGGCATTCTCTCTGCTCATGGCAGAATTCTTCCCTGGAGGGGCCTCCTTCCTGCTGCCAATGGGTCAGCTCAGGCAGTTCCCCCAGTTCAGTTACTTGTTCCCCGGTAGGCTTCAGGGCATCCCTCTCAGAGTCTACCTCCTCCTGGGCCATGCGAACTTCGGGGGCCAGTTTCCTGCGCCCCCTGCCCCCTCTCTCTAAGCCTCCCTCTCAGGCTCCAGGTCCTCTTGAGCACCCCAACGGGCTGCCGTTCACCGGGTGGTCACACACACCCAGTCAGGCAGTCATCTCCAAGTGAGTACTCCGCTCCACCTTTCCCCAAGGTGAGCTCTCTAAATCTTTCCCCAACAAACAGTCAAAAGGCATGGCGGGCCTCACAGCTATCTGAAGAGTGCCAGAGACCCCCAATTAAAGGAAACCTGAGCCATTATACATTAATTTACAATAGGGAGCAGTTGCACTGTGGCACTGGACAGCAGTGGCACAGTGCCCAAAGCATCTAACACCAGCAAGAACACATGAGGCAACAGCAAAAAATGGAAGGGAGACCCACGCCAAAGGTGCCAGGTATAACAACCACCATCCTTAAATTTCAGTGTTGCTGTCTGTGTGTAAATCTGAACTTTTTTGACGATGCATCCTATCTGTCCTTACTCCTTTTTTCTGCTCTTAGTTTTCATTGCACTCTCGTCATACAGGGCATACTTAATCGGTGAATGTCTATTATCTACATGTGGTATGTCATTCATAATTGCATGAATGGATTCTGCTTTTTGTCCGTTTTTTTGTCCATAAATTCTATCCAGTTGCTGTTTTGATGCTGCAGTTTTATTGCGCCCATCGGAAAAGTTAAAAAATTTCAGAAAATGCGCTTCATTTTATGATATGCACAATATCCACATTTTCATGGGCAACTATATGAATCACTTCACTTTTAATGTTAACAAACATGACGTTTGATTGTAGTATTGTTCTGGATAATGTTGCCGTGACTTACTTTAAAGGTTTGTGCCGTCATGCCCCTGCTGCCTACTTCTTCGTTCGATTTTATCATTGATAAGCGATGGCTCAGTTTACCTTGCTCTGTCTAGACAGTCCCAGCTCGCAATACTCGCGGGGGGTCACCCGGGGGGCAGGGGAGTTTTAAAATAAAATGTAAAGAAACTCTGGGGTCCCGTTGGCGCCTACAGAAACAGCTGCATCACTGCTGGCAACCCCGCTCCACTGCTCCAGCACCAGCCCTTTGGGAGACTTTGATTAACCCTCGGTCTCCTAATGCGCAGCCCCCAGCCTGAGCTGACACTAGTGCGCATGACTGGGCTGGTCAGAAAAATTTGCCGACCTTCCCCAGTCATGCGCACTTGTGCTGCTGCCTGCCCCTGGTCTTCACTCTGACAATGCATGTCAGTCAACATGACGCCGGACCGCCCACCCCCTTCAGACTCTGAAGGGGGTGGGTGGGCTAACTATGGCATGCGTTGTAATGGTATTGCTTGGTTCCAGCTGTGTTGTAAAGTCTGTTTCTTTTCATACACTAATCCAACACTTCCTGATCAACCATTTCTGGTATTTTATGCTGTTCCGCCACTTCCTAACTAATACCCTGTGGGTACACCAAATTGTTAAATTATCTTCCTAATAAGCAGGAAGACAATGCAAATTATCTTTCAAGAGCTACAGCGTTCCGCAGAATATCAGAATATCAGATGTGAATTCCTGCTTTAGTGTTATTTGTGGTTGATAACATATTTAATTTTGTTGTGGTTCAATGTCCTCTTTTAGCTACTTCCTCTTCATTATCATCCAGATTGGCCGGGTGGAAAGGGGAAAGATAAAGATAAAGCATTGAGAATGATGGTCACTTGTACTGCAATTAACATTTATGAGGAATGGGCGTAGGGCAGCGCCGCAAGTCTTCTTGTGGTGCTGCCATACGCCAATGTAAAAGGGCAGAAATACACCATATTCATGAAATATAGTGCATTCCTGCCCTTTACCCCTGTGCTGGTGTACAATTTGCTGCCTAGTGCCAATATAGGCACCCTTACACCATGGTGCAAGGGTGCCTCCGTTGTAGGCAGGATCGTTTTTGTGCAGAAAGGGACACCTTCCTGCACAAAAACAATCCCAAGAGGTGTTTACCATTTTCTTTGTGAGCCGCAGAATGCAGCACACATGGAAAGAGGAAAAATCAAGGAGAAATGCAAATATTTCTCCTCTTTACGCTTGCTCTGGGGGGGTGCAAGGTTTTGGTGCTGCCCCAGACTTACGTGATCAAGTAAATCTGGGGCAGAGTCAAAATCCATGGGTGCTGCATGGGAAAACCTACTTCAAAGCCCATAGAACACATGGCAAGACAGCAACATGCGCTAATTTGTCTTACTCCATATTTATTAGGCCATGCAAAGCCACGCAGAATGGCTTTGCGTGGCCTCATAAATATGATTGAGAGGCTTGCGCCGACGGAGCATCAAAAAAGTGATTCTTTGGCAGCGCAAGCCTCTCATAAATGAGCCCCATAATCTTTAGTGATGAGCTGCTCCCCGTGAGTTTGTAGCAAGAATCAAGAATGTCTCCCCATTAATTCTGAATCTCCCTATTTAGATGAGCCATCCTCTTACCTGACAAGGCCTAATGTCGGTCTCATCCCTACTGCAACTGCTGCCTGGATGTCTGGGAATGTTCTGGGAATGAATAGGAGAAATGTTCCATGACATCAAGTTAAAAGTAGTGATACAACTGTCCTTTGTTTGGCAATGTTCCTGTTGACTCCAGTATAGCTAATATCTACTGAGTGGTGAACAGTTAATAATATTCTGTTCTTCTTGGTCTCACAGGCAGGCTATTGTCCTCTGAACCAGAGCTATCGACTCTCTCATCCAAGGATATGTATTCCTTTTATGAAAGCGCTGGTAAGGCTGAGCGGCAAAACAAGTTTTTGGCCAGATTTAGGCTCAGGCAGCATAAAGTTCACCCTTATAAAGTTACTTTTCCAAAGATAATTTTGAAAATGAATGAGGTAATATCCAGGGGTGGGCGGAGCTCACAGAGTTGCACTACGTGGAATTCTGCAGAGTTGCATAAAAACTCTGTGGGATTGCGTGGAGTTCCTCGAGTTGGCGGAGTTGCTCCACTCACCCACCCCTAATATGTTTCACTGTGCCAAGGAGCTCTTCAGGGTGCCAGGGATGTTGTTAGGAATTGGTCATGTTACTTATTACATGATAAGCAGGGACAACATGTGCAGAGCTGGAGACTGGCACCCTGGCCGCTAAACCCATGCAGTCTCATCTACTGAAACTCTGCCCACCCTCCCACAAGGAAAGCCGGGATCTCACCTGTGGCTGCTCTCCACATCCACTAGGTGCCTCAGTAAACCTCCTGCCCTGACTCGAGCTATGTTGGGGGAAATGCTGCAGCACTACAGCGGGTCTGGCTGAAAACAAGAAACCGCTTCTACTAAGGCTCCGATTGCCCCTCAGATTGACAGGAGGCAGGACATTCCGGCAGGTGCCATGGGAACAACCATAAGAGCAACATATGGAAGTGAGGCCTATTGACTAATCTAATTCTGAACACTAGGATGCGTGAGCAGGTACTCGAGTCATCGGCCATGTAGGTGTGGGAAATTAATGGAGTGTTTCATGATGCACATGCACACAATGGATCAAGCATCGGCCATTGAAGACAAGTTTGTATGGCATAACCGGCAGCAGCACAATATTCCAGCGTATACAGGTGTGGACAACTTAGTGGTGGGTGCTGGTAAACTATGCTATGCTGCGTAGGTGGAGTTTTTGTTAAACTTCAGCCTCCAAGCAGAGTGTGGAGTGGCAAAACTATGTGAACTCTGTAGGCGGAGCGGAGTTTACCACCCGCCGCTAGTAACAACTTTGAAGCATTTGTCTAGTATTTTACCAAGCAGAGATAGCTTTTGGGTTTTATTTCACTGTGAGAGCACACTAACTCCATTATGCAGTGTGACCTATTCTTTTATGTTAGCATCCTGCCATATGGGCTTACAGGGCACACTTTAGGGATGACATAAATATATAAAAATATACTTAAGGTACATAGCACAAACATTTTTCCTTTCCATGTGTTAATGCAGGTATTTAAATTGCAGCCCAGGCCAGGGCGTATTGATGCTTCTGGCACACAAACGCTTGTCATATATAAGGGTGGTGTAAAGACAAACTAAAGCCCATGTATTGTAGTTAACATTCTATGCCTTAGATGCATTTTAGGCACCATTTATAATGGGCTCCTGGGGCATTAAATAGGTTAAACAGGGAGTTTGAATGAGCAGCACATGTTTTATGGATGAAGCACAGGCGCTTTACTACTTTTTTTCTGCAGCAGTAAAATGCATTTGCCTGTTTTGCTAGTAGAAACAAAGCAAACAAATACTGATTGCACTGTGTACTCTCCCTAGCTTTATGATGATGTTCTTGGGTGGGCATCTCTTTGCTGATGTCACATTACTTATTACCGGCATGAGCTTGCCCAAGCCAACAATATGATGGCTAGCAGTAGAGGTTCATCTCTTACTTCTTTTAATGGGTATAGTCCAAAAATCAAACAAAAAATAATTATAAAAATAACTTGCAGACTCTTATGAGTTAGAGCTTTGGATGGAAAACAGAAAAATGGGAGGAACCAACAAGTGATTTAAATTTTAAGATCTGATTCATCCATGAGTTTTAGACCTTTGTATGACAGAGTGCCAAAGATGGGACTATGTGACAGGTTGTGAATAACATAAGATGGCAGTAGGATTAAGTAGTCATTAAACATAGACTGAGAATGATTGTTAAATGTATCATGCTATGGAAATGGTTAATACAACTTTTCTTTTTTTTTAAAGATAACTCAAGGGCTTGAAGGATTGAGTTTTTTCTTGTTCTTGGTAATTTTTATTTTAAGCTCACACATTAAATAATTGTAAAATAATTTACATGGATTTTAATGCTGGCATGGATTTAGTATTTTGTTTTTAACTGTTCTTGTCATGTGGCTAGATTAGTCCTGGGAAAATACACTTCCATTTTACATGAACAGGTTTCTTAAGCTGCCTTCTGTTCTATATGATGACTATTGACACACATTTCTGAAACCACATTGCTTACAATTCCACTTTGTAAGTACACTATCATGACTCCTTGAACATTGAGTACAAGACCTAAACACACATTGTGCATATGTTGCTGTTTGCTATTCATCCATCAGGCGACATGGCTATCACAAAGACAATAAGCAATGTCAGCCCAGCTGAAGCCTTGACATGGAAAAATGGATGATGCTATTATAAATATATATGCATTTCTATTCTCAAATTAGAGGAGCACTCTGCTGTCATTGCGAGGTCATTGCTGTGTCTGAGTCTCAGCCCAGCTGATTCCTGTTTACCCTCTGCAAGGAGGAATGTCCAACTTGTGACCAATATGGGGACCTGCATACCTTGCCTTCAGGTAATGGGGAGTAAGATCATCTAGTAGAGGATTCTTGGCAGAAAACCTGCCTTAGGCAAATAGGTAAGGGAGCGTATAGTAGGAGTATCCTATACCCAATACTTACATGCCAACATATATATTAAAAGACTGCCAGTTAGAACCACATGCCCCAGAATGCAATATATAAAGGAGCCACCGGAGGCTAGAAATCAAGAATTGCGGACATTGAGCTGTGGTGACAAGCGGTATGTGAGGTGCCACCATTGCCCGTCCTGGACTGAATTTGCTGCTCGTGAAAACGCATTAGGGTGATGAGGTGCCGCCGAAGACTGGCTTCGGTATTTGACCCGTTCCGACCTTGAAAGTGGGTTCGGATGCACGGTAACATATGCGGACTAAATTGAAAAATGAATAAAGCAAAAGTGAACTTTCATCAAAAACAACAAGCACCGCCCACTGGAGGGTTATATTAAAAGACTGATGGTTAGAACCACGAATGTAATATATAAAAGAGCCACCGGAGGCTAGAAATCAAGAATTGCGGACATTGAGCTGTGGTGACAAGCGGTATGTGAGGTGCAGGCTTACCTTCGATAAAGGTCTATGTTTAGACTGAAACGCGTCAGGACTGCCGGGTTATGTTGGGTGAAGAAGCATTGAATTAAAAACATCCCAGCAAGTTACGTGTGCGGCTCAGCCTCTTTCCATGCGGGGAGAATTGTGTTGAGATTTTGTCGGCGTGGTCCTGCCGAGGAGCGACGCACCACCAACAAGAGCGCCACCATTGCCCGTCCTGGACTGATTTTGCCACTCGTGAAAACGCATTAGGGTGATGAGGTGCCGCCAAAGACTGGCTTCGGTATTGGACCCGTTCCGACCTTGAAAGTGGGTTCAGGTGTGGGGTAACACATGCGGACTAAAGTAAAAAATTAATAAAGCAAAAGTGAACTTTCAATAAAAACAACAAGCACCGCCCACTGGAGGGTTATATTAAAAGACTGCCGGTTAGAACCACATGCCCCAGAATGCAATATATAAAAGAGCAACCGGCAGCTATCAATCAAGAATTGCGGACATTGAGCTGTGGTGACAAGCGGCATGTGAGGTGCAGGCTTACCTTCGATAAAGGTCTATGTTTAGACTGAAATGCGTCAGGACAGCCAGGTTAAGTTGTGTGAAGAAGCATTGAATTAAAAACATTCCAGCAAGTTACATGTGCGGCTCAGCCTCTTTCCATGCAGAGAGAATTGTGTTGAGATATATATATATATATTATATATATATATATATATATATATATATATATATATATATATATACATATATATATATATATATATATATATATATATATATATATATATACATATATTACCTACTGGCGGTCGCCAGTAGGTATATATAGTTAGGATTTTTTCTCTATATAACTTTTGAAAATTCTATGTCTAATAACTTTGGCGTTTGTGGACGGAATCGGCTGAACTTTTCAGGAAAATGGCACATTTTGTTTCTGATCAGCCCCTGAAAATTTGGGGGGGGTTCGTCAAGGGGGGACCGAGAAAAAAAAAGGGGGGTCCCAAAACGCGTTTTTCCCATTCATTTTTCCATAGGGCGTTTGGCCTCACTTTTAGCTCGAACGGCTGAATGGATTTACACGAAACTTGGCAAAATTGTAGGGACTGTTAGCCCGATGTACCTTTGCTGGGTCTCAATATATGTGCTCCAGTGGATTTTCAGAAATTAACGTTTAAAAAAACAGATATATCTGTGACAGCGTCCCGGATAGCGCCCCAGATCGCGTACTTTTCGCGTAACGGAGCTTTGCGAAGCGAAGCTGATTGGCTCTCCGGTGTCTGTCAACATTTTAAACAGTCCAGTGCGGCCGGCATCTTGTCTCTCGGTAGGATCGAGAGACAAGAAGAAGAGAAAAACGAAGGGCGAATTTAATGAAAGGGGGCAAGGTAGACCCTTCTTGACCCCCTAGGAATGATGTTGAGGTTATTAAAGCGTCCCGTGGGGCAAATAAAAAAAAATTTGATTTTTTGCGGAAGAAGCGCTTTCCGGTTCGCGAACTGGGTAGCGAATCGGGACGCGAAACGGGAATTCGCCATTTTGTGTTTCGTTTTAATTAAATTACAAGATGGAGGAAAAACAATGTGAGAAATGGGTATAAGGGGGTATGGGAGACGTATCCTGACCCCCTATGTTTTCTGAGGGTGGCTGAGGATGCTCATATATGTTGATACGTGTCTTCCAGCGGCTGCGCATGAGCGTTTTTTTTTTTTTTGCTGCGTGACGTCTGTTAACGTTCGATTCGAAGGAAATCAGGAAGTGTTGACCGCCATTTTGACACTGCGAGTAAATGTATTGTAAAAAATAATTGTTATAAATTAATCTGTATTGATAAACATTGTCTGCGCCATCTTGCTTTTCTTCCAATGCCACACTTTTGTCGTGCACGGAAGCCATTTTAGATGCCTTGACCAGACCCACTCTCTGCACGACGCCGATCGTGACGTCTGTTAACGTTCGATTCGAAGGAAATCAGGAAGTGTTGACCGCCATTTTGACACTGCGAGTAAATATATTGTTAAAAATAATAGTTATAAATTAATTCGTATTGATAAACATTGTCTGCGCCATCTTGCTTTTTTTCCAATGCCACACTTTTGTCATGCACGGCAGCCATTTTAGATGCCTTGACCAGACCCACTCTCTGAACGCCGCCGATCCTCAGCATGGCTCCCCACCTTCGCAAGCATCTCCCCCACGCACTGGTCACCCCCGCTCTCTGTCTTATGCATGGGCCATAAACCTCCCCCCATCTGCGCTGCTCTTCCCTGAGAATCACACCCTGTGCCCGCCCGACACCACCCTTTCACCCTATTCACTACCGCACCCTCTGACACTCCTCTTCCTCTGTGTCCGGTTGTCCAGGCTATCACCTAGCCCTGCGGATGTAGTTTATGGCCCCAACTGTAAAGAATCACCCCTCTTCAAAGGAGTTACAGTAGATCAAGGCCCCCACCCCATGAGATCCGTCACACCACACGTGTTCCTACTATCTGATAACGATCCTGTATTGTGATTGGGGAGGGGATTCTCACTGTAAGGGTGTGTGGGACCGAGCCTGAAGCGGAAGATTCCAGGGATGCCATTTTGTACATCAAAGTCTGCACAATTATGTGTCACATTAAAAATATATAGCACTCCAACAAAGTAGTAGGATTATAATACTTTATTAACTTATAAATATATACATCGCAACAAAAACAGAAACACCATAAAAATGTTTTATTAAAACAGAAGCAACAATGGTCAGTAGCGGTCTGTTGTGCGAATAGTTCCAAGGCAGCACAACGTGCTGAGTTCTGGACTGCACCCAGGTGAAGAACCATCCCTTCTTTAAACCCCATGGTGACCAACTATAGTTTATTCTCTATTTCGTTCCCTTGCCATATCAAAATAAAAGTCTTGGGTTTCCTTGTGTTTTTTAATAGCATTGGTGTCTGCACACTTCTTTGTCAATTCTGTGAACATGACAGCTGCTTCATAGACAGACGATATCTTTGTTAAGCCATTAGTGTTAAGTGTGTCTGAAACTACAGTGCCCTTCTGTTTTACTTTCCTCAGACACTACAGAGTTTTGTGTGTTGTTCTTCTGAGCGACAATTATTCCAGAGGTTTCAGGTTCACTTGTTTTGTCCTGCAGTGAGTTAACAGCTTCAGAGACTTCATGTTTATTTGCTATGTCCTGCTGTGCGTCAACTGCTTCAGAGACGTCAGCCTCATTTGTTATGTTTGACTATATCCTGGACCTGCCTGGCGGCGCCCAAAATGGCGCCGGTATAAATGGGACTCATAACTCCTTGTTGTGTACTGGTTGCCCAACCTTAATATCACGAGATACGTATGCACCGTATGCGCCCCTGGGTGCCGCACTGGTTTTGGTATCCTACAATGCTGCTCCAAAAAACGGCGTGGGGAGCCCCGGGGGGGGGGGGGGAGGCGGCATGAACGGGCCTCCCCAGGTGGAGGCTCGTCTGTTGTAGTGGGGCGCCCCTTTAGCGTTTCACTTGCCATTCAGCGGTTTTCCGCTCGCTCTTGCGGCTACAGCGTCTCGCTCACCATCTAGTTGAGTTGCTCCCACTCTTGCGGTGCAGCGATAGGCGGCTGCCACAGGACTCTTAAAATGGTGGCCGGCTCTTCGGATTTGGGCCTGGTCCACTAAAATGGCTCTGGGACACCTTGGAACTCGGACGCTTGTCTGCTAGGGCTTGGGCTCCATTCTCGAAAGTGTCCCCTCAGCCTTGAAGATTCTACAAAAGTCTTGGGGGCCCCCGACTCCCGCAGGCTTCCGGTGGGGAGCGGCTGCCATAATTGCTTGCGGAATGGCCACGACGGAGCAACAAGATGGTGGTGCTCTCATGCTGACGCCAGCTTCAGTCTGAAACATCCTGAAACACTGTAGACTATCAATTCGATGAGTTCCGGTGGAGCCCCAACGTGACCCGGTAGGGAAGAACTTGCCCTCCCCTTTTTTGAGTGATGGTTCTTGTTGCCTGTCCCCTCTGTTGTCATCTAACGTAACCTTTTTTAATTGCCGAGTGAGAAAAAAAAGGTGGGTCTTTCATCGTTTGGGAAAAAAAAATGTTTTAATCCAATGAAAAGTGTTATTTTTAGGTCATATGATCAAGCCTTCCATCATTAGGAACCCAAAAGTAAAATGAACCAATGAAAAGTTTTATAAACAAGTCACATGATCTGTTATGCGGCTTTGGGTTATAAAAAGCATACAAAACCCGTTGGCCCATGAGGCGGCGTCAGTAGCGAACTTTTATGCCCAAATTATGCAAAGATTTAGCTAATCTGCTAAAGGGGGGAGTCGCTTTTTCTTTTGATAATTTATTCACCCATCCGTAGCCTCTCTAATCTCCATTACAATGTGTTTGTTGCTGTCGCTAGCTGATGAAAAAACTAAAGTGACAACTTCCTTATCCTTAATTTGTCTTTCTTTGTTCCTTAAGATGTCATCTGTGTCAACCTCTTCCGAGAATGCTGATGCGTTAGGGATTTCCTTGTGTTTCTTAATAGCATTGGTGTCTGCACACTTCTTTGTCAATTCTGTGAACATGACAGCTGCTTCATAGACAGACGATATCTTTGTTAAGTCATTAGTGTTAAGTGTGTCTGAAACTACAGTGCCCTTCTGTTTTACTTTCCTCAGACACTACAGAGTTTTGTGTGTTGTTCTTCTGAGCGACAATTATTCCAGAGGTTTCAGGTTCACTTGTTTTGTCCTGCAGTGAGTTAACAGCTTCAGAGACTTCATGTTTATTTGCTATGTCCTGCTGTGCGTCAACTGCTTCAGAGACGTCAGCCTCATTTGTTATGTTTGACTATATCCTGGACCTGCCCGGCCGCGCCCAAAATGGCGCCGGTATAAATGGGACTCATAACTCCTTGTTGTGTACTGGTTGCCCAACCTGGATATCATGAGATACCTATGCAGTTTTGAAGCACATGGCGAGCAGGGACGAGAATTGATTGAACATTTTGACATCCCTATTGATATTAAGTTCTGATGTGTTATTGATTACTGTACTATTGAAAGTTCGAATTAACGTCACCCATGGTACTTGCCCGCAAATGTACATCTAGATAATTTTATTGTAACTGGCCCTGTCGTACTTTAATTATAAAATGTACGTCCACCGATTCCGTAAATGGTAGACACCTTAGTTCTTGCAATCTAATGGGTCGCCCGTTACGTTCTTCTACAGTGTAAATGTGCCGTCATCATATACGATTCCAGTTTGCTCCGTGGCCGGCCCACGTGGTTATAGGCCCGTATTTGTATACTGACATTTTCACAATAAAGGTTTTTAAAAAAAACATGGTAGTAGTACCTACATTGGTAAAGTTTTGAATAATAGCCACTGTTTTCGAATCAGTAAAAGGCAAGTGAAATAAAGCAGTCCAATTACATGACTGTTAAAAGGTATAATACGCAGGAACGCAGTAAAGAAAAATGGTCAAGGGCTGTTGTGTTTTCTACTCCTGCAACATAAAGTGATCGATAAGAATCTGATATTCATGCCTATCAGCGACTAAGACAGCAGGCCGAGCCTCTTTTGCTCAACGGCTCCCTCATGGGACGAAGAAACGCCCTTTTTCTCGAAAAAGGAATATTTTACTTGCAGGACAGTTGTAAATTTCCCGGGAAAATACATTAGCCTGGAACATTGTAAGTGATAAACTGTGAATGCATCTGGGTCCTTTGCTTTACAAGTCAGAGTGAGAAAAAAAAGGTGGGGCTTTCATCATTTGGGAAAAAAAAATGTTCGAAAGCAATGAAAAGCGTTATTTTTAGGTCATATAACCTAGCCTTTCATCATTAGAATAACAAAAGTAAAATGAACCAATGAAAAGTTTTATTAACAAGTCACATGACCTGTTATGCTTACGTTACGCGCTGCGCGCCGCGCTCTGGATCGTTTCCGGGAAGCTGCGCCTTGCGCACCGGAGCACTTCCGGGTGCGCTAAAGCGGCACGCCATATGACGCATTACGCGACAACGTAAAATGTTTTTACCTACCACGTACTTGACATTTTACAGCATTTGATATTTGCTATTAAAAAAACATTGAAATTCATTGAAAAAACCATAGGTTATAGACCATATATAGTTAGGAATTAGCATTTACAAAACCTTATTTTACTCGCACGAAACCATAGAAAATTCGCATATATAGTTAGTTGCAATAACTATATATCGCGCACCCGCAATCCACTGCTGATGATGTCACATATTACATCATTCATGTAAAGCCCAGCACATGTCCACAATCCCATATACGGCTATGACGTCTTCAAGTTTCCCAAGTAATAGAAGATGGTTGCCTGAGGTAACAAATATAACCATTGGTAAGATTATGTTGTTACCAGGGTACGGTATATTGATGATCTTTTCATTGGGACTAGGAAAAAAATGTTTCTGAAATATACAAAGGGTCTTAATAATATTGGCTTGAATCACAAAGGAACATAAAAATTATGGGTCCCAAGATTATTACTATTTTAAATACTATTACTTCCAATCCTGTATGCTAAATGTGACCATTAGAATCATTGTCAGCCAGAGAATCCCTTTAGTGTGTATGTTTAAAAAGCAAGGGGGAATAGAAATAAACATAATACATAAGCAAAAGATGAAAAACATCAAGTAGATGTCAATGTAATGATGTCACATATACTCCATGCATGTCACATGATCCAGTGGAAACGTCTAGTCTCAGCATCTCTCTGTGCTACATTAAAGTTTAAATAGTGTTGTCTGAACACATCAGAATAACATGGTAGCAATGGAGGCCAACATTGGTGGAAGATAGTAACCACATGGGTGGCAGCCAAATTGGTGACAAATAACAACCCTTCTTGAAGTAGGTTACAGGAGTTTGGTGGAGTATCTTTCCATTAATATATTACTTATCCTTAGGTAACCCACTGTTTCTATGTGGTATTGACAATATTTACTCTGGGTAGGATAGTAACTCAAACTGTCACATATGTCATGTTGCAAGTACAGTAGCACACTGTGAATGAACAGTGCTTCTCCATGGTGCTTGCATTTTTATTTGTGAAAAGAAAAGCCAGATTACAGTAGATTTGGTTATATCTCCACACATGTCATCTGATAAGTTATATGGGCAAATTCAGATGGAATCTTCATCAAACATAACAAAAACAGTTAGTAACACTGTGTATGTTTTTTGTATACCGTGTCATATGGACATATACCCTGTTAAGGTAGGGCAGAATCACAGGGGCTGTTTTTATTCCCGGTGGTGCCACTGATATGCATGGACTTCACAGAATGGCCAAAACATGTCAACTTTAAATAGAAAATAGGGTGGATTAATGAAACTAGATATCTGTTGGACCAAGCTCTTTCTGCCAAGTCACACCAGATTTTGCCTCCCTTTGTTGAACCTGTGTTTGTTGGCATTAGGACTCTGTGCACTTTTTCCCATGCTTATCAGTGGTAAAGTGCTTGCACTCTCTCCCTTAGACATAGTAATATTGACCTACACCTGATTGGAAGTTTTAAATAACTTATAAGTCCCTAGCAAAATGGTACTATATGTACCTAGGGCCTATAAATTAAATGCTACAATTGGACTGCATCACTCATTGTGCCACCCACTAAATTAGCCATGTAAAACATGTCTGATCCAACCACTGCAGCCCTTACTGCAGTTTTAAGCTGCCATCTCGACCTAGCAAAGTATACCTTTTGTCAGACCTAACACTTTCTTTCTCAAACGTATAACTCATCCCTAAGTAGGCCCTAACAGCTCCTTGCGCTGGGTGCATGTAAAGCTTTACATGTCAGGAGAGTGAAAAACTCCTGCAATTATTTTTCCCTGTGGGCAAAGCTTTCTCTATGATAAATTAATACTGGGTTACCCTACTACACTTAATAAGTGATAACTTCGGTTTGGGCGCAGAGAGAGAAATACTTTCACTCTTTTGAATTATAATATGTAGATTTTAAATGACTATTTCCTACCCATAAAGGCTGGCCCTAGTATAAATGTGGCACCTTCAGAACAATCCTGGACCTGTGAAAGGTCAAGAAGAAGGACGGCCCTTCTCTCTGAAGAAGGAAGACTGTATCTGGTAGCGTTCAACCGAGGACTCCCAGTTGTGATTCCAAGGGTCAGCTGGTTGACCTCCTGTTTGAGCTACAGGAACGCAACAAGCTTCCAGAGGCTTCCCTGCAAGTGCCCAGCAAACTAGCACCACCTGGACCTGCTGGGGCCTGTTGGTGGCCTCTGCTGGAGTGAGTCTTGATCCCCAAAAGTAATCCTCCAGGTCCCGGACCCTTGGCTTGGCATCAGAGTGTACTCCTCCTGCCTCAAAGCTTAAGAGATATGCACTCCAGGTGAAAATTCAGTAGTTTGGGGCTCTTGGCCACTGCAAGCAGGCTCCTTCCATTAACAATGGTCACTGCATTTACCTCCAACACAAAGTTCCATCAGCGACTTGCTCTTCACACAAAACAGCAACCACCCTTATCCGCCACTAATGGGAAGCTCCAATTGAAGCAGCTCCTCATGCAGACAATGACGCCAACATGAAGCACCAGCCAAGGCTCGTGGTTTAGACTTTGAGAAGTTAAACTTTTCAGCGGATAAAATGTGGCCCCTGTATACAGCCTGTGCTCCATCATGGCTAACCTGAACTTGTAACTGACTTGGTCGAACATGAGAAGATAAACGTGAGTGGTGCTTTGTGCTTCATGGTGTTATTTTTACCCAAACCTTTAAAAGTTTGTAACTCTGGTTCTACTGATTGGATGTTCTGTCATTTTATTCATTAAAGACAAGTTTATTTAGTGTCTTTTGTGGTCTTCCTTCATAAGGATTGTGGTCATTACTTGAGTGGGTCCGTAACCCCCGCAACCAATAACCCAATTTCTTACACTTTCTTTTTGAAGTCTATGGCTGATTTAACTGTGCATGGTGAGGCACAGGCCTACATTTTGAATCTATGCTGCATTCCCAGTGCTTTCTAAGAGATATCTATATTTTCTAAGGTGTATAGCTGTCATCTGTGTGTCCTCAGGTATTGCTCTGTTCTCTAAAGGTAAGAACATAGACACAGGCTTGAAGCATCTGTGTAAATTAAGGGATTGTTCTGTTGCATTAAAAGCATTGCATTATCATCCGAGTAAGCCCCTTGACAATTTATGTATGTGATACACATTTACAATATTTCTAGAACCAAAGAGTATTAAAGAGGAGACTGTTTCTGTTTTACCTGCACATGAGTAATATGTGGGTAGCCAGAGTGATAGAGTTGCTGTATGGAGTGCTTATACTTGACATCACATTAACCTTTGCTGTCTAGTATTCTGGCCTGTAACCCACCCTCCACAACCTGTGAAAAAGATCTGCTGTCAAAGGGTATTCCTAAGTTGTTTGTGAAATCTGAGGGATATCACTGATTTCGGAGGGGCACATATTTAACATTTGATTTTACTTGAGAGACCTCTATGTTGTCTGAAGTGCATGCCTTTAACATTCTTAAAAGAGTAGGAATAGCTTTTCTACCTGAGGTCAATTAGAAAGCTTCTCTGTGACCAGAGGAATAGCGTTAAGCCATAGAGAAATGGGTTTTAATATTTGTGTCACCTGAAGAATCATACTGCTTTCTGGGAAGACCTGTGTGAAAAATATTATTCATTTGTTTTCCAATAATATTTATTGATTTTCATTTTAACATACATAAAGAACAGAGAAGTTAAGAATGTACGTAAACATAAGTAAACCATTCAGTACAGATCTGCAAAGTTACACATACAGGGTATATTGCAAATGTTGATAACCTATCTTGGGTCTGCTGTTTTATTACTGCAAACTGTGAGCATTACAAATTAGGAAAAGGAAAAAAAAGAAAAACTACATAACATATTAACAGTATATACCCTATAAATGTATTGTGCGGACTCTTTATGCAAATTACTCGTGAATGTGTGGATCGTGGTGGTGTGCTGTGTGGCATATTTGCCTAACGGGTAACCCAGTATTTATGTGAGAAGTGAGATTACATTATATTCCATCTGTGCTGGGAGGGAGTGTGGGACTGTTTGGTCTATTGTATCTGTAGGTGAGCATGGGGGGTGTACATGGGCTGGGGCGATGGGATGTCCAGACATAGCAACCCCTATAGGGTCCAATTGATGGGGGAGGTCAGAAGCGCAATGTTATCATGTGGAATAGTTCTACATGAGATTGCCGTTATGTACATGTTGGTGGAGTTTCGACTCTACCTACGTTAAGTACTTCTGCCAAACTGGCGGACTGGAGACATAGCGCCCGCACGTGTGATGTCCTGTGACTGTGTATATTCTCCGATCAGCACCTTCTTAATGGTCTGTGAGCCATGTGCGTGTGCACAGGGGTAGACTTGACTTCCCCGTCATAGCCAATCTCCGTTTGGCCAGTCCGAGGGCCAAATCCAGGAATTTATTAACAATTTTCCTCCCTGTGGTGTGTTTAGTGATTCCCAGTAAGAAGTGCAGCCCTTGTGCTAGCACGATTTCTCTGTGGCTTCTGATAGGATGGTTTTCTCCATGGACCATTATGTTCTTATATTCAGGCAGTCCCACAACACCATAAGTAGGAACGTGGCGTCAGTGTCACGGCAATGGGGACACATGTCTGGGGATCCATCATACATCCTCCCTAGCCTATGTGGGGTTCAAAAAGTATGATGCAGGTAGTTATGTTGCATGAATTTAATTCAGGTGTTAATTGACACTATTTTTGGTTATAGCAATCCTCGCGCCCCTTGTTTGTCAGTTAGGGCGGTTCCAAGTGCATCGTCCCAATATTCCCTTAAGGGGGCCATAAGGACCGCAGAATCTGGCTTAAGCGACCTATATTGCATAGTGATTGCTTTCCTAACTGCACCGTGTGTCAAGAGCGTTTGTAGTATTTCGGAGGTTTTCGGTTCGGTGTGCCCAGTAATCCACGTATGGAACAATCTTTGCGTTATCAACGCTTATATTAGGAATGATCCGGGGGTATGCCGTAATCATCTACCAACGTCGCTAAGTCACAAAGTTTGGACTCAGTAAATATGTCTCCTCAAGTCGTGAGTGAGTCCCACTGCATGCCATTCCGTCAGTTCCGGTCGGCTGATATTTACTCGTGGTTTGAGAGACACCCCTATGGGAAGGTCTGGAGCATAGGGCAGGACTGAGTGCGCAACTCGTACATATTGGTACCAGCATGTTTGTTCTGTGGACATTAAAACATTGTCAAGGAATATGGGAAACTTTGGGGTAGATGTATCAAGATTCACGTTAGCGATTTCTTAATAGCGAGTAGTAGCGAATCGCTATTAAGAAATCGTTAAATGCGATGTATGTATGTTTCCGCGACTTTTTTGCGATTCCTTAGAAGTCGCATTTTATTCTTAGAATTTTATGCGACTTCTTAATTTGCGAATTCGCAAATTAAGAAATCGCAAAAAAGCGTGAATCTGCTGCTGCCAACTACAAAATAGCTGAGTCATACTCAGGAAATGGGCTTGATTAGTTACACCTGCATGCCTGAGCCACACCCAGTGGCAGTTGGAAACCTGTTTGGCTGGAGAGAGGAGCTGCTTGACTACAGGATGGAGGCTGCAAATTCTGAAGGAGGCCCCTCTGTTGAGAAAAGAAAAAGGAAGCAAAAATTTTCAGAGAGGGAAGTGGAGACACTGGTGGAGGAAATGGCCTGCCATCATGAACTTTTGTTTGGAAAGCAATCCAAATATGTTCCTGAAGTCAGGAAGAGGAAGTTATGGCTGGAAATCCAGGAAAAAGTCAATGCAGTTGGTGTCATCCCAAGAACAATTGATGAAATAAAAAAGCGTTGGTACGACATGAGGCTGAGGGCAAAGGAAAAACTTGCTGAAAGACTAAAGGATGCCAATAAAACTGGTGGAGGATCTGGAAATGTGGACCAACCTACCCCACATGAGGAGCTCATAGAATCTACAATTCAGCACGAAAGTGTTTCCGGAGTCTCAACAATTGACAGTTCTGATCACCCAGTTGCTGAACATGGTAAGCAGGATGCTTAACTTTTTCATTGCATAATTTGGAAGCATGAGTGTATGAGTGTGTGAGCATTATTCCATGTGTTTAATACTTAACTGTACTTAAATGTGAGAAATGATCCCCTTTTTTGTTCCACATTACTGCATACTTATGATTTGCAGTACATTTAAGCTGCACCAACATACATGCTTCTGAATAAGTACACAATACTACCTCTTTAGTGAGCTTTATTTAATAGTTATGAAGCACACAGACAGGCAAGCATCTCATGTGACTCTTTCTTTATTCCCAGATCATGTTGTAGATTCACATGATGGTGATGGGGGCCAATCCTCACAGGAACATATTACTGCCCCAGAAGAAGAAAATGTTAGTGATGACCAGGATTCATTGTCTTTTATGAGAAGAAAAAGAAAAGCAGTTGCACAACTGCAACCTTTTGAAGAATCTGATGATGAACCTGAGGGATCAGCAAATAACATAAATGTGTCAGAACAGGAAGTCATACATATTGACACAGTTAGTGATTCTGCTACAAGAAAGTCATATTCCAATAATAACACCAGGAGAAGCAGGGGAGAAGTCACAGAGGCAGCAAATGTTTTTGCTGGTTTGGAAAGCAACATGCTTTCAGTGCAACAAAAACAACATAAAGCATTAAGGTCAATTAATGCCCAACTAAATAAACTAAACAAGAGCAATGATAAGGTGGGTGATGGTATGGCCCGGATGGCTGACTCCATGGACAGACTTTGTGAAGCAATTGAAAGATCAGAGTCCAACAGATTGAGGGATTCTCGCACACATAACATCAGACTAAAGAAGTACTATGCAGCTATAAATAATCTGTGCTATGTCACAGCACAGAGTAATAGAAGAAGCATTGCCATGCAACGCATGGTTGGTGAATGCAGTACAAATGTTGCCAAAGGCCTGGATAAAGTATCCCATTCTTTTGAATTGTTGAAAACTTGTCAGAAAGGGGCAAGTGCGTTCTTTGAGGCCACTGAGTCTGAGGACACTTCCAGTCGAACCAGCAGTAACCCTACACCCACTTTGGACACCCCTGACATGAGTAGTGGAAGCCTTGGTAGCCAACCAACATCTGTGAGGAGAAGTGGGCCAGGCCAACGTAGGAGTAGCAGAAGGGGAAAAAAATAATAAGAAATATCAACATATATCTTAAAAAAAGAGAATGAGACTGTGAGCAAACATTCTCACATGTATGTCCTGTGGATTAACAGGTTCAAGGTTTTTGTTACACATCTGATTTTGAAAAATTAAAGGTTTACATAATGAATACAAAGATGTTGTGTTTTTCTTTCTTACCTAGAAATAATTGTTAGTAATTTCTTCATGCCTTTGTCGCCCAGCCACAGCTCCTAAACCTGTAGCACATCTTCTTGGTGGAGGGACATCATCATTGTCTGAAGATTCAGGGTCACTCACTTCACAATTTGTTCCCTTTCTAATAGCCATGTTATGTAGCATAGCACAACTTGTAATTATTTTGCAACACAATGCTGGCTTATATTGCAAAGATCCTCCACTTTTATGGATTCTTCTGAACCTGCTTTTCAAAATTCCAAAAGTTCTTTCAATGACTCCACGTGTTGAACGGTGTGCCTTATTGTATCTCCTTTCATGAATGTTAGTTGGATTTAGATAAGGTGTCAAAATGAAATCACGAACTGCATATGCGCTGTCTCCTACATTGTAATTTCAGAAATGTGACAAATTTAAAAATAGATTCACAAAAGTTTCTAAAATTGATTTTGTGTTTTTAAGTGGCACTTACCAAGCAGAAATCCATCTCCAAATTCACCAGCACTCAAACGTCCATGTAATCCACTGTGTCTAAATATATATGAATCATGAGTGCTTCCTGGAAATTTTGCAACAATGTCAGTAATAATATATTTAGCATTACACACCATTTGAATGTTTAAAGAGTGGTAACTTTTCCTATTCCTATAAACATGCTCAGTTGCAGCTGGAGGTGTAATGGCAATATGTGTCCCATCTATACATCCAATTACATGTGGAAAATGGGCAATTTGATAAAAATCAAATTTAGAAATTTGGATATCTTGAGGTGTGCTGGAGAAGTAAATATGATGTTGCAACCTGTTCATCATTGCATCCAAAAATACCCTAAAAAACCTTGAAAAGGCACTCTGAGATACTCCTCCCACCTCTGCAATCACCCTTTGAAAAGATCCTGAGGCAAGAAGGTGCAGGGAACATAAGACCTGCACATGAGTTGGTATAGAATGTGTCCTGTGTGTCTCATGCTCCAAAAAAGGCTTTAACTCCTCAATTAAGTCCAAAATGGTATGTGGATGCAGTCTATATTTCTCAAAAATGTCTTCTTCAGTCTGTTGAAATAAGGTAATCCTCAGTTTGAAAATCCTTTCCTGCCTCTGTCTCATCTGTGCAAGAGCTTGGATGCGCAGTCTTCTAGCTATCAGGTAAAGTCCAGCCATGGTTGTGTTGAAAAAATCAGTTGGAGCTGTCTTTTAAAGATTCAAAAAAAATTACACCTGGTTTGATATAGTGTTAATTGCGAATTCTTATTTTGCGATTTACCGTTTTTCGCAATTTGCGATTCTTTGATACATTTCATAGCGACTTCTTAAAATGCGATCATGCAAAATAGAGAATCGCTAAGACATATTCGCATAAACAAGAAAACGCAAATAACGAAACGCAAAATATAGCGATTTCTTATTTTGCGTTGCGAAAAAGACATACATCCCGAAAAATGCAAAATAATCAATAGCGATTCGTTAAGGCCGAAATTCTGCGAATTTCGGCCTTAACGAATCGCAAAATGCTTGATACATCTAGGCCTTTGTGTTTGAACCGCCCAGCCACTCCAACAACGTCGTCTAGTTGCTATGTGGTGACTATTGTTCTAGTTTGGAAATGTTATGGTTTGTTAGCCACCGGATCCGCCATTGTAGCTGTGCAGCTGCGTAGTATTTCTCGTAGTTAGGTGCCCCTAATCCCCCTTCTGAGTTTGGGCATAGCGTTTAGTGAGGGCCATACGAGCTCTGGATTTACCCCAAATCAGGGAAGTAAGTATTGATTTCAGTTCCCGGAAATGGTAGTGTTGCAAACTAGTACAATTGACGGGGAAGCAACAGCATTTTGGAAATGGCTATTTGCCCTATTGTTCGTTCGAGAGGTAGGTCAGTCCATAAGAACATGGAAGACTGAGCCCTGGTGATTGCCCATTCCCGGATTACCTTCCATGATGTCCGTTTGTGAATGGTATATTTCTACCCCTAGGTATTTAAAAGACCCATATGTCCTGGCAAGGGGTGCCTGTGGAAGAGCCACCTGCTGCTCCAAGAATAGGGGGATCATTGGGAACAGAAGGGACTTCTCCCAATTCATTTTGAGACCAGATACACACCCGAAAGAATCCAACAGTGCCATCAATCCGTCTAGCGCTGAGGGTGTTCCCAAATATAGATCAATACGTCACCTGCATATAATGAAATTATATTCCGTTGATTATATACTTTAATACCCCAATCCATCACCCGACTATGAAAAAAACAAGCATTTACAATGCAATAGGTCTCGCATTTGTGAGAGTTTGAGCTTTTGGCATTGTAAATGAAAATGCCATTTATTTATGTGTTTGTTTTTTAAAACAGATAAAAAAGGCATTGTCTTGAACAATGCAAATAGCTTAAATTTTTACAAATGTGAGACCTATTGCAGGCAGGGTGCTGAGGGTGGTACCTAGTGTGAGTCCTTGTGAGACAGATTAGAAAAAGTCTATAGCCGAGTAAACATACTAAATAAAAAACCAAGATGATTAAATACAACTGTAACTCACAACCCACAACACAAGGACTTATCACCAATAATGTGGATGTATTCTTTAATTTTATTTTTCAAAAATATATATTTTTTGTTTTTATATATAGCAGTTTTTTACACAGTTGGATTTATTTCATTTTAGTGTGATTCAAAATTTATATGGCAGTATTTACAAGAAATTCATAAAAAACGCACATAACAGACACACAATTTGCATTAGACAAAATAGACGATGGAGGCAATGCGGTAGATAGACACACTACGCGCGTTTCGGCTAGGTAGCCTTCATCAGGTGACCCGTCTATTGCACTACAATTTAAAAACATATAGGTGAAAGTCAAAAAGAGGGAATATATACAGTGGGTTTCTGCGAACAACAGTGTAAGTTAAGACACTATACATGTGGAAGATATAAAACTATAATCATAAAGTTTTAAAAACATGATTACATATATACTGGACCTGTTATACTGTATTTACAATGCCACATATATAATACATATACCTTTATCTAGTATGTACAAAACAGACGTTTACTCGATAGGAGCGAGAGTATACTAAAAGTCTTAACATGACTAAATAGCTTCACTCCAGCCGTCTATGAGGAAATGCATCATATAATCAGCTGTGCACATATCATCTCAGACATAGTGAATAGAATAAACATAGCTAGTAAGCACATATAATGTCACATTATATTTTACATGAGGAAAAATGCACTTAAGGATTCTAGATGAATGGAAGCACATAGTTGCCACAATTGTCTATATAAGGAACGCAGCTATGTATCAGAATTAAAAACCACTCCTTGTTGGTACTTACATATACCGCCCAGAAATGGGTGAAAGACTCACTCAATCGTTAACGCCTCATTTTCCTGTATAGCTATAGAAAAGGGAAATAGAAGAGGGACGGAACATGGTGAGGGCGGAAATGAAAAATAGATGTCAGGGTAAACCATCGAAAATATCGGGACTTCAGAAGTGACAAAGATGAGGAGATATTCACGTGATATTGATCGTATTACAGTGAATACACAGTAGTGATTGCTAAATGGATAATAGAGTGCACAAAGGTTCAAAACAACATGGAGCACATAGATCAGAGGTGTAGCAAGGGGATAAGAGAGAAACACCATGATGATGAGTGACTTCCCAGAAGTGAAGAAAAAAATCAAGAAAAAAGAAATAGTGAACCATAGTGATAAGGTATATTATCTCCTAACGGTGTTGCTAACCACCAAGGTTCCTAGTAAATGAGAAACGATGAGACCAGTTAAATGTTCATATGTCAGGTAAATAAGTGTGAACTATATGGTGTATCATGTCCGCACATATTGTAGACAGCCATATACCTTAGATGCTGAATGATGATGAAAAATATCCTTTCAGGTAAATCTAATTCTCCATGGCAAGAGAGGCACAGCGTATTCAGAAAAAGAGCCTTAGATGAAGGCATACGATCTATAAGAAGAAGAGCACTACTGAAGATTTTACATTGTAATATAGCAGAGGGATTAGTAAAAGATAACAAAGGGCTATTTAAATACCTGAGTGACACAGGTTCGCACCGACCGGGGGCCAAAGAATAATATTGTAGTGTAGCACGGATATCTGAAAGAGCTACCAGGTTCTGTAAGATGCATCATATATCTGAAGTTTCTACATATGTACTAGAGATAAAATCTGAGAACAAAACCGGCAGTCTTAGAATGCATATGCATGTATTAGTTATAGACCTGCCGCCAGGCGCGCAACACCCATTGGGCTCACCGGGCTTCAGCCCCCCCCGTCGCCTCCTCTGCCCGGTCTAAGATGACACGCACTGAAATGGTGCAGGAAGGCTGCGCATCCGATCCGAGAATGTGATTGTTTTAATGATTTCTGAGAGGCCCAGCAGCCCGAGCCAGACAGCGAGCCTCTGAACAGTTTCAGCGAGTGAACCCCCCCCCCCTGCCCTGACCTCTTGTGTTTCCTTTGGCGCAGAGGTGAAATCCTTGCCTGAAGGCAGGGATTTCACCTAAGCACTTGATGGGTTGTGAGCATGGGGTGTGAAGATGTGCACAGCAGGGGGAAGGCATGGCCAGTTAAGGTGATGCTTTTCCATTGTAAAGGAATTTCTGCTGGCATCTTAACCCAGGGTGTGCTGTCTGTGCACTTATATAGATGTGTATTCCATACAAGTGCACAGACAGCAAACCCTGGGTTATGACGCCAGCAGGAATTAATTTACAAAGGAAAAGCTTCACCTGCACTGGCCATCCCTTTCCCCCTGCTGTCTGTGCATTTGACCCACATTGATCTACACAGTGAGACCTTCGGGAGGGGCTGGATGCCAGGACACAGTGCTGCTGATCAGCCAGACTCCACAGTATAGTATCAGAAGAGCGGGCAGCAGTTTTTTTGTGTAAGTTCCAGTAACTTTAATGCATTTTTCAGCACAGCATTACCTACTGCCTGCATATCTAGTTTACTGTGAATGTTGTTCTTGACTTACATACATAGAAACATCAAAGAGGACAGTCCCCTCCAAATATGCAAATGTAGTGTAAGTTTGTAGTGTTCATTTTTTTTGGGGTGCTAGTGGGTAATTTTAGAGTTCAGGGTGGGTATGGGTTATGGGGTGCCAGGGGGGAATTTATGGTTCAGGGTGGGTATGGGTTATGGGGTGCCGGGGGAATTTATGGTTGAGCATGGGTATGGGTTTTGGGGTGTCAGGGGTAATTTTAGGGTTTAGGGCAGGTGAGGGTTTTCGGATGTCAGGGGGCTATTTTAGGGTTCAGGGTGGGTATGGGGTGCCAGGGGACATTTTAGGGTTCAGCGTGGGCATGTGTTTTGGTGTGCCAGGGGTAATTTTAGGTTTCAGGGCAGGTGTGGGTTTTGGGGTGTCAGGGGGCAATTTTAGGGTTCAGGGTGGGTATGGGTTATGGGGTGCCAGCGGGGAATTTATGGTTCAGGGTGGGTATGGGTTATGGGGTGCCGGGGGGAATTTATGGTTCAGCATGGGTATGGGGTTTGGGGTGCCAGGGGTAATTTTAAGGTACAGGGTGGGTGTGGGTTTTGGGGTGCCATGGGATTAATTTTAGGGCTCAGCGTGGGTATGTGTTTTATAGTGTCAGGGGTAATTTTAGGGTTAAGGGCAGGTGTGGGTTTTGGGATGTCAGGGGGCTACTTTAGGGTTCAGGGTGGGTATGTGTTTTGGTGTGCCAGCGGCAATTTTAGGGTTCAGGGTGAGTATGGGTTATGGGGTGCCAGTGGGGAATTTATGGTTCAGGGAGGGTGTGGGTTATGGGTTGCCGGGGGGCATTTATGGTTCAGCATGGGTATGGAGTTTGGGGTGCCAGGGGTAATTTTAAGGTTCAGGGTGGGTGTGGGTTTTGAGGTGCCATGGGGTTAATTTTAGGGTTCAGCGTGGGTATGGGTTATGGGGTGCCAGATGGGAATTTATGGTTCAGCATGGGTATGGGTTTTGGGGTGCCTGGGGTAATTTTAAGGTTCAGGGTGGGTTTGGGTTTTGGGGGGCAAGGGGGGATTTATGGTACAGCATGGGTATGGTTTCTGGGGTGCTAGGGGTAATTTAAGGTTCAGGGCGGGTATGAGTTTTGGGGCTCCAGGGGGGTGATTTTAGGGTTCAGGGTGGTATTGGGTTTTGGGGTGCCAGGGGGTAATTTTAGGGTGTGGGGTGGGTATGGTTTTGGGGTGCCGGGGAGGGATAATTTTAGGGATAGGATGGGTATGGGTTTTGGGGTCCCAGATGTAATTATAGATTTCAGGGCGGGTATGGGTTTTATGGTGTGAGGGGGTTCATTTTAGGGTTCAGCGTGGGTATGTGTTTTGGTGTGCCAGGGGTAATTTTACGATTCAGGGTGAGTATGGGTTTTGGGGGGTAATGCATCAAACTAACAAAAATGTGTGCTTTAATTGTTGTCCAGTTTCAAATGCAGAATTCACCACATTTTTTTCTCAGCTTGACCTGAGCATTAACCGATCCTGATTATCTGCCATTTTAGCTCCGCCCCATTGATTTACATTAGCCACGCCCCTTCGTCTGCCATGTTAGCCCCCCCCCGAAATTAAGACCTAGTTGCGCCCCTGCCTGCCGCTTATATTTCAACATCTAAATGTGATATATATCAGGTGTGCATTCACATATTTTATCCAGTCTGGACATGCAACCAGGGATCTACCGATTTTTCCTTCATTCTCATAAACTGATAGAATTGCTAGTGTGTGTAAAGCACAAAGGCTTCACATTATCGATGTAATCTAATATAGATCAAAGCGTACTGTGGTGCTCAATGGGCGTGCCTTAAAATGCCCATATGAGGACGATAAATGAAAGGGAATACGCAGAGGCTCACTGCGGTCGGATGGTGTACATTGCTATCTAATACTTTAACATATAAACAATTGAATTAGAGGGGGAAAAGAAAGGGGTAAGAAAGGACGGGCAGGATAAACTGCTGATAGCTCACACTATAAAGCGTAGCCCAAACCGAGGGAAGGACTACTAACATGTGTCTTACCGTGGCGATAACGCAGTGATGGCGGGGTATGGCCCTCGTGCTTTCGGGCGCTCAAAAGAGACCAGTGTCGTGCGCCGGCCGGAGTCGACGCTTGCACATAAAGGGCCACCATCTTTATAGTGATGGCCCTGTTAATTAACTCGAAACATAGCTGATGGACTTCAGCGATGATACGGGAGAACGATAGAGACAGAGAGCAGACTATTTTTGACAGCAACACCGATGGTTAGAGAGGTACTATCGGCCGATATCGTTTTTCGCCCATAGTGGGGGCAGAAATATCCTAGGGTTTAATCCGAAAAAATAAAGACAGTGTGAATAATAGAAAGAAAAAGAGAGGAGAAAACCCCAAGTGCTTGTAAAAAATAAAAATAAAATTTAAATTTAAAACAAAGAAGATAGAAGCATATATATAGCTATATCGAAAAAGCTTAAGGTGGTAACGGATAATAGACAGTAAGAAACAAACTGAATGTGCTTTCATCCAACATGATGGTTTTTGCTCTGACAAGTGAGATGAATGGGCATTACCATAACCTGTCTATGTGTATATATAATACAATACATACAAGTTTACAATGTATGCGGTACCTAACATTGATTCATCGAAGAATGCTAGATATATCCTGCTACATTGTCACAACCGACCAGAGGTAAATTGAACAAGAAAATCAAATAATAGCTTGATCCCAGGGTATCACTGAATTTAATCCTATCGATACAGTGTCTAACATGAAGATAAAGTATACCTCACGCTTTTTTATTTTGTCACAGCAGATTCCTGCTGTGGGTCTGATCTTTTCAAGTATATACCACCGTATGTCCTCCGGTGAATGACGGTGTTCAAGAAAGTGGCATACCATAGGAGCTGCTAGTTTCTGGGTACGAATCGCTGATCTATGCTCTGTGAGTCGGACATTCATAGACCTAGAGGTTTCTCCAATATATGCTTTCTGGCACGGGCATAGTAGCAAATACACAATGTTTTTTGATTTGCAGTTAGTGATGCCCTGACTTTCCAATGTTACTCCATTTTGGCAAATAGCTGTGGTTTCTATTGCTAAAGGGCATGATTTGCATGTTCCGCATTTAAAGTTTCCATGAATTGGTAGCAGGTCAACAATACTTTGTTGTGACAGTTGTTTTGCAGGGGGCATAGCGCCGAGTGTGGCTCCGGGTGTGAGTCCTTGTGAGACAGACTCACAGGCCTGGTGCAGGCAGAGCGCTGAGTGTGGTTCCAGAGTCCCTGTGAGACACAGTCACTGGCCCGGCGGCGGAGGCAGAGCTCTGAGTTTGGTACCTGGTGTGAGTCCTTGTGAAACAGAGTCAGAGGCCGGCGCAGTCATGGCGCCGAGTGTGGCTCCGGGTGTGAGTCCTTGTGAGACACACCCACAGGCCCGGCGCAGGCAGAGCACTGAATGTGGTTCCAGAGTCCCTGTGAGACCCAGTCACTGGCCCGGTGGCGCAGGCAGAGCACTGAGTGTGGACCGGGTGTGAGTCCTTGTGAGACACAGTCACAGGCCCGGTGCATACAGAGCGCTGAGTGTGGTTCCAGAGTCCCTGTGAGACACAGTCACTGGCCCGGCACAGGCAGAGCGCTGAGCGTGGTACCTGGTGTGAGTCCTTGTGAGACAGAGTCACAGGTCCGGCGCAGGCAGAGCACTGAGTGTGGACCGGGTGTGAGTCCTTGTGAGACACAGTCACAGGCCCGGTGCAGACAGAGCGCTGAGTGTGGTTCCAGAGTCCCTGTGAGACACAGTCACTAGCCCGGCACAGGCAGAGCGCTGAGTGTGGTACCAGGTGTGAGTCCTTGTGAGACAGAGTCACGGGCCCGGCTCAGGCAGAGCACTGAGTGTGGTTCCAGAGTCCCTGTGAGACCCAGTCACTGGCCCGGCGGCGGAGGCAGAGCTCTGAGTTTGGTACCTGGTGTGAGTCCTTGTGAGACACTCCCACAGGCCCGGCGCAGGCAGAGCACTGAGTGTGGTTCCAGAGTCCCTGTGAGACCCAGTCACTGGCCCGGCGGCGCAGGCAGGGCTCTGAGTGTGGTACCTGGTGCGAGTACTTGTGAGACAGAGTCACAGGCCCGGCGCAGGCAGAGCACTGAGTGTGGACCGGGTGTGAGTCCTTGTGGGACACAGTCACAGGCCCGGTGCAGAGAGAGCACTGAGTGTGGTTCCAGAGTCCCTGTGAGACACAGTCACTGGCCCGGCACAGGCAGAGCGCTGAGTGTGGTACCTGTTGTGAGTCCTTGTGAGACAGAGTCACAGGCTCGGCGCAGGCAGAGCACTGAGTGTGGACCGGGTGTGAGTCCTTGTGAGACACAGTCACAGGCCTGGCATATGGATGTCTCCAATATGAAAAGAAGAACTAGCCTTCTCCATTTTAAGTCAACAACCTCTGACCTTAGACAATTAACAGGTCAATGAGAGCTCCGTTAAAGTTTAAACTGTCAACAAGCTATCCGTTAATCGTTAATGTAATTTTTTCCATTGTATAAAGTTTACCATATCTCCCTTTACAGTGACTTGCATCTTTATTAGGCTGATTCTACTAAGACTTTTGCAATCATTTTCAAAGACCTTATTAAGGAAAAATAAATGTTTGAATGTCACCACTGCATTTTCACAACGCTTTGAACAGTTTACTTCAATATTGTAAACACTGGTTAGCGAAATGTGAACATCTCCCTGCCTCTAGGTGGAAAGCAGCTTTCTACCCAAGATTCACCCTCCATGTGTTTTGCATAATGTATACAGCACTCCAAGCTTGAAGTACGTGATTACTAATGGTGAGCGAAGTCTAGTTGTGAATACTAAAGGATCGGTCTAGACTACTTACTTATGCATGCATTATGAATTACAAAGGACCGAGGACACAGGTGTCCAATGTTGGTCCATTAACACTAGAACCATACCAGATTCTCAGTATATCCATTTACGATAATAATTCATTCAATAAACCTACATTGGAATCAATCACATAGCCTATGGTTGTCCTGAAATCTGGCATGGATCTGGCCCTTGTGGTTCAACACTGGACACTTTTAAACTATAGCATTTGCCATTCAGTATTTACCATGCAAAATACGCAAAATTCACTTCACAAAAAAAACATGATATTAACTAATCCATACGTATGCATACACAAGCATGTATGCTTTGTAACACGGGTAGACTTCTTCAGTTTGGCTGAGCACACGCAATATCCACCTCACTCATGGCTCTTTGGAAGCTGCAAAGGTTACATGGATAAAGAAATTGGAGGAGGCAAAATGTGTGTTAAAGCAGTATCTTAAAATGCAAATCTCTGCTCCGAAGCACTCCTTGGCCACCTTCTCTACCCCTAATAAAAACTATACATAAGAGCTTTGTCCTGATTTCTGTTGCCTTTCTGTAGGAGCTCCAGAAGTCTTCTGAAAGCTCCCTCAAGATCACACTTTCAAAGAGCTGGAACTCAAGCAGTGGTGCTGTCGTGCTGTTCAGCAGCACATACAATTTGACCTACAAACCCATTTTCAGCTGAGCTCCAATTACACTGTGGCCAAGTATCAAGACTATTTGTAGGAAGTGAATCAATTGTGGACTGGATCAATAACATGTGTGTTTTTTATAGCTAGGGCCACTAGGATTATGAGTTTCTATGGCTATAGCTTTATCAACATAGCTAAGGGTTTACCACATAATCCCCCATCTGCTGCATAATTTGCATACTTGAACAAGAAACCTATTTTGTTTGTAGCTCAAGTGGATCAAAAATTACAAAGCAAGAAGTGACTTGTAAAATCGTACTGTGTGCATACATGCAAAATGTTAACCAGGCGCTTTCTAAAAGGATGCTCCCCCCACAAAATAGAAGTACTGAAGATCTAGAGTTGGGAATGATGGCTGCTGTCTGGTTTCCGAGGATGTGGCCCCGGAGCCACTATGGAACTCATTTGCCCATTGGAGGTGAGGTGTGGAGGGGCTGTGCAGTCTAATTAGGTAGCATGCAGTAAATTGTGCTTGCATTGCAATAGGATTTTTACGTATTAGAGCAGGTTTATCTGATGACAGTGGTATATCAAATATCCATTTAGGTTGGATTCTGGCATGATGATGGTGTTGTCCAAACCGGCACACTGTGCATGCTAATAATGGTGCATTACAGAACAGAACATGCATTTGCAAAGAGAGTATGTCCGATGTTGGCTTCCAGCCTTTTTACTTTGTTATTGCTTGTTTTGAGATCTTTTTTGTCTAAGATGTTTGCACTAGGAAGCAGCTGGGCTGACATCAATTTAAAATAACATTGGCTAAAACAACTAGGAGTCCGTGACTCTTATGTTACTAAGGGCCAGATGTAGGCTTTTACCGGTCGGTAACAGCCGAAATCTGTTAGTACCACAGCCACCTCCCAGCCTCCCCAACATGGACGCCAGCCCCCACACACACACTTCAGCAACTTTCGAGACCTCAGCCCACTTAAGTAATTACCGGTACATGTCGGTTACAGAGACTTTTCGATTCTTTCTGGTTAAGTTCCGGTTCCACTTTAAAAGGAACAAAGATTTGGGCAATTTACTGCACAACTTGAGAAAAGAAACCAGCACTTCCTGAACCTTGGAGACATCGGGAGTGGCGATGGCGGCAATCACGCAAGCGGTGCGCACGTGCGGGCCGCAGCGACCCATCTGTTTTGCATTATCGTGCACGCGTCTGGGCATGATAATACAAACCACATGTTACCCTGTGCGGGTAACAGACACCAATAGGCCATGGGCGGAGCAATGCGCCCGCCTTTGGCCTATTGTGTGCTTGCTTTAAAAAAATCACGCATGCAAAGGCCAATAGCAGGCCTTAAAAGTAAAAAGACATGCACAAGCGTGTTCATTTCCAGGGTCCATTTCGAAAACCCTGTCAAAAGGACTCTCGTTGTGCGAACACCGCTGCGCAGTGTATCGCTAGGCGCGAGACCTAATAATAAGTGAGAGGGGACAGCCCTGTTTGGTGCCGCGCCTGATCTGGAAGTGGTCTGAGATAAAGCGGCAAGTTTTCACCCGGGCCTGTGGTGTGCTATATAGCAGCCTAATCCATCTTAAGAACTTGGGGCTGATGCCATGTCTTGCTAACATTGAGTCCAGGTATTCCCAACCCAGCATATCAAATGCCTTTTCCATGTCCAGGGAGTCTATCCACACCAACTCCCCAAATATGCGCGCCCGATCTAGTGAGCGGAAAAGACGCCGTAAATTAATCCTGGTGTTTCTGCCAGGTATGAATCCGTTTTGGTCCGGGTGTACTAATATTTGTGTGACCTCTGTTAGACTGTTGGCTAGCACCCTGCTCAGTATTTTATAATCTGTATTTAGCAGTGACAGTGGCCACTAGGACCCCATTTGTTGCGGGTCCCTACCTGGTTTCAGGAGCACCACCAGCATTGCTTCCTGCATTGAGGAGGGTAGCGCGCCCCTATCATATGCATCTAGATAAACACGATGCAAGTGTGGAACTATTTGTGTGCTACAGGTAGCGTAAAATTCCAGGAGCAATCCATCCACTCCTGGGGTCTTTTCTCTTGCCAACTGCTGTAAAGCCTCTGCTATTTCAGCAGCTACGATGGAAGCTTCCATTACTTGATAATAGTTGGGCAGGATTTGGGGTAGATCTATTTGCTCTAGAAATGTCTGTATATCCTTTCCTGTGAGCAGCAGGGGGCGCTTTAGGAGGGATGCATAGTATTGCTGAAAAGCTGAGTTTATCTTGGCTTGTGCATTGACCAGGTGACCAACTGAATTATATATAGTAGTGATTGGTGCGTGAGTCTTATCTGTTTTCAGTAGCCAACCCAGCGTTGTGTCGGCCTTATCTCCCTCTGCATGTTTTTTTGCCAAGTACCTTTTATAATCCAGTGCACATAACTTATCTAATGTCTCCTTGTGAGATATTTGGGTTCGGGCTAGTGTGGGTGCTGCTGGCGGGTTCACAGATAGCTGCCATTTGTGATTCTGGATTTCTGCCTCCAGACCCTCTAGTTCCTTTGTGAGTATCATGCGTACCCTATATACTGTTTTTATCATATGTCTCCTTGGGACCACTTTCAAAGCATCCCATTCTATACCAGCATTGGAGGCCGTACCTTTGTTATCTAGGAAATATGTGATGGATTGTGTTAATAATTCTTGAAATGGTATGTCTTTGAGCGCTTACATGGGGAAGACGCCAAGTCAGGACACTGGATCTGATTGGTCCACACGCTAACCGTATTTGCAGGCGGTTGTGGTCAGAGAGCGTGCGGGGAAGATATTCGGTGTGGGATATCAGTGGTAGGACTTTTGATGAAGAATATATCAGGTCTATTCTAGTATGCTGGACGTGAATTACAAAATAGTGGGTTTATTCACTAAGTGTGGGGTGTAATTCACACCATGTATCATATAATTGCATTCAAATGGACCAGGCTTGCAGATGTTGTGAAAGGGTGATGAACTGTGTGCGTTGCAGAGGCAGGCGTAAGTGGTCCAGTAATATGTTGGGAGTACATTTAAAGTCTCTGCCCCAATGCGTTTGTACAGTGGGGTTTTGTAGTAATGCAAGGGTAAATGTTTGTAAAAACTGGACTTTGTGCATATAGTGACACCAATGCTATTGGGCGGCCATAAAGTATGTCCTCCAAAGTTGTGTATCATCCATTTGGGTCTATGCTGGTAGATTGTCTCACTACAGGTGTCCCTGATTCCACCCATATCAGGGTCCCTCTGGCATAGCTTGAGTATGCCGATCCCACTACTGTGCCTCTCTGTCTCCTGCATATGGAGGTAATTGTCTGTGTAGTCAGGTTTGTTTCCTCTAGAAGCGCAATAGTGATCCCTTTTTAGATATTGATACACCTGGTGACGTTTGGTGTAGCCCACCAGTCCGCGCACATTCAAAGTCAGCAGTGTAATACTGTCTATTTGTGCAGTCATTTGCCTAATAAAATGATGACATGGGGATCCATGATCCCTCCGTAATAATGTGTCCGACGATTCCACGCATGTGTATTGCACAACATAAAAGTGAAACAGTCCATTCATAATGACAGTGTTCATGTTGGGGAAAAGGCAAATATTTTATGTAATAACATTCCCCAACTCCCGCACCCAGGCCTATGCGCCAACTGACAGCCAGCCATCCATACTAAGCTGCAATATAATACTGTGAAAACATGCAGAAACAAAATAAATCGTCAAACGTAATATAATAAGAGGCTTTAAACACTAAGGGGTCCATTAGGATGTCGGACGGTGGCACCACCGCGGTGCTGGCGGGGCGGAAAAACGTCTTTTTCTGCCGGCGAGCAGCGGTACTCACGTCCACCATATTAGTATAGCAAAACATAGGTAATTTCCCGTCCGCCGCGGAGCGCCGCGCACCGCCATCAAAGTACGCTCGTCACAGCGGCGGTGGGAGCCAATGGAGACTCTCCGCCATGCGGAATGACGTCTGCCCCGCTCCACAAATTAGGATGGCCCAAACAGGCAGACGCACTGCAGCGGAGACTCCGCACAACCAGAGACGGCGGAAACTTGACAGCGGAGCACGATAGCAGAGACCCGGTCCACACCACCCGGTCAAGAACGCCATGGACCCAGCCCCACATATGCATCCGGTGATGTACCTGCTACAGCAGTACCATCAAATGGGCCGCTGCGGACGCTGCCGCAAGTACGCAACTACACAAATACAACACACAACACACAGGCTGACACAGGGTGCAATTCCACCACAGACACCCTGTTGGGGGTAACAACACATCCACAAGGGTGCCTACACATGACCCACCTGCCACCAAGTCACCCCAATGCATCCTGGACACACATCGACCATGAACTAGCAGCAACGTCCCGGTCCCAGTGACGTCACCGCAGCGGTCAACACATGCGCACAATGCAGAAGGCAGTTCACTCCAAGGCATGGGCAGGGCACAAACACCACAGGGACACACCACCCCCAACCACACATCAACACACCCCATCAAGTCACAGGCCAGGTGCCCATCCTGTGCACCCCCATGCACAGTAACAAGCAACAAGCACAGTAACAAGCAAGCACAATACACGCCATGCACCACACAACAAAGAACCAGAGAGACAGCCACTGCAGGAGTGGCTGACAAGGAGCACACAACACCAGCGCCACACACACTGAAGGTTAACAATCCTTGCCAGCACATACACACACAAACAAACACACACCCTGGATGTAGCTACTAACATAACACACACACAGGGAAGCCTGAACAGATGCCTGCCCAAAAACAACATACAAACACCACAGGACACACACAGAACCCCAACAGAAACAGACATACCCTGTCAGCCAAACTGTGGAAAGGCAATGGGAGCACAAACACAACATGAGTGCACAACATCATCACTCCGGAACAGAACACACACAAAATACCACAAATCACACAAGAAGTGCACCATCTCAGAACTACACTGCCACATCAAACCAACCACAGATGCATATGAAATTAAAAATCAACAAACACCACAGGACATCAGGGGATGCACATCAGGCAATTCCAAGGCCACGTACACACAGCACTGTATGCACAACAAGCATTGTGTGCACACCAAGAACAACAGCCACACACAGACATGACTGACACAAGCTCAACACACACACCACAAATCAGCACAGTACAAATACAACAGCACACCCAGGAAGTGAAGCAATACCACAGCCAACACACATACATCCAACACAACAACAACAGGATGCACCACTCTGGGATACAAGAACAGAACCCTCTTCACCAGAGCACTGGGCAGCACACACAGCTGAAGTACACACGAGCAATCCTCACTCACTGATAAATAGCACAAGAACATCACAATAAACCATTGGGGCAATGTCCAGAGTGGAACATCACTCTTGGCCCAAGAACTGCACCACAAGGCACAGTGTCACAAATGAAGTGATGGGGAGGCACATACACATGTAAACCAAGTGGACAGCTGACATCAAAGTCAACTGACTTGCATGTCAGTAGTAGACATGTAAGGGGTGTACCATACACAAATAGAGGGAGTGCAGACCCACAATGGGTAGGCATAAGTGGCACACTTAGGGAATGGCATTACACCACACACACCATGCCACACACACCACGCCATACAGGAGGATAAAAGGCACGATGTGCCTGCAATTCATGAGAAACACAAACACAATGCCAGTGAGGAGCAGCAGGGCCACACAGTCTACACAAGCACACTCAAGACACATTGATGATCAAACAAACACACCACTGATGTGCAAGTCACACACTTTGCACACTCATAAGCGACTAAAACAACAAGGAGGAGTCAGCCAGAACTGCATGGACACACCAACACACTACACAGTGCACAACAGCCAACTCAAACAAGTGTATACAATCATTTACACAGGGCAGGACAATCCAAACAACAGGCACACAACTCCTGGCTGACACATGTGTGGCTATCACAATCCAGGGGCACACACACATCCATACCCACTGCAAAGTCACACCCTTCACACTGCACACCTCTTCACCACCCAAGAGCACACATCTCATGTAGGCCAGGGTACCAGGACTAAGGGCCAACACAAAATGACCGTACACATACACAGCTGGACACATATACAGGAATAACACACATACATCATGACATTGCAAGGTCTGCATGCAAACCTGTGCACAGCATCACACCCTGTGTGGCAGTGTCCCCAACCTGACATGGCAACAATGTAGCCAACAGTAGCAAACCACTAAATACAGAAGTGCATGACAGGTAAAAGAGCCATCACAGATAACACTAGTATCAGTGTCTGAATGGACTGAAGACACTGTCACCCCTGTCTAAAAATGTGTTGCGGGCAAAGAGCCTATCGTACAGACACAACAGTGGTCCCTAGCAAGGAGACACAATAATAACCAACATAAATATAGACCCAGTCAGTTCTATATTGTAGAAGACATGCCCAGCCGGACAGAGGTCTTCAAGTTTTATATTTCAATAAACGTTTTGCGAAACAATAATACACCTTCAACAATTCACTTTCGTGGGGCACAAGCCTGTACCAACCCACGACAGTACATAGACACAGACAACATACACAGAAGGGCTTACAAGGCAAGGTCAAAAAAGTCTCTGTAAAGTTTCAAAATTAAACAGAGAGATTCCAGTGGGTACCATTACATACTTTCGTGTAGTAAATCATTGTACTGGTATATGGTACACAAGGTCGACGACGTTTCGGACCCCCTTACTAAATGCTGGGGTCCATCATCAGGACAGAACAGTAGATGCCTTATTAAAATTTGAGCCTCTTTAGCCTAAAGGGAGGAAGGGGAACACAAAATACAATAAGTTGGAGTTTAACCACACACATAGGGTTGGTGACATTGTGTGGTGGTTAATAAACATATTTACCAGGTCAAGTGATATTTACATTCTAGTGTAAGCAAGCACGTGACTGAGTGTTATAGAACTACGTTCACAGTGACTAGGAGAGTGGCAATTACCCATTTGTGAAGGGTGAAGGATTCTCAATTTTTAGGATCAGGGGGTGGCTATGTAGTCAGATAAAAAACGGCGCATTGGTGCCTCAAGGTGGTGAGGTGAAGTTTATAAACGGCGCAGTGCAACAATTCAATTGCAGGTAAGGTGAAAGGTGAAATTCTCAGAAAACGAGCGGCGCAGTGAAATAGTTCCGCTGAAAGTTAAGGTACATAGAGCTTACCAAGGGGCATAAGGTTAAAGAGCTCACAGGCGAGCTAGAGTTAAACACGATGGGTCAGGACCGGTAATGAAGTTAGTCATCAGTGTGACTTGGTGAATCTAAAGGTTGGGGGGAAAATGGCAGCAGTTATAAAAGGAAAGGCCAACCTCGGTGCCGGTATTCATTGCAGGGTTTAGAGGCTTACCGGGATTACAAAGATAGTGTGTCAAGGTCCGGGGGCGGCGCGGGCAATTTACCGCAATACCGCTTGCACCTGTGAAATATTCGATAATTCAAAAAAATGGAGCGAAAGCAGGAAATTAAACAACGCATGTCCGGTAACGCCGGGCGGCGGCTTACCTTGCGGTCCGGGAGAAAGTGGGAGCGCCGAGTCGCGCTTAGGTCCTGGATCCAGGGGGTGGCCTGCGGGGAAGGGAGGGGTGACGGCCTTGTGTACCATATACCAGTACAATGATTTACTACACGAAAGTATGTAATGGTACCCACTGGAATCTCTCTGTTTAATTTTGAAACTTTACAGAGACTTTTTTGACCTTGCCTTGTAAGCCCTTCTGTGTATGTTGTCTGTGTCTATGTACTGTTGTGGGTTGGTACAGGCTTGTGCCCCACGAAAGTGAATTGTTGAAGGTGTATTATTGTTTCGCAAAACGTTTATTGAAATATAAAACTTGAAGACCTCTGTCCGGCTGGGCATGTCTTCTACAATATAGAACTGACTGGGTCTATATTTATGTTGGTTATTATTGTGTCTCCTTGCTAGGGACCACTGTTGTGTCTGTACGATAAGCTCCCCGAGGTCCCTCGCTGATACTCATTGGGGTCCCCTTGTTGTTTTAAATAGATACTGTGCGCAATCGCTGGATTGCAAGAGTTTTCTAATTCCCTTCCACTTCACCTAAGTGGGTTCTCTCCTCCCTCCCACCCCCTTGACTCACATCACTGCCCCGTCCACAACACTGTTATGTCTAACGACGCCCCTCTGTATTCATTAGAGTACATTAAAAAAATCTGTGAAGGCCCTTCCTTATTCACTGACTTAGAGGAACCAGCAACAGTTGCAAGCTCTAATCTAAGTGAGGACTTAGAAAAACAAAAAAAGAAATATGTTCGCTTGGAACTTATGACGATTATGCTCACTGATTACCTAAGGTCCAATACAATACCCTTAGGTCTTCAGGTTCGGAATATACCAGGGGTGTTCACCGACAACCCGAAATACATCCAAGGATTTAGTAACATAGGAACTACCTGCTCTAGGCATTGGTTAGTCCTAGGGATTGAAACCGCTTCTGAAGAACTAAAAAAGTTAAATGAGATAATCAAGGATCTAGAGAAACAAATAACGGATAAAAATACTAATACTGAGGCAAAGAAACTTCTTGATAAAATTGACAAGACTGTGCAGGAATTCCACAGGATAGAACAAAATAAAAAGGCCAACAAAGTGAAAAAAGATATCAAATCCTTCCCCCCTGAACGCGCATACCCTTACCTTCAGAAGGATTTTTATACCAATCGTAACCTCAACCAAAACCAATTTACACCTAGGCCTTGGGGTCGCTTTAACAGAAGGAACACGGTTGTTGGTTTCACTGACTCATCCGCAGACTCCTCAGACAACTCCGACGCTGGGGAAGGCCCGAGTGGTGGACCTCAACGGCACCAAAATCATTTTTTAGCCAGAGGCCAGCAAGAACCCCCAAAAGAGGCCGCGTGAAGCAGCCAACACGATGGCAGAACCCCCCGGGAGAACGACAAACCCGGAACAGATTTTACCAATGGTAACAGAGGCTTCGAATACAGATCTTACGATCCCTCTGTTTAATCTGTCTGAACATATACTTTCTTTTAATGAAATTTCTGTCCTCAGTAAAGGTTTATCTTTTGCCCCCACTATCTACCCTGATTTCCTTGGTCTACAGTCTGAACTCATGACTTTTTTTTCGCAAAATTCGGCTACGTGCCTACTTTGAACTTAACCCAAGTGATCCCAAACCTGTTATCACTCCATTCAGACCACCCTCCAAATTTTCCCCTATGGCGGGCATGATTCCTAAGGAAATCTTAACATTTGAGAAGGTGGTCCTTAAAGAAACCACTGATCTGGCGAAATCACACATCTTCATACCTTATAATATTTCTCTAGAAGAAAAGTCTGCAATCTCCACACTTAAAAACAACCCCACCCTTATTATCAAGCCAGCAGACAAGGGTGGTGGAATTGTACTACAAAATATCGATAACTATAAAAGTGAGCTCTTACGCCAAGTATCAAACACTGATCACTACTGTAGACTCCCCACTAATCCTACGAAAGAAATCCAAGCCCTAATCAGATCCATCACTACTGAGGCTTTGAACAACGGATACCTGACAAAACATGAGTATGACTTTCTCAACACTCTCACCCCTAGGACGCCAGTTATCTACACTTTGCCCAAAATACATAAGAGTCTGGAACAACCTCCAGGCCGCCCGATCGTTTCGGGCTGTGGCTCTGTTTTGGAACCATTGGGCCACTATGTTAATTTCTTCTTAAAAGACTTTGTCCCAGCGACTAGGTGCTACATAAAAGATAGCACTCACATGATAAACCTTGTTGAGAACTATCCTTTCAATCATAACACTCAGACCCTGTGCACTCTCGATGTCGAATCGTTATATACAAACATTCCCCAGAGAGAGGCATTGCTTGTAATGGAAAGCATCCTTGATCAAAGAACCCGTCCACACAGAGTCCCCACTTTGTTCATAATTCAGCTTCTTGAAATCTGCCTTACTCAAAACTTTTTTACATATGACAATGAGTATTACCAGCAGGTCCGTGGCACGTCCATGGGAGCTATTTTTGCTCCAACCCTGGCGATCCTGTACATGGATTGGCTGGAATGTAACACAATCCTTGTTGACAGCAATCCTTTCCACCAAGGCATTCTTACATGGAGACGTTATATAGACGATGTCTTCATGATATGGGGTAATAACACTGACACCTTTCCAGCCCTACTACATTGGCTTAATAATAACTGCAGTGGCTTGATATTCACTCTTACTCATAGTAAAACATCCATCGCCTTCTTGGATCTAAACATCCAACACCAGGATGGACTACTATATACCTCGCTATACCGCAAGCCAACAGAGAGAAACACGCTTCTGAGCTACAATAGCTGCCACCCTAGGGCTCTGAAAGATAGCTTACCATACTCGCAGTTCCTCCGCCTGAGAAGGAATAACTTTTACAAAAAAGATTACTTTTCTGAAGCGAGTACTCTAGCCACTAAATTACAACAAAGAGGCTACCCCCGCCGCCTCATAAAAAACTCTATGAAACGTGCTTGGTACTGCCCACGAGAGACCCTTCTGGTACAAAAACCCAAACCCGCCACAAACAAGTTGGTTTGTGTCACGACCTTCTCCAATATCTCCAATAAAATCACGAAAACAATCAAAAAAAACTGGCATATTCTTAACTCGGGGCAACTAAACTGGGAACGTCCCCTTTTTGCTTTCAAAAAAAGCAAAAACATCAAAGACCACCTTGTGAGGGCAGCCCTGCCATCCACCACCCCACTAAAAAGAACGCTAGATGACCATTGGGCCACAACACCTCTTAAGGGTCATGCCAAATGTGGAACGTGTGTGGTATGTGATCTTACTATTGAAGGCAAAGAATTTGTGTACAAGGAAACTAAAAATGTGTTAAGAACATTTACAAACTGCAACAGCTGTAATATTGTATATGCAATTTTCTGCCCCTGTGACCTCATCTATGTGGGACAAACAAAACAAAAAATCAAGTTACGCATCGCCCAACACCGGAGCAGGATTCGCTGCAGGACTCCCAATGCCCCATTGGTGGAGCACTTCATTGACAAACAGCACTCTGAAAATGACATTCGCTGGACGGTGATTAATCAAGTAACATTGCCCCCGAGAGGCGGAGACCTCAATCTTCTGCTCAACAAGGAGGAGCTTAAATGGATCATAAGGACAGACAGTTTGAACTCTGGCCTTAACCAGCAAGAGGATTGGACTACTTTAATCTGATCCTACACTGATGGCCCTCTCTTTGAAGAACTGTAGTGAATGAACTTTATATTCCCTCTGTAAGGAGTCTTTTGAAGTGCCCTGGTTGAACTAATGTACTCTATGTAAATAATGTTTTTGCACAATTATTTTCTGCACAATTATTACTTGCTCACAACAGTCACTTTTTTTCACTTCCTTTCTACTCCTTATTTACTCTTCTGTCTATGGCCTCACTTAAGATGGCCGCCCGCGGTTTGTTCGTCATTCATTTTCATGCCCCCCACCCAACCAATGGCCAACCTCTTTAAATTGACTCCGGTCACATGACACCTCCGACCAGGAAACCCGGTGCAGCCGACTAACCCGGTAAGACCAGTCGCGCACTTTCTCGCTCTGATGCCTTTTAATTTTTCCCTGCCCAACTTGCCTAATCAGGCCGTCACCCCTCCCTTCCCCGCAGGCCACCCCCTGGATCCAGGACCTAAGCGCGACTCGGCGCTCCCACTTTCTCCCGGACCGCAAGGTAAGCCGCCGCCCGGCGTTACCGGACATGCGTTGTTTAATTTCCTGCTTTCGCTCCATTTTTTTGAATTATCGAATATTTCACAGGTGCAAGCGGTATTGCGGTAAATTGCCCGCGCCGCCCCCGGACCTTGACACACTATCTTTGTAATCCCGGTAAGCCTCTAAACCCTGCAATGAATACCGGCACCGAGGTTGGCCTTTCCTTTTATAACTGCTGCCATTTTTTCCCCCCCAACCTTTAGATTCACCAAGTCACACTGATGACTAACTTCATTACCGGTCCTGACCCATCGTGTTTAACTCTAGCTCGCGTGTGAGCTCTTTAACCTTATGCCCCTTGGTAAGCTCTATGTACCTTAACTTTCAGCGGAACTATTTCACTGCGCCGCTCGTTTTCTGAGAATTTCACCTTTCACCTTACCTGCAATTGAATTGTTGCACTGCGCCGTTTATAAACTTCACCTCACCACCTTGAGGCACCAATGCGCCGTTTTTTATCTGACTACATAGCCACCCCCTGATCCTAAAAATTGAGAATCCTTCACCCTTCACAAATGGGTAATTGCCACTCTCCTAGTCACTGTGAACGTAGTTCTATAACACTCAGTCACGTGCTTGCTTACACTAGAATGTAAATATCACTTGACCTGGTAAATATGTTTATTAACCACCACACAATGTCACCAACCCTATGTGTGTGGTTAAACTCCAACTTATTGTATTTTGTGTTCCCCTTCCTCCCTTTAGGCTGAAGAGGCTCAAATTTTAATAAGGCATCTACTGTTCTGTCCTGATGATGGACCCCAGCATTTAGTAAGGGGGTCCGAAACGTCGTCGACCTTGTGTACCATATACCAGTACAATGATTTACTACACGAAAGTATGTAATGGTACCCACTGGAATCTCTCTGTTTAATTTTGAAACTTTACAGAGACTTTTTTGACTTTTTTGACCTTGCCTTGTAAGCCCTTCTGTGTATGTTGTCTGTGTCTATGTACTGTCGTGGGTTGGTACAGGCTTGTGCCCCACGAAAGTGAATTGTTGAAGGTGTATTATTGTTTCGCAAAACGTTTATTGAAATATAAAACTTGAAGACCTCTGTCCGGCTGGGCATGTCTTCTACAATATAGAACTGACTGGGTCTATATTTATGTTGGTTATTATTGAGTCTCCTTGCTAGGGACCACTGTTGTGTCTGTACGATAAGCTCCCCGAGGTCCCTCGCTGATACTCATTGGGGTCCCCTTGTTGTTTTAAATAGATGCGGGCAAAGAGCCTGGCAATGTAGAAGTGACACATAGAGCATGGGGCACAGGCAACAAAATGGACACACCAAAAGTACTTTAATCAGCAAGGACACTGACAAAACACACAACAGGAGTAACTGTCTTTATTCACATATTGCACAGAAGTGACAAAAGAACAACAGTAGACAAGAGCAAGGCACAAAATGTGGATCATATGCAAAATAATCTGCACAGGCAAACCTCAAACATGGAGGCCAGTGTCCATGGCACAGGGGAGAGTACAACACAGCAGAGCAACAGGGCCAGTGTCCATGGCAGGTGGCTCAGCAAGTACATGAGAGGCTGCACAGGGGAGAGTACAACACAGCAGAGCAACAGGGCCAGTGTCCATGGCACAGGGGGGACTCCAACACAGCAGAGCAACAGGGCCAGTGCCCATGGCACAGGGGGGACTCCAACACAGCAAAGTAACAGGGCCAGTGTCCATGGTACAGGTGAAAGTCCAGCACAGCAGAGCAACAGGGCCATTGTCCATGGCACACGGGGGACTCCAACACAGCAGAGCAACAAGGCCAGTGCCCATGGCACAGATGAGAGTCCAACACAGCAGAGCAACAGGGCCAGTGTCCATGGCACAGGGGGACTCCAACACAGCAGAGCAACTGGGCCAGTGTCCATGGCACAAGGGGGACTACAACACAGCAGAGCAACAGGGCCAGTGTCCATGGCACAGGTGAGAGTCCGACACAGCAGAGCACCACTGCCAGTGTCCATGGCACAGGGGGGACTCCAACAAAGCAGAGCAACAGGGCCAGTGCCCATGGCACAGGTGAGAGCCCAACACAGCAGAGCATAAGGGCCAGTGTCCATGGCACAGGGGGACTTCAACACAGTAGAGCAACAGGGCCAGTGTCCATGGCACAAGGGGGACTCCAACACAGCAGAGCAACAGGGCCAGTGTCCATGGCACATCTGAGAGTCCAACACAGCAGAGCAACAGGTCCAGTGTCCATGGCACAGGGGGGACTACAACACAGCAGAGCAACAGGGCCAGTGTCCATGGCACAGGTGAGAGTCCGACACAGCAGAGCACCACTGCCAGTGTCCATGGCACAGGGGGGACTCCAACAAAGCAGAGCAACAGGACCAGTGCCCATGGCACAGGTGAGAGCCCAACACAGCAGAGCATAAGGGCCAGTGTCCATGGCACAGGGGGACTTCAACACAGTAGAGCAACAGGGCCAGTGTCCATGGCACAAGGGGGACTCCAACACAGCAGAGCAACAGGGCCAGTGTCCATGGCACATCTGAGAGTCCAACACAGCAGAGCAACAGGTCCAGTGTCCATGGCAGGTGGCACAGCAAGTACATGAGAGGCTGCGCAGGCGAGAGTACAACACAACAGAGCAACAGGGCCAGTGTCCATGGCACATTGGGGACTCCAACACAGCAGAGCAACAGGGCAAGTGTCCATGGCACAGGTGAGAGTCCAACACAGCAGAGCAACAGGGCCAGTGTCTGGAGGTGCTGGAGGTTATTGAGAAGAAAGAAGGTCGCGACAACAATCGCTTCCTATTGCAACGAGAAAACAGTTGGATGTATCTGCTGAACTCTAACAAACCATTTGGTCTTAATGATCGGACAGAATTTATGTGTTATTTATAATTACTGGACTAAATTATGTTTTTTGTGCTGTTCTGCCTTGCACCTGGACAGTGGAGATATCAGGTCTTCTGACATGCAAGTATAGATCTCTTTTGATTGTACATTTGAGTATTGTCGATTATTGTATTTTTTTTGCATTAGTATAACTTTATTGACATGCCTCGATATATGGTGACAAGCTCTCAATGACAGGCGCATAAAGAATGTAATGCTATCCCGCCATTGGTTGTCCTCTGGTCACGTGATCGGATGTACAACCAATCGCGGTACATGAATCATTCTGTTCTTTACTCTGTAGCTCGTACAAGAATACTGATAGGTAGACAGCCTCGGCTGTTTGAAACTATTCACGAACAACGTGTGGAACAGTTATGAACTGGTGAGACGCTTTGCGTCTTAAAAGTAAGTCCGGTTCTAATATAAGATGATAATGTTTATGATGTTTAGATCACCACAAGCAGAAGTAAAGGAATGTACCTAATGTAGGTTGTTTTTTACAGCTTTGCGGTTTATTCGTGTTACCAACAAGCTACTCGGTTCTGCTGATAGCATGACATGTGAGTGCCTGAGGGCTTTTTTTCTAAATTAAGGAACCTCGCATATTTTCACTTCACATTTTGGGGTCGCACTGGTGTGCATGCATATTTAAATGTTGTGTATTGTGATACATTGTTATTTCGTTTACCTTTACGTCGAACTTATAATTTCGTTACTGTACCTTGTTTCAGCTTCTTGGTCCCCGATGAAGGGCGGTAGAGCCCGAAATGCATTGGACTAAAAAACAATGATGATGTTTAAGTAAAGAATACAATATACAAATGAAAGATGAACTTATGAATAAAATAAGATCGTATAAACAATCAACTATTTTGGCATCTTTTCAATACTACTTTTGAACAAGGAATTCTGGAAATTTCCCAGGAGATTCGAGTGGAGAGCCAGGGGATGCTTCTAATGATCCATTAGAGGCACGACTTGTACATGATAACTGTGGACCCCATTGACAAGAGACGTCACCAAGGCGGCACCCTCAAACATTGAGAGATTCATGTTAACTCACACATGATATCTTAAGCTGTGCGCTTGTTCTCCAACTTTTACTACAGGTGAGAGTCCAACACAGCAGAGCAACAGGGCAAGTGTCCATGGCACAGGGGGGACTCCAACACACCAGATAAACAGGGCCAGTGTCCATGGCACAGGTGAGAGTCCTACACAGCAGAGCAACAGGGCCAGTGTCCATGGCACAGGGGGGACACCAACACAGCAGAGCAACAGTTCCAGTGTCCATGGCACAGGTGAGAGTCCAACACAGTAGAGCAACAGGTCCAGTGTCCATGGCAGGCGGCACAGCAAGTACATGAGAGGCTGCGCAGGTGAGAGTACAACACAGGAGAGCAACAGGGCCAGTGTCCATGGCACAGTGGGGACTCCAACACAGCAGAGCAACAGGGCCAGTGTCCATGGCACAGGTGAGAGTCCAACACAGCAGAGCAACAGGGCCAGTGTCCATGGCCCAGGGAGGACACCAACACAGCAGAGCAACAGAGCCAGTGTACATGGCACAGGTGAGAGTACAACACAGCAGAGCAACAGGGCCAGTGTCCATGGCAAAGGGGGGACTCAAACACAGCAGAGCAACGGGGCCAGTGTCAATGGCACAGGGGGGACTCCAACACAGCAGAGTAACAGGGCCAGTGTCCATGGCACAGGTGAGAGTCCAACAATGCAGAGAAACAGGGCCAGTGTCCATGGCACAGGTGAGAATCCAACACAGCAGAGCAACAGGGCCAGTGTCCATGGCACAGGTGAGAGTCCAACACAGCAGAGCAACAGGGCCAGTGTGCACGGAGAAGTGCAGAGTCAGGACTGTATCCGTCCATAACTAGGAACACACCCAGGTGGCAAACAATGGGCAGGACTAGCACACCTGTATGAGAGACAGGTGTATGAGGGGGACTAACACTCACATTTGGCTGTCAGGCGGACTTGGAGCTGGCTGTGTGTGGGGGACAGCAGGAACACTTGACTGGGGAGACAGAGGGCCAGGTGATGTAGGGCTATCAGTGGTTTGGCAAGCTGGAGGGCTGTTTGGATCAGGTGGTATAGTGGCACGTGGAGGTGGAGTCATGCAGACCTGGGACACAGTGTGGGTGGGAAAGTTTGGAGGGTTGCCCTTCCACTTCTTTGGAAAACAAAATGGCTTCCCTGTCTTGGGGTTAATGGGAACTGGTGATGACACTACAGGCACACACACCAACTGTCCTGCATCAGGTGCAGACACTGGCACTCCCTCTGGTGACTTGCTGGATCCTGCAGAATGCTTTGCCTGGCTACGCCTCTGGACCACCTTCCCCTGCTTCCCAGGTGTCCTGCTTACAGTGCCCTCCTTTGCCTCTTTGCCAGGGGTGGCCCGACAGTGCCCTCCTTTGCCTGTTTGCCAGAGCTAGCCCCTACAGTGCCCTCCTCCACCTGCTTCACTGGGCTTGGAATTGGAGTTTATGTGGTGGGGGGATTTGGCCCTGTGCCCTTCCTAAGTGTACCCTTGCCATACAACAACTCCTCAGTGGGCACAGACACTGCACGCCTAGCTCTGCATGAAGTTTTAGGGTCAGGAGAGTCCTTTGCTTGTGATGCCTCTGAGGCATGTGAGCCTAATGTGAGCCTCATTGCTTTTTCGGCCTTGCTCTTCTCTGATGGGCTATTGTCTTTGCATTCTGGGCTAGCTCTGCTCTTCTGTGGGGATGGTGTCTGTGGGCGGGACCGCTTGGGTTGTGTCTGCTGTGTGCTCCTTGTGCTGTACCGTGTCTGTGACGCATGCGAACCGTGGTCACTGTCATCTGATGTGGCCATTGACTGGCGGGTGGACAAAGGCACCTGAGCAGGAATTGGAGCATGTGCCTGTTGAAGGGCAGACGTAACTGCGAATACCAAAGCCTGGGCTGTATGGTGTAGCCCACCCACGTAAGAGTGTATGCCCTCCATGTAGGCAACCAACTGGCCTAATTTCTTGTCATGGTCACTGAAGGCATTGAGCAGGCTGGTTTGACCCACACAAAGCTGGCGCAAGAGCTCTACAGACTCAGCACTGAGGGCAGCAGGGGGGACAAGTGCAGGCTCAGCGGTGTCAGGTGTGAATGTAACTTGTCCCCTCTTACTGACACGGACACGGGCAGCACCAGATGAAGTGGATGGGAGGCTGGGCACTGGCCGCTGTGTGGTAGATGATGTTGCAGACTCCCCATCCCCTGTGCCTGCCAAACGATGGATTTGGGCCCAGATCTTTGGACTGGGGTGAATGTGTGACATTGATCCACATTCTGTCCATCACCTGTTTTGTTTGCAATTACCGCCATAAATGCGCTGGGGATGCTCAGACGTGGGTCCCAGGCACTCCACACCACTGGAGTCAAGCTAGCCAGGCTGATGAGAGGTGTTACCTCGAAACCGGTCCGGTCCTCGGATGCTTGATTCTGTTCTGGGAAGGACATGGCTTTTGTAGTTCGGACTGGACTGTTCCCATGGGGCACAGGGTCAGAGCTGATTTGCATATCGCCATTGTCTAACCCAGGGTGGTGTGGAGTGCAAAAAAACGATGGATTTGGGCCCAGATCTTTGGACTGGGGTGAATGTGTGACATTGATCCACATTCTGTCCATCACCTGTTTTGTTTGCAATTACCGCCATAAGTGCGCTGGGGATGCTCAGACGTGGGTCCCAGGCACTCCACACCACTGGAGTCAAGCTAGCCGGGCTGATGAGAGGTGTTACCTCAAAACCGGTCTGGTCCTCGGATGCTTGATTCCGTTCTGGGAAGGACATGGCTTTTGTAGTTCGGACTGGACTGTTCCCATGGGGCACAGGGTCAGAGCTGATTTGCATATCGCCATTGTCTAACCCAGGGTGGTGTGGAGTGCAAAAAAACGATGGATTTGGGCCCAGATCTTTGGACTGGGGTGAATGTGTGACATTGATCCACATTCTGTCCATCACCTGTTTTGTTTGCCAACATGGATGCATCATCGCTGGCATCAGATGATGTAGTACTCTGTGTCTCAGCCACCGATTCCTCCTGCATACTACAGTCCCCCTCAGATGCACTGGTGAGCTCTGTGTCACTGGCCTCTGGTGCAGCTGTGGTGCTACTCTCACCACCACTGATTTCCGGCTCCCGTTCCTCTGTGTCCACTGGTGATTCTGCATGAGAGACAGATGCAGGGTTGTGTTAGTTTCATCATCAGAGCAAAGCAATCCAATCAATGCAGTACAGGAGATGCCCAAAACAACATGGTGACCACCAAACCCTGCAGCAACACACTACATAGACCACAACAGTGCCTGTAACCCTGAATATCTGCCATGACTGAGCCATGTTGAGGCCACACAGCACAACACCCTGCCCGTGGATGAATTGTACCAGACACACAACTTGCCCTGCCCACACCTAGGGACATGATGTGGGGACAACACTCATTGCCACTGACAGGCCTTAAGGGAACAGGAAGGTACAACACACACACCTATTAGGACATGACAGCCCACAATGCCAAGTAGGCCATACCAAGCACCATGTGGTACTCTGGGGCACCTTGTTGTCAGATGTTTGGGCCTCTCCGATCATGGTGCATGCAAAGTAGGCATACATGAAGTCACACTCAGATAGTGGACCCTGCTGTTCACCCCCTAATAGGTTCCCCACACTATCCCAATGCTGAATGACCATGCAGATCCTAACACATCTGGCTATGAGAAAGCACAGCAGGAAGGACCAGCTTTGTAAGGCCAGTTTGGCACAATGCCTGAGACTAGCACACATCCCAGCAGCCACTCACATGACACAGCACAGCACAGCACCACCACACAAACATCACATGGGCCACCGCTGCCACAGGCCCTGTACACATGCGACCGCTCGCAGCCATAGACACCCTCCCCAAATACTCACCCCTGCCTTGCTGGCGATGCTCCTTCAGACGAGCATCCAGCTCCGGATGAGTCACTGCCAATATGCTGCCCATCAGTTGTGTTATGTTGCGCCGTGCCAAACACCCAGTGCACGGTAGCAGCCCCCATGTCATCTCTGCCACATTCTTTGCCAACTGGCTGATGCCGTCCCACCTCTTGTGGCAGTGGGTACGTTGTCGGTTGGATACCCCCAGGGCTCGCACCTTTGCTGCAATGGCCCTCCACACGGCCTTACGCTGCTGTACCTTGAGCTGCAGGTATGGGAGAAAAGAAGGGTAAATGACCAGTGACACAGTGTCATGTACCTACATCCATCAGTCCAGTAGCAAGACACAGACTCATGACCTACTGTAATCTCCCTCCAACCCAAACTGGGGGACACCTCACAAGGGCACTCTGCATGGGCCAAACAGATGTGATTGCATGCATACATGAGGGCCTAGAGGGTCCCTGATAATCTCACAAACATGCAGGATGACTGCACTGAACCCCCTCAGTGGTTTGCTGACATCACCAGTCCCATGCATGTCTGCCCACTACATACATCACATAACTACCCGTGCCTGTGTCTAGAAGCACTGTGTGCATGACTGGGCAGCATTAGAAGTATTTTTATAAATAGTATTTATTGTATAGGGTTAGGTGAATGCTTTTATGACAAATGTCGAATAAAGCTTTATAAATTGAAAATTGACTGGGCAGCATTCAATGAGCCTGTCCTGTAAACATATGTGTTTGTAATGTGTATGGCCTCGGGGCACATGGACTCACCAACAAAATAGCCATCTACAGAAGTGTGTTCGTGTAAAATTATACAGGGTTGAGATGGTGCATATCTTCTTTTCAGTGTGAATGAACTGGAGCAAGGACCATGTAAGTTCTGTGAATTTTTTTGTTTGGGTGGGCGGGCACTGGGCCTAGTCTGTGGGCTCACACTGAGTCGGACAACAGGGGCACACAGATACAATCACCCAAGCAATTTCTGTTGTGGCACCTACATGTCCAACATCATGTGGCTCTGTATGGCTGACAATGTAACACACTCCACTCACACATACAACTGCAAGAAGGGAAAACAGTGCCATTGGGACACAAACACTCCCTCGCCGTGGAGACAACTTGTTTGTCAGTGTATGACACAACCCCACACCCTCTAGCATATTCTGCAGCAGCACAACTACATGTCTGACACCCCCTACCCTACAGCTCCCTTCATGATGACTTTCCACTACATTGGCGCCACCATACTGCCTTGGGTACTGTGTCAGCACCTCGTCCACTATGACCTCCAGCTCCTTGCTTGTGAATGGACTGGCATGGATCTTCTCTGTCCTTGCCATCCCTGTGGAAATGGAACACCTGTGGTTGAAGTGAGCAGTGAGGGTTCCCAGGCAGCAGGCACTTGAGGCAGCAGCAGGAGAGGGTCCCAGGGATCAGGCACTTGAGGCAGCAGCAGGAGAGGGTCCCGGGCATCAGGCTCTGTGAGCAGTGGAAATGCAAGGCTCACTCCCATATATTTATAGCCCCATGGGGTTGTTTGTAAGGTGCAAAGTTGCAACAATTGGTTGTCCAGGTCAGCCTCATTCAAATCATCCAATGACCGCCTCTGCGGTGGCGGTGCACGCCTTCCACGATTTTCAAAACTGCATCATGCCACCGCTATCATTGCTCCCATTGGCTGTAGGCAATGCTCCATGGAGGTGATGCACCCCAGGTGCCAATGTGCGCTACCGCGATGGTGCATCTTTCAAACCCATCCAATGACCGCTTCCACGGTGGCGGAGCACGCCTTCCGCGATTTTCAAAACTGCATCATGCCCCCGCAATCATCGCTCCCATTGGCCCTGGCCATGCGGTAGCTACCGCGCTTTGGGTGGCGGAGCATGCCAACAGCCATCTACCCATGTCTCCATGCCAATGGCTACCGCACTTGTGAAGGGGGTGGTGCTGGTGTCACACCGCCGTGGCCAGGCGGCAGCTACCACGATTTGGGTGGCGGAGCATGCCCACAGCCATCTACCCATGTCTCCATGCCAATGGGTATCGCACTTGTGAAGGGGGTGGTGCTGGTGTCACACCGCCGTGGCCAGGCGGTAGCTACCGCGATTTGTGTGGTGGAGCATGCCCACAGCCATCTACCCATGTCTCCATGCCAATGGCTACGGCACTTGTGAAGGGGGTGGTGCTGGTGTCACACCCTTTGTGGCCAGGCGGTAGCTACCGCAATTTGGGTGGTGGAGCATGCACACAGCCATCTACCCATGTTTCCATGCCAATGGCTACTGCACTTGTGAAGGGGGGGTGCTGGTGTCACACCGCCATGGCCAGGCGGTAGCTACCGCGATTTTGGGCACATGCAATGGCAATGTCCATTACGAACACTTCATTAGTACACAGCAGCAACATGGTTAAGGGCACATCATTGTGCACACAATGCCATTATTCCATACAATCCACAGGTGGACGCACGTTATGTGTGACGCACATTGGTCTCTGGCCCCTGCCATGTCACTCATGCATTTGATGGTTGATGATGCTTGACAGTGTCAAGCTGCTGTCAATAATGTGTAACCAATCAATGTGTTGTGGGTCAGTGCTGACCTTGGCAAGGCTTGTCTCACTGTATGGTGTTGTTACTTACTTGTGCTTTCATATCAGCTCATGAACACAAGTGACAGTTTTCCAGCCACTGTGATCATTGGATTGTAGATGTGTGCCAAGTTCACATGATGCACAGAGGTGTGACAGGTACAGCAGATGGGTATGAAACAGTCATGGTAATTTTACACACATTGGTGGAGTGTATGGGATGAGGTGTGCACATGTGACATGTGGGGTTCACATTGACCTATGTGTTGTTTGGTATACTTGTGTATTGTAAATGGAGAGGTATGCCCTCTGTGTGTCTCAAATGTCCACCCATGTAAGCTGGGGGGCCAACTCATCTCTCATGGCAGTCTTTGTTTTTCCGTGACATCCTTAACGGGATGTGCTGTGGCCATCCCATGATGGTTGTCATTGACATGTGTCCATTTACATCTCAACTAGGAAGAGGGCTAATCTCATATGTCACGTGACAGTGCTGGAGGACATGGAGGATATAGCGATCATTTGCAAATTCCGCCTCGACAGACCAATACTGAAGACCCTTTGTTATCTGTTGGAGCCTCACCTGCAGCCTCGTCGCCACTACCCAACAGCATTTACACCCACATACAAAGTGTTGGCAGCCCTCCGCTTTTTTGAAACTGGTTCCTTCCAGGAGACCGTGGCCAGCGCTGCAGGGATGTCGCAACCCATGTTCACATCAATCAACAAAGGGCCTGATCAATCAGTACTACACCTAACTCTATAAATCCAGCAATGGAGTGGCACCTATACTTTATAACTCACTACCGGACCTAATTGAGTCCTTCAGCTGTGGTGTATTCCAATTGTAAAAAAGTACCTATACCATCATAGTCCACCCAACGTGCATAAATAAAGGTGTGAAGCGGAAAGGAAGCACCTCACTGTAGTAACACCAAGGGGACTTCTAGCTGGTACTCGTCAGCAAGTCCACTTATCATCATCGGTTACCACCTTTCCGTAAAGATAAGTGTGTGTGTCTTTAACCATTCAAAAACATGAAACCAAAACTATGAAAACTTAAAAGTGATACCATGCTTATAACATGTCTACCCAATGGACCCCATGAGGATCTAAACAAGCAATCCTCAACTAAAACTTGGTGAAGCTAACTCGCTGAAACTAACTTTATTTGGAGCTGCTAGCTTCCCAGATTAAAAATGGTTCCTTTCAAACCATAATCAATTAATCTCCGCCGACATGTTTTGTTGCCAAAGAAGAGTTTCGGGCAACTTCTTCAGGGCTGTTGGGGTTCTAATTCAGTGTCTCATGGTAGATTTACATCAAACCTATGATGGTATATGAACAACAAGAGAGTCATACGGAAAACCCGTACATGCATGAAATATGGGTTAGAGGCAATACAATAAAGCGCACTACGTCACACCCTCTACTTAATGTCTGTTTCCGCAATGCGCGCTTACCGCTACCGGAAACGTCTGGTTCCTACTCCAGTTCCACGGGGGTCTGGCTCAGCAGCTTGCATAAATACTGACCATCGCTCTGAAAGCTGCGCCCACCGCCAGGTTCTTGTGGCTAGGTTCGACTTTGGCGGCCATCTTTGAACAGGGTAGACTATTTAAAACTTCCTCATGCCTTTCGGCCATCTTAGAAGGGATAAACAATACACCTTCTAACATGTCATTTGATCATCTGCTTTTACAACCCTACTGTTGATTTCAATTAATAATGTATGTTTTGCTGTAAACTATTCTGTTTTCAGGCTGTGCAACATGTAAGCAAATATTCAAAGCTTATACCCAGGGTATAGAATGTAATCATGCCACTTTGGCGGCCATCTTTAAACAGGATAAATAATTTAAAACCTTTTGAAACCTTTCGGCCATCTTAAAAGGGTCGGATATCGCACCTTCTGACATGCCACTTGATCAATTACTATTATACCCTTATTTTAGATTTCAATTGGTAGTGTGGATTTTTGCAATATACTATTCTACTTTCAGGCTGTACAACATGCAAAAGGCCCCTACCCAGTGTTTAAAATGTCATTCTATCACAAAACTGCTGATGTAAAAGATAACCCCATAGGTTGGTCAAAGATCCCAGCTTAATAATTACTCATAAGTGTATGTTTAGAGGGTCATAATTTACAATTTCTTATTGTAGCACTTGAACAAATGTTCATTACCAACCAAATGGAGGCTTCAATAGTTACTTTCACCTCCAGTCGACTGTAACATTTCCAGAATACATGGACCAAAACCACTAGGTATTGGTAACCCAACAACCTGAGTACGGGGTGAGCTAAACAATACAAGCACTCACTGTAACTATAATCTTGTGCATGTATTCCATTCAATGGAATCATTTAATCCAAACCTATCCGCTTTCTCAGAAAAGTTCCATTTTGCCTCCTTTCTGGCCAAAATGGACTCAATATTGTGGGTTTCACCAATGACTCTTTCGAGGACAGTCCACCTTAGATCCCTGGGGTTATGCTGTTTTTCTTGATAATGCTGTACCAGTTTTGTTGTTAATTTCATTGCCTTGAGAGTACTCAGATGCTCCTGTACTCGGACCTTGACCTTCCTAGAGGTCAAACCAATATAATGTAGTCCACAACTGCATGTTAACCTGTAGATAACATTACTGGTATAGCAGTTACTAAAACTGTTAAGGTGCCACACTCTGCCACTTTCCAGTGTTACACTTTTAGTCATTGTTGTAAGACTACATACAGTACATCCCCCACACGGATAGTGCCCAGAGGGGAGGTTAGATGCTGTTGATGTCAGTATTGCACGGGTGTGTACCAATTTGTCCTTCAAGTTTGGGGCCCTTTTAAAAGTAAAACGTGGAGGGGGCTTCTTGTTAATACCAGTATCAAGAATGGACCAATGTTTCTGTATGATCTGTCTAACTTTGGTCGATAGTGGATCAAATGTGGTAACGACAGGGAGACAGTCCATTCTAGTCTTCAAATTCCTCTCCAGCAGAGCATCACGAGGAGTGTTAAGTGCTCGCTTACGTGCTTGTTTAATAGTTTTTATCGGATAGCCCCTAGCTTTCAACTTTACCACCAACTCATCCGATTGTTCCATGAACTTCTTGGCCGAGGAGCAATTGTGCCGGTATCTCAAAAACTGACCCACCGGGAGATTATCCCGGAGGGATCTAGGATGGTAAGAACGATAATGGAGCAAAGAATTTCTGTCGCTGGGCTTCTGGTGGACATTGGTAACCAACCCAAGTTCCGCAGCTGTAATGTCCACGTCCAGATAAACAGCAGTCGTCCTACTGTACGACCAAGTGAAGCGCAAACATCTGTCAGCTTGATTGAGCCAAGCAAAAAAATGACTGCAATAGATCTTCCGAGCCAGTCCAAATGCAAAGCACATCATCTATATATCGCCTCCAAAGAGAAATATTCTCTTTGAAGGAATTAGAAGTGTGATAGATGACATTCTCCTCAAACCGACCTACATAAATGCAGGCCAGACTTGGAGCAAAGGTTGCCCCCATTGAAGTCCCTGAAACCTGGAGGTATAATTGGTTCTGGTACTCAATTTTTTTTTTGTGAGGGCCAACTCAATGCATTTTAAAACAAAGGATTGTGTAGTATCGGAAAACCACTCCAATACCCCAAGAGCCCGCGCTACTGCCACCAGCGTGGCATCTTGGGGTATGCTGGTGTATAGTGACTCAAAATCAATCGTAACCAGAAATTGGTTACGAGGATCAAAAGATACTGTTTTTAGAATGTTCAATATATCTGTAGTGTCTTGCACATAGGAAGGCTGCGTCATCACAGATTCTCCAAGACAAAAATCCGAGAATTGTGACAAAGGCTCCAATACCGATTGAATGCCGGACACAATAGTCCTGCCAGGTGGAGGACGCTGGGGCTTGTGAATCTTCGGCAAGATGTAAAACAACGGTACTCTCAGTTTTTGATTCACTAAAAAATCAGCCTCCTTGTTGGTAATCCATTTTTTCCCCAGTGCATCTCCCACCATGGCCTTGATGGTACATTGTAAATCTTGTGTTGGGTCTCGCATCAAAGGATGATAATTAGTACGACATCCCAACAATCTAAGCACTTCAGCTTTATAGTCGCTGGTATTAAGCACTACTACTGCCCCGCCCTTATCGGCCTGTTTAATCTTAATGGATTTGTTGTCCTGTAAAGATTTAACAGCTGCCCAGTCATTCTTACTCATATTGTTAGAGCAAGTATTCTCCTGTGTCTGCTCTAGTGCCTCTATATCTTGTAGCACCAATCGTTCAAAAACAGCAACTTCAGGACCTACTGAAGAAGCTGGAGGACAAAAACCAGATGGACGGTGTAAGTTAGGCGAAAAGACTGGTGCTGAGCCAGGTGCTGAGGGATGTTCTTGCAGCCATGATGATATATAAGGATCGATACATACATTTCCCCGGGGGAGCTGAATTGGCCAGTTTGAAGGGAGACTTCCATCCACTTGAGAACATCCCCCATGTTGTTGGTGCCATCGATTGCACCCATGTTGGTCTTGTGCCACCACAGGCGAGTGAGCAAATTTTTAGGAATAGAAAACCTTATCACTCTATCAATGTGCAGGTGGTGTGCCTTGCAGACATGACCATATCAAATGTGTGTGCCAGATTTCCTGGCTCAGCCCATGACTCCTACATCCTGAGGAACAGCATTTTGCCCAGGCTGATGGCTAATCTGCTTCCCGAACGTGCTTGGATTGTGAGTGAGTATGCCTAGTGATATAGCGTGCTGTGTGTGTGACCTGCTGCACTCTCCCTGTGCAACATTGCAATGTGTTTGGCATTCACAGGTGACTCTGCATATCCCAGCCGTCCATGGCTGCTGAGCCCACTACGGAATCCTAGGACCCCAGCTGACGTCAGCTACAGTGAGGCCCATGGCAGGACACGTGGTGTCATTGAGAGGACTTTTGGATTGCTCAAGTCAAGATTCCGCTGCCTTGATAGGACTGGAGGTGCACTGTCATACTCACCTGGGAAGGTCTGCAAGATCATTGTGTCATGCTGTATGCTCCACAACATGGCCATTCACAAGGGGATTCCCTTTCTCCTGGATGATGGTGAGGACCCAAGGCCCCCGCCTGTTCAGGGCCCTGAGTCCAGTGATGAGCACAGTGGAGAGGCGGAAGGAGTTGACATGCGTCAACAGCTCATCACCCGCTACTTCACTTGAAGGTGGGTGACAAGGTACAACTTGTACATTGTCTGGTGTGATTGCTGTTTTTGTGAAGGGTTATGTACGGATGGTACAGACAGGCACATGTTAAGTCCCCTGTGTGTGGAAAAGTGTCAGTGACAATTTACATGTGAACATATGGAGTACTCTGTTTGGTGACACTTGTTGCACATTATGTTGTCTGCCAGTTGACTTCTGTGGATGTTTGGTGGTGTCTGTGATGCCACACTAACACCAGTGACTGTTGTTCTGTTGTGTCTCAGTAGGTGCCTCAAAAATATCCAGGCCTACATACTCTTTTGGATACATCATGGACATTTTGAACACTGTAAATATTGCACTAAAGACAAAGCTGCAACAATTGAAGTGTGTAAAGTGTTTTATTTACAAAGTTGACATGTGAGGGGTGCGGGCATATTTACATGAAGGTGGTGATGGAGCAGTGAGTTGACAGTCATGGTAAATGAGATGCAAGAGAAGACACCACATCAATGTGGTGACGCAGTCCAACAGACAGGTGCCATTCACAAGGCAGTATGGGGAAGGACAGTCCAAACAGTCAATGCAGTGGGGAAGAGGGTTGCCATCAGGGCGGGCTCCGTGACTGGCATGTGGCTGGTGCTTTCCCTCCAGAGACTCCTGGGCTCTTCTTTGGACGTCCCCCTGATCGCTTTGGTTGGAGTCGTGGTACAGGCCTCCCAACCCCAAACAAGCCTCCCAAGCAAGATGGCTACCTACCTGTTAGGTGAGGGTGAACAGTGCAATGGCTGACACATGCTCTTGGGTGGGTAGGCCTCCATACTGCTGGAGTGTGGCACAGGGGGCATGGTGGGAGTCGTGGTACAGGCCTCCCAACCCCAAATAAGCCTCCCAAGCAAGATTGGTACCTACCTGTTAGGTTGGGGTGAACAGTGCAATGGCTGACACATGCTCCTGGGTGGGGGAGGCCTCCATGCTGCTGGGGTTTGGGACGGGGGGCATGGTGGGAGTCGTGGTACAGGCATCCCACCCCCAAACAAGCCTCCCAAGCAAGATGGCTACCTATCTGTTAGGTGAGGGTGAACAGTACAATGGGTGACACATGCTCCTGGAGGGGGAGGCCTCTATCCTGCTCAGGTGTGTGACAGGGGGCATGGTGGGAGTCGTGGTACAGACCTCCCACTCCCAAACAAGCCTCCCAAGCAAGATGGCTACCTACCTGTTCGGTGAGGGTGAACAGTGCAATGGCTGACACATGCTCCTGGGTGGAGGAGGCCTCCATGCTGCTGGGGTGTGGGACAGGGGGCATGGTGGTAGTCGTGGTACAGGCCTCCCAAACCCAAACACCCTCACTGTGATGTTGGCTACCTACCCATTAGGTGAAGGTGAACAATGGTGTTTGGGTTGTGCAAGAAAGTACATATCAGTGTGTTGATTAACATTTGTTTGTACTTACCAGCCTCCACTCCCCCGGATACTCCTGTGAGACTCTCAGAATGTAGTATGGCAAGCACCTTCTCCTCCCATGGTGTGAATGTTTTCTGTGGGATGGGAGGGCCACTGCCAGTCCTGTTAGCCAGCTCCCAGTTCTTGCTCCTCCTCTCTTTGACAACCCTCTTGAGATCATGCCACCGCTTCATGATCTCCTTCTTAGATCGCGGGGTGGTCCCTACTGCATTGACCCTTTAACTATCCTTTCCCACATTTGTGTCTGTTTGACCAGGCTACCAAACAGTTGTGGTTCCACTCTCACTATCTCATTTACCATGACTGTCAACTCACTCTCTGTGAATTTGGGCATTTTCTGTGCTGCCATGGTGCGTGGTGTTTGAAGTGTTTGTGGGTGCAGGGGTGTGTGTGGTGGGTGTGGTGTTGATGTGTGAGGTGTGTTGTGTGGTGGGGGATTGTTGCTGCTGGTGTGATGGTGGTAGTGGTGGTGGTGTGGGTGTGTGTGCTGTGTTCTTTTGCCTCTCCTGTCAGATCTGGTGTATGCCCTTCTGTTCTGGAGTGTTGCAAAGGATTGTGGTCAGTAAAGGGGCTGGTTTTATACTCAGCTGTGTGGGTGTGCCCAAATGGGATTTTGCTGTCAGGTGTGTTGTGGGTGTTGTCCTGGGAATTGTAGTTTTTTTGTTGGCATTTGGTTTTTCATTGGTATGTGTTTTGTGTATTTGGAGGGCATGGCTACTTTGATTTGTGCAAAGTTCTGCATTGTTGCGGTGTTTTAGCATCGTCCGCCATGTTTTTCATGTCTTGTCCACTGCGGTTGCTATGCTGCAGCTCTTCCGCTGTCTCTCCCATTCACTCCTGTGTGCAACCGCGGCGGTCAGAAACAGCGGATCATACCACGGGACCATCGGGGGATATACTAATTTTCCGTGCGGTGTCACCGCTTTGCTTGCGGTGGGTTGTAGCTTTTCCGCAGCGTTTCCGACCGCCGCTGTCTGTTTTTGGACATCATCGCCCGCATCGGGCGGTTTTCGTTTTGCCTGCTACCACTGCGGTCGCTCTTTTTTTGCAGTGGATCCTAATTTGACTGCCGGTTTATCCGAGGGCCAGGCGGGGGGTAGTTTCCTGCCTCCATGGCGGTCGGGGTGGTTTTCCGACCGCTATCCTAATGGGGCCCTAAATCTATTACAGCCACACAGTGTGAGTGATTACTAAGGGGGGGCAAGATTTATGAAATATTCTTGTAATACCCGCCTGTGTTCTAAACTAAATCCCAGCATGGCAAATGTGACTATATTCAGGCAGGGGAAGACAAGATGCCCACTTCGATTAATGTTCACAACCATATACAATCATGGCAAACCTGTGAGAGTCCTGTTATATAAATTCATCTGCTGTATGGGGCATGACATCCGGTCCCCCCACCTCCACTGCTGCCCTTTGAAAGTCCGTTAAGGATGGGGGGTCCTCCGCTTGATTATCAAGTACGGACCCAGAGTGTGTGGGAGATTGAAGTGCTGCGTATGGTTCAGCGCTCTTCACCACTTGTGCTCTCTCCTCTGCCTGTGCCTTGGTGGGTCCCTGCAGGCAGCACCTGAGACGCTGTCTACAACATTTTTTGTCTGCCATAGCCCTTGGGGATGGAGGATGAGTCTTTAAAGTTCATCAGACCATTTTGTTCTATCCATTCCCATGCGGCCTCTGGTGTAGTGCAGAAGGTGGTCTTGTCGCAGTGCTGAATCCTCGGGGTGGCCGCGAATTGCAGTGTATACTTTACATTGTGTTCCTGCAGGCTTTTCTTTATTGTGAGGAAGGAAGATCTGGGCTGCTGTACTGTAAGGGTGTAATCTGGGTAGATGTGGATCGCAGCATTTGCGACTGCCCATGGACCGCGTGCTCTTGTAACCTGCTAGATGTGGTCCCTGTCACTGTAGCTAAAGAGACTGGCTACCACCGGGCGCGGTGAGGCCCCTGGGCAGAGAGGATCCCTGGATACCCTATGGGCTCTTTCCACTGAGAAGAACCTGAACTGCTTGCCTTGCAAAATTATGTCAGCGAACCATTTTACTAGGAACAGATCCATACACTGGCCCTCCGCTTGCTCCGGAAGACCCACTATGCAGACGTTATTTTTCCGCGATCTTCCCTACTGGTCTTCTACTTGATCACGTAAGTATTCCACCTCCTACTGTAGTGTCTTGAGTCTTTCTTCTGTCCCATGTACCTTGGGTCTCAGGGATGCCAAAGTTGATTCTGAGTTTTCTACTCGTTCTTTCAGGCATTTTTGATCTTCCTGCAAAAGTCCAACCTCTATACAGACTTAATCTATTTTGGGGCCCAAGGTCGTTTTAATGTCCAATATAGCTGCCATGATTGTGTCAAATCTGTGTCTAACTCTCGAACAAGGCCTTGACAACCGTACCAATATGTAAAAACACCACACGTAATTACAACACATAACTAAGCCAAATTCGAACAACTAACTTATAACAACACTAAATAGTATCAAAATAATCTCAAAATTAATATAAAACACACCTAAAACATATAAAGCAAACCTAACCTTTAGCAACGTGAAATGTCTCTCAACCGCAAGCTTCTCTTCAACCCAAATGACACAAAACGACCTAATGGGGTTACAAAATAAAAGACCGAAAACATAATAAATAGGTTAACATAAAAAAGATATAATTTAATTTATTTAAATGTTACTTGACACGGAAAAAATATAATACTATGTCAATAAAATTGTACTAATTTTTGTATTATTATTAAACTATGGGGTCCATTAGGATGTCGGGCGGTGGCACTACCGCGGTGCTGGCGGGGATGAAAACGCCTTTTTCCACCCATGTACAGCTGAAGCCAGGTCCGCCATATTAGTATAGTAAAACATAGCTCATTTCCCATCCGACACGGAGCGACGCGCATCGCCATCAAAGTGCGCCCGCCACCGTGGCGGTGGGAGCCAACCGAGACTCACCGCTGTGCCGAATGACGTCCGCACCGCTCCACAAATTAGGATGGCCCAAACAGGCAGGCGCACCGCTGCGGAGACACTGCATAACCAGTAACTGAGCTCAGCAACACAGGGTTAATTAGTTATCAGAGAAATAGCAGGGCGCTCTGCCTATAGTATACGCAAAAAGTGTGTAATTCAAAAAGGTTTCTGTGGTGCAACTGGCGAGCCGGAAAACCCTCTGACCGCTCAACATTGTGTCTATCAAAAGACACACAAATAGCTAATACAGAAAATGCCTACTGCATAACGAGACCCGTCGGAAAGACGATAGTGAAGCATCATAGCCGAGACCCGGCCATGAACGCCATGGACCCAGCCCTCCACATGCATCCGGTTATGTACCTGCTACTGCACTACCATCAACAGGACAGCCGTGGACGACGCCGCAGGTACGCAAATACACCAATACAACACACAACACCCGGCAATACACAGGGTTCAACTCCACCACAGACACCCTGCTGGGGGTCACAACACATCCACAAGGGCACCCCTATATTACCCACCTGCCAACAAGTCACCCCTCTGCATCCGGGACACACATCGACCGTGAACTAGCAGCAATGTCCCGCTCCCGGTCACGTCACCGCCGCGGTCAACACATGCGCACAATGCAGAAGACAGGGCCGCTACAAAGCATGGGCAAGGCACTGACACCACAGGGATACACCACCCCCCACCCCCCACTACACATCAACACACACCATCAAGTCACATGCCATGTGCCCATCCTGTACATCCCCATGCACATCACAAGCACAGGTACAAGCAAGCACAATACACACCAAGCACCACACAACAGACAACCAGGGAGTCAGCCACTGCTGGAGTAGCTGACAAGGAACACACTACACCAGTGCCACACACACTCAAGGCTGACAATACTTCCCAGCACATACACACAACCTTGGTGTAACCACAAACAGAACACACACACAGGGTTGCCAGAACAGATGCCTGCACAAAACTATACACAAACACCACAGGACATCAGGAGATGCACACCAGGCAATGCCAAGCACACAGACACACAACACTGTATACACAACAGGCAGTGTGTGCACGACAAGCACAACAGATATACACAGACATGACTGGCGCAACCATAACACACACCACAAAGCAGCACAGCACAAAAACAACAGCACACCCATGAAGTGAAGCTACACCACAGCCAACACACAGACACCCAACACAACAACAACAGGATGCACCACTCTGGGATACAACAGCACACACAGCAATACCAGAGCACTGGGCAGCACACACAGCTCAAGTGCACAAGGTCAAGCAAAACTGATGAATACTACAAGAACATCACACAGAAAACAATGTAGCCATGTCCAGAGTTGAACAGCACACTTGGCCCAAAACCTCCACCACAAGGCACAGACTCACAAATGAAGAGATGGGGAGGCACATACACATGGAAACAAAGGGGACAGCTGACATCGAAATCAACTGATTTGTATGTCAGTATCAGACATGTGAGGTGTGTCCAACACACAAATATAGTCAATGCAAACCCACAATGCCTACACACAAGTGGCTCACATAGGGGATGGCATCACACCTCACACAATACCTCACAGGAGGAGAAAAGGCACCATGTGCCTGCAGTGCTAGAGAAAGTCACACACAATGCCAGTGATGACCAACAGGGTCGCACAGTCCACACAAACACACACAACACACATTGATAATCAAACAAACACAACACTGATGTGCAAGTTACACACTTTGCACACACATAAGTGACAAATACAACAAGGAGGTGTCACACAGAACTTTCCTGGACATACCGACACACTGCACAGTGCACAAAAGACAACTCACACAAAAGCATCAAACCATTTACACAGGGCAGGGCAATGAAACCCCCAGGCACACAACTCCTGGCCGACACATGTGTGTCTATCCCAATCCAGGGGCACACACACATACACAACAACTACAAAATCACACCCTTCACTCTGCACACCTCCTCACCACCCAAGAGCACACATCACATGTATGCCAGGGGACCAGGACTACGGGCCAACACAGGATATCCATACACATACACCGCTGGGCATATATACAGGAATAACACATATACATCATGACAGTGCACAGCCAGAATGCTAACCTGTGCACAGCATCACACCCTGTGCTGGCAGTGTACCCCAAACTGACATGGCAACCACGTAGCCAACAACACAACACTCAAAACATAACAGCATGACAGCTAAAAGAGTCAACACAGGTAACACAAGTAACAGTGTCAGAATGGACTGAAGCCCCTGTCACCCCGTCTATAAATGTGATGCAGACAAAGAGCCTTGCAATGTCGAATTGATACATAGAGCATGGGGCCAGGTCAACTAAATGCACACACAAAAAGAACTTTAATCAGCAAGGACACCGACAAAAGACACAACAGGAGTAACTGTATATATTCACATATTGCACAGATGTGAAAGTATAACAACTGTACACAACATTAAGGTACAAAAAGCAGATCAAAATCAAGATATCCTGCACAGGCAAAGTACAAACAGAAACAGGAAGGCCAGTGTCCATGGCACAGGTGAGAGTACAACACAGCAGAGCAACAGGGTCAGTGTCCATGGCACAGGTGAGACTCCAACACAGCAGAGCAACAGGGTCAGTGTCCATGGCAGGTGAGCCAGCAACTACAAGAGAGGCTGCACAGGGGAGACTCCAACACAGCAGAGCAACAGGGTCAGTGTCTATGGCACGGGTGAGAGTACAACACTGCAGAGCCACAGGGTCAATGTCCATGGCACAGGTGAGAATATAACACAGCAGAGCAACAGGGTCAGTGTCCATGGCAGGTGGGCCAGCAAGTACATGAGAGGCTGCACAGGGGAGACTCCAACACAGCAGAGCAACAGGGTCAGTGTCCATGGCACAGGTGAGAGTACAACACAGCAGAGCAACAGAGTCAGTGTCCATGGCACAGGTGAGAGTACAACACAGCAGAGCAACAGGGTCAGTGTCCATGGCACAGGTGAGACTCCAACACAGCAGACCAACAGGGTCAGTGTCCATCGCAGGTGGGCCAGCAAGTACATGAGAGGCTGCACAGGGGAGACTCCAACACAGCAGAGCAACAGGGTCAGTGTCCATGGCACAGGGGAGACTCCAACACAGCAGAGCAACAGGGTCAGTGTCCCTGGCAGGTGGGCCAGCAAGTACATGAGAGGCTGCACAGGCAAGGCCAGAACAGCAGTGAACGACAAGGCCAGTGGGCAGGGACAAGTACAGTCAGGGCATGAGAGGCTGCACAGTGAGTGTATATGGCTGTACCCTTTCATGGCCAGCAACACAACCAGGTGTGAAACGATGGTCAGGACTAGCACACCTCTATGAGAGACAGGTGTATGAGGGGGACTAACACTCACATCTGGCTGTCAGGTTGACTTGGAGCTGGCTGTGTTTTGGGCTCAGCAGGAACACCTGACTGGGGAGACAGGGAAACAAGTGATGTAGGGCAATCAGTCATCTGGCAAGCTGAAGGGCTGCTTTGACCAGGTGGTATAGTAGCACATTGAGGTGGAGTCATGCAGACCTGGGACACAGTGTGGGTGGGAGAGGTTGGGGGGTTGCCCTTCCACTTTTTGGGAATACGAAATGGCTTCCCTGTCTTGGGGTTAATGGGAACAGGTGATGACACAACAGGTACACACACCGAATGGCCCACATCTGGTTCAGACACTGGCACTCCCTCTGGTTATGTGCTGGATCCTGCAGGATGCTTTGTCTGGCTACTCCTGTGGACCACCTTACCCTGCTTGCCAGGTGTTCCACTTACAGTGTCTTCCTTTGCTTGTCTGCTAGGTGTCCCACTTACAGTGTCCTCCTTTGCTTGTCTGCTAGGTGTCCCACTTACAGTGCCCTCCTTTGCTTGTCTGCTAGGTGTCCCACTTACAGTGCCCTCCTTTGCTTGTCTGCTATTTGTCCCACTTAGAGCGCCCTCCTTTGCCTCTTTGCCTGGGATGGCACCTACAGTGCCCTCCTCCACCTGCTACACTGGGTTTGGAATTGGAGTTGATGTTGTGCGGGTAAGTGGGCCTGTGCCCTTCCTAGGTATACCCTTGCTATACAACACCTCCTCAGTGAACACATACAGTGCATGCCTATCTCTAAGTGAAGTTTTAGGGACAGGAGAGTCCTTTGCTGGAGATGCTTCAGAGGTTTGTGAGGCTGATATCTGCCTCATTGCTTTATCGGCCTTGGTCTTCCTTGACAGGCTCTTGTCTATGCATTCTGGGCTGGCTCTGCTGTTCTGGGGGGATGGTGTCTGTGGGCGGGACCGCTAGGCGTGTGTCTGCTTTGTGCTCCTTGTGCTGTATCGGCTCTGAGATGCATGTGAACCATGGTCACTATCCTCTGATGTGGCCACTGACTGGGGGGTGGACAAAGGCACCTAAACAGGAATGTGAGGATGTGCCTGTTGAAGGGCAGACGTCACTGCGGCTGACAAACCCTGGACTGTACGGTGGAGCCCACCCACTTCAGAGTTTATGCCCTCCATGTAGGCAACCACCTGCCCCACTTTTTTATCATGGTCGCTGAAAGCATTGAGCAGGGCGGTCTGGCCCACAAAAAGCTGGCGCAGGAGCTCTACACACTCAGCATTGATGGCAGCTGGGGGGACAGGTGCTGGCTCAGCGGTGCAAGGTGTGAATGTAACACGTCCCCTTTTACGGACACGGGCAGCACCAGAGGAAGTGGATGGGAGGCTGGGCACTGGCCGTTGAGTCGCAGGTGATGTAGCAGACTCCCCATCCCCTGTGCCTGACAACATGGATGCATCACCACTTGCATCAGATGATGAAGTACTCTGTGTCTCTGCCACGGATTCCTCCTGCATACTGCTGTCCCCTTCAGATGCGCTGGTGAGCTTTGTGTCACTGGTCTCCGGTGCAGCTGTAGTGCTACTCTCCCCTCCACTGGTTTCCAACTCCGGTTCCTCCGTGCACACTGGCGAATCTGCATGTGAGTAAAGGTATGAGAGAAGACCCCACTAATCTGCATGTGAGACAGATGCAGGGTTGTATAAATTACATCATCATGACCAAGCTAATTAAAGTATGCATACAGGGAATTCACAAATCAGCATGCTGACCACCACACCCGGCATTAACATTGCAGCAACACACTACATACACTACAACAGTGCCTGCAACACTGACTACCTGCCATGACTGAGCCATGTTGAGGCCATACAGCACAACACCTTGCCAGTGGATGAACTGTACCACACACAACTTCACATGCTCACAACTATCATGCACCAAAACTCAGTGACATTGACATGCCCTCAGGGAACCAGATGGGAAAACACACAAACCTATTAGGACAAGACAGGCCACAATGCCAAGTAGTTTGAGTGAAGGTCTATAGCTAAGTCAGTCAGACATTTGACAACAAATACATGAAAGGTTCTAGGTTGATAAGGTAATTATCTAAATAAATATATCCCAAACATATGAGACCTGTCACACATAAGTGATAGAAAAAATATATTGATTTTATTGTTAGTATTATTTCATAGTTATAAGAATATAGTGAATCATAACTCTCTGTATTAACTCATTTTGTGCAAAGATTCATATTTTTTGTAAACATTCATATATATTAAAAATATTCAGGGTAGCATGAAACTCATTTAGATGGAGGCAGCGATAGATGAAAACTATGCGCGTTTCGGCATGTGGGCCTTCATCAGGATACCGTCTATTGCACTGAGTAAGATTAGGCAGGTATGAGTAGATAGTTCTGAAGGATGATGGAACCAATACAAGGTGTGTAGATTGCACCTGTTAAGGCTGAATGTATCCACGAGGTATGGGTAATTCCCAAGACAGAATGCTGATAATGTCAACAGAATATGTAGCCCTTCTGGTCTGTCTGCAATCGCGTCGGAGCCAATAAGTCCACATTACTAGAACGATAACTTCAAGTGAGCTGAATACGACCTTTAAATGCTGCGTGCAGGGATGCCTAATATCTGATAGTGAATAAAAATAACAAGCATAGTATGGGGTTCAGTCGACAATGGCCTCGGTTAGAGCGCCAGGCCATGAGCGAGTACTATGTAGGGAGACACCTAATATTGATAGGAGATGCACCATTCAAAGAGTTCTATCAATGTATACTTCAATTAGATGAGTAAAAAATGCCATCCGCCATGGGACACTTTGTCTGAATCTAGATGAAAGATCACCGTAACGGGGGTTCTGTCACCCGAGGCCGCGGAGCAGAGTTTCAGATACGCACCATAGGGCAATGCCAAGTAGGCCATACTAAGCAACATGTGCCACTTAGGGGCACCTTGTAGTCAGACGTGTGAGCCTCAACACTCATGGTGCATGAAAAGTAGGAATACATGAACTCACACTCAGATAGTGGACCCTTCTGTCCACCCCCTAATACATTTCCCACACCATCACAATGCAGAATGACCATGTGTATCCCAACACACCAGGCTATGATAAAGCACAGCATGGATGATCAACCTTTACATGAGCTGTTAGGCCTGACACTAGCACACATCCATGCAGCCACTCACATGACACATCACTGCACCACACCGTAAACATTCAATGGCACACCGCTGCAACTGGCTCTGTACACATGCATTGGCTCACAGGCAAAGTCACCCTCGCCAAATACTCACCCCTGCCTTGCTGCCTATGCTCCTTCAGAAGTGCATCCAACTCCGGATTAGTCACTGCCAATATGCGGTACATCAGTGGAGGTAAGTTTCGCCGTGCCAGACGCCCAGTGCGTGGTAGCAGGCCCAAGGTCATCTCGGCCACAATTTTTGCCAGCCGGCTGATGTCGTCCCACCTTTTGTGGCAGTGTGTTTGTCGTCTGTTGGATGCCCCCAGGGCCCGTACCTTGGCAGCAATGGCCCTCCACACGGCCTTATGCTTGTGTACCTTGAGATGCAGGTATGAGAGAAAAATAGGGTAAGTTGCCAGTTGCACAGTGTTATGTTTCCACATCTAATACTACAGTAGCATCATGCAGAGTCTCGACCGATTGGAATCCCACAAATACCCAAACTGGGGGACACCGCACAAGGGCACTCTGCATGGGCCAAATAGTCATCATAGCATGCAAACATGAGGGCGTACAGGCTACATGCCAAAAACACACACACATGCAGGGTGAGTGCAATGAAAGCCCTCTCTGTGTCGCACACATCACCAGTCCTATGTATGTATGACCCCCCCCGCCCAACAGCACACTCAATGATAACATACCACTACATTGGGGCCACCATACAGCCTCGGGTACTGTGCCAGCACCTTGTCCACTAGCACCCTCAGCTCCTCGCTTGTGAATGGGCTCGCACAAATCTTCTCTGTTCTTGCCATCCCTGTGGACATGTGATTCCTGTGGTTGAAGTGAGTGTTGATGAGTCCCAGGCGGCAGGCACTTCAGGCAGCAGCAGGAGATGGTCCCAGGCAGCAGTAGGAGAGGGTTCCAGGCAGCAGCAGGAGAGGGTCTCAGGCAGCAGCAGGAGAGAGTCCCAGGCAGCAGTCACTTCAGGCAGCAGCAGGAGAGGGTCCCTTACAGCAGGCTCTGTGAGCAGTGGAAATGTTGGGCTCACTCCCACAGATTTATAGCCCCATGGGCTCGTTTGTGAGGTGCAAAGCTGCAATTATTGGTTGTCCAGGTCTGCCTCATTCAAACCCATCCAATGACCTGCTCCGCGGTGATGGAGCACGACTTCCGCGATTTTCAAACCTGCATTATGCCACCGCAATCGTTGCTCCCATTGGCTGCAGGCAGTGCCCCATGGCGGTGAAGCACCGCCGCGGACAGGCGGTATGAACCGCCATATGTGTGGTGCAGCATGCCCACCACCAGCAACCCATGCCAATAGCTACCGTACTTGTGAACGGGGGTGGTGCTGGCATCACACCGCCGCGGACAGGCGGTAGCTGGACACCAGCACCACCCCCGTCCACAAGTGCAGTGGCTATTGGCATGGGTTGCTGGCGGTGGGTCTGCTGCACCACACATATGGCGGTCGATACCGCCTGTCCGCGGCGGTGTGATGCTAGCACCAGCCCCGGCTACAAGTGCGGTGGCTATTGGCATGGGTTGCTGGCGGTAGGCATGCTGTGCCACACATATGGAGGTCAATACCGCCTGTCCACGGCGTTGTGATGCCAGCACCACCCCATTCACAAGTGCGGTGGCTAGATACCACCATATGTGTGGCGCAGCATGCCCACCGCCAGCAACCCATGCCAATAGCCACCGCACTTGTGGTCGGGGTGGTGCTGGCATCACACCGCCACGGACAGGCGGTAGCTGGACACCAGCACCACCCCCGTCCACAAGTGCAGTGCCTATTGGCATGGGTTGCTGGTGGTGGGTCTGCTGAGCCACACATATGGCGGTCGATACCGCCTGTCCACGGCGGTGTGACGCCAGCAACACCCCCGTCTACAAGTGCAGTGGCTATTGGCATGGGTTGATGGCGGTCGGCATGCTGTGCCACACATATGGCACTCAATACCGCCTGTCCACGGCGGTGTGATGCCAGCACCACCCCCATCCAAAAGTGCGGTGGCTAGATACCACCATATGTGTGGTGCAGCATGCCCACCACCAGCAACCCATGCCAATAGCCACCGCACTTGTGGTCGGGGGTGGTGCTGGCGTTACACCGCCGTGGACAGGCGGTAGTTGCCCAAATTTGGTCACATGCAATGGGAACTTGAACTGTGAACTCTGCATCAGTACACAGCAGCAACAGGTTTAGTGGCACATCATTGTACACACAATTGGATCTCTTGGTATCAGGCACAGGTGGTTGCATGCTATGTGTGACACACATTGCTCTGTGTGCCTGCATTGTCACTGATGCATTTGATGGTTGATGATGGCTGACAGTATTAAGCAGGTCTTAATGATGTGTAACCAAGCACTGTGTTGTGGGTGTGTGCTGACCTTGGCAAGGCTTGTCTCACTGTATGGTGTTGTTCCATACTTGTGCTACCATATCAGCCCATGCACACAAGTTTGACATCTACTGTGATCATTGTGCTCTTGATGTGCGCCAGCTTCACATGATGCATTGAGGTGTGACAGGTAAAGCAGATGTGTGTGAAGCATTCATGGTCATCTCACACACTTTTGTGGACGTTACTGGATGAGTCATGCACATGTGGAATGTCCAGTTCAAGAACTGTGCTTTTTACATTGATATTCTGTTATGTCTGTGGGACATTTTTCAGGTAAATGGATTGGTGTGTCCCCAATTTGAAAATATGTAACCTTGTGTGTCACGCGTCTCACATGGAATTTATAATGTATTGAGTAACATGACCCACGGTATGTGCTGGGTCAACTTCTTGATGGTTGTCATCGACATGTGTCCATGTACATCACACCTAGGAGGAGGCCAAATCTCATACTCCACCTGACAGTGCTGGGGGACATGGAGGATATTGCGATAGTACGTAAATTCCGCCTCGACAGGGTGAGCCTCAAGACCCTTTGTGACCAGTTGGAGCCCCACCTGCAGCCTGGTCGCCAGTACACAACTGCCTTCACACCCACATACAAGGTGATGGCAGCCCTCCACTTTTTTGCTACTGGTTCCTTACAGGATACTGTGGCTGCCGCTGCAGGGATGCCGCAACCCATGTTCAGCATGGTGCTGCGGGATGTTCTTGCAGCCATGATGTTATTTAAAAATCAATACATACATTTCCCCAGGGGAGCTGAATTGCCAGGAGTGAAGGGTGACTTCTATGCCCTTGGGCACATACCACATGTAGTAGGTGCTATCGATTGCACCCATGTAGGTCTGGTGGTGCCAGAGGCCACTGAGCATATTTTTCGGAATCTGAAACATTATCACTCTATAAATGTGCAGGTGGTGTGCCTTGCGGACATGACGATCTCGCAGGTGTGTGCAAAATTCCCCGGCTCTGTCCATGATTCCTACGTCATGAGGAACAGCATGGTGCCCTGTATGGTGGCTAACCTGCATCCCGATCGTGCTTGCATTGTGGGTAAGTATGACCTGTGATATGGCGTAAGGTGTGTTTGTGAAATGATGCACTCAGCCTGTGCGACAGTGCAATGTGTGTTTTTATTTTCTAGGTGACTCAGCATATTCCAGTCGACCCTGGCTGCTGAGTCCAGTGCGAAATCCCAGGACCCCTGCTGACGTCAGGTACAATGAGGCACATGGCAGGACCCAACGTGTCATTGAGCAGACTTTTGGGCTACTCAAGTCAAGATTCCGCTGCTTTGACCGGACTGGAGGACCACTGGCATACTCGCCTGGGAAGGTCTGCAAGATCGTTGTGTTATGCTGTATGCTGCACAATTTGGCCATTCACAAGAGGATTCCCCTGCTCCTGGATGATGGACAGGAACCAAGGCCCGCACCTGGCCAAGGACCTGAGTCCAGTGATGAGGACAGTGGAGAGGAGGAGGAAGGAGTTAACATTCGTCAACAGCTCATCAACCGCTACTTCACTTGAAGGTGTGTACAGATGTTGAACTTGTACATTATCTGTTGTGGTGGTTGTTGTTGTGCAGGGCTATCTGCGGATGGTAGACACAGGCACACGTTCAGTCACCTGTGTGTTTTAAATGTGACATTGATGTTCCATATGGGGACATGTGCTTGACTCTATTTGTACACACCTGCAGACCATTGTTTTGTATGCCAGTAGTCTCTTGTGTATGTTTTGTGTAGTGTTCTGTCTGTGATGCCACAATGACACCAGTGACTGTTGTTCCGTTGTGTCTCCCTAGGTGCTTCAGAATGATCCTGCCCTACATACTGTACATCTTTTGGACACATCATGGACATTGTCAACACTGTAAATATTGCACTAAAAACGATACAGCACAAGATCTGGTGCGTCAGGTTTTTTATTTGCAAAGTGGACATGTGAGGGGTGCGGGAATATTTACATGAAGGTGGTGAATGGGCAGTGATTTGACAGTAATGGTAGATGAGATGCAAGAGTAGACACCTCATGGATGTGGTGACCCAGTCCAACAGACAAGTGCCATTGCCAAGGAAATGTGGGGAAGAACAGTCCAAACAGTCAATGCAGTGGGAAAGAGGGTTGCCATCAGGGCTGGCTCCGTGACTGGCGTGTGGCAGGTGCTTTGCCTCTGGAGACTCCCATGCTCTACCTTGGATGCCCCCTTGATCTTTTTGACGGTGGGGGGCCTGCTGAATGGCCAACGGCATCAGAGGACTCGCCCCTCTCTGTTGGCGCAGGGGAGGATGGTGCACTGTCATCCTGTGGCACAACAGGAGGGGGCAGAGATGTTGGTTGGGACACAGGCCTGTCCCTCTGAAACGCCACTTGCTGGGCCATGAGGTCCACCATTTGACCTATACGTCTGTCAATGGACCTCATCAGCAGGATGAGTTCACTTAAAAGTTCGTCCAAGCGGCCACTTTGTCCCTGGATCTGTTCATATGCACCGATGACTCTGGTGAAGTGGTCCAGGGATGGTCTGCCAACCTCCTGATATCTGGGGGGACCCTGGCCCTCCCACCTGCCCTACTGCCAAGGACCTGTTGCCTCACCACGGTGTCTCCTCTCACACTCTCCCTGCCCTCCACAGTTGGTGGTGTGTCCTGGTCATCCCCTTGGACATGTGAGGGGTGTGGGAATATTTACATGAAGGTGGTGAATGGGCAGTGATTTGACAGTAATGGTAGATGAGATGCAAGAGTAGACACCTCATGGATGTGGTGACCCAGTCCAACAGACAAGTGCCATTGCCAAGGAAATGTGGGGAAGAACAGTCCAAACAGTCAATGCAGTGGGAAAGAGGGTTGCCATCAGGGCTGTCTCCGTGACTGGCGTGTGGCAGGTGCTTTGCCTCTGGAGACTCCCATGCTCTACCTTGGATGCCCCCTTGATCTTTTTGACGGTGGGGGGCCTGCTGAATGGCCAACGGCATCAGAGGACTCGCCCCTCTCTGTTGGCGCAGGGGAGGATGGTGCACTGTCATCTTGTGGCACAACAGGAGGGGGCAGAGATGTTGGTTGGGACACAGGCCTGTCCCTCTGAAACGCCACTTGCTGGGCCATGAGGTCCACCATTTGACCTATACGTCTGTCGATGGACCTCATCAGCAGGATGAGTTCACTTAAAAGTTTGTCCAAGCGGCCACTTTGTCCCTGGATCTGTTCATATGCACCAATGACTCTGGTGAAGTGGTCCAGGGATGGTGTGTCAACCTCCTGATGTCTGGGGGGACCCTGGCCCTCCCACCTGCCCTACTGCCAAGGACCTGTTGCCTCACCACGGTGTCTCCTCTCACACTCTCCCTGCCCTCCACAGTTGGTGGTGTGTCCTGGTCATCCCCTTGGACAGGGAGGATGCTGGTGGTGGTGTCCGAGGTGGCAGCGGTGGAGGCACATGCCGTGACTGCAGGGGTCTGCTGTGCAGGTGTTGGTGCAGCAGACGTGGTGGTAGGGAGGATGGGGTCCTGGGCCAGGTTGGGCCTTGGCACACCAGATGGGCCGGCCTGGAGCTCATCGCCCAAACTGTCCTGGGAGTCTACATCCGAGAGTCCATGTACCGGGGGTGGAAACTGTCTCTGCTAGTTGATGTTGTCCGCAGCAGCAAGATCTTCATCACCTGGGGATTATATGCAAAATGGTCAGTGTTGGTCGATGTGCAGGGATTGTGTTAGCTGCATGTCATCTGCTGTCTGTACACTACACAAATGAGACAACTTTTGTATTCTTGTTACAGGCAATACTGGCTGTTATTACGTGGTGCATGCCAACATCATGAACTCATACATGTTCTGTGTCAATGCATTGCATGCAATTGGTGCCCTGTGTAGTGTTGCAGGTCTCCCAGACAGAAACAGCTAGAGCTGTGAGGATGGCCTCCTACCTGTGAGTCTGTTTAATGAACAGTACAATGGCTGACACATGCTCCTGGGTGGGGGAGGCCTCCATAATGCTGGGGTGTGGGACAGGGGGCATGCTGGGGGTAGTGTTAAATTATTAAGGCAACAGTGGTCCCTTACAAGCATTAATACACAAACAATGAATATAGATGTAGTCGCTTCTATATTGCAAATGACATACACAGCTGGGCAGTGGTCTAGTATTTACTTGTCAAGCAATGTTCAGCACAATTCACAAACAATATACAAGGCAGGGCACAAGCCTGTGCCCAGCTTATCACACAATTAGACAAGAGGGACAAGTGAAGGAGAACAACACAAAAGGGCTTATAGGCAAAAGCTTAGCATTCTGTTAACTTTTTTAATTGCACTGTTACAATTGTAGAAAAGAACAATATTAACACCTTTACACTTTTTAAAGGGCATATAGATTTTTTCATGTGTATAAGGTGTACATAATTGTCGACGGTGTTTCGATCCGTTTACCACATTACACGGATCATCATCAGGACATGTAACAGATGCCTAAATGTAAAAAGCCTCATTTGCCTAATGGGAGGATAGGGAAGGGAAATGCCAGAAAACAAAAGTAAGGAAAGTACCGCATCTAAGAACATACACAACGTTAAAATTGGTAGGCATGCACTCTGTGAAGTTAACATACGAGTGCAGTTGGGCTGATCCAAAAGCCTCCATGTAAGAAGCCTAAACAGGAGGATCGCAGGTCGTGGGAGAAACATTCGGTGCAAGTGGAAGAAGGAAATAACCAGGATGATAATGGGAGGGACAAAATTAAAAAAGTGGGGATGGCAGGGTGGATAATCGTACCAAGGCTTAGTAATAAAGAGCCAGGAGTGCCCCAGCAGCAGCCCAAGTTTAGAGGCCCGGTAGAGGGGGTAACCAAGCATACTGCCGGTAAAGGATTTTTCAGACTCTCCCTTTGCCTCGACCCCGTTGGCTTTCAGATGGTAAGCCCCACATTTTCCGTCACCCTGTTGGCCAAATCTCCCCGCTGTTAGGTATCCTTTACCGACAGTATGCTTGGTTACCCCCTCTACCGGGCCTCTAAACTTGGACTGCTGCTGGGGCACTCCTGGCTCTTTATTACTAAGCCTTGGTACGATTACCCACCCTGCCATCCCCCCTTTCTGGTATTTTCCTTCCCTTTCCTCCCATTAGGCAAATGAGGCTTTTTACAATTAGGCATCTATTATATGTCCTGGTTATGATCCGTGTAATGTGGTAAATGGATCGAAACGCCGTCGACAATTATGTACACCTTATACACATGAAAAAATCTATATGCCCTTTAAAAAGTGTAAAGGTGTTAGTATTGTTCTGTTCTACAATCGTAACTGTGCAATTAACAAGTTAACAGAACACTAAGGGCTCCATTATGATGTTGAGCGGATCACCACCGCCATGGTGGCGGTGGCTATCCGCCCGACAGAAATGCCCGCCCGCCACCCTTTTCCACCCGCCACATTACAATGGCGGGGGGACCGCAGCGGTTGCAAAGACCGCCCGCCACTTTTCCGCCCCGGTCGCCTTGCGGCCGGAGCGGAAAAGGTTTCATATGGTGGCGGTGCTTATCAGACACCGCCAGCCATATTTGCATGTGTGGTCATAGGTGCCTTTCCACAGCGGCAATCCCGCCACAGAAAGGCAGGCGGTCGTTGCCATTGGGGCCCCTGCGGGCCCCCATGTTGAAGGCCGAGGTGGGGGGGCACAGGGGGGTACCTATGGTACCCCCCTTCATTTGCATATACAAAGCGGCAGGCACCGCGCGGTGCCTGCCGCTTTGCATATGCAAATGTGAAAATGCATTTTTTGCATTGTGGCGGGTGGTGCAGAGTGCACCGCCCGCCACAATGCTACAACTACAGGATGTGCCCTCCACTGTGGCGGGCACATCCTAATAGCCCCCACGGGACCCCCGCCCTTATGGCGGGCGGTCCCAATCACCGGTAGGATGACGGGCGGACAAAGTCCGCCCGTCATCCTAATGGGCCCCTAAGCTTTTGCATATAAGCCCTTTTGTGTTGTTCTCTTTCACTTGTCCCTCTTGTCTAATTGTGTGATAAGGTGGGCACTGGCTTGTGCCCTGCCTTCTATATTGTTTGTGAATTGTGCTGCACATTGCTTGAGAAGTAAATACTAGACCGCTGCCCAGCTGGGTATGTCATTTGCAATATAGAAACGACTAGGTCTATATTCACTGTTTGTGTACTAATGCTTGTAAGGGACCACTGTTGCCTTAATAATATTGATTCCCAAGGTCCCTTGCTGACTTCTTTGGGTTCCCTTGTTGTCCCTAATAAAAAGGGAGTAGTGTTACAGGCCTCCCACCCCCACACAGTCCTCCGATACAAGATGGCTACCTTCCTGTGAGTCTGTTTGATGAACAGTGCAATGGCTGACACATGCTCCTGGGTGGGGAGGCCTCCATGCTGCTGGGGTGTGGGACAGGGGGCATGATGGGAAAAGAGTTACAGGCCTCCCACCCCCACATAGTCCTCCAATACAAGATGGCTACCTACCTGTGAGTCTGTTTGATGAACAGTGCAATGGCTGACATATGCTCCAGGGTGGATGAGGCCTCCATGCTGCTGGAGTCTGGGACAGGGGGCATGCTGGGAGTAGTGATACTGTCCTCCCACCCCCACACAGTCCTCCAATACGAGATGGTTAGCTACCTGGTAGGTGAGGGTAGACAGAGCAATGGCTGACACATGCTCCTGGGTGGGGGAGGCCTCCGTGCTGCTGGGATGTGGAAAAGGGGCTTGCTGGGAGTAGGGCTACAGGCCTTCCACCCCCACACAGTCCTCAAATACAAGATGGCTACCTACCTGTGAGTATGTTTGATGAACAGTACAATGGCTGACACATGCTCCTGGGTGGGGGAGGCCTCCATGCTGCTGGAGTGTGAATAAGGGGCCTGCTGGGAGTGTTAGAGCTGGCCTCCCTCCCCCAAACAGGCCTCACAGTGAAGATGGCTGGCTACCTGTTAGGTGAGGGTGAACAGTGCAATGGTGTTTGGGTAGTGAAAGGAAGTACTTATCAGTGTGTTGTTTGGCATTTGTTTGTACTTACCAGCTTCCGTTCCCCTGGATACTCCTGTGAGACTCCCAGGATGAAGTATGGCAAGCACCTTCTCCTCCCATGGTGTGAATGTTTTCTGTGGGATGGGAGGGCCACTGCCAGTCACGTTCGCCAGCTCCCAGTTCTTGCTCCTCTTCTCTTTGACAACCCTCTTGAGATCATGCCACCGCTTCATGATCTCCTTCTTGGATCTTGGGGTGATCCCTACTGCATTGACCCTTTGTACTATCCTTTCCCACATTTGTGTCCTTGTGGCTAATGGTGTCTGTTGGAACAGGCTACCAAACAGTTGTGGTTCCACTCTCACTATCTCATTGACCATGACTGTCAACTCACCCTCTGTGAATTTGGGCATTTTCTGTGCTGCCATGGTGGTTGGTGTTTGCAGTGTTTGTGGGTGCAGGGGTGGATGTGGTGTTGAGGTGGTAGATGTGTTGTGTGCTGGGGAGTTTTTAGTGCTGGTGTGGTGGTGGTGGTGGTGATGTGTGTGTGCTGTGTTATTTTGCCTCTCCTCTCAGATCTGGTGTATGCCCTTCTCTTCTGGAGTGTTGCAAAGAATTGTGGTCAGTAAAGGACCTGTATTTATACTCAGCTGTGTGGGTGTGTCCAATTGTGCCTTTGCTGTGAGGTGTATTGTGGGTGTTGTCCTGGGAGTATTTTTTTTCTTTTTTACATTGGTATGTGTTTTGTGTATTTGCGGGGCATTGGTAATTTGATTTGTGCTCAGTTAGGCATTGTTGCAGTTTTTTTGCTTCATCCGCCATGTTTTTCATGTACCGTCCGCGGCGGTGGCTATGCTGCAGCTCTTCAGCTGTCTCTCCCATTCACTGCAGTGTGCGACCGCGGCGGTCGGAATCAGCGGTTCATACCGCGGGACCATCGGGAAAATTATATATTTCCCGTGCGGTGTCTCCGCTATGCTGGCGGCGGGATGTAGCTTTTCCGCTGCTTCGACCGCAGCGTTCGTTTTTTAAACATGCCTCAATAGTCGGACGGTTTTTGTTAGCCCGCTACCGCCGCGGTCGGTCTTTTTTGGTGGTTGATCCTAATTTGACCGCCTGGTTATCCGCTGTCCCGGCGGACGGTTGTTTTCCGCCTCCATGGCGGTCGGGGTGATTTTCCGCCCGCTATGCTAATGACCCCTTATTTTTCAAAATATACCTATGTTGTAAAATTATAAAAATAAATATTATGAACATAATAGTGAAACAAATGTACAAAAAACTTAAATGTTTTAAAAAATATATATAATTAAAAATCCATTAAAAATGTGTTTTCAAGTGTAAATATTGTAAAAAAATATTAATATTTAAAATATTAATATTATTTTTTTAATGTAATATGTACACAAACAATGTATTAAAACATTTGAAACTGTACATTTGAGTAAATAAAATTATACCTCATTTTTAAGACTGTATACAATACCTAACACTGTATGAAATATAATTTGTTAATAATTTGTACAATTTAATTTAAATTAAAAAAAATTAAAAAGTGTTAACATTGATCAAAAATGTAGAATATATGTTTCTAAATACATGCATTTATATGTTTGTATAACATAAAAATATAATAAAAAAATGTTTTGTTTCAGTCTACTCATTAAATAAAAAAACAATAGAACAACGTCAAAAAAATTTGTATTCATGTTTTTTCTTTTCTTTTCTTTACATTAGATGCAATATACATACATAATATAAACACTAATTAAATATAATTTACTATTCCAAATCCAGCCTACATTAAATTGGGGTAGGTGCTGGACACTAATTAAAATGAATTCACTATTCCAACTCCAGTCTACATTAATTTGGGGTAGATGCTGGACACTAATTAAAATTAATTTACTATTCCAACTCCAGTCTACATTTAATTGAGGTAGGTGCTGGACACTAATTAAAATGAATTTACTATTCCAACTCCGGTCTATATTAAATTGGCGTAGGTGCTGGACACTAATTACAAATAATTTATTATTCCAACTCCAGTCTACATTTAATTGGGGTTGGTGCTGGACACTAATTAAAAATTATTTACTATTCCTACTCCAATGTAAATTAAATTGAGGTAGGTTCTGGACAGTAATTAACATTAATTTACTATTCCAACTCCAGTCTACATTTAATTGAGGTAGGTGCTGGACACTAATTAAAATTAATGTACTATTCCCACTCCAGTCTACATTAAATTGGGGTAGGTGCTTGATACTAATTAAAATTAATATACTATTCTCACTCCAAACTACATTTAATTTAGAGAGGTTTTGGACTCTAACTAAAAAAAATACATTATAATTGGTTTTTTAATAATTTACAAATTCTTATTACATTTAAATTATTTTTTTTTTAATTTGTTTTAAAATATTATTTAAATTTAAAATTTCTGAAAAAAACGCACCACTTCTAACACCTATAAACAAAAAATCCTACTCCTAAACTACATTTCAAAAATCTTTTTAAATATTTTAAAATATTTTTTTAATTTTACATTTAAAGAAAAAATTGTAAATTTAAAAATGTTTTCGTACATTTTCAAATAAATCACCACCCTTAACACACATAAACCCAAAATACAACTCCTAAAATTAATTTTCAAATATTTTTGAAATAATTTAAAACAAAAATATATTTTAAATATTTATGAAATTAATGTAAAATATTAAATCTGAAATATATATTTTTCAAACACTCCCCACCCCTATCCCCTATAAACGCAACACCCCACACCTAAAATTATTTTTCAATTTTTTTTATTTGTAATTTAAATTAAATTGTATAATTTATTAAAATTTGTTAAAATGTATGAAAACTATTTCATTTAAAACATGTATTTTTAATACACTCCCCACCCTTACCCCCTATAAACCCAACATCCCACACCTAAAATAATTTTTCAAATTTAAATTTTTTAAATTACATTTAAAATAGATATTTTTAAAACACTGCCCATTCTTATCCCCTATAAACTCAACATCCCACTCCTAAAAACATATATAAAAATTTAAAACGTAGAAAAATTTCCAAAAATATACAATACATATTTTCAAAACATTTAGGGGCCGATTCCGATTTGGTAAACCAATTGGACGACCGTATCGAACCCGTAGCCCTTTTTGTACGACTCATACAATTCCGTCCGAATTGCGTAGCACGATTTGTTTGAAAAATATACGACCGAATTGTTGCGAAGTGTACAAAGAGCAAGGGAAAATCCGTACGACACGGACCCTCACAGTGAACTGTACGAATCATAAACATGCTGAACGACCCGACAAGTACGATCCGGACCGGGGAATGAGAACGCGATTTGTACGGAAAACATCGCGTATGAGCGAATCGTACGGAGAGCCACACAATCACATATGCACCGTACCCCTGCAATCATAGGGTGTATGCACCGTACCCCTGCAATCATGGGGTGTACGCACCGTACCCCTGCAATCATGGGGTGTACGCACCATACCCCAATGCACCGTACCCCTGCAATCATGGGGTGTAGCACCATACCCGGGGAGGGTTTAAGCGTGGGCGGAAAATCCGTTCCGCTCGCGGATTTTGCGGATTTTCGGGAAATCCGCAATCCGCGAGATTTGCGGATTTCCCGCAAAATCCGCAAATTCGCACAGAGCAGATTTTTTTGGCGGCGCGCGGCGTTGGTGATACAATTTTTGCGGCGCGCGGCGTTTATCATCGTTTGCCGAGTTGTTTTTCTCGATATTTTGCGAGTGCTGCGCCATTTTGGATCTTGCTGTGTGATCCCGCGGGAATTTGGCGAGCGCGATTACGTCATCGCGGCTTGCCAACTTGCACAGCGAGAGTTTGTCAACGCGAGTACGGCGAGATCACGTCTCGCGGTACTTCGCAATTGCGAGATTTGAGATGCGGCGAGCGAAAATATAAATTTGCAATTCTGCACAAGAAATCCACCAGCAAGCAGCATAAACCTTCTAGAAATGATGATTTTTATGTGAATAACTCCTTAGTTTGACATTTGCCTGCACTTTTTTAGCGAGGAGTCCATTTTGGGGAGGGGGCAGGGGGGTGGGAGGAAGGAAGTGCCCCATAGTCTTCAACTTCCTGTTCCTGTTCAGCAGGCTCCTCCCAGTGCTTTGTCCATCTCCTGGTCACTTTTCATTTGGATGTGGACCTGGAAGGATTACTTTTTGTGGATGCTGCTGGATCTTTGGATTTGAGGCCTTTTTGACTTTGTTTGGATCACTGTTGGATTAGAAATTTTACAAGTAAGTTTGTTTGGGGCATTACAGTTGCTGCAACTAAAATTTTGGGATTTTCGATTTTTGGGCTGTTTTGGGGCCTTTTGCCCAGGGGTACTCAGTGGTGGGTGGACTGATTCTTTCTGTGGGTTGTCTTGAACTTAAACATCATGGAGGCCATAGATGAATTGGGATTGTGCTGATTTTTCTGTGTTTTTCGATTTTTTTTTTTTGTAAAATTTTGTGTTTTTCGATTTTTGACCTGTTGTTGGGGCCTTGACCAGGGGTAGTGAGTGGTGCATGGGCCTAGTCTTTCTGTGGGCTGTCTTGAATTTAAACATCATGGAGGCCATGGATGGAATGGGATTGTGCTGATTTTGCAGTGTTTTTCGATTTTTGGGCCTGTACATGTGGCCTTTTCACCAGGGGTATTTGAGTCTAGCATGGGCCTAGTCTTTCTGTGGGCTGTCTTGAATTTAAACATCATGGAGCCATGGATGGAATGGGATTGTGCTGATTTTGCAGTGTTTTTCGATTTTTGGGGGTGTTCATGGGGAGGGACATGCCATGTGGCTGGTGGCCATTTTGAGTGCAGCTACAGGCACTGGCCATGTGCTGGCAGGCAAGTGGCCATTTTGAATGCAGGCTTTGTTGTTAGGCCTCCAACCATTTTGCCTACTTTTCAACCTTTATTTATGCCCAGGGGTAGTGAGTCTTGCATGGGCCTAGTATTTCTGTGGGTTGTCTTGAATTTAAACATCATGGAGGCCATGGATTGAATGGGATTGTGCTGATTTTGCAGTGTTTTTCGATTTTTGGGCCTGTACTTGTGGCCTTTTCACCAGGGGTATTTGAGTCTAGCATGGGCCTAGTCTTTCTGTGGGCTGTCTTGAATTTAAACATCATGGAGGCCATGGATGGAATAGGATTGTGCTGATTTTGCAGTGTTTTTCGATTTTTGGGCCTGTACTTGTGGCCTTTTCACCAGGGGTATTTGAGTCTAGCATGGGCCTAGTCTTTCTGTGGGTTGTCTTGAATTTAAACATCATGGAGGCCATGGATTGAATGGGATTGTGCTGATTTTGCAGTGTTTTTCGATTTTTGGGGGTGTTCATGGGGAGGGACATGCAATGTGGCTGGTGGCCATTTTGAGTGCAGCTACAGGCACTGGCCATGTGCTGGCAGGCAAGTGGCCATTTTGAATGCAGGCTTTGTTGTTAGGCCTCCAACCATTTTGCCTACTTTTCAACCTTTATTTATGCCCAGGGGTAGTGAGTCTTGCATGGGCCTAGTATTTCTGTGGGTTGTCTTGAATTTAAACATCATGGAGGCCATGGATTGAATGGGATTGTGCTGATTTTGCAGTGTTTTTCGATTTTTGGGCCTGTACTTGTGGCCTTTTCACCAGGGGTATTTGAGTCTAGCATGGGCCTAGTCTTTCTGTGGGCTGTCTTGAATTTAAACATCATGGAGGCCATGGATGGAATAGGATTGTGCTGATTTTGCAGTGTTTTTCGATTTTTGGGCCTGTACTTGTGGCCTTTTCACCAGGGGTATTTGAGTCTAGCATGGGCCTAGTCTTTCTGTGGGTTGTCTTGAATTTAAACATCATGGAGGCCATGGATTGAATGGGATTGTGCTGATTTTGCAGTGTTTTTCGATTTTTGGGGGTGTTCATGGGGAGGGACATGCCATGTGGCTGGTGGCCATTTTGAGTGCAGCTACAGGCACTGGCCATGTGCTGGCAGGCAAGTGGCCATTTTGAATGCAGGCTTTGTTGTTAGGCCTCCAACCATTTTGCCTACTTTTCAACCTTTATTTATGCCCAGGGGTAGTGAGTCTTGCATGGGCCTAGTATTTCTGTGGGTTGTCTTGAATTTAAACATAATGGAGGCCATGGATTGAATGGGATTGTGCTGATTTTGCAGTGTTTTTCGATTTTTGGGCCTGTACTTGTGGCCTTTTCACCAGGGGTATTTGAGTCTAGCATGGGCCTAGTCTTTCTGTGGGCTGTCTTGAATTTAAACATCATGGAGGCCATGGATGGAATAGGATTGTGCTGATTTTGCAGTGTTTTTCGATTTTTGGGCCTGTACTTGTGGCCTTTTCACCAGGGGTATTTGAGTCTAGCATGGGCCTAGTCTTTCTGTGGGTTGTCTTGAATTTAAACATCATGGAGGCCATGGATTGAATGGGATTGTGCTGATTTTGCAGTGTTTTACGATTTTTGGGGGTGTTCATGGGGAGGGACATGCCATGTGGCTGGTGGCCATTTTGAGTGCAGCTACAGGCACTGGCCATGTGCTGGCAGGCAAGTGGCCATTTTGAATGCAGGCTTTGTTGTTAGGCCTCCAACCATTTTGCCTACTTTTCAACCTTTATTTATGCCCAGGGGTAGTGAGTCTTGCATGGGCCTAGTATTTCTGTGGGTTGTCTTGAATTTAAACATCATGGAGGCCATGGATTGAATGGGATTGTGCTGATTTTGCAGTGTTTTTCGATTTTTGGGGGTGTTCATGGGGAGGGACATGCCATGTGGCTGGTGGCCATTTTGAGTGCAGCTACAGGCACTGGCCATGTGCTGGCAGGCAAGTGGCCATTTTGAATGCAGGCTTTGTTGTTAGGCCTCCAACCATTTTGCCTACTTTTCAACCTTTATTTATGCCCAGGGGTAGTGAGTCTTGCATGGGCCTAGTATTTCTGTGGGTTGTCTTGAATTTAAACATCATGGAGGCCATGGATTGAATGGGATTGTGCTGATTTTGCAGTGTTTTTCGATTTTTGGGCCTGTACTTGTGGCCTTTTCACCAGGGGTATTTGAGTCTAGCATGGGCCTAGTCTTTCTGTGGGCTGTCTTGAATTTAAACATCATGGAGGCCATGGATGGAATAGGATTGTGCTGATTTTGCAGTGTTTTTCGATTTTTGGGCCTGTACTTGTGGCCTTTTCACCAGGGGTATTTGAGTCTAGCATGGGCCTAGTCTTTCTGTGGGTTGTCTTGAATTTAAACATCATGGAGGCCATGGATTGAATGGGATTGTGCTGATTTTGCAGTGTTTTTCGATTTTTGGGGGTGTTCATGGGGAGGGACATGCCATGTGGCTGGTGGCCATTTTGAGTGCAGCTACAGGCACTGGCCATGTGCTGGCAGGCAAGTGGCCATTTTGAATGCAGCCTTTGTTGTTAGGCCTCCAACCATTTTGCCTACTTTTCAACCTTTATTTATGCCCAGGGGTAGTGAGTCTTGCATGGGCCTAGTCTTTCTGTGGGTTGTCTTGAATTTAAACATTATGGAGGGCATGGATGGATTGGGATTGTGCTGATTTTGCAGTGTTTTTCGATTTTTTTGTGCTCTATAACTGAACTGATGTTCCTCTGTCTTCCATTTTTTTTAGGTGCACAAGACTCAAGAGAACCACCAGTGCCAGGAAGAAGTCCTGCAGCGGTGTGTGTGTGCAGCATAACGTCACGCGACGTCACGTCTGGCCTCAGACAACTCTACAATTCGTGCAACTGCGGCCTGCTGTCTGACCTGCTCTGAAGAAGATGGCCCCGCCCCCAAAGAAAGTTCTCCGTAGCTCCTCTAGCAAGAAAGTTGCTAGTAAGGAGCAGAAGAAGCAAGTTACCAAGGAGGCTGGTGTGCCACCCGCCACTTTTTTTGGGAGCAAAAAAAAAAGTACGCCTGCAGCAGCAGGATCTGCTGGGGACCAACCTGAGAGCAGCACCCCTGCTCCATTGGGTTCAGTGCCTCCACCACCAAGGCAACTTAAGTCAAAGCCCTTGAGTGCTTCAGAGGCAGTCAGTGTACTTCTCCAATCACCATCGACCAGTGATGTTGGCTCATCGCAAGAAAGTAGCAGCAATGTCCCTGAATCAACACAGGTTGTTGTAACTCATCTGACAAGTGTTGAACAACCACAGCCGCAACAACACCATGTGCAAGTACACGCCCAAGTACATGTGGAAGGAGAGGCAGCAAAAGGAGATGCGCAAGCAAAGGTGCATGGAGGTTCACAAGTGCCCACAATAGTTGTTCCTCCCGAAGTAGGGGCACATTTGGAAATCGACATTGAAGCTGAGGTATCATTGGAAGCCACTCCTCCTGATGATCATTCATTGTCTTCCACATCCCTAGCAAGGAAAAGATCAAGGGGGGTGTCTACATCTTCTTCAAGCCCACCTCGTTCTGGTGCAAGTGATCTGTCTTGGGAACCACAACTGCGGTCTGACAGTGAGGCAGAGGCACACCATGATCTGACACCGGCACCTAAGCGTAAAAGGAAGGTCGTCCAAAAACTCAAACCTATGGAGTGTGATGAGGCTCAACAAGAAGTGACAGATACTGCTGGTGATGAAGCCTCTCACGATGACGACGAGCCAGTCATCACAAAGGTCACTGCAGCCCCACCGGGCATGCAGCAAAGAGACATTTTGACCCTATCCCGAGAAGCTGCTGAGCGTGATGATGATGTCGGCGAGGAGGCAATGGAAATGGAATCATTAGATTTGGAGTTAAGTAGTACACCAAAACCTACCGCTTCCATATTTCTTCGCAAGAAGGTACCCACCTCGTCCTCGACCTCAATTCGTGGTGGTGAAAGTGCAAAACGTACTGAAGTTCGGCAATCCACATCCTCCACTTCATCTGTCATTAGCAGCAGGACCACCACCACCAGTATCGCCGCCTCCTCCGGCCCCCGAAGACATTTCAAGTCTCCAGTTTGGGACTTCTTTAGTGTTTGCCCAAAAAAGGAAAACATAGCCATTTGTAGCCTTTGTAAGCTTCGATTTAGTCGTGGTAAGCTTGGTTCTAACTATGGTACCGGAGGCCAGAGAGGTCATCTTGAGAGAAGGCACGCTGTCGAATGGTTTCCGCACCTAGAGGCGGTCAAGAAAGCCGGAATTGCACGTAATGAAAACGTTGATTTGTCATCTGCTGATGACGAGGAGGTAGAAGAAGACGATTCAAACACTTCACTTACACCCAGTTCCCATGTCAGCAGCACACCCCATGGGAGCCACACTAAGAGTGTGGGAGAGAGTGAGACATCAATGCGGAAAAGTTCATCAGCGAGCGTAACTGGGTCGAAGAGATCATCATCATCCCGTAAATCATTGGTCCAGGGCAACATTAAAAAGATGTTGTTTACAGAAGCGCAATATGAACGCAACCACCCAATGACCCGTCTGTATAACACTAAGCTGGCTAAAATGCTAGCTCTGGACCTTCTCCCTTTTTCTTTTGTAGAAGGGGTTGGTTTTCTAGAATTAGTGACAGCGCTCTGCCCTAAATGGAAGGTCCTAGCCGGTTCTATTTTGCCCGAGTTGCGGTTCCAGCACTACATGAAGATGTTCTGAAGGTGATTGGGGCAGCTTTGCAGAAGAGGTCTGTTCACACTATACATCTGACAACAGACATGTGGACCAGTGGCGCAGGCGCTGATTACATGTGCATCACTGCACACTGGGTCTCTTTTTCAGGGGCTAAAGCAAAGCTAAACTCAGGTGTTGACACTAACATTGTTTTTAAAGGTGCTCGGAAACATGCAACACTAGCCATGTTTGGTTTGGAGAAACGTCACACAGCAGAAAACATTTTGGATGTCTTTAACACAAAGGTCCTTAACTGTCTGTCCCCACTAAAACGCAAGGTTGGTTATGTTTCCACGGACAATGGCTCCAATATAGTTAAGGCCATGAGGGACGGTTACTATTTCAGAGTGCCGTGTTTGGCGCACTGTATAAACCTGGTTGTCCAAAAATTCTTGGGTAATAAACGCAGTGCAGCGTACAGTGTATTGGAGAACTGCCGAAAAATTTGCAAGCATTTCAGGCATTCTTTTAAGGCCCGCAAGCAGCTGAGGAGCATGCTATATCAATGTCAAATGCCAGTGAAAGCACTCATCCAGGAGGTGGTAACACGTTGGAACTCAACCTTCTACATGCTTGAGCGTCTGTATGAGCAGTATACGCAACTCGATCAATATTTCTTGAAAGAGGGTATAGAGGAGCTGAGGATGGGTGGGCCGCAATGGAACATAGTTGAAAGCCTAACACGCATGCTTCGTCCTTTTGAGGTCTTCACGCGTGCAGTCAGCAAGGAGGACTCTAATTTGGGAAAAGCTATCCCATTGTTGTACATGCTGGAGGACCAACTGAAGGAGGTGTGTTCTGTGTTTCGAAAAGATGACAAAAAGAAAGACTCTTTGCTTCTGGCTGAGCAATTATTAGAGCTCCTACAAGGTGATGAACGTCTTAAAAAGATCCACTCAGAACAGCATTAAATTTGTGCTACTATTCTGGATCCACGCTACAAAAAGGCGCTGGCAGGCAGAGCATTCTTTCCTTTTGCTGATGAAGATGTTACAAAGTACAAACGTTGGCTAGCCTTGTCAGCCAAGAAGTTTGAAACAGAACGGCTGGAAATTGAAGGAAATGGCAGTACATCAGCAGGCCATCCCCAGTCAAAACAATCCACTTCTGCACCTGTGGCTGTGGCACAAGTGACCTCTCAGCCGTTAAAGACACCGGCAACCGGATCATCTGCACGAAAGACAACAGAAACATTGGAGGCTGAAGAGGATTGGCTAGCTCTGCGTGGGTTTGGTTCTCAAAAGGTCAGAGGCACAGCAAGAGCTACGCAAAGTGGAGGAACCTTGGAGGAGGACCTTGAGTCGATGGTGAAGGACTATCTGAATGACTCCACAGAGGTCTATGTTAATTCTGACCCATTGGCGTATTGGCATGGGAAAAAAGAATTGTGGCCACAGCTCACCAACCTGGCTTTAAACTACTTGTCTTGCCCACTCGCAAGTGTGTCTTCTGAACGGGTTTTCAGTGCGGCTGGTGGGATTGTAACTCCCAAACGGAGCCGCCTCTCGCCCAAAAATGTGGAGAGGTTAACAATGATCAAGATGAATCAGCACCTCATACCACCAGATATAAGAGTACGAGAGAGCGTGCCGGATGAAGAGGAGGTGGCCAGCACCATAGATGAGGGAATTTCTACTCTGTCAGGTGGCACTGACCTCACCCTGGCTGAATTCGCAGAGTATGATGACGAAGCCTTATTCTTATTCCTGGACCGTGATACCGACTTCGAGCCCTGAAAATGAGACAACGAATCAATAACTTTCTTTTTCATCCTTATTCACTTTTATTCCTGTGTGTCTGTCTTTCTTTGTTGTGCACAGTTAATATAATTCAAACTTTAATCAGATAATCACAAAAACAAGCCCATCAGCAGAACTGTCTTCACTTGTTTGCTAATTTATTTGAAGGTGCCGCAGTCTGCATTCCTCAGGTTCACAAGTTCAGAAGAACATGCTCCTCTATCCTCCTCCTCCAGACTCCTATTTCCATCAAAGCAGAGGGCTGGTTTACGCCCAATGAAGAAAGACTCAGCACTTGTGGGGGTGTTGTTCTACCTCTTTGCAGGTGAGTTGACGGGTCTGGGGCCATTGCTGGGAAGCACTAAAAGTGGTTTGTGCCAAATCCGAGGCGGAAAAATTTTTGTGTTTTTGATGACTTGCTTGCCTTTGAGGTGCTCTTAGGGGGGGTTCCGTCTGTTTGTGGGTGAGTTTCGTGGTCTGAGAGCATTGCTGGGACACTCTAATCTTGATTGCATTTGCTTTTCAGGAAATCCGTCGTGCCAACCCCGACTTATGGCCTAGCTACGCAGCGCGTTTGGACCGAAGGCCCAGAAATATTGCAAGTATGAGATTTTGCTTTTGGCCTGTTTGGGGGTGTTATGCTTCTTGGCGGGTGGGTTGCCGGGTCTTGGGGCATTCCTGGGAAGGTCTAATACCGGGTAGAAGTGGTTGGGACAAAATCCAGGCCGATTTTTTTTTGGGCTATTTCTGACATTTTGCTCTATGTAGCGTTTTCGGGGGCCTGTTTGGGGGGCTTCCTGGTGTTTGTGGGTGAGTTTCGTGGTCTGGGAGCACTGCTGGGACACTCTAATCTTGATTGCATTTGCTTTTCAGGAAATCCGTCGTGCCAACCCCGACTTATGGCCTAGCTACGCAGCGCGTTTGGACCGAAGGCCCAGAAATATTGCAAGTATGAGATTTTGCTTTTGGCCTGTTTGGGGGTGTTATGCTTCTTGGCGGGTGGGTTGCCGGGTCTTGGGGCATTCCTGGGAAGGTCTAATACCGGGTAGAAGTGGTTGGGACAAAATCCAGGCCGATTTTTTTTTGGGCTATTTCTGACATTTTGCTCGATGTAGCGTTTTCGGGGGCCTGTTTGGGGGGCTTCCTGGTGTTTGTGGGTGAGTTTCGTGGTCTGGGAGCACTGCTGGGACACTCTAATCTTGATTGCATTTGCTTTTCAGGAAATCCGTCGTGCCAACCCCGACTTATGGCCTAGCTACGCAGCGCGTTTGGACCGAAGGCCCAGAAATATTGCAAGTATGAGATTTTGCTTTTGGCCTGTTTGGGGGTGTTATGCTTCTTGGCGGGTGGGTTGCCGGGTCTTGGGGCATTCCTGGGAAGGTCTAATACCGGGTAGAAGTGGTTGGGACAAAATCCAGGCCGATTTTTTTTTGGGCTATTTCTGACATTTTGCTCGATGTAGCGTTTTCGGGGGCCTGTTTGGGGGGCTTCCTGGTGTTTGTGGGTGAGTTTCGTGGTCTGGGAGCACTGCTGGGACACTCTAATCTTGATTGCATTTGCTTTTCAGGAAATCCGTCGTGCCAACCCCGACTTATGGCCTAGCTACGCAGCGCGTTTGGACCGAAGGCCCAGAAATATTGCAAGTATGAGATTTTGCTTTTGGCCTGTTTGGGGGTGTTATGCTTCTTGGCGGGTGGGTTGCCGGGTCTTGGGGCATTCCTGGGAAGGTCTAATACCGGGTAGAAGTGGTTGGGACAAAATCCAGGCCGATTTTTTTTTTGGGCTATTTCTGACATTTTGCTCTATGTAGCGTTTTCGGGGGCCTGTTTGGGGGGCTTCCTGGTGTTTGCGGGTGAGTTTCGTGGTCTGGGAGCACTGCTGGGACACTCTAATCTTGATTGCATTTGCTTTTCAGGAAATCCGTCGTGCCAACCCCGACTTATGGCCTAGCTACGCAGCGCGTTTGGACCGAAGGCCCAGAAATATTGCAAGTATGAGATTTTGCTTTTGGCCTGTTTGGGGGTGTTATGCTTCTTGGCGGGTGGGTTGCCGGGTCTTGGGGCATTCCTGGGAAGGTCTAATACCGGGTAGAAGTGGTTGGGACAAAATCCAGGCCGATTTTTTTTTGGGCTATTTCTGACATTTTGCTCTATGTAGCGTTTTCGGGGGCCTGTTTGGGGGGCTTCCTGGTGTTTGCGGGTGAGTTTCGTGGTCTGGGAGCACTGCTGGGACACTTTAATCTTGATTGCATTTGCTTTTCAGGAAATCCGTCGTGCCAACCCCGACTTATGGCCTAGCTACGCAGCGCGTTTGGACCGAAGGCCCAGAAATATTGCAAGTATGAGATTTTGCTTTTGGCCTGTTTGGGGGTGTTATGCTTCTTGGCGGGTGGGTTGCCGGGTCTTGGGGCATTCCTGGGAAGGTCTAATACCGGGTAGAAGTGGTTGGGACAAAATCCAGGCCGATTTTTTTTTTGGGCTATTTCTGACATTTTGCTCTATGTAGCGTTTTCGGGGGCCTGTTTGGGGGGCTTCCTGGTGTTTGCGGGTGAGTTTCGTGGTCTGGGAGCACTGCTGGGACACTCTAATCTTGATTGCATTTGCTTTTCAGGAAATCCGTCGTGCCAACCCCGACTTATGGCCTAGCTACGCAGCGCGTTTGGACCGAAGGCCCAGAAATATTGCAAGTATGAGATTTTGCTTTTGGCCTGTTTGGGGGTGTTATGCTTCTTGGCGGGTGGGTTGCCGGGTCTTGGGGCATTCCTGGGAAGGTCTAATACCGGGTAGAAGTGGTTGGGACAAAATCCAGGCCGATTTTTTTTTGGGCTATTTCTGACATTTTGCTCTATGTAGCGTTTTCGGGGGCCTGTTTGGGGGGCTTCCTGGTGTTTGCGGGTGAGTTTCGTGGTCTGGGAGCACTGCTGGGACACTTTCATCTTGATTGCATTTGCTTTTCAGGAAATCCGTCGTGCCAACCCCGACTTATGGCCTAGCTACGCAGCGCGTTTGGACCGAAGGCCCAGAAATATTGCAAGTATGAGATTTTGCTTTTGGCCTGTTTGGGGGTGTTATGCTTCTTGGCGGGTGGGTTGCCGGGTCTTGGGGCATTCCTGGGAAGGTCTAATACCGGGTAGAAGTGGTTGGGACAAAATCCAGGCCGATTTTTTTTTGGGCTATTTCTGACATTTTGCTCTATGTAGCGTTTTCGGGGGCCTGTTTGGGGGGCTTCCTGGTGTTTGTGGGTGAGTTTCGTGGTGTGGGAGCACTGCTGGCTATATATACTTTACTTTGCAAGAGGTTTGAAGCAAATCCATGGTGGCTGAGGGGACTTAGGGCCTAGCTGCAGAGCGCGCGCGGAGTGATTTGGGAAATTTGTGAAAAAGTGACTAAGTCCCCATTTTTGTACTTTTGCTCTTTGGCTGTTTGGGGGTCTTCTACTCGTTTTCTCCTGGGTTGACGGCTCTGGGGCCATTGCTGGGAAGCTCTAATACCGGATAAAAGTGTTTTGGACCAAATCCCAGGCGGAATTTTTTTTGTGTTTTTGATGACTTGCTTGCCTTTGAGGTGCTCTTAGGGGGGGTTCCGTCTGTTTGCGGGTGAGTTTCGTGGTCTGGGAGCACTGCTGGGACACTCTAATCTTGATTGCATTTGCTTTTCAGGAAATCCGTCGTGCCAACCCCGACTTATGTTCTAGCTACGCAGCGCGTTTGGACCGAAGGCCCAGAAATATTGCAAGTATGAGATTTTGCTTTTGGCCTGTTTGGGGGTGTTACGCTTCTTGGCGGGTGGGTTGCCGGGTCTTGGGGCATTCCTGGGAAGGTCTAATACCGGGTAGAAGTGGTTGGGACAAAATCCGCGCGGAAAAGCCTTTAGTTTTGGCACTTTTTGTAACTTAGGGTTCGTTAGGGTTAGCCCTAGCAGCAGGATTGCATGTGTTTCGGGGTGTTCTAGATTTTTCAAACTGAGTTCTGGGGTCTTAGAGCACTCGTGAGAATGTGTAATTTTGGTTGCAAGTCATTTGAAGAAAATCCATGGTGGGAAAGGGGGGATTTGGCATAGTTAAAGAAAGCCTTTGCCACTATTCTTAACTTAGGGTTCGTTAGGGTTAGCAGTATTTCTATTGCATGTGTTTGAGTGGGGGGGATTTCGAGTCTTGGAGCGATGCTGGCTATGGCTACTTTTGCTTGGTTGCTTGCAAGTGGTTTGAATGCAATCCATGGTGGGTAATGGGTAATTAGGGTACTTCGGCCTACTTTTACTTTCAAAGTAAGTTTTGTCACCAGTTTTCTGCTAGGCCTCGTTTTTTGAGATTTGATTGGGGGTCTTCTACATTTTTGCGACTGGCTTTAGTAAGGGTCTGGGTGGGAGCACTGCTAGGAAGATCTAATTTTGTTCTAAAACACAGTTTACAGTACACCTAGCTTGAGGGGCAAGATCCGATAGATTAATTTGCCCATACTTATTTATCCTTCAAAAGGTGACTCAGAGTACGCACTTTCAAAAACATTGTACTGTCTACTAGGAAAAACAAATTGTGACTTTTTGCACTCCACAGCCTACATACCTTATATTTATTCATCAGTGGTGTTGTAATATTATATCACTTCCTGTTTTTCGTTGAATAATTACAGGCCGGGTTTCAGTCTCTGCAATGGGGAAAAAAGGATGGAGTCAGGCTTCACAGTAGCAAGCCACAATTCAGCATCAGGCAGGCAGTGGACAGGGTGTCTTCTGGTGACCAACATCGATGGACGAAGCGTCGGCTGCAATGGAGGAGTGCCGCTAATAGGAGGATTTTTTTTCTGCGGGCAACTTACTTACCACTTCCAACAGGACCACTACAACCACATAGATACAGTATCCCTTGCCTTTTTCTCTGACTGTGACTGCATTTCTTGGCTCTCTCTCTGCTTCTACATTGATCCCTTAACACATCACTTAGTCCACTCCACTATCACATCTGCACCACACATAGTCATTTGTAAGTGCTCCTACGTAATTCGCAAGTCGCAGCACGCCCCAGGCCGTAGAGGACTGGGATGGCCCCAATGATGAAGCATGTCACCAAGGGGCAACCCTGGTGAGTGAGGGGACACCTAGAAAAAAAGCAATTTCTCCTTTTCTATCTACTATACCTTCTGTCAGGTTACGCAGCCCCTAAGCGCCTACCGTACTATGAAACTACATTTCCCATGAGTAGGCGGGAGACTTGCAGACTATTTAGTGAGACTATATGAGAGTACCCTTGTATGTTAGGACAGCACTTCACTGATGCCTGTCTTGTCTTCTGTTACAGGTATCCTTTCCCTGCTGACCCTACCTTTACCCATCCCACATTTTTTATTTTAGTTTGTTATTTTTCTCCCCCGCCTAATGCCTCGAACACCCTGTGTTTACACTTCTGGGTGTTGGTGACATTTGGAGGTGGAACCATATTTGCATCGACTGGATCACGGGGAGTAAACCTGACACCTTCCAGACCAACCCCATTGAGTGTTGTTGTGAATGGATTTATAGTGACCAGCAAGGCTCTCAGGTATCTGGCTACAGAGACCTTATGTTGAATATAGTTATCAATATTTCCACCCACGCCCTGTACTGTCGCATTCTTTCTTCCACAGTTGTCGAAAGTACTAATTACTTTTAACTGACATGCATGCAGTTACAGTAGTGTATGCACTTTCAAAGATTGATGGATAGGTTTGTACCCAAAGATTTGTTTATGTTCACAATTGTTCGTCCATGCTGTGCTACTTTTTCTTGTCTCCCAAAACCTTTCCCAAAAACCCCCGTACCCATCCATTTTTCAAACCCTAACCCTCTTCCCCCGGGCTGTGTGGTTTTGATTGATGTGTGACTAAATTACAGCAATAAATCCACACACTTGCTGGGGAGGATAAGGTGATAGCAACAGGCTGGTGAAGAAATCCGAGGATATATTCTTACTCTGCTTGACAAAGACCCATGGCTAATGTCAAAGAACTTCAACCGAATTAGTTATACTTTAACATTTGTTAGGCTACAACGTGGCACTGTTCTAGTGTACTTCTGTCACCTGCTATATTCTGTATTGTACCTTTGTATTGCTCAGGAGGACAAACCAGATTTCATTTTCTTTTTTTCATAGGCAAGCAACTGCCACTGTGTCACACCACTAGTACCACCGCTATGAGGAAATTTTATCCGCCCAGGATTGCCAACCTTATTTGCTGTTTCCCGTGGAGCCAGCCCTGGGCCTAGCCCTACTTGCAAACAGAAATTACAGGTAAGATAGGCGTTTGGTTGGAGGTAGTATAATGGAGTATTAGGAGAGACGAGAGATTTGATTGACGGTAGTACTACTAAAGTCCTAGGACTATTCAGGAAAACAAACTTACTGTTATGTTAAACCCCCACCCACCAGACTCAAAAGCAGTAAAAAACAGGTATGGTCAGATAAAGTTTCAAAAAGTATATTTTTATAGCCCTAACAAAAGAATCTCCCGCAAGACCCTCCCTAACCCCAACGATTGTCCTTCAAAAGTCCCCAAAAATCACAACTCCCAATTCCCACCCCCCAAAAGTCTCTAAAAAAGGGGCAAGGGACACTATGGCAGGGTGTTGTTGGAATTAGCAGCCAGGGCATCATGCTCCTTGCGGAGGGTGGCAAGTTCGAAGCGGAGGCCCTCCACCACGTTCTTATAATTATGGACCTCCTGCTCCAGGTAGGACAGTCTGAGGGATAAGCGGCGCCGGTGTGCCTTGCAAATCCTGTGAGGGGCAGCTGCTTTCTTTGCTGCTGGGCGGTGGCGTTTGGCTTTGGTAGCCCGGCTCCGTACCGCTGGAGCACTGCGCTGGCTGGCAGCCCGCACGGAGGAGGAGGCAGCTGTCCCAGTGGACGTTGTTGTTGTTCCAGACTGCGTCTCCTCCTCCTCCAGGGACACCAGCCGCCGTTATTCAGCAACAGTGGCATCCAGCCTCCGTTGCCGGGCCATTCGAGCCAGCTCCTTCCTCCTTGATGGTGTCTTGGATTTGGAAGGAGCAACTACATGAAAAAAGAAAGACATAGTCTGTAACCAATGCTCCTTAAGATTAACACAAAATGATTGAGCAGAAAGTTGTCACAGTACAAGTAGCAAATTGAAAGCACAGTGCATAACTATTGAGGACAGTATCTATGTAACCTCCGACTTCTTCATCCTTGCTCTAACATTAGTGGGAGTTTAAGGAACAAATTCTACGAGCACTATGGACTTCTATTACAGTCGACTATGACAGTACACCACTCTTATTCTTCTTCTTCTCTCTTGTTTAGGAAAATTGGTACGTTATCTTATGCAAGCCGGCATAATGCCAGCGCAGTGAACTTGCACCCGAGAAAAACAGACGCACACCATGGTGAGTGAGACAGACTTGCGTTACTGTACCGGTCCAGTACATGCAGGTGGTGAAGCTCTTACTTTTCTATTACGGGTGGCACTGAGAATACTCTGTTAAAAGGGCTACTGCTTAATTAATTTAGCTTTCACCCTACAGTGCAAATGAGTATTAGAAAAGGAAAATGAAGAAGCTAAATTATCTGATTATCTATCACTTCACATGGGATGTATTTGATGACATATGGGATGACTTTAGGTGCTTTGCTTATTATTGAGTGAACAGTGATACCCCCACACATGAATGACGTACTACTACTAAACTAAAGTTATTAAGGGAGGTAGGGAGTGCCCACCGTAATAACTGGATATATGCTGTGCTTGCAGTTGCAATACAAACTACTGCTACTATTCATGGTAGTCTTTGGACAACGTTACAACTTCTTTTCCTTGCCTTTCCTACACTGGAACGGACGTGCGGGACGGGTGCGGTGTTACATGCTCTTCAAAGTAACACTTAGTTCATCCAGTGACCGTCTACTCTCTCTAGATTCACATATGCTATCTAAGAGTCAGATAGTACCATGAATGATCCAGGCATCCATCCATTCAAAGTATATTGCACACATACAGTTTCTGTCTCACCCACCCAGGCTGTTCTCCTTCCACCCATCCTTGCTTCATCATTCACCCAGCCATGCACCATACCATTTTCTTACCTTCCCAGCCACCTCGGGGACCAAGCAAACACATATCATTCTTCTTTGCCAGTCATCATTACATTTTTCGTGCTTCCACACTTACTTACACCCTTCTTTCGCTTTTCGTTCATCCCATCCATCAAGTTCACCTCAGATCTGATTGGGATTCTTCTCGCCAAAAACTTCACAGCTAAGTCGAAGTACATTTAGAGGAGGCTACTACCTGCTTTTTTTATAATACACCCGTGCAGAAAGCACACTCTGCAGTCTTCAATCTCAATGACTAAGGAATGTATAGCTTACCTCTGCCCGCCACCACCGTGTGAACCCTCACAGGCATGTCCTTTTCCGGCACTTGCACCGCCTCCTCCCCAGAGTTGTCCTCCTCGTCCAATGCCACCACCTCCGCGCTGGCCCCGTCTCCAGATGTTCCACCTACAAAGTACATTTAATAATGTTAGAATACACCACTCACTACTATATAATATTTGGTCTAGGAGGAAGAAAGAAATGTGAAAAAAAGTGTACAATTTAATAATTTTTGACTGTGTACTCTAGAGTAAAAATGTCCCTTTTTCCAGGGAAGGCTGTTGTCTTGCTGCACTTTTTGGCACAACTGATGAATGTTTGCTTTTTACTTTTTAACACGCACCACTTTTTCTCCTAACAGACAGAACCTTGACTTCTAAGAACACGAGCAGGATCAAGTTCAAACCAGGTGAGAGCTCGGCTCGACCACAAGAAATGTGTCCAATTAATCGTCAGCACTAAGCACTTTTCCATTTTCAGTTACACGTTCACTTTTATGACAAACTTGAATTTAATAAATGTGTTTACTTTTAATAAAGCTTTTAAACTTAAATAGACTCTGTGGTTTTTGGTCCTCCAGACTAGAGTGGATGAGCTAAAGGTTTTCGAATTTTTGCAAGCATGAGTCCGTGCCTCTGCCATCGGTGACTTTGGGAGCTAAATGACTCTGCCACACTATCTAGTCAGTAAGGAGATTGGGGGTTCAACTACAAAGTCTGTTATCACTGAGGTATGTGGAAAGTCTAACAGTTACAGCACCTATTATAATTGATAAGCTAAGCGATGCATTATTTAGTGTCCATAGTTCTGTTTGTGCAGATTTGTCCCTGCAACAGTAGTAGAATGGATTGTCCTATCCAAACCAAAAGTAAAGTAGTATCTTATTATTTCTTGGTGGTGGTCATTCACCTTTTTATTGTTGGCAATGGTCAAAGCATAAACATTTAGAATACTTGAAAAGACATTATGGACAATCCCAGAGGACTACACTCAGTGCATAGAGCTATTGCTGACTAGAATGGGAGTCCAATGGAAATGCCAAATGTGCAATCTTAGTTAGCTACACAGACAGACTAATAAGAATAATCTAGTAATACCACACGGAGTCATAGGGATAAGAATTTAGATCCTGTCTACAAGAAGATCAAAGACGATTTAGAAAAAATCGAATGAGGAACGCTAGGAAAAAATAAGTACTCTATATTAAAATTAAAACTTACTGGGGCCAGCAAAGGAGCCCTCGACTGCCCGGTCCTGGCCTGCATCGACAACAGCACCCTCCTCCTCCTCCTCCTGTGTCCTCCTCTTGCCCCTGGGGGAAGCTGATGTACAACATGAAAGAAAGAAAAACAGAACACATGGATGATATTTATTTCTCAACCAAATCAAACATTTAAAAAAGAACTAACAAAGTAACAAAATATTTTTGCGAAATAGCAAATAGGGAACGACTCCACGGGATATATTATTGACCAATCTCATGTGGTCGACTACGTCATTACTTTAGTATTGCTTGATTTGCGGACCGTCGAATTGGAAACTACCCTATGTAACTCACTAAACAAAGTACTAAAAAGGTTTGCCTAGGATTGGCAGGCAGCAGTCCGCAGCACGCAAAGTGACAGCCAAAGTCCATCGTGATTGAAGATCAGCGACAACACTAAAGTTTCCTACTACATTCACCAGTCATTAAAATACTCAAACTATTAATCCACCACCACTATTTCTTCTTATCGCCATGTGTACAAAGGAAGGACTGGACTTGAGTCTGTAGGGGCTGATTTATAAGGCCCTTGCGGCTCTTTTGCTCCATTGTTGCGTGACTTTTGTGACGCAGCGACAGCACAAAAGAGGCGCAATGGTGCGGCGTATATTAACAACGTGACGCATCTGGGAGATGCATCACGTTGTAAAGCCCTGCGCCAATAGGGGTGTTCCGGCGCAAGGGAGGGCGTTCCTGCGCAGGAACGCATCCTAAAAGTGGCTGAGGGAAATCTACAAGATTTCAATCAGTCACTTTGAGGACAATGATGCGTGACTCAAACCCTGCGCCTGCTTGAAGCAGACGTACGGCTTGACGCAGCATTGGGGAGATAGGGCACCCCAGAGAATTGATGGAGCTGCACCATCGTTGCGACGCAACTCCAGCAATGCGCCACCTTTACGGCACAGATGCGTAACGCTTTGGTGGCGTTTTGGGCCCATGGCGCGCCGCATTGTAATACGGCGCACCATGGGTGATGGTGGCGTGACGCACAATTACTGGCGCATCCCTGCAACTTTGCAGGGATGCGCCGGTAATTAAAAATCTGAACCTTAGTGTGTAGCATTGCGCAGTTCTTTCAACTACACTCATACATAATTTCACAGGCCAATGAAATGAACACAAAATCTAAAACAAATAAGCATAGTAGCAACACTACTGAGAAGGAGAGCAGTGTACCTGAAATGCACAGAAGATTTTGAAATAAAATGTACCTACAATGTAATGAGCAGCATTATTGCTCTTGGTAAAAAACAAAAATTTGCAATATAATAACACAGCAGGAGAAAACATAGTAGTAAAGACATAGCTACTACTACTCACCAAGCCCGGGGATCTCAAGGCCAAGGAGGTCGAGCAGATCTCGCTCACGGGTCAGGACATCCGTCCAGCGGTGGGTGGCCTGGTTGTAGGTGCGCCAGACCCGAGAGTGGTGGTAAATGGCCTGGCACACCTTCTCCCACCGCTTCCGGCGCTCCCGGGCCCCGTACCCGGCACTGATCTTGCCGCCTCCCATGATGGTCCTGGGGAGGCGGCGCTGAACATAAAAAATGAGTTGGGCCACCTCCTCCGGGGTAAAGATCTCCCGTGGCATCACTAGCTCCCCCCTCAAACGCCCGCACGGGAGCCGGACACGGGGTGCGGGACCCTTCCCCTTCTCGGGATGCTTCCCGGCTCCCTTCACCATGGTCTGGGCGGAAAGGAATAAAGAAAATAGAATAGGGAAGAGAAGAAAAGAAAAGAGTTTACAAAAGTAGTTTAAAATTAACCAAAAGTAGCAGTAAACACAAAAATATAGGGCTAGAAAAATAGAGGGATAGATAATAAGTAAAATAGATTAAAAAAAACTTCAAACAAGCAAAGGATGGCAGAGATTGACAGAGGATACAAAGACCATGCCCAGAACCATAGCAATGAATGAGAAACAAGATGGCCGCGCCCGTTCACGACCGCGCGGGTAAGTTCGCGCGAGATTTTCCTTGCGAACACGCGCGAGACTGTACTGGCAAACCGCGGACTTTGCGAGATTACACTTCGCGCCCGGAAACGGAAATACGTCAGGCAAACAAGATGGCTGCGCCCTTGAACGACCGCGAGGGTAACTTCGCGTCTTGCGCTACGAGCGGCTCGCAAAAACGCACAAAACCTTGCCAACTAACACGCCGCAAAAAAAACAAATTGCATATTCGCACGAATTTGCGGCTTCCGAATCCGATCTTGCGCGTGTTCGCACCCCGCGAACCCCGCGAAATTGCAGAAAAACGAGTTTTTCAAAAGTGAAAGCACTCGGCAGGGGCAAGAGTTCAAACTCATCATTAGTAACAATTCCCGGTAGTGCTTCCTGACTGGGGCCCCTCCAGAATTCAGTTGCTAGTTGCAACAATTGTATGACCCTGCTCTGACCCTCACAGCAGGCTCATACAATAGCTACAAGTAGGCCACAAAGAAGGTCCTGGGGAAAAAAATGCACTGCAACAGAAAGCAAGATTACAGATAAGGAAGCAGGTGCCAGACTGGAATTTTAAAACAGTGACACATTAATAAACTAACCCCAAATTAATTCATCTGAGTTGAAGCAGGGATGGTGTGCTTGCTTTTCCCCCCCATAATCTACAGTAATGATGAACCAGAGGGTGGCATTGATGTAACAGAGGGTTGCAGTGGTGAAACAGAGGGTGCTGGGAACCTGTGATGATGAACCAGACGTAGAAACAACATAATTCGCGACCGTTGCGCGACGAAATGTAAGTTCGCAATTGCGAACTGGTACGAAACCCTCGCGAACTGGCAGAAATCCTTGCGAACACAAAAAAAAAAAAAAATCCGCAAATTCGCAAGAATTCGCGGATTTTGCGGATTGCGAGTTCGCAAATCCGCAAAATTCGCGAACGCGAGATCCGCAAAATTCGCCAATGCTTAGGTGGGGTCTGTTTCGTATGCGGTTCGAGTCGAAATCTGCTATTCCGGACGTTTTGACCTCCCGTAGAAAAAGAATCGTACGGAGTGTTGACGAGACAAATCTTACTTGCTGGTTCGGAAAATGTTGCTTCGATCTGTACGGACGTCGCGTACTGCGTGTTCCGAATGCGATTCGTATGGATTTTTAAGTCATATGGTCTTTCGTACGATTCGTACGGAGATCTGCTTTGGATCCGAATCGTACTTCATCGTACGTACGGGGATGTTTAAGGGTACGATTCGTACGGGAAATATGCTCTGTACGGATATTTGTAAGGGATTTTACCGAATCGGAATCGGCCTCTTAATTATACATATTAAAACACTTAAAAAAATATTACATAATATACTAAAACTGACAAAATACTACATATTATCGACATTTTTACAGAACAATATTTTGTCATTCAATATTTTTTACATCGATATTAATACACATATACCTAAAACGATATTATGACCATCGATATTAAAAAAAACAATATTTTTTATTATCATTATTAAAACTTCGATATTCTGTCATTTCGATATAAAAAATTCGATATTTTGACTACTCACCTTGAAAAATGATACAGACCATAGGTGGCCTTGCCAAGTTCTTTAGGGAATTATTCCAGAAACCAGTTAGTCCGGTTATGGAGATATACAAAACTCAGGCCAGCAGTGCTGCCCTATATGGGGCTGAACTCTGGGGGCACTCCAACCTTAGGGCTCTGGTTACTACTGAGAACAAATTCCTAAGACAATTATTCAGTCTACCGAGTAGCACCCCCCTGGTTCCATTGCAAATGGACCTAGGGGTGAGATCCATTGCTGAGGAAATTGGCTGCAGGCCATTACTATTTTGGCGGCGCCTCTGTGTAACACCGGAGCTTCTAGAGTACAGATTAGAGCTATTGGAGATTTTGAGTCTCCCCAGTTCAGGAAAGCTGCCATGGCTTAGATTCATTAGGGAGGGCCTCTATGAAACAGGCCTAAAAGAACTATGGAATAACCCTGACACAGCCTGCTCGAGAACACCACACAAATTACTAACTACCTGCTACTGGGGCAGTTTATCCGCCAAGCTCCAAGTAGAATCTGCTCATGACTGTTTTACATTATTCTTCCTGGAAGTAGACAGCACTTGCAGGTTGGAGGCATGCCTTGATGCAATCCGCCCGGCATTAGGCAGGAAATTATACGTACAGTTTCGACATGGCTGTCTTCCCCTGCATGCCTTCCAATGTAAATGGGCAGGTGGCAATTTAAGTGGGTGTCCTGCCTGTAATATGTGTGTTTAGTCTAAACTCCATGTGTTCTTCTTTTGTCCAGCATACCGCTCAACAACACAAAGACTGTTAATCCAGCTATGTAAAGACCTAGGCACAACCCACTGCATCAAAGCCTTCAGAATTTTAAAATATAACACAGACTCTCCCCAAAAAATGTTTTTAATATATGTTTATTATTTATACCACACAAAACCATTGTATTCAATATCAAAATACAGTTATACCCTCAGTGGCACGTTATGAAAATAAATATAGTTTAAAAATACCTCACACATCCGATAAAGCATATGTAGCAGTAGAAAATATATTCCATAGTAATGTGTCAAACATAAGATGTTGTTATATCAATTGGATTTCCTGTAAATAAACAGCCCTGTCAGTGTCGTACAACTATCCACTCATCATTAATCTGGTATCACGAAATGCAACCCCTATTCCCTCCCTCTTATCCCTCCCCCTCCCCAGTGGCGTAACACATATATGTGATCAATGATGGTAGCAAGTCATAGCTGTGTCGATAGTGAATGAATACAAAACAGCAAACAAGGAAGGTATTCTTTGCTGTCAGAGGTAGTTTCCATGTGAGAGAGCAGTACAGTCGTCCTCCTAGGGAGGTGTAACCCCTCAGGGTGGCGTCTCCAAGTCTGATGAGCCCGATTCCCGAGTCAGTATGTGGGATTTTAAAAAAGTGTACTAGTGCCTCCCAAGCTCTTGCCAACTCTAACGCCCTATCTTTTTTAGTGTGGGCCACCAGCTGCAGCCTCATGGAGCCCTCACATTCCGCCCATTTAACAAATTCAGTACGCCATCTCGGAAAACTAGGGCCTTCCAGTGGGTTGTAATCTCCCTCTTTGCCAGCAGAAGCCCTATGTCTTTAAACGTACTCATTACCTTATTCCTAGAGGTATGGGTGAACCAGTGCAGCAAACAGAGGCGTATAGTGGGTTCTATGTCCCTGTCCAATACAGCATGCAAAAGTGCGACCACCTCCCCCAAAATGTTCCAAGTTGAGGACAATTGCACAGCATGTGACAAAAATCTGCTACCACCGTGCAGCAGAGCGGGCACATTGCCGAATTCACATTAAAATATTTATTAATTTTCTCTGGTATAAGGTAGGCCCAATGAAGTATAAAGAAATGCACCAATTGAAAACGCGCTTTCCTAGTGCTTTTTGATGCGCGTTCCACCAGTCCCACCCACGCCATCTCAGGGATTTTGTCACCTAGGTCCTCTTCCCACTGCCGCCGGAGCGTTACAATGGGGTCAGTCTCTTGTTTTTCATTCGGCGATATAAACAGGTAACCGCCTTGATGGTATCAGCAGCCAGGACTACATATTGACAAGCCATTGAAGCGGGAGGTACACTGAGCCCCATTTTCCAATGCATTTGGATGGCCGTTATGAGCGCCAAGTGTAACAGATAGTCCCCACGAGTTCATATCTGTCCTGTAATACCATCATCGTCTGGAGTTGTTTAAAAACGGAGGCTGGGAACCAGATAGGCAGTGTCCTAAAATAGTACAGCAGTCTGGGGAGTGTTATCATCTTGAGAATGGCCACACGACCAGCCACCGAAAGTGGAAGCGTGCCCCAAAACTCAATACAACCCTTAAGTGCTCTAATAGCCCTGCCCACATTACCTTCCAATAGGTCAGTTAGGGTGTGATAAATGCGAGTCATACATTGACGCTCCCATCGTATATCTTGTGTAGATGTGGGGCCCTCGGTCTGAAGCGCTGTAGGGAACAGACAAGTCTTTGTCCAATTTACCTTGAGACCGGCAACCATGCCAAGCTCCTCCAATAAAGACTTTGCACCACAAAGGGCGACCTCCACATCAGCCAAAAACATAAGGAGATCATCAGCATAAAATGCGATATGATGTTTTCGTTCGCGCACTCGTAATCCCGAATGATGCAACCCCGACCTAGCCCGTGCCGCCAGCGGCTCCATGGCCAGGGAGAACAGCAGAGGGGAAAAGGGGCAACCCTGTCTCATTCCTCGACCATCAGTGCAAGCGTCCGATATCATCCCTCGCGTCTTCACCCGCGCTGTGGCCTGACAATACAAAAGAGATGTCCAATATACAAAGCTATTTCCTAGTCGGAATTGCTGCATGACTTGAAACAAATATGGCCACTCCAAGCTGTCAAAGGCCTTCTCAATATAGATTGCCAAGACAGCAGCAGAAGCTTTGCGATAGGTGTCAGCCTCTAAAATACTAATAAGACGCCGCACATTCTGGGCCATATTCCGTGTCGGTATTAACCCCACTTGATCCGTATGTATTAATTGGACCATATATGTGAGTAGCGGGTCGCCAGAATCCGACTTAAAATGTTATAATCCGTAGACAACATTGATAATGGGCGATAGGCCGTCCTGTCATGGGGAGGATTCCCCGGTTTTAGCAATGGAATAATTAATGCCTCCTGAGTGGTGACAGGCAAGAGGCGTTCCTTACTTGCAGTATTATACAGTGTCACTAGTTTAGGGGCCAAAAGATCGACATACGCACTATAAAATTTCACCGGGAGGCCGTCCACTCCTGGGGTCTTTTTCCGGGCCATATGTTTAATCGTGCCACGGACCTCTCCCAAGGTGATGTCCTGACCTAGCAGCTTCGACCTCTCTCTATCTAACACTGGAAGATCTGCCGCCTCCAGGAAATCCTGAATGGCTTCCCCACCAGGGGCCATCTTGCTTTGATATAGATCATTATAGTAAGCAAAGAACAGGTAATTTATCCCCTGCTGTGTGTAATGGGCCTCCCCATCTGGGGCATGAAGTTCCAGGATGACCATGCCCCTTCACGCTGTATTAGCTAGCCATGCCAATAACACCCCAGACTTATCGCGCTCTGCATAAGCACACATAACATATTTTTTATAATCAAAGCAGCGCAGATGTTCTACCTGCACCGCGACCTCTTCCCTTGCTGCTATTAAGTCCTGCTGGCGATCTGGTTGTTCAGGCCTCTCCCTTTCAATGTCTTGCAACTGCTGATCCGCCCTCTCTAAGTCTTGCAATAATACTCTACGCACTTCAAGCTTATGACCTATGCAATGCCCCCGTATCACACTTTTAAAAGCATCCCAATCCACCGCCAGCGATAAGGCAGTACCAGTGTTGTTCTAAAAATAATCAGTAATGCCAATCCCCACCACCTCACGAAATGCTTGATCTTCCAACAATTCGGGTTTAAGCACCAAGTTGGGATCCTAGGGCGATCGGGCAACAGGTTCACACGTAATAATAAGGGGTTATGATCAGATAATGTTCTAGTGAGATATTCACTGTGCTGTACCACAGCATGTTTGTCAGGAGAATAAAGCATCACATCAAGCCGAACATGGAGGTCGTGCATAGAAGAAAAAAACGAATAATCCCGGGTAGTCCGATGGTGCACCCTCCAGGTTTCTATCAGTCCCCACCTATGCTGCTATTCCCGCCTGACCCTTGAAAGAGTAAGGATAGGTGCTTCAGGGAGGGGAGAATGAGATCTATCCAGTAGAACATCCATGATAGAGTTGAAATCCCCACCCATGAGTACTGACCCGGTTAATTTCCCAGACAATTATGTAAAAAAGGAGCATATATGCTGCCCAGCACCACGTCCCTACCATTCAGCCGGCCAGCCAATAGTATATATCGGCCCTCAGGGTCCTTCAGTTGACAAGTAGGCTGAAAAGGGACGCCCGCCCTGACCCATATCAAGACCCCCGTGCAAAGGCGGAGAAAGTCATGCAAAAAACCTGTCCTCTCCACCTACGCTGTGATGCCACGTCCTCTTTTGGTGCTATGTGTGGTTCCTGAAGGAAAGCCAATTTGACTCCCCTACGGACTGAGTACACATGTATTTTGTGCCTCCGTAATATGGTGTGCATACCCCTGACATTGCAAGATATACATTTCAAGTCAGATATCAAACCCATGGTATTATTTCACACTAGTCATGCACAGCTAATTTTAAAAATAAATTACACCCAAAACCCTGAAATATTCCTTTACAACAAAAAGAACAATCCCAACAACACCACCCAAGGACAGGTCCTAAGAGACTAGCCCCCTTCCAAACTACACTGAAACTGACTTCCCTCTAGTAACTACAGAGGAACAATGGAGAAGAGCGGCTGCAGTCTGTCAATTACCAGCAATAAGATTATTAAGAATCTACCACGCCCGTACCCAATGTATTGCAATCTGCCCCCACCCCCGGAAGGTATCTCATCAGCAGGAGTATATAAACTCCCACCCCGCAACAGCCCATAATCATTGTCATAGTAAGAACAAAAATCAAACAATACTAGAATCAAAATGGCATACAACTCATCCAGCCGGCCGACAAAGAAAGCAAATCAATGAGATATAGGTGAATGGCATCATACAATGTCATCAGCAGTGCCTGGTGTAATATGTGACATCTGCATGCTACTAGACTGGGACTCATCCGTATCTGTGCCCTCAGTAGATTTATCTGTCTCTGTGCTAGCCCCCGATCCCTTCTGATTTTCCCAGAGTAGTTCCGACACCGCCCGCAGAGCTTAATTTCTTGCCCTCTCTGTCTGTGAAGAGCTGGGTGTCTTCAGGGTGACAGTGCGCCGCTGCGACCTTCGCCGGCGTTGGGGCAGCCGCTCCGAAGGTGCACGCGCCCTCCCCAGCCGGCCTCTTGTCTGTCTTGTAGGTTTCCAGCCACTCCCATGCTTCCGACGGGTCCTCACAACAGTGTGTTGTGCCATTAAGAATAATCCAAAGTTGGGCCAGAAACATCAAGGAATATTAAAGACCCTCATCCTGTAGGGCTCTTTTGACGGCTAGGAAAGATGCACGGCGTAGTTGGACCTCCAGTGTATAATCCGGGAAAATGGAAACCTTGTTGTTGTCCACTGTGTAAGGCCCAGCGGGGCACGCTGTCTGCAGGAGGATGTCTCTGTCTTTATAATGGAGGAGTCTGGCCACCACTGGGCGTGGAGGGTGACCCGGTGCCAGAGGGCAGGCCGGAACATGATGAGCCCTTTCCAGTGTGAAGAACTGTGTCAGCCCCTCTGGTGACACCTTGTCAGGGAGCCAGTACTTCAAATACTGGACCAAATTGGACTCATCCACCCCCTCCAGCAGGCCCAAAACGTGGATGTTGTTCCTCCAATTTCTTCCCTCAGCGTCTTCGACTCTTTTCTCCAGCACTGTGAGCCTACAGGAGATGTCTCCTACCTGGTCAGCAATGGATCCCTGCGCCGGCTCCAGGGCTGCCAGAGATGTTTCGGCCTGCTCCACTCTATCCGCCAACTTGATGTGTTCAGCCCGCAACAGCCCCAGCTCCACCGACACTGTAGCAATGTCCGGATGCAGGGCCTTCCTTGTGTCCGTGATAGCCTGGAGTATTCGGGCCAACTGTTGTTGCACCCCTGCATCACCTGGCGCTTCAGGGGAAGCCAGTCGTTTCTCCTCTTGCCCCAATTCTTCCTGATCCAGCGGGCCGTTAGTTGCTTCCCTCTGGGCTTCCCCATCATGGAGATTCGGAGCGGAACAGTCTCTTCAGGCCAGAGCACACGCTACGTTCATTGTTGTGCTCTCCAGGTCAAGCCCCAAGTCAATGTCCTGCCAGTTTTCCAACAGGGCGATGTGGGACCCACCGTATCTGAGCTTCAGGGGCTCCCTGAGCATCCACTCCTCAAGAGATCCAGCACTGACCCCAGTACACAGGCTGTCCCAGGCAGGTGAGCAGGCAGCCGCCCAGACCCAAGCCCAGGTGTCCCGGGGGTCACCGGGCACCCCGCGTCATTCCCAGGTAGTCCAGGCCTGGTACGCAATAGGCCAGTGGCAGCAGTGCAGGGTCTGTGGAATTCCCCAGGTCACCAGCAACAACGGGGCAGTCCACAGGAGAGGTAACGAGGGAAGCCCCCTCCAGCCCCAATGTGCAGCTCTTTGGAAAGTGCGCGGGACAGCACTCACCCGCAAGCGCCATCGATAATGCTGGGCCTCATGCTGGGGCCTCCCACGCAGCAATCAGGCCGCCTCAGTACAATCCAGGAAGCTCCGCCATTTACTGATTGCAATCAGCCCCACACAGCCTAAGTTCAGCCGCACCTCCCGGCCGATCCCATCAGGGGTCGGTTATGGAAGACAGCGGAACAGGGTCTATGCACGTCTCAAGCCATGTCTCCTCCGTCGTAGGGGTATTTTCGGCCACTTGGTCCTCAGCAACTGGCTCCCAAAGCTCCCAAGGCTCAAAAGGCATCCCGAGCAGGATCCTCGAACGGCGGGACAGTCCCTACTCTCTCGGCACTCAGCCCAGCGCCATCTTGCCTGCCTCGGCTGGTGATGCAGTCACGCACCCCAACCCAGCCAGGCAGGGGCAGCAATCACCTCCTCGGGCTTTGCACTGCAGCGGAGGTATTCCGCGATGCCATCCTGGGGTCAGGGCGGCTTTTAACACAGATAAATCAAGGGGCCGGAGTGGGGCTCGGAGCTCACGTGACTGCCTCCATCAGCCTGCAAGCCACGCCCCCATAACACAGATTCTCATATAGTCTTTGTGGTTTCACGCTTCCTAAATGCCATATGGTGCGTTAGGAGAAATTTCCTTAATATGCAAAATCTAGGATTTGACTGTGGCTGACTTTTTTATTGTGTTTTTAAGTCAAAATGTATTATATCATAATAATTGTTTATTTCTTTTAAACTTTTTAACTATTTTAACTGTTTGTATATGCTTGTGCTTGTTCTTTTATGGTAAATAACCAAAATAAAGAAATATTGGATTGGATTGGAAAAACAACTTTGAGAGTTTTACGCTTCCAGGGCATGTAAAACTCCTGCTTTTAAATGTTTTTGCACCTTGCCCTCTTGGCTGTCCAGGGTCTAATCTTGGGGTGACTTATCTGTATTAAACATGAAAAGTTTAGGTGTGGTAAAAGGTTTGTTTTGCAGTTCGAAATTGTAGTTTAAAACTACACACTCAGGCTCTCAGGCCTCAGACATGGTTGAAAGGCTACTTAAGTGGTTAGCACCATCAGTTGGGCAGGCCCACGGTTAGCATTTAACTTACAGGCCCTAGGTACATGTAGCTGCACTTTACTAGGGATGGGTAAGTAAATTAAATAGGTCACTACCATGTTTTAAGCAGAGAACACAAGCACTTTAGCACTGGTTAGCAATGATAAAGTGCACAGAATCCTAATTACAGCAAAAACGAGGTCAGAAAATGTGAAGGAGGAAGGCAAAGTGTTTGGGGGTGAACCTGCAGAAAGGGCCATTTGCAACATGTACATATATAGCGCTTATTTCCTGGGCGGCTTCGCCGCGCTATTACATTTTACTTTAAATGAACGCCATTCAGTATACTACATAACAGCCATCGAGGTTACTTAATGCATGGCACACGACCCAAAGGGCACAATATGCAACTTGCGGGAAATACTATAATGTCAAAAATTCTTTTGCCCAGATTTTTATAGTTGCCAATATATAAAATGTGTTTTTTTGAGATGTCGTCTGCTTTTCCCCTTTGGAATTACACATTCCTCATCTCCCAGATCCAATTCTTAGCAAGTAAAAATTCCATTTGACTTGAGAATGTATAGTAGCTGGAGGTGGTAATTTAATCAACTTAGGATAGATTTCAATGTTTCCCCTGGTGTGGAAGGCATTAGCACTTTAAATTCATTATATCGGTTTGGCAAATGTATGCAGCCTTAAGGACCTAACACGAAATCGAGTGAGTATGGTGTGCTTGAGGATATATTGAATTTAAGAGATTAAACCGGCATAGCCATTGCAAACAGAATAGGACATCAAGCATTTTTCACTTCTTAGTAAGCATGAATATTTTGCAGACATTAAATGCAGTCTACCCTAATTGTAGAGCTATGCTCGAGTGTCAAAGCTTTCTAAACTTTTATATATGGTAAGTGACTATTATAACAACAATGCTATATTCCAAGCACTCTCAGGATGCATTATGTTAACCTGCCATTTTGAATTCTCCTTTATATCAAAGACTTTATAAGGGGATGTGGAAGTACAAAGCCGGCGTTGCAATCTCTGGGCTTCAGGAGCCACATATTCTGAATTGCTGCAAACCAAATTATGCAATATTCAGGTAAATAGGAAAAACGGCGCCTTGTTTGTTACAGTTTTGAGTTTGATACCAATGCGAAATATTTTCGATAAGCCGAAATTGAAACCCATCCTAACATTACTAATTATGCAGCGGGAAGCGGTGAATATTAAACAAGCAGAATTGTGCACACAATAGTAAACAAGAGCCTGGGTTGGAGCAGTTTTACATTCTTGGAAATGCTTAACTTCTAATGAAAGCTTTGAATTGTCAAAGGACTCTCGACACAGGGCTACCCTTTATATGAATAAAATTGCTCGTCTGTGCTTGTGCATAATAAAAACATGAAGCGCGATAGCAAATATTAGAAATAAAATTAGAAATCGTGAGGGCAAATGACGTCAGCAGACAGACTCTTCTGAAAGGAAGCATGACGGTTTACACAAAACACCGTCCTTAGAAGCAATAACGGATTTCTTGTTCTGATACACTATATTTTATTTATTTAGAAACTGCGTGACGCTTTACAGTTTCTTCAGCGCGCTTTACAAGAGAATTTCTGAAGAATGTGTAGTAGATGACCAGCCCTTTGCGTGCAATGATCAGTATGTAGTATTCTTCATTCACTACCACAAAGTGTAGTCCTTAGTATAAATTGAGGTCTGACACTAACTCCATGGGAAAAGTACACTTAAAGAAACAAGCATTGGTGATGCAAATAGGTCCTTTGGCTCTAAAAGGTAGAACTTTTTTGGCATTGTCAGTTTTTTCTTGCGATTGCATGCATGCTTTTGCTTGAAGATTTATGCACACGCTTGGGTGGCAATTTTGGAATGGGTTTTCTAGCAAAGAATGTCATTTTCAGGATGTCTGCTGGCATCACAGTGCATGTGCAAACACACGTTGCAATGTGTGTGTCATGCATGCATGTCCATGCATCGTGGCGCTCGCGGTCATTTTTCATTTACCAATTTTATATGATAATCCCCCGTGTTAGATCGGCAAATTAAAATGTTTGAAAAAAAAAAAAGAAAAGGTTGCCAAACTGATATTAAGGCTGCATGCAAGCTGCCGAACCGTGATTTTCAGCTACAGGGCCTCTTAAAAGATATTACATATCAACAAATAAATAAATAACACGGGGAGAGCGTGGGAAGCGGTACAGGTTGCCAGCATTGGGTAGCCTAGCAGGTGTTCTAGAGAGCGAGAATGGAGGAGCATGGAGGGAGGTATTTGAAAAACAAGCACTGGCAAAGCCAATAGGTTTCGTCTATGCAAAATATATTGGTGTTGTCAATGTTTTTTTTACCACGTTACAAAGCAGCAGCAACATTTTCTAAAGTGTAAAAAAAAGAAAGAAAGTATGCTATTAACATGGCCAATGTTAGCCGTGTCATAGAGCATTTCATTTTTTTTTTAACTTTAAGCCATGTTGGCTCTAAAACATGTTAAAAAAAACCGCTATATATAGTAATTTATCCTTTGGGGGTAGAAGGGTACCACTTGTCACAGCCGTGTGCCGAGTATTAAATCACACCAGAGCTGATGTGAATGCAGTTCAAATAAAAAGCTGCCGAAAACAGCAGTCAATACTTAATTGTGCAAGAGCACACAGTACAGCCACTGCTCACACAATTGCATTAAAGGTAGGGTCGGTGGGGGTGTTGACCTTAGAGGGTCCTTAGCTCTACGGGCGAAATCTAAAAGAGCAAGCATTTCAATGTAATAGGTCTCACATTTGCGACAGTTAGAGCTATTAGCATTGTAAATGACAATCAGGCACATGCTTCAATGTTGGCTTTTGCGATTTCTTAATTGCGATTTTTAAGGAATCACAATTAAGGAATCGCATAAGCCTATGCAAGTAGAAATTGCTTAAAAAATAGCGATTTCTAACCATTCCTTAATTGTGACTCGCAAATTGCGATTCGCAATTGAGGAATGCCTCCCCATTCATTCCTATGGGCCTAGAGGCCCATAGAAACGAACGGGAAGACATTCTCAATTTGCAATTCTCATTTAGAGAATCGCAAATTGAGAATGCAATTTCAAGGCAAAAGGACACCCTGTTGCACCCCTGAAATTGATCTGTGCACATATATTGCGCACACACATGCCCTATGTGTGTGCGCAATATGAAACTTTGAAAAATGCACAAAAGTGCTTTTTCAAAGTTTTCGCAAATTACTATGAAGTTCAACTTCATAGTAATTTGCGCCCCCTATAAGCGAATTCTTGGATTTTTTTACGTAAATGAATTCCATTTAAGGAATCTCAATTTGCGAGAAAGCAGTGGGAAGACACTCCTCCACCCACATGGAGGAGCCGCGCCTGGCTCTGACGTGAATTCACTCTTTGATGCTGTAAAGTAACTTCACTGTCCAGCATGCATAATAAATAATAGGTTCAAAATAAGCTGATAATGTGTTTATATGTTTCAGGTAGTGTCTGTGTGTTATTAAGCTTGGGGAAAATAATCTATAAAAACAGAGGGGCATATTACCAAGCAATAGCGATAACTATCACTATTGCTTGGTTAGAGACAAAAATTTACCGCTGAGCTGCGGCGATTTTTATCGCAGATAAACCTTGGTATTAGCAAGGTTTATCGCAAATGCGATAAAAATCGGCCGTAATGCATGAATATCGCTGAAAAGTCAGCTTAATGCATTACCGAGCTAATGCTCTTAGCCATGTTATCCACCTCCCATTGGATAACATGGCTAAGAACTGCTCAGGGCAGGTGTTAGCTTTTGGAGATATTCGCGCTTAGCGCGAATATCTCCAAAAGTTGGTAATAGGAGATCGCGATGTTAGCTACTGTTTCCAGTCGCTAACATCTTGACACGCCCACTTTGCATGTCATTAGTGATAAATATCACTGACATGCAAAGTGGGGCCCAAGATGGTCGCTATCTCCTACTAGCTGTCGCTAACTGGTGTTAGCGACAGGTAGGTAATAGGGAGATAATTTTATCTCCGCTTTCTTGGCTTTTAAAGCCAAAAAAGCGGGGATAAACCCCCTTGATAATATGCCCCCAAATCTTCAAGTAGTATATTGCTGTACTTTAATTTGAATCTCCACTGGCGGTTAGACAGAAAGCAGGACATGTAGTGACTCTACAGAGTCTGATCATAGGGCTGATGTTACAGTCGCAGCTGGTGCTGGGAGACAAACCGATAGAGGTAGATGAATGAGGGAACAGGGAGATGCAAGTGAAAGATGGTAGAGGACACAGTGAAGGATACAAAGGTGACGAGATAGAGGATGAGGTGAAAGGATGCAAGATGAGAGGGGTGAAGGCTGTAGGGTAGCTATTTATGCAAGGTATGTATAGAGTAAGAAGCATAAAGAAATGTGAGAATGAGGGAGATAGATGAAATTGAACCGTAATGCAGAAGAGATAAGGAGTTCTACTAGCAGCCTTTTAAAATGTCAGATTTTCAAATCAAACAGCAGAGACACGTGTCTATTGCTACAGATAAAGATCCCAACGCACCCGCCACTTCACCTGTGATGTTTAGCATGTGCTAACGCGAAAGCCAGTTATATCGCCACTTTCCCTGAAGGAAGGCGTCAGTAAAGTGGCAGGTCTTGGCCTCCTTTGAAAAAACCTATTACGGCAGATATTCCGGAAATCTGCAGCATGCAATGTTCCATTCGAGGCTGAAAGTCCTAGTGGCTAATGTCTAGTTAGAGATGGTTAGCTCGAATTCCCCAAGTATCCTCTGGCTTTGAAACACAACTAAGAGCTTGCATGTAAATATGCTGAAGTTTTTTTAAATCATTGTTTTACTGGAATTATAGGAGAGCGCTAATGTTCTGAAGTAGCACAGGTACCATGGGGGCCATCTGTCTTCTGCGACACACACATCCTGCACTATTGTTTCAATCCCCAGAGAGTTGAATTCTGGGACTTTTGGCGTAACCTCTAAACCCAAACATACCAAGTGCTGCTGTGTAGAAATGTAGGGCTGCCTGAAGGTGTCCTATGTGGGAGTGGGCAGTTATAGAAACGGGACGTGAGTCTCAGGGATGAACAAAAACGACCGTCAAACCACATAAGTTTCAGCTAGCCCCAGATCACGAGGATGTCTTTCAACTAGTATGGGGTTTTTAGCCAACAGCACAAAGTGTGCTGAGGTTTGTAGTTTGTTTCAATTTCACAGAGTCTCTACAAGTCCCAGGATGCTACGAGTGGCTGAGGGAAATACTAGGACTGGATAAAAGTTGTCTTAATCTGGAAATAGCCAGCAACCATGGAGCTTATTCGAGCACGGAAAGAAAAGTAGAAATAGCACCACGTTGCCCTCCAAACATGAAAAATATCATTTGAATAAAACAAAGCTGAACAATGGGGTGACCAGAGGCCTTGACATCTTCAGTGAATGGGTGTTATTTACAAACTGCATTAAATTTTGGAAGTTGGAGTGTTGTTGCTTATGTTTGTTGTTGCTGTCTAGAATCGACTACGAGAATGCAGTCCTCACCGGTATAGCAAAATCCCACCTAGCTCCCCTCAAAACAACTCTCAATGCAGCAGCCAGAATGGTCACCGGAGTTAAGAAATATGAACACATCTCATCTGCACTCAGAGAACTAAAATGGCTCTCCGTCTAAATGGGTGCCAGCTTCAGAACTGCCTGCCTCACGCACAAAGCCCTGCATACTGGGAAACCTGACTACCTGACCTTCAAACTCCAGAAGGCCGGTCAGACAAGAAACCTCAGGAGCTCTATCATTCTACTACTCATCCTTCTGAAAACATGCAAACAAAAACACGCTGCCTGGTCCTTCGCTGGAAGCGCGCCCCAAATTTGGAACTCTATTCTAACACATATCAGGACTATCCCCTCCTTTGTAAAATTCAAAAAACAACTCAAAGACCTCTTCCTCAATCGTTTACTTACGAACCGATAGCCGCAGCCGAAGCGCATACGCCTGCGCATTGCAGGACACTGACACTGCGACATTAAGACCTACCTCCTTTACCTCCCCGACCCTTGCCTCGTTCCCCCCTCCCTGAAAGAGGTTCAGCTCAAGACAATGTGCAAACAGCTAGGTTATTTCAGGACTTCGTTGCCTTAAAGTTGCACAGCGAGCTGGGACTTTCGAACCAATATTTATACTACTGTTTTTTTGTGTGATTCTCGCATTACGACTGTTGTAAAGCTCTCCGATACCCTTAGGTCTGTCCAGCTCTATTTAAAACTCCTAATAAAATAATAAATAAATAAATAATTGCTGGGCCAACTCTGAGGGGAGCGCAAGGTTTCCTTCTCCATTTCTAAGGAGGCTAACATAGAGGTGGAAGTGTAGCCTTTTACAGGGGTATTAACTTCCCACTTGAACTCTGGGTTTTAGTTTTTTAACAGAGTCTGAAACATTTTATTCTCTCATTGTAATTCAAGAATCTTAGATGTAAATATATCCTGTGAAGACTGCAGATCTTTCTCTACAAGGACAGTGGTAGGCTTGGAAACTTCACAACAAGCAACAGAACTAAACCTTGGATTTTGTTCAAACTGGCTAGTAGCTGCCTGTGTTCTACTATCAGTGACTGTGGTCATTACTGGGTCACAAAACTGTGCTATGCCATTCAAATGGAAGACAGAGTTTAGCACCTGCATCTGCTATTTCTTTGTTATGTGGTTAAACATGCTTTAACTGGTGTCAGTAAACTATTAGTTTGGTATGGTGTTGATAGATACTGTGTCTGGATATTGTCTTCAAAGAAAAAAGTGTCTTGACAGAGGGTCTCTGAGTTACATACTTCTGAAAAATATCCCTTACCAGTAGCACTCTTTGAATTACTATTTTGTCTTTCTGCTGCTAACAAGGTTTGCAGAAATTCATTTTCATCCTGTAGATCACCGGCTGACATCAGGTGATGATCAGGATTACAGATAGAATGGAAATCTAACATAGAAGGATCAGCCAACTACAGGAATAAGATTCAGCACACAAGCGTCTGTTTTACTTCATGAATCGATCTCTAGAGTCTAAGCACTTTCTAATAGAGTGCACAGAACTGCGCTGCCATGACAATCAATTTCTGGCAACATACGCAGACATTCTGGTCTGATGCTAAACATCTTGGCAAGAACCAACTGGGTGGGGTTTAAACAAAAACGGTAGCTAACAAAATGCAAAGAAACCTCACAAGTGACCCAGGAAATGTGGGTTGGTAATTCTTCAGGGACTGTCCGGGACTGTCTGGGACATAGTCAGGGACTTGGACAAGGACTGGAGACTGGGTTGAAAACGTAAACAGAAAGAGGAGTACAGCTCTGCCTTGGATCACACAGGAAGTCATAAGAGAAAAGGGATCCAAAAGAGAAGCCTGCACAAGTGAACACAATGGCTAAGACTCAGAAAGGAAGGGCACTCAAGAGGCAATTTAGTATTCAGACTAACTACACCCAGGACAGACATGCAAGACATATATATATAAAACAACATTAATAATAAAGGGAATGTGGGGTAAAGCACTCGGGAGCTCCACACGGTAAGACTGAAGCTCAGTAAGTTCCTCACCCACAATTGCTGTTACAGATACTGACTGCAAATGCCCACATATAGGATATGCATGCAAAGGCAGGGTCTGTGGAGCTGATACCTATGGTGATGTTATAAATGTAGCTCAAAGACAATGCTCACAGTGAACAAGAAACACCACCTAGGTAGTCAGCTGTGTCCATGGATTCTGGCAAACAGGAACACTCAAGGCAGTAACAGCAAGGGTGTAGAACTAAACACAAGCACAATAGACAAGGAGCTAACAAGAAGGAGTGCTTAACAGGAAAGGGAAGGAAATCGCAGGGCACACTTGGCAGAAAGCAGGTAACAAACATACAAGGTAATAGAAGCAAGGCAGCAAAATAGAGAACCAAGGAAATGGGAAGAAAGACAGGATATACAGAAGGGGAGGCTACAAGGGTATACTAGAATAGTGATGGATCAGGAGTTAAGAAAAGAAAGTGGCACTTAAAACATTGCCTCATAAGGTAATCCTGCCTGCACGTAGCCAAGCTACCAGAGGGTGAGCACAGGTTTATTTATGGTGTGTATCTTACTTATTCTGACTAGAATTGGGGTTCCTGCTTGGACAGGGTGCATACCTCTGACAACCAGATACCCACTTTCTAACATTGGTAATCAGCGGTGCTGATTGGACTTGTATTTGTGCAACAGTGATTGGTGTACGCTACTATACATGTCTCAAACGAATTTGAACCTTTTGTAATTCTCCCTGATTGGTATTTTTCATTGTATTCTAAATTGTATTCTTCTGTCTGGAGAAGCAGCATCTGCACCTGAAAAACTGGATTTTGAGCTGGCCAAGCTGGAAACCTAAGCTGTGGTCCGGCTCAAGGAGTTTTGAAAGGAGGTAGAGCTTTCTAACAGGGCTTCACAAGGATGGGGAAACTGCAAAAGGAGCTAAGGGCCTGGGTAGAAACTGGGTAGAAAAGGTCCTCCTCTCGCAAACAGAGTGCTTCAGTTCGTATTTTAACCACACGTCTAATTAAATCGGCCAACTGGGAAGGGAGAAAAAGACCGTCACTCAATTGTTTATGATCAGATTTTATATCAACAGGCTGTAATTCTTTGGAATGTTTCCTAAAATTTGCTATTACTTCTCCAGTAAATGACTCTGCAAAATATAACTGCTCTGAGGGGTGACCTGTTCTCAGGACACCCCTGCGCCGCACTGCCCCCAGCTGTGTGTGTGCCCCTCGCTGCTGCTCGCAGTCTTGTTGTGCCGTTCTGCCAGCCTCCCTAGCTGGTATTGTATCCACTGCCTCTCTGTACTGTTCCCCAGCTGTTTCGTTGTAATTTTGTTTTAAATTTGTTGTATTTTGTGCCTTTCCCATTCTGCCTGCCTGCCCCGCTCTCCGCTTCCCACTGCCGTTCTCGCGGCCACGCCCCTTTTTTTCCGTGCCCTTTACCCTCCCGCCTCCCAGCTGCTCCTCCCTCCCACTTGTCCTTAAATGGCGACCCCGCGGCGCAGGTGAGTCAGACCTGTTCTCAGGACACCCTCGCCCCGCACGGCCCCCAGCTGTGTGTGTACCCCTTGTGTGCCCCTCGCTGCTGCTCGCAGTCTTGTTGTGCCATTCTGCCAGCCTCCCTAACTGGTATTGTATCCACTGCCTCTCTGTACTGTTCCCCAGCTGTTTCGTTGTAATTTTGTTTTAAATTTGTTGTATTTTGTGCCTTTCCCATTCTGCCTGCCTGCCCCGCTCTCCGCTTCCCGCCGCCGTTCTCGGGCCATGCCCCCTTTTTTCCGTGTCCTCCCCGCTCCCGCCTCCCAGCTGCTCCTCCCTCTCACTTGTCCTTAAATGGCGACCGCGCGGCGCAGGTGAGTGTGACCTGTTCTCAGGACACCCCCGCGCCGCACGGCCCCCAGCTATGTGTGTGCCCCTCGTGTGCCCCTCGCTGCTGCTCGCAGTCTCGTTGTGCCATTCTGCCAGCCTCCCTAACTGGTATTGTATCCACTGCCTCTCTGTACTGTTCCCCAGCTGCTTCGTTGTAATTTTGTTTTAAATTTGTTGTATTTTGTGCCTTTCCCATTCTGCCTGCCTGCCCCGGTCTCCGCTTCCCGCCGCCGTTCTCGGGCCATGCCCCCTTTTTTCCGTGCCCTCCCCGCTCCCACCTCCCAGCTGCTCCTCCCTCCCACTTGTCCTTAAATGGCGACCGCGCGGCGCAGGTGAGTGTGACCTGTTCTCAGGACACCCCCGTGCCTCATGGCCCCCAGCTGTGTGTGTGCCCCTCGTGTGCGCCTCGCTGCTGCTCGCAGTCTCGTTGTGCCGTTCTGCCAGCCTCCCTAGTTGGTATTGTATCCACTGCCTCTCTGTACTGTTCCCCAGCTGTTTCGTTGTAATTTTGTTTTAAATTTGTTGTATTTTGTGCCTTTCCCGTTCTGCCTGCCTGCCCCGCTCTCCGCTTCCCACTGCCGTTCTCGCAGCCACGCCCCATTTTTTCTGTGTCCTTCCCGCTCCCGCCTCCCAGCTGCTCCTCCCTCCCACTTAGCCTTAAATGGTGACCGCACGGATGCGCAGCGGGTGCGCCGATTGTGCGCCGAAGGCGCACCAAAGGCAAGCCCGTCTGCGCCCGTCCGCGTTTGGACCGCGCCCAGTGCCAGGACCCCTGGCCCCCGACGACGCCTGCCCACACGACGGACCTACGATGCCGCCACCCTCAACGCACTCAATGCCGGCCGAACCCCCGCCTGCTGCCGAGCCACCCCGAAACGCACCCACGGACCCTTCACCTGCCAAGCCTGCAAGTTCACCTGCCTCCGGACCTACGCCGCACCCGCCAAGCCAAGCACCCGCGGCAACCACCTAAAGTGCATCCTTCTCAACACCCGCTCCGTCCACAGACACGCCGTCGAACTCTGGAACCTGCTCGACACCACATCACATGATGTCGCCTTCCTCACGGAAACCTGGATGAACGCCTCCTCAGCGTCCGACATCGCCATCGCCATCCCGGACGGATACAAGATCATCCGGAGGGACCGCGTGAACCAGACCGGAGGAGGCATCGCCATCGTACACAAGAACACCATCCGCATCACGACCGACTCCAGCGACAGCTTCCCCGCACCGAGCACCTCCACTTCCAGATACACACCGACCCAAAGACAACCCTCAGAGGCACCCTCGTCTACAGACCCCCAGGACCACGCACACAATTCAACTCACGGACTTCATCAGCCTGCACGCTCTCCCCTCCGCGGACTACATCCTCCTCGGGGACCTCAACTTCCACCTGGAGAACAACAAGGACCGCAACACCGCCGCCCTGCTGGACAACCTCGCAAACCTCGGACTCAAGCAACTGGTCAACACCCCCACTCACTACGCAGGCCACACGCTTGATCCCGTCTTCTCATCCAGCAAGCACATCACCTTCAGCCACTCCACTGGACTTCACTGGACCAACCACAGCTGTATCCACCTCAGCTTCAGAAGAACAACGACCCACCACCACCCGCAGCAGGTTCCTCACAGGAGCTGGAGCAAGATCACCGCCGAGCAGCTCACCACCTCCCTCAGCCAGAACCCACCCGCAAGCACAACGGACCCCAACGAAGCAGCCCGCAACTTCACACAGTGGTTGACCACCTGCGCAGACAACCTCGCGCCACTGAAGAACCCTCCCAGCAGACCCAGAAGCAAGAAAGCCACCTGGTTCACCGACGAACTCAAGGATTCCAGGAAGAACTGCCGCACCCTCGAGAAAGCCTGGCTCCTTAACCAGACCACAGACAACATGACCACCCTCAAACAAGCCACCCACAAGCACCACCAACTCATCCACACTACCAAGAAGAAAACACTGAAGGAACGACTGGACAACAACGCCCACGACAGCAAGGAACTCTTCAGCATCATCAAGGAGTTCTCCAACCCCAGCACCGGCAACAACAACATCACTCCTTCTCAAGACCTCTGCGACTCTCTCGCCTCGTTCTTCCACCGCAAGATCGCCCACATCCACAACAGCTTCGGCGCACCATCCACGCACCCTACCGTCGAACCAACGCCCCCCACCGCCACCCTCCGCACCTGGACCATGGTGACCACTGAAGACACAGCCCGCATGATGAACACCATCCACTCGGGATCTCCAACCGACCCCTGCCCCCACCACGTCTTCAACAAGGCCGACTCCATCATCGCACCCCAACTGCGGGACATCATCAACATCTCCTTCAACACCGCCACCTTCCCGGAGAGCTGGGAGCACACCGAGCTCAGCGCCCTACTGAAGAAACCAACAGCGGACCCCAACGACGTCAAGAACTTTCTCCCCATCTCGCTCCTCCCTTTTCCTACCAAAGTCATCGGGAAGACCGTCAACAGACAGCTTGCCGCCTTCCTCGAGACAAACGGATCCCTTGACCCCTCGCAGTCCGGTTTCCGAGCCAACTACAGCACCGAGACCGCCCTCATCGCAGCCACCGATGACATCAGAACCCTGCTCGACAACGGGGAAACAGCTGCCCTCATCCTTCTGGACCTCTCCGCAGCGTTCAACACTGTCTGCCACCTCACCCTAGTCCAACGCCTCAGCAAAACAGGTGTCCAAGAGAAGGCACTGGAATGGATCATCTCGTTGCTCGCCGGAAGAACACAGAGAGTCCGCCTCCCCCCGTTTCGATCCAAGGCCACCGAAGTCATCTGCGGCGTACCGCAAGGATCATCACTCAGCCCCACCCTCTTCAACGTCTACATGAGACCCCTTGCAGCCATCGCATGCCAACACAACCTCAACATCATCTCCTACGCCGACGACACCCAACTGATCCTCTCCCTCACCAGTGACCCCGCCACCGCCAGAACTAGCCTGCACGCAGGAATGAAAGACGTCGCAGAGTGGATGAAGAACAGCCGCCTGAAACTGAACTCAGACAAGACGGAAGTCCTCATCCTGGGACCATCGCCCTCCACCTGGGACGACTCCTGGTGGCCCCCGGCCCTAGGCAGCGCACCAAATCCAACAGACCATGCACGCAACCTGGGCTTCATCCTGGACTCCTCCCTCTCGATGACCAGACAAGTCAACTCCGTCTCCTCATCATGCTTTAACACCCTACGCACGCTCCGTAAGATCTTCCGATGGATCCCGACCGAAACCAGGAAGATGGTCACCCAGGCACTCGTCACAAGCCGACTGGACTACGGAAACACCCTCTACGCCGGAACCACAGCCAAGCTACAGAAAAGACTCCAATGCATCCAGAACGCCTCCGCCCGACTCATCCTGGACATCCCCCGACGCAGCCACATCTCCGGACACCTGAGGGACCTGCACTGGCTCCCCGTCAGCAAGAGAATCATGTTCAGACTCCTCACCCACGCACACAAGTCCCTCCATGACCTGGGCCCCAAGTACCTCAACGACCGCTTGACCTTCTACACGCCCACCCACCAGCTACGTTTGGCAAGCCTCGCCCTCTCCGCCATACCATGTATCCGAAGAGCCACCGCCGGAGGAAGATCCTTCTCCTACCTGGCGGCCAAGACATGGAACTCCCTCCCCACCCACCTCCGGCTGACCCAGGACCATCTCGCCTTCAGGAGACAACTCAAGACCTGGCTGTTCGAGCAATAGCAGACCCCCCTTCCCCCAAGCGCCTTGAGACCCTCTGGTTGAGTAGTCCGCTATACAAATGCTATGATTGATTGATTGATTGATTCTGCCTATTGCCGAACATCTGCTATAATATCTGGAGCAGAGATGGTACCGCTAGCTGCTTTACGGGCAGGAGATCTAAGAAAGGCTGCACGGTCGGCGGTCAAGAAAGAACGAGTATGCCGTTTACCTTCTGCATCTGTCCCTTTCTGATCTAAGAGAGATGCATCATCAACTGATTCATCCTTGGGTGCAGAGGGAAAAGTATATGGGGCGGAGATCGATCTAACCAAATTGAATCATCCTGAGGTTGATTACGTAGAGGATAAAGGGGGCGCCAGACAGGGTATTGTCCATTTACCTCTAAACTACGCTCCCTATCCTCTTTCTCTTTTATTTCCTTCATTTCTTTATTTTTAATTTCCAGCGCTTTCATATAGATATTTTTGGGCTGCTCTTTTTCTGCTAAAGCTTGCTCTTTCCTCACTCTCTCATGCGCTTCTTTCTCCCACATTTGTACACAGTCAAAAATATCTTGTCTGCTTTTACGCTTAAACACACATTGTTCCACATACTGAATCTTTCTAAGATCAAATGACCCATTTATTGGCCATCGCAAATCAGGATCCATTTTGATGTATTTATTCCACAGTGCACTATACAATATAGAAGAAATACCGTTTTTAATGTACATATACCTATTTGGTGTTCCCTCAAGGGGAGCCGGCTGACTTCGTTCTAAATCCATGTTGGTACCTCCAAGAAAGCAACACATACTTTGAAGCATGCTTGAAACAAGCATGTCAAAAATATTATAATAAATATAATATTATAACAAAAAAGTACTTATCACAAATACAGTACCGTTCAAGAATTCACAAGTTAGAGAAAAATCTCCTCATTGCCTGCCTATGTATGTTGCAACACACATATTACCTAAACCAAACCAGAATTTTGGCCAAAAATCAAGATTGCCGCTTTAGCGACCTTACCAAGCTAAAATCTCCAGCCTCCAACTGCCAAGCTCTGAATCAACCTGATGGTTACTGTAAGACAAACTATTTATACAACAACACTTTGGACAGTGGACCTATCAGTGAAAAGAAAGGCACCAGTCCGATGTTTACCAATCAAATTAGTCTTCAACCTTTGGCGTGCTATTTCTAAATGCCCTCTGTCCTAAGAGCATCACCCAAACCTGGGGTAAAATGTCAATTTTTTGTCCAATTTGGAAAAGCACTGCTTTATAAATCAATCCAATCCAAATGGAAAAACTAGACAACTCTCTTAGTGTCTTCACATACAGACGCTGAGTCTTGGTGTACATTTTAAATGCTTGTTTAATATTCCTTTTTGGGAAAAAAAGCAAGCCAACGCGTTTCGTTCTGAGAACAGAACTTCTTCAGGGCGAAATGGTTGTTCCAAAGCACGATATTATCCAACACAGGGAGGGGAAAGTCCTTTATATCCTTTTAATCCTTTTTATTCCTCTTAATCCGAATTCCCCAAACAGAGCTCCAACTTAAGAGTAGTGCATTTGCTTAGCTCGAATATTAGTCATTTCGTTGGGTCGCGAGTGTGCCTTGGCCCAGTTAACTCCAAAACAATTGTTTATCTAGATACAAAGATCTTAAGAAACGAATCCGTCCTGTTTGGTGCAATGTATATATTTTCCATGTTCCACAGTCCCAAGCGATAGATATTATACCGGTAGTCACCTAAAGTGTTGATCCCGATGAATCAACGACTGCAGAACGCCGCGTCGTTGATTCATCGTGTTCAACACTTTAGGTGACTACCGGTATATCGTGCTCACTCACCTGAGGTGACATTCTTCATCATATGGGTTCCTCCTTACCAGTAAGAAATCCTAGATAAGGCTCTTTTACTAAACCTAGACCCGAGGTGATACTGTGTTGCAGTCTCTAATGTGTCCCATCAACTTGTTGCTGCTAACAAATGTGAGAGCCACTATCCAATGACTCAGGTTCCATTTGAGTGGGTGGGTCTTAGATTACTTGAGGGTAGATGTGAGTCCATCCATGCCTGTGTATTTTCTGCTTGGTAACAATCTGGAGCATACACTTGGATATTGATGTTGGGGTTGCCTGAGTGGGTGTACCTGACCACACAGCCCATGGCAGCTTCTGAGGATGGTTAAGAGGACCTGGAGCATGGATGAATGGCCCAGGGGCCTGCCAAGAAGAGAAAGAGCACGGGAAACCCAATCCTGAAACTCCCATGGTCTGGGAGGAGGCTGACCCTGAGGGGGATGCCCCTGTACCTACAGGGCAGGATATGGCTGAACTGGGAAACCTTCCAGAGCTGTCCAATTGGCAGCAGGAAGGAGTTCTCACCAGGGAGGAGTTCTCACCAGGGAGAAGTTCTACATGGTGCAGAAGGAGTGCCCTACTTTTGTGGATCTTCAGCAGGAGGCTGAGACCCAGGCAGGTGTTGATGCCTCTGGCAGCACTTGATTTATTGGGAGACTGGTCATCTCTATAGTGAGCCTAAGGCTCCTGAGCCTGGTGCACCAAATGTGTTGGGGGGTACCCCAGTGCTTCAGTGCCTTCCTACCTGGTCTGCTCAAGATGTGCCACTGGCAGGTCATTTGGGGCAAGACAAGAGCTTTGATGGGCTTGTAACCCACTTCTATTGGCCCCAAAGAGGAAGGTCTCAGATGAGTTCCGTAGGTCCTGTCCTACCTTCGAGTCAAGTGGCAAATCAGGGGGAAGTGCAAGGCCACCCTGCAACCTTTTTCTGTTTCTAGCACCTCTTTTGAGCAGGTTGGCATCTACATTGTGGGGCCTCTGGATCCCAAGACAGCCATGTGCATCAGATTCGTTTTGGTCTTGGTGGACCATGCCTTGAGCAAGAGACAATAAACAAAAAACGTGCAGGCATACATGTACATAAGATTAACATTCTTTGAAAAATTTGAAATACTTCATGTGTTATTAACACAAAAATATTTAAAACATTTTGTATATAATTTTTTTAAATTTAATACAAATCTTCACTGCCTTAAAAAGCATGATTCACAATTCTATTGTCCTTTACAATAATAAATATAAAGATTATTCATATACATTAATGATGATCTTAGACAATTGTACTTCAGTTCACAGTTTGTCAATTCATTAGACTGTAATACAGATAGCAATTAGTTCATGACATAACAGATCTAAAAATCTGCTAAAGAATTTTTTGACAATATATATATATATGGCTCTATATTCTGCCTCCGCAAGGCAATCTGGGCACTATGAGTAAGTGTCTGTATAGTGGGGAAATACTCTCCTCACATGTGGCTTTATATTCGGCCTCTGTATGGCAGTCTCGGCGCTCCTGCATGCTCTGCACGCCAACAGCTGTGTCTGTTCTGGCATCCAACATGGGCCAGGAAGTGAAATTGATACTTCCTTCCTCTAATTGGACACTCACACAGATTCAATACCCTTTTGAACTTGGACTTTTCCGGATTAAGTATTATCGGATAATACATCTCATGTAACTATTTATCGTCTAGACATTGTACTCTTGAGTTATACCCATAGAGATGCAAATGACGGCCCTCTGATCAAGGCATTCCCACAGAACCGCGCATAGTGTCTATATACTGTCAGCTTCTATGCCCATATATTGTCAAATTTTTTTTAATCAGATTTTTCGATCTACTATATCATGATCTAATTGCTATCTGTATTACACTGCACTGGAGTACAATTGTCTAAGATCATCAATAATATATATGAATAATCTTTGTGTTTATTAATGTACAGGACATTGGAATTGTGAATCATGCTTTTAATGCGGTGAAGATTTCTATTAATTCATTATTTTTAAATTAAGAAAATGAAAAATATTTTTTGATAATAACACATGAAGTCTTTCAAATTATTCGATGAATTGTAATCTTATGTACATGTTGTATGCCTGCACGTTTTTGGTTGTTGTCTCATGCGCAAGTCTGTTTCTTAACTAATAGTTATTTTCCTTGCACTTGGCAAGTTATATTTATTTATTTATTTATTTATTTATTTAATTAAAAGGTTTTATACAGCACTGCTGGACCGAAGAGTATCAGAGTGTACAAGGTAGGTAAACATATTAAGATACAATATACAATTGATAATGTGCAGAAAAATTCACAAAAGATAAAATATTGCGTTAAATGAGTGAAGGGGGCAAAGAAACAAAGGGATAATTAAAGGGACAATGGGAGTTGAAATTAGAGAGAGAGAAGGGGGTGCGGAGAAGGAGAGTGAGAATAAGGAAGGAGGTTGGGTAAAAGTATGAATTAGAGCAGAAAGGTAATGAGCAGGGTCGAAGTCAGTAACATTAAGAACCCCAATATTTTTTTGAGGAGAAGTACTTTGAGTCTTTTTTTGAAGAGAGGGTAAGAGGGGTTGCAGCAAAGGACTTTGGGGAGAGAAATCCAAATCCTAGGAGCATTACCAGAGAATGCACATGATTGGGTCTTTTTACATTTTAGTCTAGGAGGGATCAGGACAAGGGAGTTAGCGCTCCTCAGGGACCTGGAGCACCCTGCTTTTTGTAGTTTGCTTGAAAGGTAAGAGGGGGTGTTTTGGTGAAGAGCTTTGTGCGTGATACAAGCAATCTTGTAGGTGGATCGTCCTTCAATTGGAAGCCAGTTTAGGTTTTTGAGGACAGGATAGATGTGGTCAAATCTTTTACAGTCAGAAATAAGTCTGGCAGCTAGGTTGAGCACAGATTAAATCGGTGCTAGGTGGACATTAGGGGTGCCAGCAAGAGTGGCGTTACCATAGTCAATCCTCGAAAGGACAAGAGATTCGACAACGATTTTGAAATCATCAGCTGGAATAAAAGTTTTTTTTGTGGTGGTGAAGGGTGAAAAGAGCAGTTTTGGCTGCATTTTTAATGTGGGGGATGAGAGTAAGATTCTGATCAATGCTGATGCCTAGGGATTTGACAGAATTAGAGGTGGAGAGGGAGCAATTAAGTGCTTTGATATCATTGATCCAGAGTTGAATGGGAAGGGAATTGTTTTTGGAAGTGAAGAGTATGATTTTGTTTTTTTTAGGATTAAGTTTGAGATGTTTAAGATGGAACCAGGTGGTTGACTAGGATGGCGGATGGACTTGCGTCCGTCCGCCACCCCGAGGTGGAGGGACCGACCGCAGGGGCAGAGGCGGTCCCTCCGTAGCAAATAGGATGTGACCGTCACCCTGGCGTTCACATCCCGTATATTTTACATTGCGGCGGGTGCTGCTTTGAGCAGCACCCACCGCAATTTAAAATATGCATGTTTAACTTTGGCATGTACAACTTGGCAGGTACCGCGTGGTGCCTACCACCTTGTGCATGCCAAAGCAGGGGGTACCACAGGTACCCCCCATGTGCACCCCCCACTCCCCAACACCCTGGGGGCCCGCAACGGGCCCCCAAACACAAAAGACCACATGCTTTTCCACAGCAGAAAAGCCGCCGTGGAAAAGCATGTTTCCGCCTGCATCCTAATATGGCTGGCGGTGTCTTGCAGACACCGCCACCATATTTGCGTGCATACACCACGGATCAGCGGTGGCGGATGGACTTGCCATCCGCCGCTGATCCCCCGCCATCCTAATGTGGCAGTGGGTGTTTCCAATGTCCGCGGCGGTGAATCCGCATCCTCCAGGCCGGCGGTGGCTTCCGCCGGCCCGGAGGATGCGGATTCACCGCCATCCTAATTGGCACCCAGGTTTGGACTTTAATCAGAGTATCATTGAGGTGAAGGATGTCATTGCGGTGGCTTCCGCCGGCCCGGAGGATGCCGATTCACCGCCATCCTAATCGGCCCCCAGGTTTGGACTTTAATCAGAGTATCATTGAGGTGAAGGATGTCATTGTGGGATTTGATCTTGTAGTATAGTTGAGTATCGTCGGCATAGAGGTGGTAACTGATTTTGGCTTGTTTGAGAATGAGGGTGAGTGGTTCCATGAAAAGATTGAAGAGGGTTGGGGAGAGGATAGACCCTTGGGCGACACCAAGCGAGACAGGTTGAGGTTTGGAGAGGCAATGACTGAGCTTAATTTGTTGTGATCGATTTTGGAGGAACGAGGAGAACCATTTGAGTACTGTGCCTTCAAAACCAAAGCGATCTTTGAGGGTGTTAAGAAGGGTGGGATGATGGACAGTATCGAATGCAGCCGAGAGATCAAGGAGGATTAGTAGTTAGGATTCACCTTTGTCTAAAGAGCGATGGATGTCATCTGTAATATTGAGCATAGCAGTTTCGGCACTGTATCCCTTTCTAAAACCAGATTGGAAAACGTCACGGAGATTGAAGGAGATGATATGGTTATCTAATTGAGATAGGAAACATTTTTCAAGGGCTTTAGAGAGGAAGGGAAGGTTAGAGATAGGGTGTAGATTGTTAAGGTCATTAGGGTCAGCAGAGGAGTTTTGAAGAATGGGATAGATTTGACCTAGCTGAAGGGGAGGCAGGAACACAGCCAGTGGAAAGTGTGGAGTTGATGATATCGGTCCATAATGGGGCAATGATATATTTGAGCTCTTGAACTAAGTGGGCGGGAAGAGGATTGTTGTAAATAAGGTAGTCCTTTGAAGCCAGATGTAATGTAGGTATATTCTTAGATTTATTGTTAAGATAATAACATAAGTAAATCACAGGAAGATGGTAAGTCCATTTGATGCCTCCACCAGGAGCAGCCTCTGTCCTGCTCAGCCTGCAAACTCCAACAGTCACTCCCAAGCTCACCAAGCACCCAACACTCCATGACATCATCATGCACCCAATATTCCAGACATCCACAGGCATACCAACACTCACACTGGCTGAGCAGCAGATAAGGAAACCATAGAGAAGGGAAATGCAACAGTAGATTATAACACATCCCCCTCCCTAAGGAAACCAAACACAATGAAAGATAATAAAAGATTCGGAGCCATAGAGAAGGGAAATGCAGCAATAAATAAATCATAACACATCCCCCTCCCTAAGGAAACCCAACACAATGAAGGATAATAAAAGATGCAAGGAAAACACACTGAGCAATTGAATATAGTACATTCAATATAAATTAAAATGCATGACAATTCAGAATGCCAATGTAAACACACACCTTGCATCACAATCAAAGAAGTTCCCGGAAAATATAAGACTAGACAGTTATGGAAATACTCAAGCAAACATTCGTAAGAGAAACCAGAAAATAATAAGAACCAATAACAAGGTAAAACCCAAAATTGCTTCAACACCAACATATAAAAAGTAAGAAGCAAAGAAAACACACAAGAAAGTGTTAACTGGAACACAGTCTGAACTAGAATTGCACTTAAAGAAAGTACAGGAAAAACCATCCGCCCACAAACCAAACCGTGAGTGTACACGTAGGAAACTTCTTGTGGAAGTACTTACACTACGTAGACCAAACAGTAAAAACCAATAGGAAAACCATTCACCCACAACAACAGTGAGCATACACGCAAAAAAACTTCACGTGGAAGTACTTACTCTACGCAGACCAAATCACAATATCCAAAAGGAAAAACCCTACACCCACAACAAGTAGTGAGCATACACGCAGAAGACTTCACGTGGAAGTACTTACACTACGCAGACCAAAACACAATATCCAAAAGGAAAACCCAACACCCACAACAAACAGTGAGTGTACGCGCAGAAGACTTCACGTGGAAGTACTTACACTACGCAGACCAAACAACAAAAGCCAATAGGAAAACCATTCACCCACAACAACAGTGAGCATACACGCAGAAAACTTCACGTGGAAGTACTTATCCTACGCAGACCAAATCACAATAACCAAATAGGAAAAACCATTCACCCACAACAAACAGCGAGTGTAAACGCAGAGAAATCCATGTAAAAATGTCAACTCATATGCAGTCCAAAGCACAAAACATACTTTCACCCAAACGCCATCCAAATACGCAAGCAGTCAGTCAGTCCAAATTGCACACAGCAGATAAATGCTTGGCAATAGGGTGTCGAAATAACCACAGATGATGGAAAAGTCTGTAACAGCATCCAATATGTAGCAAAACACACACGGACAGACCCTTAATTTAGATGGCAAATGAAAACCAAACAAAGTACAAACGCTCTGGTCTGCAGGCTGTCCTGTTGACTAAGGGCACTGGTGGGGCTTACCAGAGCGCAGATTCTTGTAGTCTTCTTCCTTGAAAGTAGAGTTTATTAGTTGCAGTAATACTCAAGTCCTTAGTTGCAGGGTCATCCAGGGTAATCCAGGGTAAAGTAGGTTAATCCTACAGCAGCACGTAGTTCTTTTTTTACCTCGTCGCCAGTGTTGTAAATAAGGTAGTCCTTTGAAGCCAGATGTAATGTAGGTATATTCTTAGATTTATTGTTAAGATAATCACATAAGTAAATCACAGGAAGATGGTAAGTCCATTTGATGCCTCCACCAGGAGCAGCCTCTGTTCTGCTCAGCCTGCAGACTCCAACAGTCACTCCCAAGCTCACCAAGCACCCAACACTCCATGACATCATCATGCACCCAACATTCCAGACATCCACAGGCATACCAACACTCACACTGGCTGAGCAGCAGATAAGGAAACCATAGAGAAGGGAAATGCAACAGTAGATTATAACAAGGATCTTTGGAGTGTGAGGATGGTTTGAGTTTAGAAATGATGTTGATGATAGTGGTTTCTGATACTGGACTAAATTCGCTCCATGAAGCCTTGTTTTTAGGAAGGTGACCCGCCCGGGGTGAGTCAAGATGAGGGAGAGCAGATAGGGGTTGAGAGGGGTCGAGATGCGGGGGAGAGTAGGACAAAAGGGAATTAGGGATGTTAGTAAGGGTGTGTTGGTTGAGGGGAGGTTAGAGAGAGAGAGGGGGAGGAGAAGGATGGTTCGATGTTGTTGACTTTATCTGTAAAGAAGCTGGCAATTTCTTCGCATATTTCTAGTGAGGCTGCTAATTTAGGAGGGCCAGAGGAAGTTTGGTTTTTAACGATGTTAAAGAGTTCTCTGGGGCCTTTTCTAGCCTGGTCAAGTTGTGACCGGAGAAAGGAGGCCTTTTCGTTGAAGATATGTTTTTTGTAATGAGCTCTGGTAGTTCTCAGGAGAGCCAGGTTATCAGAGGTGGGATGACTTCTCCAAGCACTTTCTGATTGTCTGAGGGCCCATCTTTCCTTATTGAGTTCGGCATTGAACCAGGACTTGGGAGGGATGTTTTTTTGGTTTTTGAGTTTGATTGGGGCAATTAGGTCGAGGGCTTCAAGAATAGAATTATTGTAATGGTCAGTAAGGTTGTTGATACTATGAGAGGGAAAGGGGAGAAGTAAGCGAGTTTTAATCATGAATTTCAATTCGCCAGGTGGAATAAGGTGAAGGTTGCGAGTGGTAAAGTGCTAATAGGGTCAAGGCGAGTAATGGGGCTATTCAAGGTGAAGAGGATAAGGTGGTGATCAGACCAGTCCACAGGAAGTATATAAGAAAGAGAAGCCAGAGCTTTGCTCATCAAAATAGCATTGAGGGTAACACCTTTGTTGTGAGTAGGGGCACGGCAGAGTTGGGTCAGGTCAGTGATGTCTAAGGCTTCTTTAAGTAGGATGACAGCAGGGTCATCATTTTTGTTCCAGTGGATGTTGTAATCACCAAGGAAGAGATTCTTTGAGTGGGAGAGCGAAGCTTGAATGATAAGATCAGTCATCTCTTCAGTAAAGGAGAGACAATTTCCGGGGGGTGGTAAATAGTGTGCAGCCGAGTGGTGGGAAAGCCAGGAAAAGTGAGGTCGGTGCAAAGGTATTCAAAGGATGAGGGGTCTTGGAGCTGGACAAGTGAGATGTCAAGTTCATCTATAAAGATTAGGGCAAGGCCTCCTCCTATTTGCTCGATTCTATCTTTCTTAATGATAGAGTAGCCTGGTGGGATGAGCAAGTCGAGGATAGGAGTGGAGTGGGCGTTGAGCCAAGTTTCAGTAAGGAATGCAATGTCTATGTTTTCACTGAGAATGGTTTCCGCATTCTCAGTTGTGTGGCAGGAGGCGGATCTGCAGTTAATCAACATGCAGTAGAGGGGAGAGGGGACAGGTAATGGGGTGGGGGGACACGGGAGGATAGGTCTAAGTGTTGGGGGGGTCTAGGTGATGTCAGATGAGCGGGAGTCTGTTCGTTCCTAAGAGAACTGGGATAGTAGATTGACAGATAGGGGGAATAGTGGACGAGGCTGAAGAGGGAGAGACAGGGGAGTTCCTAGAAAAGTTAGCTCCCGAGGTTATAGGGCAAGTATCACCTTGAGGAGGGAAGGTCGTGTTGGCATTGCAGGGAGGGACACTTAAGGAGGGTTCAGTATGTTTGGATCGAGTAGCGTAGTTACAAGGGGGGGGAGGAGTGTCGGTGTTGGTAATAACAAGGTGGTCTGTTTGTGGGTGGATTGAGATGAGTGTCGATGTGCGACAGTAAGGTGTATTGTGAGGCGGTCGATGTGTGGTCAAGATCTGAGGGGTGGGCTTTTATAAGGAGTGAGATATCGCTTCTGAGTGAGGAGAGTTCTAAAACGAGGAACGAAAAGGAGAAGTTCAACCTTAAGGAGTGATTGAGTCAGAATTGAGGAGTAAAGTGTATCAGTAGTTTTTAGGAGATTGGTAAGGTTAGAGTTATCAGGGGGGGCTAGCCGGGGGCGGACGGGGGGAAAACCTGGAGGAGGGAGGAGGGGGGAATTATAATGAGGGGTAGGATCATTTTTGGGGGTAGGGGGTATATAGGAGGTAGACGTAGGAGTGGCATTCATTTTAGGAGGACAGATAGGTGAATGAGGTGGAGAGACAGTAAGGGTTAGCGTACCTTTTATATTGTGGGTTGTTAGAGGGAACAAGGGAGTGTGAGAAGGGGGTATCGATGGAGGAAATGGGGGAACTGTTGGAGAGGTGTGGGATACGGTTAAGCGAGGGGGGAGAGGATAAAGTGCATCAGAGGTTGAGGTGGTGTGGGAGTCAGAGGGAGGGAGGAGAATAGAAGAGAGAAAATTATTAGAATAGGGAGATATAAGGGGGTAGGTGAGGGAGGCTGGAGGCGTCGCTGAGGCATTGTAAAGGGAGGAGGATGAAGGGGGTTTGTTCGAGAGGTGATCAAAAGGAGGGGAGCGTGCAGCCGAGCATAGGGAATTCGGGGTTAAAGAGGGAGCCTGAGTAGGCGTGCGGGTATTGGGGGAATTAGGCAGTTTAGGGGAAACATGGGGGGAGTCATAGGTTGAGGGGGATAAAAGGGGGACATGTACATTGGAGGACTTGGAGACATTAGGGGACTGGGAAATATCAGGGGACACGTAGATAAGGGTGTCGTAACAAGTTATAATGTTGAGAGCGAGGGTGGTAAGTAGAGATTGAGAATAATCCACTTGATTGGGGAAGAGGAGTGTGAAATGGTGAGAGGGGATAAAGGTGGAAGGAGGTGAAGGGAATCAGTATTTGTAAAAGTGATGGAGGCAGGGGAGGTCAAATGCTGTTGGGAAAGGGTAACGATGTTTGTTGTACAAGAGGAGGAGGGTAAGTCAGGAGAGGAGATAGGGGGTAGGAGAGACAATGGGTGATGAAGGAACTGAGAGTTGGGGTAAGTCTGAGAAAGGAGATTGGGTGGCCGGGGACAAGATGGAAGGATTTGGGTCTAGGGGTTGAGGGGGTGAGAGGGAAGGGTTCAAGGATTGAGTGAGGGATTGGGATAGAGAGCTAAAGTGGTATTCAAAGATGTGGAGGTGGTTTTCAGACGCTTGGATGAGAATGTTTCCAGATCTGAAGATGGAGATATCAATTTTGCCCGGAAAGGAAGGGGAGGCAGTGGTGGAAAGTTTCAGGCCATATGGGATATTGCGGGAATTAGTGATAGGGAGGTGTAGGAATAGGCTTTTCCATTTAGAAGTGCGTTTGGTGAAGAAGATGTAGTTGGTGATAATGGAGGAGTTAAGGCTATTATGGTGATCAGCAAATAAGGTTTCTGGGTGGAGACAGAGAAATTTGTGCTTGAAGTTTTTCTTACCATGTTTGGAGAGATGGGAGGGGTAGAGGATAGACCAAGAGTTAGGGCCGAGTTTAGAGATGGGTGAAGCTGAGATAGTGGGGGGAAGCGAGAGGGGAGGCATGATTAGGAGTATAGGGAGAGAAAGTAGGAGCAAACAGGTTAGACCATACAAACCACAAAACAAGACTATAAAAAGCGAAAGTGGGGGAGTCAGGTAGCGTTTAGCCAAAGCAGACTTGGACAGTGAGAGATGTGGGTGAAGCCAGACAGAGGGACATCATGTGGAGGGGCCGAGTATTCAAATAAAATATACAGAGCAAGCTAAAAAATGGACAGCCAAAAGGAATAGAAGGAGGAGCCAGGAAAAGTGGGAGTGTAGTTAAGTTTAGTCAATGCAAAAATAACAACAAATGGGATAGTTCAAACAGAGATAAAATATAACATGAAATACAAAATACAAAACGAAAAAGGGACACAACATAAGGTACATTTAAAGAGTTAAAATTAAAAATGAAAAGGATGTAAAACAAATTAATAATGACAGAGATGTGATCCCATAAAAGAAAGGGGAGGTAAGCAAAATTAGACCAACAGAGTATATCAAAATATTAACATGTGTAGTGCACGACAAAAAAGAGGGGAAGTAGAGATATGTATAGCCAAGGACAAATTACAATATTAGGGACTGGGAGTGAGTCACAGAAAAGGACATCATAAAGGGGGATAATGTTGTCATACAAAAAGTACAATGATAAAATAACAACAAATCACAAAGAAGAATTAATAAAGTGCACAAAATAACGTAATACAGTGTAGGTATATGTTGATGTTCAGCCACGATGGGGGTCGAGTTAAAAAAGTGGCATAGAGTGTAGTTCAATAGTCAATAAAGAAAGGTTTAGAGTTGAAGGGTAGAATAGAATAGAGCATTGGTGGGATGAGTAGTAAGTTAAGGAAGAAGCAAGCGCAAGATAAATGGGGTGAATATGGCTAAAAAAGATATAGAAAAGAGATAGGGAAATCAAGGAGAGAGAAGAATATAATTTAAGGTGACGAGATAGCAGGCTGAAGTTACACAGGCAAATTGTAATCAGGGTTGTCTTCAAAGATGGCAGCCGATTTTGTGGAGGAGGAGCGAGTCTTTTCTCAATGTCTATTAATCAGCAAGGCAAGGGGACAACAACAAAATACAAAAAGGCAAAATGGAGGCCCATTAAACATTGATTGTGAATAAGAAACAAAATGGGCACCACAAGTTCGAAACCACGAGGGGAACCAGCCCCATACCCAGGCAGAGCCATGAGGAGAAAAAAACAAACAATCCCAGAGGGCAGCAACATAAAGAGTCAGGGAAAACAAGCCAAAAGAATCTGATAACACCATCATGACATGCTGCAAAGAGTTATCTCCAATTCTGCGCAGGGCTGGGTGCATCACAGCTGAGACAAAAGCAACCTGCTGGGACAGCTCAGATCCTCGTGAAGTCGGCAGGATTAGGGATCAAAATCCGAGGATCTTGCATGCAGGGGCCCCAACTTTCTAAACTATTTGGTGGACCATGCCACCTGGTGCCTGGGAGGTATAGCTCTGAGGACTGTGACTGCACCTGTGTGGCCAGGGCACTCAGGGTGATCTTTAGCCACATGGGTTTCCCCAAGGAAGTTATATCTTGCAGGGGAACCAACTGCATGTCTGCGTGCATGAAGGCCACGTGGAAGGACTGCATCGGGTAGCCTAAAAGTTCTCCATTCCTTACCAACTCCAAATCTATGGGTTAGTTGAAAGATTCAAGCATACTCTCAAAGGCATGGTTATGGGCATACCGGGTGCAAAAACCACAGTTGATGGACAGAATGCAGAACAATGTCATACATTCACCCCAGTACAGAGATCTGGGCCCAAATCCATCGTTTTTTTGCACTCCACACCACCCCAGTTCAGACATGGCCATATGCAAATCAGTCTGACCCTGTGCCTCATGGGAACAGTCCAGCCCGAACTGCCAAGCCATGCCTTCCCTGGACCGGAAACAAGCTTCAGAGGACCAGTTTCTGGCATTCCAGCCCTCTTCAGCCCGGCTTGCTTGAATCCAGTGGTCTGGAGTGCATGGGACTTACGTCTGAGCATACCCATCCCATACCGGGACCCATGCCGCATAAGTGGGGCGTCCTTTTGCCATGTCTTTTGTTCGCCTATAGGGAAGTACCACAGATGAGGGTTGGCTAGAGTCCTTTTGAACTTCTGTACAGGAACCCTGTGAGAAGACATCTCAGTTTGGTTAAGGAAGGCTAGGAACACGCTCCTAAGAAGCCACCCCAGGATGTAGTTAGATACATGTTGACATTCCACAACCAGACAGCCTGCTTCCAGAAACTCGCACAACAGAACTTGAAAGCTAGCCAGGATGACATGAAATGCTGGTTTGAACAGAATACTACTCTGGTTGAGTTTCAGCCTCTTCAATACATATGGATGATGGAGCCCATGGAGCCCACGGCCCTTCAAGACTGTTAGTCTTGGCTTTATGAGGTGAAAAAGCACAAAAGCAATGTCACTTTCTTGGTATACCTCAGGACTCCTAGGAACCCTTTTAGGGTCCTTCATGTAAATCGACTCAACTCCCACTTCAAGAGGTCTGAGTTTACCATTCTCTTGGTTACTGATGGTGGGATGCAAGAGGAGAGTGAACCTCTCCCCAACCTCCTTTCTTCCAAGGAGCTTGATGGGTCAATGGAGGGTGTCAGCCTTTTCCCAACCTTGATGCTTGATCAACAGGAAGGCTGCCACCAGTTTCTGGGACAGTTTGCATCTCTATTCTCACCGAGGAAACACTACTTGGTGCACCCATGATATTGATACTGGGGACAGCATGCCAGTGAAGAACAAAAGCTATGGGAAACCTCCATTACAATGCAGTGCTTTGCAACACAGCCAATACAATTCAAGTTCTATTACAACACATGGCATTACAACACTGATCAGCACCTTCCCTGAGGTAAGCACCCGGCAGTATTAGAGTAGTAAATTACGTTGTAATGGTGCATGCGTTGTGAAGGCTTGCATTGTAATAGCATGCGTTGTAATGTAAATGTAAATGTAAATGCATTTGAGCTTATATAGCGCACAGCTACCCGCAGTGGGTTTCCCGGCGCTTGCTTAGGGAACCCGTCCTGGTATTCCCCTGTGAGATAACCCCGGCAGGGTATCCACAAGGTGAAAGCCAGGCATCCCGCCGCAAGGGGCCGTTGTGGAGATTAAGCAAGCTATCGCCCAGAGTCGCAGAGTGTGAACCTGTGAGTCGAGAAGGCACCGGAGCGAGAATTATCGAGTCCGTGGAATTTTAGCCCAAGACCCGCCGATGCGGGGAATTGAACCCTGGTCCAGGGCCGATCTCAGCTTCCGGGTCTGCCGCCTCTAACCCCTGAGCCACACTTCTCCACCTGGAAGTTGCATTGTAAAAACCATGTTGTAAAGGTATGTGTTGTAATATTTTGCATTGTAACATCATCCACATGTACAGGTTATCTAACAAAGTGAGAGCAAGCATCAAAGATGAGGTCTCTAAGATGCTGGTGTTAGGGTTTAGTGAGCCCTCACACAACCCTTGGTCGAGCCCAATGGTGTTGTTTCCCAAAGCTGTCCTGCCAGGTGTCACACTTGAACTTTGGTTCTGTGTGCACTATCCTGGACCTAATGTGGTCACCAATAATGATGCACACCAAATCCCCAGAGCTGATGAGCTCATAGATCTGCTTGGAGTTGCCAAGTTACTCAGTACATTTGACTTAACATCTGGGTATTGGCAGATTGCCTTGGCCAAGGGGGACAACGGGAGGTCAGTGTGTAGTAAATCCAGTACTCAAGTAAATGAATTAAATGGGATTTATTCAGTTGAAATCTACACAGCTCTTCATCTGCCAGTGTCACCTGAGCCTCATCAGTTTGTCCAATGTTGAAGCATAACATTCTACAATGAACAGAGTGAGATGACCTCACAAACACAGTGACCATGGAACATTACTATTACATTAAAGCTACAGTACCATTTGTCATGGCTTAGACTATAACATACCTCCTTTTCTTCCTAATGTGAATAAGAAAAGAAAAGGTGTTAACACAACAAAACATTTTCTAAAAGAAATTAACATAAATACTACAATAAAATGAGTTACAAAAACTAAATAAAAATAAGGACATTGTAAAGATAAAATGTAAGCCTGTACTTAACTACGAAATCTACAAGGAAAAACAATAGGTCTAGTACTCTTAAGCCTGAACTTAATTACGAAATCTATAAGGTAAAACAATAGGTCTGGTGCTCTTCCTGCGAGAAACATTCATGTCGCCTTCATGTACAACACAATCACTAGAAATCACACCATCATCTTTTACTTTTACAACTTTAGAAATATTCCACCAACACCCTCCTTCTACTTGAACAGCATTTACACCAATTCGTACAATTTTGATGGGTTCACTATATTTACTCTTCCCTTTCTTTGTGTGAGTAGAATTCTTGATCTTAACAAAATCACCCACACACAACGTAACCATTTTTGCATTCTTCTTTTTGTCAAACCATGCTTTCTCCTTATGTTGTGTTGATTCAGAATTGATTTTGACTACTTCCAAAACTGACTCAACATCAACTAAAGAGTGGGACCACTTACTCATCCACCCCGGATTGAAACTGGTGTTAGCTTTCCTTCCCCTTAGTACCTCAAAAGGCGAAACTTTCGTGGATGAATGTGGTGTTGTCCTATAGAACCAAAACATACTTTCAATGGATGCAAAAACATCATGCCTGTCCTTAACCGCCCACTTAATACAATCCCCTACAACACGGTTCATTCTTTCCACAAAACCGTTGGTCTGTGGATAATAAAGTGAGCTTCTGAGGTGCTTGATACCACAAGATTTAAGAAAAGTTTGAAATTCTACACTCACAAACTGGGTCCCATTATCTGAGATGATGGACTCAGGAAAACCTTCTCTCAAAAATATTTCCTTGAGAAACTTGATGACACTAAACGCACTGGCCTCTTTGACTGCTTTTACCTCATGCCACTTGGATGTATAGTCCATCACAACAATGATGAACCTCATCCCCAACGGCAACACTTCATACGGACCCATAATGTCAATACCAATTTTAACCCATGGGCCACTGGGACATTCGATAGGAGACAAAGGTGGAACAACAACCTTAAGTGATTTTTCAGAACAAGAACATACTGGACAATTTTCAACAAGTATTCTGATCTCATTATCCATACTTGGCCACCAAAAATCTTGTCCAACACGACGTGTAGTGAGTGAAATGCCCAGATGTCCATCATGAGCTTCCTTCATAATAGTCTGTCTAAGAGAGTGAGGTCGAATAAGTTTCTCACATCTCAGAATTAAACCATCCTCTATAGAAATCTCTGACTCTACTTTCCAATATGGTTGCAATTCAGCAGACAGAGACTTCTAACAAAGTTGAACACTTCTTGTAACATCTTATCCTTTAACAGAAATTTCCGCCAATCTTCCTCTGACCCAACTGCTAAGACAGGTACATCTATTGACGCCACAAAACAATCTTCCTTGTCTTCTTCAATTAATTATTGAAAACTGGTACCTTCACTCACATCATTACTTTGAGGATAACGTGACAAAAAGTCTGCCCGTATGTTTTTACCACCAGAAATATGTGTGACATCGAATTGATACTGAAGTAATTTGGTAACCATCCTAGTGATCCTAGGTGTGCAACATTTGCTGGGACCAGCAGACAAAATAGACACCAGTGGTTTATGATCTGTGAACAAACTGAAATGTCTGCCCCAAACATAAGGTCGATACTTATCAATAGCCCATACGCAAGCCAACAGTTCCTTCTCTATCACAGAGTATTGAATTTCGGCACTCCTAAGAACCCTGGAGGCAAAGGCAACAGTATGTTCTTTACCATCAGAACATTGAGTAAGAATGGCTCATAAACCAACCTTGCTCGCATCAACAGTGATAAAACAAGGCAAATCTGGATCAAAAGGTGTAAGGGCATCACTTTTCTTTAAAATATCTTTCACTTCAGTGAAAGCACGATCACAATCTGCTGTCCATGAAAATTTAACAGAGAGTTTAAGAAGACTACAGATTGGTCTAACTAGTGACGCATAGCTAGGAATAAATCTTGAATAATATTCCAACAGCCCAATCAATGACTTAACACCAGATCTGTCTTTAGGTACAGGTGCTTTAATGATGGCATCAATTAATCCTTGTATTGGTTTGATTCCTTCATGAGAAAGTAAATGACCTAAGTATTCTATCTCACCACAACTAAACTTGCACTTCTCAGTTTTCAAAACCACTCCATTTTTTTTGAAAATCTCCAAAACTCTCCTTTCAATGTTATCATGCTTTTCATCATTATTGGCATATATCAAAACATCATCTTGAAAAACGAGAACACCCTCTACATCTTTCAACAAATTTTGCATAACCCTCTGAAATACAGAGGCCGCAGAGGCTAGGCCAAAGGGCATCCTTTTGTAACGGAAGGTACCAAGTGGAGACACAAAAGCCGTTAAAGAACGTGACTCAGGGTGGAGTTCTATCTGATGATAGGCACTAGCCAGATCTAGCTTTGAAAAAATCTTCGCACCTTTAATACTGGTAAAGAGATCTGTAATTTTAGGTAAGGGATGAGAGTCGACCCAAATCTCTTTGTTCAAAGACCTGAGGTCCACACATACCCTAAGTTTTCCATCTCTTTTGCGTGCGACTACAAGAGGGGACAACCATAATGAGGAGTCAGTAGGTTCTATAATCCCTTTTTCACATAACATAGTTAACTCTTTATTAAGATCTTCCTTGATGCTAAATGGAACACTCCTCAGTTTGTGTTTAATAGGAGTTGCTCCATCCTTAACTATGATTTTATGTTTGAATCCAGTGATTTTACCTAGTTGATCACTAAAAACAGAGGGAAATTCTTTGACCCATATCATGCTTTCTTCTTCACAGGAGACAAGTAACACTTGCTCTTTTGTCCCTGGTCTAAGTTGCATACCAAAAAGACCTTGGTGGAACCATCCTAAAATGTTAAGCCCCTTAATAGCTATGTATAATTTTGCCTCTTATCTTCCTACCCTTGAACTCCAAATAGTCTTCGAAAAATCCCAGTAAGGCAATCCTGCGTTTCTCATAAGAAATGGGTTTTCTGTCAGGGGGAAATAATTTTCTCTCACCCCATGTTTTATGAAACAATTCTTCAGTAATCATGGTAATCCTTGCCCCTGAATCTACTAGTAGATCAAGTTTCTTATTGCCAACAAGTATCTCAACTATAGGATCAACACAAGTTGACGGATCACCAGTCAAAGACATCGATGTGTTGTCAGACTCTATATGATCAGTGATAACAGATATTGTCTCTGTTTCTGAATCATTGTCTGACTCTACTACACAGGCTATGGTTTTCTTTTGAAACTTTCTCTTTAGACAAACAGTAGCAAAGTGTCCTACTTTCTTACAATAGTTACATGCAGAATTCAATGCTGGACATTTCGCTCCTTTACTATGAGTTGAACTCCCACAACGTAAACAAACATTGCTAGGTACAGAAACAGCCTCTTTGAACCTAGAAGAAAAACTGTTGACACTTTTTGTCGATTTACCCTTAACTTTTCTAGCATTTCCTACAAAATTTACAGTATCTACTGGTTTGCCCTCTAATTCTTTAAGGGATACATGAGAAGTTTCTATACTTTTAGCAACCTTAATAGTTTCATCAAGAAAAGGATTATCAATAGAAAGTAATTTCTGTCTTGTCTGTTTATCTTTACAATGACTTACAAATTGGTCACGAATCAATTGTTCAGTAAAGTTCTCAAAAAGACAGACAGAAGCCAACTTCCTGAGAGTGGAAACATAAGCATCAACATCTTCACTTTCAGACTGCTTCCTCATAAAAAATGTATGTCTAAGAACAATCAGATTTGGTTGTTTATCAAATCTAAGTTTTAGTTTCAGAATGGTAGTTTGATACTCATCGATGACTTCATTATTAGCAGGAAGATCAGGTAAATGTTTAAAGATAGATCTCCCTTCGAAACCAAGAGAATGTAATAAATGACACTTTTTTATTTCCGGACGTTATCTTGAAGCTCCAAAAGCGCCTAAATAAGTCTCAAAAGAGTCAAACCAGATATCCCACTTCACTGGAGGATCTCCTGGAGTGTCAAGAAAAGAAGGCAGTGCATTGATAGACTGTAGGGAAGACATCATGGAAACGTTAAAGAAAAAAAATAGTGTCAATCAATCAATAAATAGAAATGTAATATCGATTCCTTGCTAAAAAAAAAAAAAGTTCGAATTGAAAAACGGTGTCTCTTATTTTGTTGAGTCTAAGAATAAATAATCATGGAAAAAGAATGTCCATTGTAGAAGGAAAACAGAATGCACTGATTATCCCTTTGTTGTTGTTTTTTTTAATTTCACAGTCTAAACAAAGACAATCCTGGGAAAAGGAATATTGTAGAATATTAGAATGTTAGGAGAATGCAGCAGTGTGACGTTGAAGAATGAAAGATCGAATGGAGCAATAATGGGCACACTACTGCGTGGTTGGCAAAACGCTCTTTCGATGGATGGCAAAATGGAAAAGCAAAACAATTCCAATTGGTTGATGCAGGCACATACTATGACGTGTCGACGTGATGAACGCTGTACACAAATGGGAAGTGTCACCCTCGCGCGTAGAGGTTATTGTGTGGTTACGCGTTTAGAAGATGCTTCTTCCTCGCGCTAGAAATGCCGGTAAGAATTCAATTTTTTTTTTAATGCGGCGAAGACTCGTCCTATCTAGAAATACTGGTGAGATTTAGTTTAGAGATATGGTTTCATCCACAAGAGATGGCTTAATCCACACGAAGCAAAATTCAAGCCTTTCATTCATTAGCAAATGTTAATCGGTTGTGGAGAAAAACGAGTGAAGAACGTGAAAGGCGTGCAAGTGGAAAATAAAAAAAAATCCAAATGCTACGACTCCAACACACGCAGGATAACAGTCACTCATTGTGTTCAAGGCTACCATACGGCATTAAAATATGTGTACAGCAAAACAAAGATAGATTGAGTCAAGTTCAAAGTCACTTATCTGTCGATGTTGAAGTTGTGGTTCTATCTTGAAGGCTTGTATTGGAGTTTTATCTGGAAATCTTGGAGATCTTGTGTTGAAAAATAGGGGTTTGTTTTGATAATCTTCGATTCTTGAGGTAAAGAAAGTTGTTAGAAGATGACAGCTGAGGCAGATGAGTTGATGAGGGAACAAGAAAAAAAATAATCCTTTTGTAGAGTTAAGAGTTGATACGTGGGTTCAGCTGTGTAAGTCCGCGTCGCCAAAAATATGTAGTAAATCCAGTACTCAAGTAAATGAATTAAATGGGATTTATTCAGTTGAAATCTACACAGCTCTTCATCTGCCAGTGTCACCTGAGCTTCATCAGTTTGTCCAATGTTGAAGCATAACATTCTACAATGAACAGAGTGAGATGACCTCACAAACACAGTGACCATGGAACATTACTATTACATTAAAGCTACAGTACCATTTGTCATGACTTAGACTTTAACACAGTGTTCTTAAATTCAGAAGGGCACTTTCAGTTACCGGTCATGCCTCTTTGGTTTAAGAACGCCCCTGCCACCTTCCAGAGGTTGGTCAACCAGGCCCTGGCAATGTTAGAGAACTTTAGTGCTGCCTACCTAGATGACATTGCTGCCTTCAGTTCTAGTTGGGAGGACCACTTGCACCACCCCCAGGAAGTGCTTCAGGCTCTGCAGAGTGCAGGCCTGACTATAAAGGCCAGTAAGTGCCTGATGGGGCAGTGTTCTGTGGTCTACTTGGGGCTCCGAGTAGGAGGGTGGCAAGGAGCAGTACCTTCAGCCAAAGATTGAAACCATTCTGCTTTGGGAACCCCCAAGACCCAAACAGAAGTGAATTCCTTCTTAGGTCTCACAGGCTATTACAGTAGATTCATCAAGGGGAATGCCACCAATGTTGCCCCCTTGACAGTACTGACTTCCAAGAATCAGCCATGTCATGTGATCTGGACAGAAGCATGCCAGAAAGTTTTGACACACCTGAAGGAGGCCATGTGCACAGCACCCATGTTCAAGGCCATGAGTTTTCCTACGAATTCTTGGGACAGACAGGCACCTCAGAGCACTTTTACAGCGGAATGAAGAGGGTCTGGATCAACCTGTAGCCTTCATCAGTAGGAGGTTACTTCCCAGGGAACAGTGGTGGAACTCTAAAGAAAGGGAGGTTTTTGCGGTGGTTTGGGCGCTAAAGAATCTCTGACCATACCTGTTTTGGCACTCACCTCTGGGTTCAGACAGGCCTCAGGTCCCTCAGATGGTTAGTGCAAATGAGGGGTGAAAATCCAAAACTCTGGAAGTGGTACATTCCCTCCAGTCAATGGACTTTACGGTAGAACACTGTCCTGGAACAGACCATGCCAGTGTTGATGGTCTCTCTAGGTTCTTCCATCTTAGTGAAGAGAACTCTCAAGGGATCAGGTAGCTCCACTATTTCTACTGGAGGGGTAATGTGTTAGACCTGGCATTCCATCATTGGTGTGGTTTCCCATAACCTTTTGCCTTCTGATCTCCTGTTTCTGCTGCATGCATTTATGCTGGCTTCAGGAATCTGGGCAATTTACTATTGCTAACCAGTGCTAAAGCGCAGGTGCTCTTTACTTAAAACATGGTAACATTGGTTTATCCACAATTGGTGTAGTTGATTTATGTATAAGTCCCTAGTAAAATGCACTATATGTGCTCAGTACCTGTACATCAAATGCTACTAGAGTGCTTACAGCACTGATTGTGCCACCCACTCAAGTTGCCCTTCAAACATGTCTCACAACTGCCACTGTAGAGCCTGTGTGTGCAGTTTTAACTGCTGTGTCGACCTGGCACGTTAACCTTCTTTCACGGCCCAAACCTTCCTTTTTATTACAGATAGGTCACCCCTACAATCAGAACTTTTCTGGAACTGAAGACATTACCAGGAAGAAGGACTGCTGTGCTGCCAGGAGGGACTGCCATTCTGCTGATCTGTTTTGCTGGGTTGGCCAGCTGCCTGCTGCTTCTTGCCTGGGAGTGTGAAGGACTCAAGTTACATCTCTAAATCCCAGAACCAAAGTATTTCAAAGGGCTTGTTGGTTTGCCTCCTGTTCCTGATGTCTCAGGGATATCAAAAACTTCACCCTACAGCCTGCAACCAACACATGGACTCTGCCGGCTGTAAGTCCTACTCTGCCAAGTGTTGCCAATCCAGTTCTTGGCCCTTGGACTTGAGTTTTCTGTGCAGCAACCCAGAAAATCCAAGCATCCAAAACGTTGCACCGATCGGTACCGGCGGATTTCCTTCGAGACCAAAGCTTCACTGCTGCTCCATGAGCCGCAGACACCACATCCCCGACAACATGGTGCTTCATCCCTTATTTCTGCTGCATCTCCGACTATGCCCGGCTTGGCACCAACACATCGGTTGCGCTGCATGCAAAGCCTACAGCCCAGTGGTACGATGATGATGCATCGTCTTAATGTTCATCGCAGCTTGATTCTCAATGCATCCTTAAATTTGGGCAGCTTGGAACTGATGCATCACTCCATCTGCGAGATGGACAGAGATGCATCACCTCCCTTTGCTCCACGCATAGTCCTCAACGATGACATATCCAAAGGTACTATTCAGGCGGTCAATGATGGTCCCTGTACCTGACCTGCGCTCCATCACATTGGCCTAAACTTTTGGATTTGCCTCGTTCAAGCGCGACCAGATAGCCCCAGTTGACCCTGTTTGTTTCTAAACCCTACAAAACTGTTTTTCATTAAAAATTCAAACTTTGACATCTGCTTAATGGATTTTTGTCATTGTGGTCTTGATTTATTCATAAAAATACTGGTTAATTTTCTAATCTGGTGTGGAGTTCTTTTGTGGTGTTTTTATTCTGATACTGCATATTGTGTGTACAAATACTTAACACATTGTCTAACAAGGTAATCCTGCCTGCTCGTAGCCAAGCTACAAGAGGGTGAGCACAGGTTAATTTATGGGGTGTATTTGACTTATCTTGACTAGGATTGTGGTTCCTGCTCGAACAGGGTGCATATCTCTGCCAACCAGAAACACAATTTCTAACAAAGGCATGGTGAAAGCTCTGAAAAAGGAAATCACCAAGCGGTAGGAGGAAACACCTCATAAGGAAAGCTTATAAGTAGATTGAATATCAAGATGAATTTGGCTCCTTAACTTCCCCTGAGTAAATCAGGAGATAGAAGAACAAACTCAAAGAAGCATGCAATAACATGGTTAAAAATTTATTGATATAGGAGAGGTGTTTTGGCAATCCATAACTACTTCAACCATACAATTAATATCTGGTTTCATTACCAAAATCGGCATCCTCTGCCGGAGATCCATTGAGATGACCAAAGGTTTCTTCAATCGAGGATGATGATGATAATGATGAGCTATCTGAAATAGTTTTAAATATAGGTGTCAATGGGGTTCAAAAATGCCATTCCTAGTGGACACGCGCCACCATCGTTGTACTAATAAACACGGCTTTTTCAAAGTTACTTGACAATTCTTCACTAATTCCTGCCAATATGCACATGTATGCAGATGTATGCCCACGGCTCAAAGAAACCCCTTAACTATCTTGTATGTGGCTCAAAGAAGCCCCTTAAATGCCTGGGATTTATCCACTTTTGGGCTATTCGCCGGACTCACTCTTTTGACTGTGACATTTTTGTTGTGGAAGTTAAACAAGGTCCAGTGCAACTTCTGAGTTTCAAGGTCAAGATGGGCCTTTTCCATGTCCTTTGTCAGCTAAATGCCAGAGTAACTGAAGAAGAGGAAAACGTTGATGATGTAAAAATGTTCCCATGCTTTTACAAGGCATTGTCAAACTCAAAAAAAATCAGCCGATCAAATTACTCATTGATTAAATATTTTAACCTGCCACTCAACATTTTAACAGCATACTGTTAAACATTCAAAGACAAATAGAAGATGAAATGAATATTATACTTAAGCAAGACATAATGTAACCCATGGTTGGTCCCACCCATATATTTCCCACATAATTTCAGTTCTCAACTGTTATGATGGGGTCAAGAATCCCATTCAGCATTAAAGACACATGGCACCCCCATTTCAAGTGACTCACCAGGTTTCTTTTTGCCATGCATAAGACAAGCTAACCTAATGGAAGAAAATCTATGAAATCTCACTGTGCTTTGAACAAAAGAGAGGACCCCATTTTACAGGCAATATCAGAGATTAAAAGGTCTGAAATGCAGACATAAATTGCACAGAGACAGTCAGTTAAAAGTCCTCAAGCATTCAGACATGTGCAAAGTGAACTGGCAAAAAAACACAATGGGCTCTTACTTAGAGGAACATACTTGGCCATACATCCTTCTCAGCTGTATCAAGTAGTAGACCTGGCTCATTAAGGCCAAATTGGTAGAGTGGCCTCTAAACACTTGTGGCCTTGGAAGGTCTGGTCTCTTTCTCTTCACACCCTCATAAAAAAGAAAATGCGAGAATACAATTTCTCATAAAGCTCCTAAACCTTTGCAAATGTCCACGCTAACATCAAATATCAAATGCCTGGGATGAAATACCAATCTACTTTTTTGGTTCCATTGAAAAGGGGCACGATCTGTTAGGGTTGATGGATAAATGCTCTTGTTTCTCTGAGATAATGGCTGTTTTTAGGACTGAGATTGATGTTGTCGTACCTGCTTTGAAAACAGATATTTCCACTTTTGCTATATGCTTTTTGTTGAGATCGGACCTCTGAGTCCCATTTATTGAACATAGAAAAGGAACCCTTTTGTGGTCTCAAGCCAGTAGTAAAAAGATGTGAGTCTTTCAAAAGTAATACATCTGGAATTTCTATTGACTGAGAACCAAGTACGCCATTGTGGCACTTGACTCTGTCAGGGTAGCGAAGCAGAGCAGTCCATGGCCTACCATGTGGTCAGGGAAGGCGGTGTGGGCTAATAACCTTAACTTGCTGATACAATACTCAATAAACCATTGCCAAGTAACAGACTGTCGAATACTATGAAAACATTTACAAATATCTACAAACAGACAGATGGAAATTCTTTGGTTCCACCCTCATAAAAAATTACACCTGTGTAAGTCATAAACTCTGTGACCACAATCTCCCCACTTGTACTTTACAAAACATAAGGTGGTGTTGCTATAAAGAAAAAAAACAGGCCTACTGTCTGTGTCAGGTTATCACCACATTTTTCAAAGAACTATTGCATAATAAACCACTACAACACCATTAAAATCAATAGGGACGCACCATCTTACAATGATATTTAATAACTACTGGCATGTCTCACTGTTAACCTAAAGCATTTCAAAAAGTGTCAGTGACCATCAATAAAACATGTAATGTGTGTCAACTAACAGTGTGCTTGTCAATAAAACCTTTTCTTGACCTTGATTAAACCATATGACATTGCTTTGTACATATTATCATTGTTAACAAAGCTTTCTGTTGGAAAGTGGGTTATTAGTAGTGGCAAATATGCATCTGCAACTGGCAATAAGGCCACTAACACAGTCTAGGGCTTAGAATAGGTCTCAGAAAACTATTCCCATGCTGAACCCTTGGTAGCTTAGCTGCGAGCAGGCAGGCAGGCTTAACGTCAAAGACAGGCATGTTAAGTATTTAAAAACACAAATTTAATAAATAATTAAGACACAAAACACAATAAAAATCTAACACCAATTTGTAAAAATTTAACATATTTTATCTTTATGATGACACCTAAATGAAAAAAATCCAATGTAGGGAGTCAGAGTTATACATTTGTAAATATTTAGCACATAGAAGCTCATAGCGCCTATTTGAATATCTGGTTGCGCTAGACCCGGACAAAGTCAAAGTTTCAGGCCAACCATGATGGAGCCCTGGACACCTACCACCTCAAGGTAGGTCCCAGTCAACGTTTTTACCTTGCGACAAGATCAAGCTTATGGATGTCAAAACTCTGGAGCTTTCCAGTGGGACCAGTCAGAGATCCAGTCCGGCTCATGGTTGAAGGTGGGCGGCTTGAGTCTTGCGGTTGATCCTGGTCAACTTTTCTTCCTTCGAACGTAGAAACTTTTGCGTAGATTTTTCTCTGACGTCCATCAATGCTCTTCACCAATAGAGCTCTTCACCAATATCGTAGGCAGTTTGGCAAACTTAGCATCTACTTACGTCTGGCGTATCGGAACATTGCAGCTGTCAGTTAAAGACATGTTGAATCTGATATTAGACGAGATATGCGAAGTTAAACAATTCCAAAGGGCAGAACTGGTCGGGATTCAAAATCGTCTGGATAAAATTGAGGACCCTGTATCCACTTTTCCCCCTCGTCTCCAGGAAGCCGAAGGCAGAATTTCAGGTCTAGAAGATGAGATGTCCGTGGTTAAGCAGGACGTCAAAATTGTCTCCAAAACGTCCAAGGCCTTGGAAGTTAAGCTTGATGAACTTGAGAACTTCAATCGTAGATTAAACCTCAGAATAGTAGGGGTTCCTGAGAAAATTGAGGGGTCCGATATGATCCAATGGGTTTCATCTTTCCTGTTCCACAAAGTTATTCCGGAGTTTAAAGGAGTTTTGACGATCACCCGAGCACATCGGGTGCCAGCTCAACCATTTCCTAACTCTGCTCTCCTTCGTACTATTCTGCTAAATTTTGCAGACATTCATGTCAAAGAAACTATTTTGTCCAGGGCTATCAAACAAGGGCAATTTGCGGCGAATGCTACTACTAAATGCTGGATATTTTCCGACATGTCAGCGGCGGCAGCTCGCCGGAGAAAAGAGTTTGTAAAAAATGTTACACCTATTTAAAGCTAAGGGGGCCCAGGCTTCAATCGCACAACAGTCAAAACTTAAGGTGTTGATTAAAGGCAAATTTTACTTGTTGACTGATGTGGAGGTGGATCAGGACCTGCTTAGTAAAATGTCACCTGGTTAGCTCAGGACCTGCTTAGTAAAATGCCACCTGGTTAGAAAGTTAACAGATTTGGAGGAGGGGTGGAGGGGGTGTTGGGGGGATGATTGGGAGGCGATGGGGTGTTACACCAAGACACCTCTAGGACAGGGATCAAGACTTAGTGGCTGGCGTGGGTAAGGGCAGCAAGAAGATGGCCACAGGGGAAGTCTGGGGGGGGGATAAGGGAGGCTCAGAAAAAAAGGGTGAAAATATTGAAGTTTCATGCAGTAGGAATGTTTCTTGTGAAAGAGTATTTTGTAAGGATTACAGCTGTCTATGGAAAAGTCGGTACTGTGCTACTAAAAATGTCGTAATGTTTGATGTATTGAATTTTGCATTATGTCTAGTAATAGGGGGCTGAAATTAATTTCGTTTAACGTGAATGGCCTCAATAATAGAAAAAAATGCGAGCCATAGAGTCTTGGAATAGGACTGAGAATCCCGCTGTTGTAATGTTGCAGGAGACACATATCACCACATCTAAACTAGAGGATTTTACGATGTTCAAGACATGGGCTCTGTTCCGGGGTTTTTCATGCGCCATTAGCTCACAACGTGGAGTTGCTCTTTTTTTTAATAAAAACCTGGAAGTTGAAATTATTCAGACAGAAAAGGACGGACTAGGTCATTGGTGCTGGGCTTCGTGCAATTTTAAAAATAGACAACGACCAATTACCTTTGTCAGCTTTTATGCCCCTATAGAGGACAATCCTCAGATTTATGATACTATGTTTCAGTCTTTGTTTTTGGTAGGGGGGGACATTGTCATAGGTGGCGATTTTAACATACTGATGAATCCCAAGTTAGATTCTACTACATCCTCTAAGAGACAGTCTAAGCCTAAATCCTTTAGGACCATGTTAAATTACATATCAATATTCGATTTATGTGACCCATGGCGCTTGATAAATCCACGGAAAACTGATTTTACTTGTTGGTCAGGTAGGTTTAAATCATCCTTCCGTATTGATTTTTTTTGGCCTCCAGACAGCTTAATTTTTTTTCTCAGAAAATTTGCCATAATGGCTTCTCAGATCATGCGATGGTGGCTATTAACTTTATTGTTGGCGACAATATCAACATTCCAAAACGATGGGTCTTTAACATAGCATATTTACAGGAGACAAACTGGGTCTCTGCACTAAAATCAGAGATTACCGACTTTATTGCTCGAAACATAGGTACCGCTTCTATTCATGTTATTTTGGACTCCCTAAAGTCTTTTATAAGGGGTATAGTCATTAGTAAAGACGCGGTTGAATGGTCCGTCGTGAAAAAATTAATTATTCTCTAGTACAAAAAGTTCAGGACCTAACAACACAACGATTCTTCAATCCAACTAGTAATGTTCAGAAACAACTTAGTGAAGCCAAGCGGGAACTTAGTGCCCATTACTTTACACAGAGCGAAGAGGTTTTTCGTAGACAATCTCAAAAAGTCTACGAAGAAAGCAATTTAACGGGGAAATTTTTAGCCTGGCAGGTGAAAGAACAAGCAGCTACGAATATGATTAATTCGCTAAAAAATCCAGTTACTCACACCGAGACATCTGTTCAGGTGGAAATAAGTTCAATAAATCTCTCCCATTATGAAAAAATTTATAGTACACAGCATTCTATCGATGATCAAAAGTTGTCTGATTTTCTACGCGGTGGCACTCCGTCCGAACAGCTGTAGGCGGGTCTAGCCGGACTGAACAATTGTGTTCATGGGCAGAACCTCCCGGGCGGCCACCAGTTTGAGTTTGTGAATCTCATAAACTCGTGAATGTTCTCCCTTAATACTTGGGGACCTTTTCTCCACTGAATTACTGATATACCCAGAAGAGTACGGATCCTTGAGACCTACTTCTATTTGGGAAACCCAATGATCGAACTACGACATGGGTAACCAGTAGATTTGACTGCGACAGTCCTGAGGAAGACCGGAGTGACCTTTCGGGGCATAAAGAAAGCGGTCGAAACATGTGGACTCGAGCAGTGGTAGGAGGGAAGTCTTGAGGAACCTCATTTCTTCACTAAGACATTTTTCCCATCCTTTCTTATTTTTAATCCTGATAAGGGTACCATATTTGGTTCTAATAAAGTATTTCTTTCTTCTGGCACCCCTAATCAGTTTTAACACACGTCCTTACTGCACTAATTTTCGTCGCACTCACATCAGATCCACGAGGTGTTCCTTTGCACATTGTATCACTCATGTATGTTGCTCGTTGTACGTATTTACTGATTATGTTGTACATCTTGTAACGTGGAATTTATTATTTTTTCCCCCTCCCTTATGCTCTGCCCTTGATGTGGCTACACCAGGGCGTCTGTAGCAGGCCCTATGATGAAGCATGTCACATACTTTGGTATGTGAGTGAGGGCAGTTTTCTCAGACTTGGGAATTTCCCCCTTATAATGTTGGCGCACTCTATATACCCATTTTGTATGTGATTACAGTTCAGTCAGGGGGTTTGGGGTATTGGAGTATAAACTATTTTGGCCCTCTCCCCTTTTGCGTGTTGAATGATTTTCTGAAGAGACATGTACTTCCTAGTCTATCTTCAGAGGATCAACTAACTATGCGAAGTCCATTTTCCAAGGAGGAATTGGAATTAGTTGTAAAAGATCTTCCATTGGGTAAGGCCTGCGGCCCTGATGGCCTTCCCTCTGAGTTTTTTAAGTCCTTTTTTAGTTCCTTTGGTGATCTGTTTTGGTTATTATTAAATTCAATGCTTGATGGTGGACAAGTTCCCGATTCTTTTCACAAAGGTACAGTTGTTAGCTTCTTGAAAAAGGGGAAAGAACCTAAGGATCCTAACTCATATAGACCGATCACGTTATTAAACTCGGATTATAAAATTGCCACCAAATTATTGTCACTTCGTTTTAATAATATCACGGCTGATTTGATTCACCCTGATCAAAACGGTTTCATTATAGGAAGGCACCTATTCACAAATACAACTTTTTTGACTGAGGCACTAGATTCCTTTGAGTCACGGGGGCTACAGGCTTTAGTTTTATTATTAGATGCTGAAAAAGCTTTTGATTTGGTGGTTTGGGACACACTTTTTATTATTTTGAAAAATTTTGTGATCCCACAACAAATTATTAATTTAATACAGAATCTGTACACTGGTGCCACAGCTAATATAATCATTAATAAACTCTTAGCAGGTTACATTTTAGTTCAGTGGGTGACTAGGCAAGGTTGCCCTTTGTCCCCTATTCTTTTTGCTTTTTTCATTGAACCACTTGCTGTAGCTATTCGGAATTGTGCACAGATTGTTCCCCCGGTTCTTTCTATGGCTAAAATAAAATTATACGCAGATGACATTATGTTATTAATTAAACCGGATCTTCTATCACAGACAAAGGCTCTTCAGATTTTCGAAGAATTTGAGGCTTTAGGGGGGTACCGAATTAATAAAAAAAAGACAGAAATTTTGGTTTGTGGGGGAGCAGACCCAGTACTACATCCAGATCTGTATGGTTGTATTAATTCAAAACCTAAAAGATGTTTGGGGATTTTATTCTCTCCTACAGTTCAGGATTTATATACTCTTAACTTTGTCCCTTTGCTTCGGAAGGTCCGTTTAATGTTTGCCCGCTGGGATTCATTACCCTTATCTATTCTCGGTCGAATTGCTCTGATTAAAATGTCAATACTTCCACTTTTTAACTTTTTATTTTCCACCATCCCAGTTTTTTTGCCTGGCTCTTTTTTCTCCAGGACAGAATCTATGTTTTCCGCATTTATCTGGGCAAAAAAACCTCCTAGAATCGACATACAGACCTTATATGAAGAAACTGAACATAGAGGCCTTTCATTAACAAATTTAAAAGATTATTATTACGCATACTTTGCGCAGCACATAGATAGATTTAAAAACACAATCCCAGGTGTGGGTTCATTTATACATTTTTTCTTTGATCTAATATGCTTAGAAGTTCAGATCCCATCCCCACTTCTTGTGCTCAAATCACCTAAATTTGTTTGATGCAAGACCCTAAATTGGTTTTTCGAATGATGTGATGCCATGCTTAAGAGATATTCCCTCCCCCTCTTCAACTTATCAACTCCCCTAATTGGTGCTTTCTCTTTTTTAAGGATTAAGATTGAACCCATAGTTATTGTAAACTGGAGTCGCACAGGGTTTAAAACGTTAGCCGATTTTATGGGGAATGGGTCCTGGTTAGCTATCAATGATATGACACGTTTGATTTTTGGTAACTTTTTGCTAATCGGGTCCTATACTGTGATTTATAAAACTTTGGTACAACTAGACCCCAGGAATATTAGTACTTCTTCTCCGTTGGCAGAAGATCTCTTTGTAAATAGCGCTATAAAGAAACCTGGGGAATGGAAACATTGTTTGGTACAAAATCGGGAGGAAGAGTTGAGCTTTAAAGCTATACCAAGAAACAGTAATCCCTCCAATCCAATACTTAGTACACAAGCAAAATCTCCAGGAGTGTTTGAAAATCCTCATAATCTCTCCTGGGGTCATAGATATACCCCTAGAGGAGACTCAGGGCAACAATGGGGAAAACGTCTGTGGGGCTCTAGTGGGGGCTGATGCACCCCTGGAAGCTCCCAGAAAACATCTTAGATCAACGGTAGTACCCGTACCCTTCCTGGGGAACCACTAAGACTGATATGAAAATTTTCCAGTCCCTCGCTGGAGATCACTCAAGGCTTTACCTCTTGTAAGGCATCTCCAATACTCAACAAAAAAATACATAGCATATCCCACTCAGTACTTATTCATGTATATATTACACAAGTGGTGATAGCACTAGTGTAGTCATGGTTGAGTGAGAGTTTCCATAGGAATATTATTTTTGTTTTCCTAAAAACATTGGGGCCATTTAATCAATCTGCTTGAAACTTTCCTAAAGAAGTTCATTCACTTTGGGTCTTTCATTGTAAATGTTGTGCAGATCTGTTGAGCAGGGGCCAAGAAAAAAGAGACGGGTCCCGGAAAGCATAATTTTCCCATTAAAATTCCCTTAGGAAAAATTGCTCTTTAATGCAAAAAAAATTGCTGAACGGAATTACACCACATTTTTCAGAAAGTTAGAACTTTATCCAAGGAGGTGAGTTGTTTGGTTTGATGTACATCTGCTCAGCAGTTTTCTTGAAATTCAAATTTAATGAGGTGCTGAGATTGGGTATAAAGAAATTATATTTTTAGAAAAATATACAGCAAACGTTGACAGTTAAGAATTCCCAGATCCTATTGGCTGAGGGAACTTTCCCTCCCATCATCCATTTTGGGTCTCTGGATCCTGAGTAAGATCTGAAAGGATATGATTGGCTATACAAAAGGGGATGATGGACGGAGCGTTTGAGCAAATCAAACACTCACCCCCAGTCAACTGATCTGGGTTTAATCCATCACCATTCTTTAGCTCACTCAGCCACCCCAGTTCAGACATGGCCATATGCAAATCAGTCTGAACCTGTGCCTCATGGGAACAGTCCAGCCCGAACTGCCAAGCCATGTCTTCCCTGGACCGGAAACAAGCATCCTGGGACCGGTTTCGGATTCATAATCCTCATCAGCCAGGCTATCTTGAATCCAGTGGCCAAGTGAGCAAGGAACTCACGTCTGAGCATAACCTGCCAACTTAGGGCAAACAAAGCGATACAAAAGGGGAATATGGACGGAGCGTTTGAGCAAATCAAACACTCACCCCCAGTCAACTGATCTGGGTTTAAACCAACACCATTCTTTAGCTCACTCAGCCAACCCAGTTCAGACATGGCCATATGCAAATCAGTCTGACCCTGTGCCTCATGGGAACAGTCCAGCCCGAACTGCCAAGCCATGTCTTCCCTGAACCGCAAACAAGCTTTCTGGGACCGGTTTCGGATTCATAATCCTCATCAGCCAGGCTATGTTGAAACCAGTGGCCAAGTGAGCAAGGGACTCACGTCTGAGCATACCCTGCCAACTTAGGGCGAACAAAGCGATACAAAAGGGGATGATGGACAGAGCGTTTGAACAAATCAAACACTCACCCCCAGTCAACTGATCTGGGTTTAATCCATCACCATTCTTTAGCTCACTCAGCTGCCCCAGTTCAGACATGGCCATATGCAAATCAGTCTGACACTGTGCCTCATGGGAACAGTCCAGCCCGAACTGCCAAGCCATGTCTTCCCTGGACCGGAAACAAGCATCCTGTGACCGGCTTCGGATTCATAATCCTCATCAGCCAGGCTATCTTGAATCCAGTGGCCAAGTGAGCAAGGGACTCACGTCTGAGCATACCCTGCCAACTTAGGGCGAACAAAGCGATACAAAAGGGGATGATGGACAGAGCGTTTGAACAAATCAAACACTCACCCCCAGTCAACTGATCTGGATTTAATCCATCACCATTCTTTAGCTCACTCAGCCACCCCAGTTCAGACATGGCCATATGCAAATCAGTCTGACCCTGTGCCTCATGGGAACAGTCCAGCCCGAACTGCCAAGCCATGTCTTCCCTGGACCGGAAACAAGCATCCTGTGACCGGCTTCGGATTCATAATCCTCATCAGCCAGGCTATATTGAATCCAGTGGCCAAGTGAACAAGGGACTCACGTCTGAGCATACCCTGCCAACTTAGGGCGAACAAAGCGATACAAAAGGGGATGATGGACAGAGCGTTTGAACAAATCAAACACTCACCCCCAGTCAACTGATCTGGATTTAATCCATCACCATTCTTTAGCTCACTCAGCCACCCCAGTTCAGACATGGCCATATGCAAATTAGTCTGACCCTGTGCTTCATGGGAACAGTCCAGCCCGAACTGCCAAGCCATGTCTTCCCTGGACCGGAAACAAGCATCCTGTGACCGGCTTCGGATTCATAATCCTCATCAGCCAGGCTATCTTGAATCCAGTGGCCAAGTGAACAAGGGACTCACGTCTGAGCATACCCTGCCAACTTAGGGCGAATAAAGCGATACAAAAGGGGATGATGGACAGAGCGTTTGAACAAATCAAACACTCACCCCCAGTCAACTGATCTGGATTTAATCCATCACCATTCTTTAGCTCACTCAGCCACCCCAGTTCAGACATGGCCATATGCAAATCAGTCTGACTCTGTGCCTCATGGGAACAGTCCAGCCCGAACTGCCAAGCCATGTCTTCCCTGGACCGGAAACAAGCATCCTGGGACCAGTTTCGGATTCATAATCCTCATCAGCCAGGCTATCTTGAATCCAGTGGCCAAGTGAGCAAGGGACTTACGTCTGAGCATACCCTGCCAACTTAGGGCGAACAAAGCGATACTAAAGGGGATGATGGACGGAGCGTTTGAGTAAATCAAACACTCACCCCCAGTCAACTGATCTGGGTTTCATCCATCACCATTCTTTAGCTCCCTTAGACACCCCAGTTCAGACATGGCCATATGCAAATCAGTCTGACCCTGTGCCTCATGGGAACAGTCCAGCCCGAACTCCCAGACCATGTCTTCCCTGGACCGGAAACAAGCATCCTGGGACCAGTTTCAGATTCATAATTGTCACCAGCCAGGCTATCTTGAATCTAGTGGCCAAGTGAGCAAGGGACTCACGTCTGAGCATACCCTGCCAACTTAGTGCGAACAAAGCGATACAAAAGGGGATGATGGACAGAGCGTTTGACCAAATCAAACACTCACCCCAGTCAACTAACCTGGGTTTAATCCATCACCATTCTTTAGCTCACTCAGCCACCCAGTTCAGACATGGCCATATGCAAATCAGTCTGAACCTGTGCCTCATGGGAACAGTCAAGCCCGAACTGCCAAGCCATGTCTTCCCTGGACCAGAAACAAGCATCCTGGGACCGGTTTCGGATTCATAATCCTCATCAGCCAGGCTATCTTGAATCCAGTGGCCAAGTGAGCAAGGGACTCATGTCTGAGCATACCCTGCCAACTTAGGGCGAACAAAGCGATACAAAAGGGGATGCTGGACGGAGCGTTTGAGCAAATCAAACACTCACCCCCAGTCAACTGATCTGGGTTTAATCCATCACCATTCTTTAGCTCACTCAGCCACCCCAGTTCAGACATGGCCATATGCAAATCAGTCTACCCTGTGCCTCATGGGAACAGTCCAGCCCGAACTGCCAAGCCATGTCTTCCCAGGACCGTAAACAAGCATTCTGGGACCGGTTTCTGGCATTACAGCCGTCTTCAGCGGGCTTGCTTGAATCTAGTGGCAAAGTGAGCAAGGGACTCACGTCTGAGCATAACCTGCCAACTTAGGGCGAACAAAGAAAAACCAAAGGAGATGATGAACGGAGCATTGACAATACAAACACTCACCCCCAGTAAACTGATCTGGGTTTAATCCATCACTGTTCTTTAGCTCACTCCGCCACCCCAGTTCAGACATGGCCATATGCAAATCAGTCTGACCCTGTGCCTCATGGGAACAGTCCAGCCCGAACTGCCAAGCCATGTCTTCCCTGGACCGGAATCAAGCTTCCCAGGACCGGTTTCTGGCATTACAGCCGTCTTCAGCCGGGCTTGCTTGAATCCAGTGGCAAAGTGAGCAAGGGACTCACGTCTGAGCATACCCTGCCAACTTAGGGCGAACAAAGAAAAACCAAAGGGGATGATGGACGGAACGTTGACAATACAAACACTCACCCCCAGTAAACTGATCTGGGTTTAATACATCACCGTTCTTTAGCTCACTCCGCCACCCCAGTTCAGACATGGCCATATGCAAATCAGTCTGACCCTGTGCCTCATGGGAACAGTCCAGCCCGAACTGCCAAGCCATGTCTTCCCTGGACCAGAATCAAGCTTCCCAGGACCGGTTTCTGGCATTACAGCCGTCTTCAGCCAGGCTTGCTTGAATCCAGTGGCAAAGTGAGCAAGGGACTCACGTCTGAGCATACCCTGCCAACTTAGGGCGAACAAAGAAAAACCAAAGGGGATGATGGACGGAGTGTTGACAATACAAACACTCACCCCCAGTAAACTGATCTGGGTTTAATCCATCACTGTTCTTTAGCTCACTCCGCCACCCCAGTTCAGACATGGCCATATGCAAATCAGTCTGACTCTGTGCCTCATGGGAACAGTCCAGTCCGAACTGCCAAGCCATGTCTTCCCTGGACCGGAATCAAGCTTCCCAGGACCGGTTTCTGGCATTACAGCCATCTTCAGCCGGGCTTGCTTGAATCCAGTGGCAAAGTGATCAAGGGGCTCACGTCAGAGCGTACCCTGCCAACTTACTGCGAACAAAGAAAAACCAAAGGGGATCCACAGTTCCGGCACTGGCTAGGAAAGCTTGCACGTGTCTGCAGTGCTAAGGCAGGGAAGCTTGCCCTAGATCTGCTCATCCCATTTTGGATCCACAGTTCCAAAAAAAATAAAAATGAAGAACAAATAAAAGACTGGAATCCTCAATCCATAATACATACAACAACCACAAAAACATAACTTTCTAACCAAATGTAATACTTATGACCTCAAAATATTTATACCAATAAATTACAATATGTCAAAGCAAAATGTAGTTAAAGTGCATCAAACAATGAAACTGATAAAAGACACTGTATTCACATTTTTCTCTGACGGGTGGTATGAATAATCCATAAGAAGATTTACAACATCTGTAATTGCATCTATTTTATTAAGGGTGAGACCATATGCATTGCATTTCAAAATTTACAGAAGAAAATTAGTTGACGTTAGACAAACAATCCACTTTTAAACCAGGCAGAAGCATAGAGTGAGCCATCATATCGCTTTAGGATGACCTAAAACTAACAGTGGACAAGAACGGTGTGACATTCCTCTTGCTTCTGGACCGATCAGTGGCATTTGGCACTGTCCTGCATCACACAATACCACAAAGACTCCATCATCTCCTAATATATGAAAATGCTCTAAAATGGATTGCTTCTTACATCCAAGACAAACATACTGTAGTAAACCTACCATCTTTCGCATCCGTTTTCCACATCCAACATTATAGCATTCCTAAGGGGTCTATCATGCCTTCTTCATTATTCAACATCTATCTTACACCCTTCCCAGACCTGAGAAAAATATTTATTCTCACCTGTTACAACTATGCAAATAAGATGAGAATCATTCTAAAAACGGATGGCCCAGAAGACACGTATGACTCAAAACTTGATGACTGCTTTTGCACCTTTAATACATGGATGATAAGTAACCACCTATATCTCAATCCCACAAAAACAGAGATCATGACCTTGTGACAATGGCAAATATATCAGCCTACCACCATGTTGCCCAGAAACTTGAGGTACCTCTAACAACATCAAGAGAAGTAAGACATCTATTGTTAAGGATGGGATAAGATGTGAATACCACATGTCAAAAAGGCAAAAACAGCACCTTCCACATGATGAAAGTATTGCATCACATCTTCCGATACCTTAGACACAACCAGATTCTGCAAACTATTCTTACTGGTAATCTCCAAGCTTGACCATGCCAACAGCCATTATCTTGGCATACCCAGTTATATCATAGACAAAATAGAACTAATCCAAAATGCTGCCAGAAGACTCCTTCACTACCTTCTACGAAGAGAGCACATGACTCCAGTCCTGCAGTCACTCCACTGGCTACCTACAGATATAAAAGTCATTTCAAGGCACTCTGCATTGTCCACAGAGCCATCTAAAGAAAAAGACTGCCATACTTATATTTACATTCAAACAATTCAAACGAAACAGGACACTGCACTCCAGGCTTGCTCCACGAATCATAATACCACCTTACTTAGGAATTTCATAAGAGGCTCTCTTTCTCGGACATGCCACCAACTCTTGAACTTTATACCAGCCAAAGTTCAGAATACTCAGGAGCAAGATCACTTTATAGAACAGTTGTAGACATGGCTATTTCCAAAATACCTACAGCGTCCCAAAGCCCTAACATAGAACCCAAAATGATAACTGTGCTTTCAAATACAGTATCCAGTTTACAACCCACAGGTTTAGAAGAGACAAACTAAATTCTGGTATGTTGTGAAAAGCAAATCTAGTGCTAGTATGGATGATATATGGCATTTCAATTCAAACATAACCCTTCTAGCCCACACTCATACTAGTACCATACCATTCATCAGTCAGCGATCAATTGTAGTTTGTGCAGGCTGCATTAGAACCCCCTTATACTGCTTAGTCCTCTTACATTCACATATGCCAGGTCTGCTATGGGTCTTGTCCATTGCCCATTACTGTACCAGCTCATAAACCAGCCATCACCAACTGAACAGGCATGGAATAACTGAACAGATCTGCCACATGCTGTGGTCAATAGGAGGATACTAATCTCTTGCACCACTGCAGGCCCCAATTAGTTACACATTATGACCACATCTATGCTTTAATGTCCACCCCAGCAAATTCCACACCACTTCTAACTCCACCATGCTCACACCCAAAACATCAAACAAACAAATCTAAGTGCAGAAACCAGCTTAGTGGTTTGTGGTCCTAAGAATTACGGTAAAGGGACCTACGACTATTTACGGACTACCTAAAGTTTAGAAAGATGTTAAAAGCGATGTTATTCTAATCTAGCATCCCATTGGAGTCTGATAGCATTTCGAGTGCGGAAATACCCTGATGGGGTGATTCGGGCGCTTTATCCATACTAATATAATAAAGAGAGAGCCCAAACCTTTGAGGCGGATAATTCTAGAAACCACAGCACCAATCACAACACCCAATACAGCGTTGGAAAGGGCAGTTGCAGCAGAAGGACATAGGCTATGCAGACGCTCACCTTATACATTTAAAAGGTAAAAGAACTGTGCCAGCAAAGTAGTCCCTTGTGGGCGTGTCTGCGTTGTGCTGTGGGCATGTGCTGTGGGCGTGACAAACGCTGGGGGCGTGTGGTACGTTCCGCCCTTCATGTCATGTCTCATATCATGTGCTAATCCCACCCTGCTCCCTTTAAATACCCCTGCACCCCATAATCATAACCCACCCTTACTCCTTAAAATACCCCAACACCCTTAAACACTAACCCATCTTAACCCTATAAATATACCCTGTACTCCAAAACCCAAACTTAGCCCTGAACCCTATAAATACCCCTGTACCTCAAAACCCAAACCTACCCCTGAACCCTAAAAATACCCCTGTACACCAAAACCCAAACCTAGCCCTGAACCCTAAAAATACCCCGGTACACCAAAACCCAAACCTAGCCCTGAACCCTAAAAATACCACTGTACCCCAAAAACCTACCCCTGAACCCTTAAAATACCCATGTACCCCAAAACCCTAAACTACCCCTTAACCCTAAAAATACCCCTGTGCCCTGAACCCTAAAAATAGACCTGTACCCCAAAACCCAAACCTACCCCTGAACCCTAAAATACTCCTGTACCCCAAAACCCAAACCTAGCCCTGAACCCTAAAAATACCCCTGTACCCCAAAACCCAAACCTAGCCCTGAACCCTTAAAATATCCCTGTACCTCACAACTACCCCTGAACCCTAAAAATACCCCTATACCCCAAAACCCAAACCTAGCCCTGAACCCTAAAAATACCTGTGTACCCCAAAACCCATACCTATCCCTAAACCCTAAAACTACCCCTGTACCCCATAACCCAAAACTATATCTGAACCCTTAAAATACCCAAACACCCCAAAACATATACCTCAGTACCCCAAAACATATACCCCTATACCCATACTTACCTTATCCAAACATTAAAAAAAACATGCTTTTACCATTCATGCATTTACAACGAATTTCGTTGTAAATGTATGCGTGGTAAAAGCATATAAAATGTAATGCCATGCGTTATAATGGCATTGCGGAGTCATGGTACTTTCGTAATGTACCATGTACCAAGTATGAGGAGTGATGGTATGCGGAAAGAAAGTTGCGGAATAATGGGTGTTTACCCTCCCCCGGTAAGCACATTGGTGGCACGGCGGCCCACGTCTCCAGCAACATACTCATATTTTTTCACCACCCATTTGAAAAATGCACAGGTCTCTCTCATGGATGGCCCGCACCGACATACACTTTTAGACACACCTCCCGCCACAAGTTCTAGAATTGCGAACTTTACAGCTGGGGAGCTACGTTTGAATCTCGGCATCAGCTCAACATGCTGTGATTCCAGGCAAATCGCTTTGTCTCCCCGTGCCTACCACAAATGAATGTGTTCTTCTGTAATGTAAATTGTGCTCATGCCATGTTGTCGAGTTCGCGCTATATAATATTGCAAGGAAAAATGAAGTAGGGAAACTCGAGTTCACAGACTACTGAACGCTCACTCTTAAGTGCATCAGCAGTGGACTGTGAATCGGAGCGTTTCACAGGCCTGTCACAGACAAGAAATGCTATCAAAACGAAATCCTACAAAACAATATACTACTGGCCGGCAGCAATTCATACCCGGACAACGTCGGGACGGGCTGCTAGTTAATAAATAAAATAAAATAAAAATAATAAAAGCTCCCAGCTTACTGAAATTCATAAATTGTGCACCTATCCCACACAACTCTTCATCCAACGCACTGCTAAGCACTGTGTTCCATAATGCGACAACTGCACCTTAGTGGCCATCACAAATGACATGGAAACACTTCCCACATGGGTTCAAACCAAAGACAACACCCTTCCAACCACACACCCAACATGGCATAGTGTATTTTGCAGGTAGGCAAGGACTTCAGTGCCCCATATAGGGGTAGTAAGCACAATGTACGTTTTGCAATACAATATAATGAAAGTTAGTCTTTATTCAAAGTCATATTGACACATAACCAACTTGGGGAAAAGCAAAGAAAAAAAAGCAGACTTGTCATTTTTCTTTTAAAATGACAGTTAAAACTTAATATCTTAAAATATTAGGAATGGAAAGTAAAATAATTGTAACAAATGGAAAGAATTTGGAGTGAAAAAACAAACGACTGTCGCAAGAGTCTATTTCTTTCAAACCTACTGGCTACAAAAGTGGAAGAGTAGATAACTCACTTCAGATGACTGAGGCAGAGAAGAAACAGTAAACATGGAACAGTAAAGGAGGAAGAGTGGGGAAATGTAGCTGCAACAGAGGTGGAATTTGCAGTGGTATTTGTGTAGCTTTGAAAAGAGGTGCAGGAATAAGAGTCTGTCTGCAGTTCAGTATGACCCTTTTCAAATTGTAAAATTCCTTGGGTATGTTTTTCTTAAGGGACTAGCTCCATCTTATCTGTCTTTGGAATGGTCAGCAATAAAAGTCTTTCAGAAGTCCGGGGTGACTTTTTAAGAATAATTCACTTAGCTGCTAGATTAGTCAGAGGTTTCAAAAAAAGGAGGTCAGTGGTTCCAAGTCCAAGCCTCATTGCATTTTCTGCTGGTGTTAAAAAGACACCATATGAACCACTAGATTCTATAAACATATCTTGTCTCTCAGCGAAGGTAGCATTTTAGTTGCAATAATCTAGGCTAAGAGGTTAAGTGAAATGGGAAATTTGGTTATTTCTTTTCCTCATGTTAGGTTGCTTTGCTGGACCAGACCTGACCCATGTTCAAATCGAATGTTCAAACACATTATCAAAAATCCCAGGAAATAGTTGTAACAATGTCTGATCTATCAGACCCTGATGCTATCATTTCGCTCTTGATGTAAAACAAGTCCTATTGATTCGACTGGAAAGAACTCATAGGCATATTATCAAGGGGGTTTATCTCCGCTTTTTTGGCTTTAAAAGCCAAGAAAGTGGAGATAAAATTATCTCCCTATTACCTAGCTGTCGCTAACACCAGTTAACGACAGCTAGTAGGAGATAGCAACCATCTTGGGCCCCGCTTTGCATGTCAGTGATATTTATCACTAATGACATGCAAAGTGGGCGTGCCAAGATGCTAGCGACTGGAAACAGTCGCTAACATCGCTATCTCCTATTACCAACTTTTGGAGATATTCGCGCTAAGCGCGAATATCTCCAAAAGCTAACACCTGCCCTGAGCAGTTCTTAGCCATGTTATCCAATGGGAAGTGGATAACATGGCTAAGAGCATTAGCTCGGTAATGCATGAACATCGCTGACTTTTCAGCGATATTCATGCATTTCAGCCGATTTTTATCGCTTAGGAGATATTCCTTGATAATAGCAAGGTTCCTAAGCGATAAAAATCGCTGCAGCTCTGCGATAAAAAAATCGCCGCTAAACCAACATAGCGATAATTATCGCTAGTTGCTGGTAATATGCCCCACGATTCTTCTAGTTTTCCAGTGCATTGCTTCTCTCCTATGGAGTTGCAAAAAAGGGAAAAACGTTACAACTACCACACTGAATGGATGAGTTAGGTGGACAGTAACCCAAGTAAATAGGTCTATAGGGCAAGAAACACCAAGGAAGTTCCAAAGATCAGAATTATAGATCAGATTGAGTTATACATTTCATTCTGGTGTCAATAAAGTAGCAATGAACCAATTCTTAAAATCAATTGTCTCTAATAAAATAGTGTTTTTCAAACTGACTTTATTATTGGTTCCTTAATATATAAGCTTGTGCATTTAATCACACAGTCAGGACTGGGATGAGAAGAACAGGCGAAAAGGAAATGATTTCATTGCTTACCGGTAAACTGAATTAACCTGGGTCCAAGTCCTCCTCATTCCAGTCCTCAAATCCCTTTTTTCCTTCCTTTTTGGCACCTCCAATGCAAGTTTGCTTTTTAGTCACAGAACTGACTTGTGATGGAAGGGGGGTTTATCCTGTTACGCACAGAGGCCGAAGTGGGCGGAATCAGACGGGCACAATGTGCCCATACTTTTCTCATTAAACAAAAAACCTTCCCCTATTTTTTGCTAAAAGACAACCATACCAGGGGTCATTCTGCAGTACACATAGAAAGAGGAAAAAGCCTTCTGTGATTGTTTTTATGCAGGCAGGTTTCCCTTCCTGCACAAAAACAATCATCTCCTCAATGCAAGCGCTCTTGCACCATGGTGCAGAGGTGCCTGATTTGGCGCACAGCAGCCCATTGCGCGCCAGAGCAGGGGGGAAGGACAGGAATGCGCAGTATCTGATAGATACTGCGCATTCCTGCGATTTTCTTTTGTCGCAGCGCAGCTGGAAGGCCTCCGACGCTGCCCTACGGCAAAACTAATCAAAGAGGCCCCACGTTTTGTACATTTTCCTGAATTTTTGCTAACATGAAACCGAACTGATCCCTGGGGGGAGGAATTCCGGATAATGGGTGAGATGACGGAGAATCTAATGCACTTCGACCCCTGATGTATACTATTCTAGGGGTCTCAGCAGTCCAGGTAGAAAAAGCATGAGGTCAGTGTGAGGGGGTTGAAAAAAAAATATCCACTTTATAACCGAAATTCTCATACATGAGGTCGACGCAAGTGAGGCTCAGGGAACATGCCTCCTCTACAGCCCTTCATCAGTCCGCCCCTGGCTCTTTTGCCTTCCTGCTCCTTCCCTGCTCATCCAGGACATGCACCTGCTACCATTGTTCTCAATTACTTCTCTGCCCGCCCTAATTTCCTGTGTGTTCACATTAGAAAAGGCAGGGGAAGGTAAACACAGGATTAAATAGAGAGGGTGAGGGGTATTGTGTATCCCAGGAACACACACAGCCGATGGAGTGAAAAGCCGCAACAGTGCAATCGTTAAAACAATGTTGTTCGCAATGGATGCATTATAATGCAGGGCAACCACAAACATTAGCTCTGCTCTAACGTGGAACCAGCGGTCCACTGCCCTCAAGCCCTTTTCACAGCCGTAAAGTAGAAATCAGAGTCGCTTTATTCTTCATTCTTGGTCGAATATCCTTCTTTCTTTGCTGCTCTTCTGTCTTTAATAAGGACGTTCCCAAGATCTTAGACTCCCAGCTTCAACCTCTAATCTTGTCTTCTCTGCACACGTTTCTTTCTTTCATCCCATCCTCGAAGGTTTCATCAGAGGCTTTCTCGTTCCATGACTCATAGAAGAAACATCTTCATTTAAAAAGTACTTTTATTTGGTGTTCAGTCCAAAGACCTAAAAATGACAGTTTCAAATCACGGCGGGACCAGCTCAACTTTTCATCTAGCCGAGGTTGATAAAAGGAGTACCGCAGAGCTGGGTAATAAAATTACATTTATATTCAAGCACCCAAAGACATTATTCGAGTGCTCAAACACAATTACTTATTTGTTCTGTTTTATATGTAAATATGTAAGTTATTTTTATGTCCTCGTCGCCATAGCTAACAAATCGCACAAGTATACAAATTCTCCTCATTGAAATGAGCACTTTTACTTTCGACGTAGCCAATGTGGCCGGGTAAATTTTGGGGTGTGTGGCTATCAGAACCAAAATACTCTCCAGAGCCGATTTGTTGGAACCACTCTCGGGTAACTGAATTATCAGAGACAAAATTCAGGACTGGTCAGAAACATAGAAATAAGACTGCATGTGACATTTACAATGACCACACAGGAAATGCAATCACAGAACCTGCCTGTATCGTTCGAAACAAACACCACAAAATACATATCCACAGCCACGAAAGAGAGACAAGAATATGTGGAACCTGGGTGCATAGAATAGAGAAGAACCTCAGCTAACATAGGTTGATGTTTAGGTCTTCGGTATTTCTGACTTAATGACGAGTTTGTTCTGTCACTTTTTATGGAGGGAAGCTATCTCTATCCAAAACGTGTTTTACCAATTATAGGAATTTGGGGGCATATTACCAACAACTAGCGATATTTATCACTAAATAGGCTTAGCGACAATTTTTCTATTACCATGCATGTTGAGCTTGTTTTTAAAGCTCTGCACGGAATCGGCCCTGTTCCTCTGCAATCTCTGTTCGAATAGTATATCCCAACCAGAGCTCTCAGATCCACAACAGCCTGTCTGGTTAAAGTTCCAAGATTTAAAAAACCAGGACAGGAGGAAGATCTTTCAGGGTTACTGCATCAAAACTCTGGAACAGCCTGCCTCTGGATGCCCGCCAAATAACAGAACTTCTCCCTTTCAGGAAACGTATTAAAACCTGGCTCTATCCAAAATGCTAAACGCCAATCACTTTACTGCTCATTTCCTACTGCATTCATCTTAGAGAGTTGTCTTCAGCGCCAGGATACCTGCAAGGTGACAGCTGCGCTTTATAAATGTTTTAAATAAATAAATAAATAAGGTGTGGTGCAGAGGCCAGGGCTGTCTTCGGAGCACAGGGTTCACTGTACGATCCCCAACTCCTGCGGCAGCTCAGCTCAGCTCAGCACCATGTGACTCTGGGCAATAGCTCACTTAATTTCCACGACCGCCCTCAGCGCCTTGAGACTAGTTTGCGCTTTACAAATACGGATTTAAGCATCGCTGAGATAACGTGCTAATAGCAAAGTTTATCTCAAAAGCAATAAAATTCCTGGCGATAGCGGCAAAATCCGTGAATATCACTGAGAATACAGCGATATTCACGCATTATCGCTAACAGGGTCCTAGCCATTATATCCACCTCCCATTGGATATAATGGCTAAGAACTGGTCTGAGTAGGCGTTAGTTTTTGGAGATATCCGCACTTAGCGCAAATATTTCCATTGCTACTCCTGCCTTGCTAATAGGCGATAGCGATGTTAACGACTGTTTTCAGTCGATAGCAGTTTGGGTACGCCGACTTTGCAAGTCATTAGCGACATGCAAAGCGGGCCCCAAAGAGCACACTATCGCCTCAAAGCTGTCGCTAACATCAGTTAGCGACAGCTTGCTAATAGGGCGATGTAATTATCGCCGCTTAGCGGCCAAAAACTGCGATAATGTCATTTCGCCAGGCTTGGTAATATGCCCCTTGGAGCCTAACTATTAGTTTGCTCTGATGAAATTCTCGAAAATTCTGTGAAACCAGTGGACTGAAAGGGTGTGTACCGTCACAACTAGCTATCATTTAAATCATTTATGCTTACATTTATGTTGTTCGTTCACACCGGGTGAAAGCAACCATGTTTTTGAACGTCTCACTGTCTTCTTTGTCTTTTCCCCATTACCTGTAAATAGATAAGTTGTTAAATGTGAAAAGTTTGGAGTAACAGTTATTTCAAAACATGAGCCACAAGCGGAACAGTGTCCTGCTGTCTGCTTTGTCGGATCTTGGTTTGCAATTTACGAGGGTTACTTTTGCATCTCAAGATGTTGTCAGCTGTTAATTAAGATGCAGTAATTGTGCGGCATATCAACATTTTGAATTTGTTTATAAGGGCTATTTACTTTTATTCTTACCACTTACCTATGCAGCTGAAGAACGACAACACACATAGTGTTGGAGCGACTACCTGCCTGCCAATCAGTGTTTAATTTGTAAAAAATGCAAGTGCCAGGGTACAAGATATTTACTGGAGGCATCTGCAACTTAAACCACCACCTAACCTGCCAACGATGGCAAATGTCAGTACCACTAGTATCTATTCACCAGCATTCTCAAACAAATGTGTCAATTTGGTCTTTCTATGTCACCCAAAGCATTAAGAATGGCTTGGACGAGGTATTTTATTTTTATAAATGTCATTGAATTTTAAACACTCCTCTGCTCTGCCTCAAAATAGAACGACAGGGCTACCGTGTGGTGAGCTCTCAGAAATAAGTGATGGATTTGAGAAATACCTGCTGGTATCGAGCACCAACAAACACCAGCCCAAATTAAGCACTACTGGCATTACGAGCCAGAGCCACAGAATTTTTGTCAGTTGGGTGGAAACTTCAACTATAATCCAAGTGAACTGAATTCTGTACCAACCTCTGCAGGACTGATTGGACATCATTGCCTTTACCATGAAATGATCCCGTCTCGCAGATCACTATATTTCACCATACGCCATGCACAATTCACATTTTGCTCGTTTGCACTGTGCAATTAGTACACTGCTGTTAAAACTAGTTTGTGCACCTTTTATGTAGATATTGGATTTTTCAGTGCACGTAAAACGAGTACCACTAACAGGTAGTTTTGGACGTTTGAATATCTAATATCATACATTGTTGAATGACTAAAATTTGCCTGTAATTGAAGTTTATCGATAGGACCGCTGTTGCTTGTATTTTGTACCCTGTATTAAGTCACAAATCAAAATTGTAATTGTTGAATGCCTAACCTGCCAAAATGTATTAGGAGGAAAAGTCTATTAAATTCCAACACATGCACATTTAATGAAAAAATTACCACTTGTGAATGTAATACCCATTTTCTTGGGATATCTCATAATAGGAGGCACTTACAGCACCCAGTAAATAACTTTATGAAGATGAATGGTATGCTCTGGGTGCGCACCAGAGTGGAGATTAGCATGATAGAAATGGCTCTAATTCACGGAAACTCAAAATGGAGAACAACTCCATTTTGGATGATAGTCATAGTGACAAAATACCTTTTCCACAAGGTGATCCGTCAAGCAGCTGCCAAGCACACGTGTGGGGTAATCCTGAAACACCATTTTCTCCTATTAATTCCCATAGGAAATTTTGGGAAGCAGTGCAGAAAAAACTGCTGAACAGAAATAGATCAAATTTGGCAAAAAGTTGGAAATTTACTCAGAAAGCACTCACACACAATCCTAGCTAGTGTATTTGCATTATCTTGTGAAAATCTGTACAGCTGTTTCCAAGACATTTCCATTCAAAGAGGTGCTCGGGTGGACTTGAGAGGGTTAAAAAAAGTTTTTTCTGGAAAGTTGGTCCTGCTGGAGTCCCGCTGGAATTCTGGGGTACCAACATTTTAAAAAGCAGAGAGATCTCATCTGTCGGTCTGTCTACCTAGCTTTAGAAAAAAAAACTAAGGTTAAAGTGGCACAGTCTCGATATCTATGGGTGAAAAGGAAACAAATGCTGCATTGAGAATAAGTGCTGTGAACAGTGGTTATAGATGCATAGGATATACATATAACTGAGCCCCTTATAGTATTTCAACGCTTCCTTCAAATCAGGTTCATTACAGGATTGCAGTAAAAAACAGTCAAACAAGAAGAACAAACAATACATACAAACAGATTGCATTACATCATGCGAACACATTCAAGTAATACTGACTTATGACCTCGATCATACCATCCAATTAACAAGCCTAAAGTTGTTAGGCACATACTGTACACTGTAATAATAGACTAAATGCTCTGTTAATTCAAATTAATAGTTATTAGCATATGTCATTTGTGTCTCCATTGAAATAAGAACAGTTAGCTTGATACACATAGGACAGCTGCAGAACATGCAAAAAAGCAGAAAAGTAATCATGTAATCGGTCCCAAAACATATATATACAAGCACGCAAAGCGCGTTACCAAACAAAATTTTAGTTGTGCTTAGAAGTACTTCTTTGCATTTTGAAGGTTCACCGACAAAGAATATTCCCAGGACCACGGAGAAAACAGATCAGAAAAGCGGCATCCACAGATATCGAAGACACGCCCGAATTGACAAGGAATGCCACCTGGAGTCCAGGAGATCGCAAGGAATGCTGGAAAATCAGGTGAGTGAGACGAGACGTCAGGTAGCTGCAGGCCGGAAAGACTAGAACGGCAAACAGCTTCCTTTAAATCAGTGTGTCACTTATAGGCTGCACGTTCTGGTCCTGCCACACCCATGCGACTAACCCTGGGCACAGTTCACGTAGCAGCGCTATGCGTAGCTACCCAAAGTGCACTTCGCCCTATGCACGCTACGTGTAGCTACGCAAACTGTGTAGTGCGGTAGGGAAGTGCTGTTCGCACTGATTGCACAGTGCCGGATGCTTGTCCGCACTGTGCAACCATTGCAAACGGCATCATGCATAGTGCAAGCAGTCGTTTTGTGCCGCTCAAGCATATTTGTACTTGAGGAGCAGCTTTCTCAACGCGGACTGGTATACGCATACGCCACCACTCACAATGAGAAACCTGACCTCCCCGCATTGAGAATCTCACAGGGAGGTTTATTTTCCACGCTCGTGATCGGCAACTTGATGTTGCAGATCGCGAATGAGGATAAAGTCTCACTGGGATGTTGATTTTGCTCGCTCGTGATCATCAATTTGATGTTTAGGACCGCAAGCGAGCAAAAAATGCCCGCTGCTCATTTTTGCATGTGCTACGTACGATTCGCGAAGCGCGTAGTTGTGAAAACTACACACACTGCGCGAGCGTAGCGTAGTTTTCTGCCCAGGCCTACAAGAGACCAGGCCGGGCGCATGCAAGCCTGACACCAACTGAAGAAAAAGAGAATGAACAGGGCAGGGACCCAGATAGATTACCAAAGGAGATTATAGCTCAAGAACTTCCTGTAAAAGAGTTAATTAGTGGGTCAGCTGATCCACTGACTCAGTCAATGTAAAGGGAGAGTGAGAAAATTTCCCCTTCTCTCAGAAGTATAAAGGCCCGGGGAATGGGGAATAGATCTACAGGTGAACCAAGCAGCCAGTTTATTTCTCAACCAATTGGAAATGAACAAAGCAATAGAGGAAACTGCACCCTTAATGTTGGCGAAAGAGCCTTTAGTATCAAATAAGGGTAACTGCCAGAAGGAAACTGTTTGGAGATTGATTATAGATCCCTCCTCCAACTCAGTGAGTCTGAGTCAGAAAAACTGGCAACATATGCGAGAACCTGGTGGTCCGGTGGATGAAATCAATGGGGGTGGAACAAGAATTAAGCCAAGAGCAGGCCCAGTTGCAGGAATAGCCACCAGAGAGGTCTAAGCCGCTGACAGATCTATTGAAAAACATCCTGAGCAAAATTAGAGATTTAAAATGTATACAGAGGGAGGACATTTCAGTGCTCAGTCAACGGCTAGAGAAAATTGAAGAGGTATTGACACAGCTCCCTGTGAGATTGTGGGAAGCTGAGCAAAACATTTCAACATTGGAAGATAAAATGAGGGTGCAAGGAGGTGAACTGATGGCTGCTCAGAAATTAATTCGACAGTTATCAACCAACATTGAAGATCTTGAAAATCACTGCAGGCGACCCAATTTAAACTTTTTGGGTGTGCCTGAAGGAAAGGAGACTCAGGGTGCTTCCGCAAACTTGATGTAATTATTGGAAGCATTGATATAAACACCTGGTTTTGGACAGGACTTAACGACCATATGAGTACATAGAGTACCTCCCGAACGCACTCAAAAAATGAAATATCCTCAAACTATCCTGGTGAATTTGAATGATTACAGGATCAAAGAACAGACTTTTGCAGCTGCAATTAAGCATAAAGAGGTTTCCTGTGCTTAGACGTGGATATTTTGTGTGTTTTCGGAGATATCAATAACAACTCCTCTATGACGAAAGGAGTTTCAAGGACTTTTGAGTCAGCTTAGATCAGTTCAGATCACTTGGCGCCCAAGCCTCACTGTTCCAACAGTCAAAGTTCAAAATGTTGTTTAAAGGACAGTTTCATATTTTTTCTGATGCTGGAGATGCACATGCAATGTTGGCAATAGTTTTAAAATCGGCTGACGCTGTCAACGAGGGGGAAAAGTCTAAAATGTAATTTGGTAAATGTATGTTATTGTGTAATGATGAATTAGGTTTGCTGAGTGGGAGGGCCCCAAGGCGGATAGGTAGGAACAATCTTAATGCAGGAACAGGGTACCAGTTAGCGATGGGGGATCTAAAGGTTTCAGCGGGCAGCTCTCCCTTTGGGAGGGGTAAGAATCACAATGAGAGTGGCCCCCGAGGAGGAGGGGAAAGGGGGAAGGAGAATATTGCAATTAAAAATGGAAAAGTTTGCATTGTGAGAAACTGAAAAGATCAACTATTAATAGAGATTTACGCACTGAAGCACTTTTATAAGAAATGGCCTGTGCAATTGTTAGGTGTTATGCAGCAGATATGAGGCACCCAATCACTTGGCTACTTTTGCCCCATACTTTATCATACAACACTTTAAGTCCTTAATGGTATTGGAAGCCATTTCTGTAACTTCTCTGTAATACTGCAGAAGCACATTAAGATAGGTAGGGGGGACGATAGCACTGTGCACTTTAGAATGTAAACACTTTAACATAGCTTATGCGGTAAAGAAAAAGGTTACAGGGACAGAATATCGACGTCGAAAGATCGAATTTCATGAATATCGAGTCAAGAATATCGATGGTGGAAAATATAGAGGTACGTTTTTTCGTTGTTAAAAATATCGATTTTTGTGTAATGTAGAAATATCGATTTTGTAAATATTGATGGAAAATATATTGTTGTAAATAATAGTGATTGTATTTTTTTCTATTTGTTTACATTTTTTTAAATTTGGTAGTAGTTATCATATATGTTTAATTTATTTATTTATGTTAAAATGTTTGTTTTATTGTATTTTCATTTATTTTTAGGAGCAGGAGGTTGGGTTTATAGGGAAAAAGGGTGGGGAGTAATTTAAAAAATATGTGTTTACATTTTGAAATAATTTTTACATTTATGTAAAATATATTTTAATAAAAAAATTATTGAAATATATAAATCATTTTCTAAAAAATAAAATTTTACATTTGGGTGCTAATATTTAAATGTAAATTGTATACAATATTTTATAAATATTTGCTTTAAATAAAAAAATGAATGTATTCTAGGTTTATTATTTTTAAATGTACTTTTAAATAATTTTTTTGTAGGATTAATAAAAAATGTGTGGATAATTTAGAATTTTTTAAATGTTAAAAATTGTAAATATAATTTAGAAATTAATATATATTTCTGTTTTTGAGAAGGGGTATCTCAAATATTTTATAATATTTTTTTAATATTTCATTTTAAAAGAAAAAATATTAATTTAAATTGTAATTTTCTGACACATTTTTGTCAAAATTGTGTTACATTTGTAATGTTGATAAAAACATATGTTTTTGGAATTATTTTTTTTTTTCATTGTTTGAAAATCATTATATTTTCTCTGAGTTTCGTTTCGGAGTTGAAATAGTAATTTTTTGGGTTTGTTATCCAGCACTTTCCCTAGGTTTAGTTGGTTTTGGAGTTGGAATAGTTGGGAGAGTTGGAATAGTAACTTTTACCAGCACTTTCTGTGAGTTTAGTTGGTTTTGGAGTTGGAATAGTAAGTTTTTTTTGGTCTATTATCCTGTACTTTCCTTGAGTTTAGTTGGTTTTGGAGTTGGAATAGTAATTTCCTTCAGTTTATTATCCAGCACTTTCCCTGAGTTTAGTTGGTTTTGGAGTTGGAATATTAATTTTTAATGGTTCATGATTGAGCTCTTTCTCTGATTATTTTTGGTTTTGGAGTTGAATTAGTATATTTTGTTTTATTTTTTTATCCTGCACTTTCCCTGAGTTTAGTTGGTTTTGGAGTGTGGATAGTAATTTGTTTTGGTTTATTATCCAGCACTTTCCCTGAGTTTAGTTAGTTTTGGAGTTGGAATAGTAATTTTTAATGGTTTATGATGGAGCTCTTTCTCTGTGTTAAGATGGTTTTGGAGTTGGAATAGTAATTTTTGGGGGTGTATTATCCAGCACTTTCCCTTAGGTTAGTTGGTTTTGGAATTGGAATAGTAATTTTTTATGGTTTATTAACCAGCACTTTCTCTGAGCTTAGTTGGTTTGGGAGTTGTAATAGTTATTTTTTGTGGTTTATTACCCAGCACTTTCTCTGAGTTTAGTTGGTTTTGGAGTTGAAATAGTAATTTTTAATGGTTTATTATCCAGCACTTTATCGGAATTTAGTTGGTTTTGGAGTTGGAACAGTAATTTTTGTAAACTCTTTATATTGATAAGTAGAATTGCTGTACATACAAAGAGGCACATGCATCAAGCAAATTTGCGATCGCAAACTGTTGTATATGAATTTAGGACCCTAGTGTAATTTTCCCGATTCATGCCCATATATAGGTATAAATCCCCTATCCTTATATAGGCATAGAAATCATAACCATATTTAGACTTAGCCTATGCAGTCCAAATACGGCATGGCTACTTCCACTAGTTCCGAGAATCCACAACGATTTCTTGGAAAAACCCGCCTTCAGCAGTCAGGGACTTCCCCTTGCTTGAATATTGATTTATCCAATAACTCATGGAGTTTTCAAAGAACTGAGTCTTTGATGACGTTATTGTGTCCAACCTTACGTCAAACTCGGCACCTTCAAGGTATAAATATGCCCACATTTGCCCAGGCAAACACACGGTGGTTTGGAGCAGTTTGACTATCTACTTGCCCGACGCCCTGCTATAGCAAGCGCCGAAGGAAGCCGACCCTCCAGCTGACGCACTGAGAGAGACGCTGTCTTTTCTCCTGCCAAGAAATCCAGCTCCAGTGTTTCCAGGCTACCCTTGCGGATTGCTGGGAAATCGAGTTCTGAGAGAGAGATACAAGACCTCCTTCATTCTAAACCAAGGTACGGAGCTGATTAGACCCTTAGAGAATTCTTGGAGAGATTCTTGGCAAAGAATACTAAACTTAAGCTACACCTCACTTACTTCTTCCCTCGTACTAGACCTAGGTTAGTTACACTGGGATAGGCGTATTTTAGAAGCACCAGTTGAGTACTTTTAGTCATTATTTATTAATGGATGTATTTTATGTATTTATCTATGGCTTAGAAACCATACCATGCTATTACAATATTATTTTGTAATACTCTTTGTACTGTATGCACTTTACTTCATGCTAAGTATTGCGATTGCAGCAGTTCATTTCTTTTGCATGAGAAAGAAGACTGTTCAATAAATACCCTTTTATTGAAAACGCCCATCTCTCTATTTCTCAGCACCTCTGGTGAAACGAAGCATGCACGATTGACTGAGTGAAATAAGTATCTATTGTTTCCGCGACTCTAGAGATTGATTTCTTATTCTTGGGAAACAAAGTTGTCATGTTTATGTTGTTGTCAGAAACGAATCCCTTCTTGTGAATTCGAGAAAGTTTCTAGTGACCTCTGAGCTAGCTGGCACTCATAATTAAGTCTAGTATATTCAATAGAGACCTAGTAGACCTCAGTCCTACGTCAAATCTATAGGATATACTATTCCAATGTGCAGAGCCTATTGGGAATATAGGAACTACACTACATAGCTTCCAACGTTTGGTAAGGCGATAATTTAACGCTAGATACTAGAGTAACTCAGTCGTGCTTTTCACACAGACCCCTTTTTTCCCGTAAAATACTCCAATAGACGTCTGGAGTGGGTAAAAGGATACAATATCCACCATAACTGGGTAGGACGAAAATCTTATGTATTAGTTTTTGGTTTGTTCAACATTGAAGGATACAGTGTTCCAAAAATATTGTGCACCTTATCTTTGTTTCCTTGAAACTTAAACTTGTTCTGCAAACTTTCAGTCAACAAAATAATGAATAGTGATGATGTATTAGCTAGAGCAGCAGAAGCAGCTCAAGCAGTTTTAGACGACACAAGCGTCCGACAAAATGACCCGGATGCTATAACCATCCCGGCAAATGTAAGAAAAACTGTAACTTACAGACTCATAAATAATGGGATATCACCTAGAGGTGGTAAAGTAATCTTTGCTATAGAGGCACATGAATATCGGCAGACAGAGGTATTCTATTCATGGATTCTGTTTCCTGCTGCAAATGCAGTAACACATGAGTTCCACTACTACAAAGAAGAGGAACCTCCAGTGGAATACGTTCCTTATGAGGACGTTGAAATTCCACTAACTTACCAAGAGCATCAGCACTGGTTTAAAGGTGCCCTACAACATCAAAATCACATTACCAGGCTCGATCCACTAGGTAGGCCAGGAGCAACATGGCCGGTACTAGCCAGCTATGCACCACATCCTGACATTGAAAACATGACAGGTCCCGAACTGTTAGCACAGCTAAAACAGTTAATTAAAATACATAAACAAAATGGAATCCACTCTGGTAGTGGTAGTGATCCCTACAATGGTGGGGAGCACACAGTGTTGTTCTGAATACCCCTCACACATCAACAGGCCCCTTGGTGTCATGCTTCATCATCGGGGTCTTCGCACTCCTCTACAGGGATGCGGCCTGCTGCGACTCACGACTACGTAGGAGCACTGAGAGTGAACTATGTGTTGGTGTGTGTGAGGGAAATAAGTGTGAGTGGTGAGGTGATGGAAAGTGATGGTTAAAAGATACCTGGCTCGTAGTGGAAAAAAATAATAAAAAATCTTTATTAAGCCCCCGGCTGGTATCATTAAAAAGGTGCAGGGTGAGGTTGGCTGTTACTGATTAGGGTACGTCAACCTCAAAAGTGCGTCAACATGTTTCGGAGTGTAAGAACTCCTTCAGGATGAGGATATGCACAACTATCCTCACCTTACTCACATGGAAATGCAGATGTAAAAGTGTACTCTACAAAAATGAAAAAGGTGAAATGTACCTATTCGTGTTATTGCGAATAAAGTCTGTTGCGCCCAATTGGCGTTGATAGTACAGAACCTGTGAATGAACAAAAAACATCATGAATCATAACATCACATTTGGACATCGATGTTCAGAAAAAGGCCTATGCAAATACATAGGAGGGTAATGGCGAACCCAAAATAAGGTCCAAGAACCCTGTAGAGAAAAAAGAGACATGGACACACGTATAGACAAAGACACACATTGATTGAAAATAAAACCGCCATTAGATTCCCTAAGTTGGAATATTGGAAGGAAAAAAAGAAATTTTTATATATACAGTGCTTACTTATGGACAAAGGCTACTGGCCTCATGAGCCAAAGCGTGGTATTGGGGGTTCTTTCTTCCTGCTCAATGTAGCAACCTGCAGGATGTCAAAAGAGCTAGGTTTTAGGGTCTAAGATGCTAATTCTCAAGAGTAATGTAGATGCCTCTACATTCTAAGACCAAACCCACGGTTACTGCAAAGCCTGGTAGGCTTCCTTCCCCTCAACGCGGCTCCGACGGTGTGTCGAGTCCTGCTGACCTTCCCCCTTATATATTGCCAGCAATAGCTTTAATTAGTGCATAATTGAAAATGGAATATGCCCAAAGAAGGACTTGGTCCTTCGAAATTAAGTCCGGTCCTGCGCGTATATGGAGGGTGTGTCATACTTAACCCAGCATGCGCATAGGGGAAGTGTCTCTTCCTCGCGGTCCCTGCATACTGCGAGCATGCGCCCGTTAACGCTAGCTACTCGCACAGGCGCGGGGGAGACTGCCCTGATTCAATCGGATCCCGGGCAGTGATAAATGAATATGGGGTTTTTATGCCCACCGGGTTATTATATAGGATAAGAGGAATGAACGGGGCAATCCTAACCATGCAAAATCTGTGTTCAGAAAAGTTCATGTACCACGATATCATACAGAGGGTAGGGAGGTATTGGTCTGATTAATTATGGGGTGAATAAAAGAAGTCTGGATTACATAAGGGTTTTAGCCAATGCCCCAAGGTAAGGAAGTTTGTTTTATAGAGAGGATACTGTTAGTCATCGCAGTTGGCTCCATGGAATGGGGTCATTTAGTCCAGTGGTGTCCGTGCCCAGACGGAAAACCCACTTCTGCTCCTTCTCAAATAAACCAACATCAGATGGCAGTTGTTCAATCACAGTCCAGTATAATTCATTGACACAATGTTGTGCCTCCAAAAAGTGTGCTGCCATTTTTGTAGTCGATTTTTTGCACCTTACGTTGCTTTTATGCTCATTTATTCTGATCTTTACAGCTTGTGTGGTCATGCCCACGTACCCCTTGTTGCATGGGCACGTGATAAGGTAAACCACGTTCCTGTTGTTGCAGTTGGTGAACGCTCGTTGTTCCCACTTGGTGCCATTCTGGAAAATAGAATACAGCCTCCTTACATACCTATGTATTTATCAATGTACTTTCTTTATTGTCTAGAATGGATACCCTGATGAAGGGCGATAATGTAGCCCGAAATGCATTGGGATAAGCAAATATGGTGTTGAAAGCACAGAAAGAAGCGTGAACTTCTTTGGAATAAACATTCAGAATATGAGAAACAATGATTGTGAATAAACAACATTGACAACATGAACTCTTTGAAAAAACTTTATTGAAAAAACGTTATTGAAATTGTGTTGAACAGTAAAAACCTTCAAGGTAACCCTAAAGCTGTGCACTAAGGCAGCTTCCTCTATTGCAGAGGTTGCTTTGCATTAGTACTTTGTTTATCACGCTGGAATGAACAGACAGCGATACCTTTGGAGCACGCTACAACCTACTACCCACCAACACATTTGGTTCAAAGCCCGGGCTGTGTGAGTCCCATCTATAACAAAAGCTAGGTCTTTGTCAATACCTCTGTTTTCGGCATACCTTTGGCTCCAGAAAATATAGCTGTGTCCCACAATCCACACTCTAAGCATCTTGAAGGGAGGTCTGGATGCACCCAGAAGGTGTTTGTATGTGAAATGGAAGTTTGACAACTAAGGTTTTTCAAAAATGGTGAATAAGATGCAGTTTAAAAAAACAAATAAATGATTGGCTGTTTGAGAACATTATAGACTGAAAAGTAGGGTGCATGTTTTTGTTTTTTAAAAGCATGTTTCTTATTGGTTCACAAAAAATGTTTGAAAGGAACATGATTGGATAAGCTGATATTTTGAAAAGTAAAGCACACTTGCTGTTTGGATTAGCAACATTGTGTGCTGAACTTGTGACCTGTTTGTTCAGTTGAGTGTTCCATAAACTGTTACTATGGTAACAGGCAGTAAGAAGATTGGGGGTAGGGTTCAAAGTTACATCAATTGGAAAGGGTTGAAATGTGTAACCAAGAGAAATGTGTGTTAGCTTTTGAATTAATGTGGGAACCAATGCGATTTGATATTCACATGTATATGTGTGCAGAATGAGAGGGAAAGTATGCCATTTTTTGGTTTTTCTAAGAGTAGTGCAGTACAGACATTCTGTATAAGATAATCTGGTGTGTGACTGACATACTTCTTAAACTACAAATGAATTTGAAAGGTCAGTTATTAATTTGTGAGGGATTGTATGTAGTGCCTTTGTTTTTAATAAGACTAGTGTGTTTCTCCTGCTACAGTCCAGGGAGTAGTCTTGCTTGTCTTGAATCACAGTGTGAGTCTGTGTGCATTTGAGCATCCATTGTGAGAAAGCATTTGGTTACTTAATGTCTTTGCAGACACATAACTGCTTAAAAACCTATCCTGTTGTCAAGTTTTAGTAGAACTAGAAGCCAGTCATTGCTTATGCATTCGCAAAATGAGTGAGACTTTGACAGTAGAGTGTCGTACTGAAATATGTAGAATGCGTGCAGTCACCTTCCCCCTTCCAGACTAGTGTGTTTGTTTAGGTAAAGTCCATAGAATAGTGCTGCTTGTCTAGAATCATACAGTGAGTCTGTGTGCATTTGGGGAACCATTGTGAAAGTAGCATTTGCTTACTTCATGTCTTTGCAGACTCACAACTGCTTAAAAACCTATCCTGTTCTCAAGTTTTAGTAGAATTAGAACCCAGTCATTGCTTATGCATTCGCAAAATGAGTCAGGCTTTCACACTAGAGTGTAGTACTGAACTATGAGGAATGTGTGCAGTCATCTTACCCTTTTCAGACTAGCGAATGGGTTTTGGTAAAGTCCAAGGAATAGTGTTGCTTGTCTAGAATCACACAGAGAGTCTGTGTACATTTGGGCAACCTTTGTGAGAGTAGCATCTGGTTACTTCATGTCTAAGCAGACACATAACTGCTTAAAAACCTATCCTGTTCTCATGTTTTAGTAGAATTAGAAGCAAGTCATTTATTATGCATTCACAAAATGAGTCAAGCTTTAACACACTAGAGTGTAGTACTGAAATATGTAGAATGTGTGCAGTCACCTTACCACTCCCAGACTAGCGAATGTGTTTTGGTACAGTCCAGGGAATAGTGTTGCTTGTCTAGAATCACACTGTGAGTCTGTGTGCATTTGGGCAACCATTGAGAGAGAAGCATTTGTTTACTTTATGTCTTTGCAGACACATAACTGCTTAAAAACCTATCCTGTTGTCAAGTTATAGTGGTATTAGAAAGCAGTCTTCGCTTATGCATTCCCAAAATGAGCCAGGCTTTCACACTAGACTGCAGTAGTGAAATATATCAAATGTCTGCAGTCACTTTACCCCTTCCAGCCTAGTGAGATTGTTTAGGTTATGTCCAAGGAATAGTTTTGCTTGTCTAGAATCACACTGTGAGTCTGTGTGCATTTGGTCCACCCTTGTGAGAGAAGCTTTTGGTTACTTCATGTCTTTGCAGACAGATAACTGCTTTAATACCTGCCATGTTGTCCAGTTTTAGTAGCATTAGAATTCAATCATTGCTTATGCATTCACAGAATGAGATACGCTTTCACACTAGACTACAGTGGTGAAATATGTAAAATGTGTGCAGTCACCTTACCCCTTCCAAACTAGTGAATGTGTTTTGGTAAAATCCAAGCAATAGTGTTGCTTGTCAAGAATCACACTGTGAGTCTGTGTGCCTTTTTGCCAACCATTGTGAGAGTAGCATTTGGTTACTTCATGTCTTTGAAGAAACATAACTGCTTAAAAAACAATTGTGTTCTCAAGTTTTAGTAGAATTAGTAGCCAGTCAGTGCTTATGCATTTGCAAAATGAGTCAGGCTTTCACACTAAAGTGTAGTATTGAAATATGTAGAATGTGTGCAGTCACCTTACCCCTTCCAGACTAGCGAATGTGTTTTGGTAAAGTCCAAGGAATCACGTTGCTTGTCTAGAATCACACTGTGAGTCTGTGTGCATTTGGGTAACCATTGTGAGAGAAGCATTGGTTACTTCATGTCTTTGCAGACACATAACTGCTTAAAAACCTATACTTTTCTCAAGTTTTAGTAGAATTAGAAGCCAGTCATTCATTATTGTTTCGCAAAATAAGTCAGGCTTTCACACTAGAGTGTAGTACAGAAATATGTAGAATGTGTGCAGTCACCTTACCCTTTCCAGACTAGTGAATGTGTTTTGGTAAAGTCCAAGGAATATTGTTCGTTTTCTAGAATCACACTGTGAGTCTGTGTGCATTTGGGCAACCGCTGTGAGAGCAGCGTTTGGTTACTTCATGTCTTTGCAGACACATAACTGCTTAAAAACCTATCCTGTTCTCAATTTTTAGTAGAATTAGAAGCAAGTCATTTCCTATACATTCACAAAATGAGTCAAGCTTTAACACACTAGAGTGTAGTACTGAAATATGTAGAATGTGTGCAGTCACCTTACCACTCCCAGACTAGCGAATGTGTTTTGGTACAGTCCAGGGAATAGTGTTGCTTGTCTAGAATCACACTGTGAGTCTGTGTGCATTTGGGCAACCATTGAGAGAGAAGCATTTGTTTACTTTATGTCTTTGCAGACACATAACTGCTTAAAAACCTATCCTGTTGTCAAGTTATAGTGGTATTAGAAAGCAGTTTTCGCTTATGCATTCCCAAAATGATCCAGGCTTTCACACTAGACTGCAGTAGTGAAATATATCAAATGTCTGCAGTCACCTTACCCCTTCCAGGCTAGTGAGATTGTTTAGGTTATGTCCAAGGAATAGTCTTGCGTGTCTAGAATCACACTGTGAGTCTGTGTGCATTTGGTCCACCCTTGTGAGAGAAGCATTTGGTTACTTCATGTCTTTGCAGACAGATAACTGCTTTAAAACCTGCCATGTTGTCCAGTTTTAGTAGCATTAGAATTCAGTCATTGCTTATGCATTCACAGAATGAGATACGCTTTCACACTAGACTACAGTGGTGAAATATGTAAAATGTGTGCAGTCACCTTACCCCTTTCACACTAGTGAATGTGTTTTGGTAAAATCCAAGGAATAGTCTTGCTTGTCTAGAATCACACTGTGAGTCTGTGTGCATTTGGTCCACCCTTGTGAGAGAAGCATTTGATTACTTCATGTCTTTGAAGACACATAACTGCTTAAAAAACAATTGTGTTCTCAAGTTTTAGTAGAATTAGTAGCCAGTCAGTGCTTATGCATTTGCAAAATGAGTCAGGCTTTCACACTAAAGTGTAGTATTGAAATATGTAGAATGTGTGCAGTCACCTTACCCCTTCCAGACTCGCGAATGTGTTTTGCTAAAATCCAAGAAATCACGTTGCTTGTCTAGAATCACACTGTGAGTCTGTGTGCATTTGGGTAACCATTGTGAGAGAAGCATTTGATTACTTGATGTCTTTGAAGATACATAACGGCTTAAAAAACAATTGTGTTCTCAAGTTTTAGTAGAATTAGTAGCCAGTCATTGCTTATGCATTTGCAAAATGAGTCAGGCTTTCACACTAAAGTGTAGTATTGAAATATGTAGAATGTGTGCAGTCACCATACCACTCCCAGACTAGCGAATGTGTTTTGGTAAAGTCCAAGGGATAGCGTTGCTTGTCTAGAATTACACTGTGAGTCTGTGTGCATTTGGACAACCATTAATAGAGTAGCATTTGGTTACTTCATGCCTTTGAAGACACATAACTACTTAAAAACCTATCCTGTTCTCAAGTTTTGGTAAAATTAGAACCCAGTCGTTGCTTATGCATTCGCAAAATGAGTCAAGCTTTCACAGTAGAGTGTAGTTCTGAAATATGCAGAATGTGTGCAGTCACCTTAACCCCTTCCAGACTAGCGAATGTGTTTTGGTAAAGTCCAAGGAATCACTTTGCTTGTCTAGAATCACACTGTGAGTCTGTGTGCATTGGGGGAACCATTGTGAGAGAAGCAGTAGTTAACTTCATGTCTTTGCAGACACATAACTGCTTAAAAACCTATACTTTTCTCAAGTTTTAGTGTAATTAGAAGCCAGTCATTGCTTATTGTTTGACAAAATAAGTCAGGCTTTCACACTAGAGTGCAGTACTGAAATATGTAGAATGTCTGGAGTCACCTTACCCCTTCCAGACTAGTGAATGTGTTTTGGTAAAGTCCAAGAAAAAGTGTTGCTTGTCTAAAATCACACTGTGAGTCTGTGTGCCTTTTTGCCAACCATTGTGAGAGTAGCATTTGGTTACTTCATGTCTTTGCAGACACATAACTGCTTAAAAACCAATCATGTGCTCAAGTTTTAGTAGAATTAGAAGCCAGTCATTGCTTATGCATTTGCAAAATGAGTCAGGCTTTCACACTAGAGTGTAGTACTGAAATATGCAGAACATGTGCAGTCACCTTACGCCTTCCAGACTAGTGAATGTGTTTTGGTAAAGTCCAAGGAATATTGTTAGTTGTCTAGAATCACACTGTGAGTCTGTGTGCATTTGGGCAACCATTGTGAGAAATTTATTTGGTTACTTCATGTCTTTGCAGACACATAACTGCTTAAAAACCTATCCTGTCGTCAAGTTTTAGTAGAACTAGAAGCCAGTCATTGCTTATGCACTCGCAAAATGAGTGAGGCTTTGAAAGTAGGGTATAGTACTGAAATATGTAGAATGTCTGCAGTCACCTTACCCTTTCCAGACTAGAGAATGTGTTTTGGTAAAGTCCAAGGAATAGTTTTTCTTGTCTAGATTCACACTGTGAGTCTGTGTGCATTTGGGCAACCGTTGTGAGAGTAGCATTTGGTTACTTCATGTATCTGCAGACACATAACTGCTTAAAAACCTATACTTGTCTCAAGTTTTAGTAGAATTAGAAGCCATTCATTGCTTATTGTTTCGCAAAATAAGTCAGGCTTTCACACTAGAGTGTAGTACGGAAATATGCAGAATGTGCGCAGTCACCTAACCCCTTCCGGACTAGTAAATGTGTTTTGGTAAAGTCCAGGGAATAGTGTTTCTTGTCTAGATTCGCACTGTGAGTCTGAGTGCATTTGGCCAACCATTGTGAGAATAGCATTTGGTTACTTCATGTCTTTGCTGGCACAAAACGTCTTAAAAACCAATCCTGTTCTCAAGTTATAATAGAATTAGAAGCCAGTCATTGCTTATGCATTTGCAAAATGAGTCAGGTTTTCACACTAGAGTGTAGTACTGAAATATGCAGAATGTGCGCAGTCACCTTACTTCTACCAGACTAGTGAATGTGTTTTGATGAAGTCCAAGGAATAGTGTTGCTTGTACAGAATCATACTGTGAGTCTGTGTGCATTTGGGCAACCATTGTGAGAGATTTATTTGGTTACTTCATGTCTTTGCAGACACATCACTGCTTAATAACCTATCCTGTTGTCAAGTTTTAATAGAACTAGAAGCTAGTCATTGCTTATGCATTCACAAAATGAGTGATGATTTGACAGTAGAGTGTAGTACTGGAATATGTAGAATGCCTGCAGTGACCTTACCCCTTCCAGACTAGTGAGTTTATTTAGGTAAAGTCCAAGGAATAGTCTTGCTTGTCTAGATTCACACTGTTAGTCTGTGTGCATTTGGACAACCATTGTAAGAGAAGCATTTGCTTTTGCAGAATGAGACAGGCATTCAGACTAGACAGCATTAGTGAAATATGTAAAATGTGTGCAGTCACCATACCCCTTCTAGACTAGTGAATGAAATAAATTAAAAAAAATTATTGTTTCAGTTAATTAAAACCACAACAATACATTTTAAAAGAATCGACTAGTGTGTTTAAAATGTCTTAATTTTTGGGTGCAATATCTGTTAATAGGTTCTAAAACATTCTCATTCTAAGTTAGAGCTTGTTATTTAAAATAGAATACAGTGTAATTAGAATACAATCTGTCTAGCTTAGTTCAGGAGTTCTTGGTTTTTTTCTCTGTTAAGTTCCGAAGAGCCCTTTTCCTTAGCTACCACTGTCGTGTTATCCTTTTGTGGACATGGTGCTAAGGTTTGTTTTAGCCCTTGGGAGTGGGCTGCAAGGAACTTTAACAGTAGGCAGTTCAATCTCGTGATTGCTGGGTTCAAGGTTGCCATAATTGCAAATCTGCACATTCTTATGCCCCGGTCGTTTATAGACTTTTTTAAAAGAGAGATTTGAGCTTGAGCTAGATTCGGGCAGATACAGACAAGATGAATGAAGTCCTCATTGCTCCTCCTGCATAGTCTGCAGATTTTGGGTCCGCCCTGCACCCAGCTTGGTTGGTCCATAATCAATGGAAATTTCCCCAAACGAAGTCCCATTAATTTCTTTTTTTCTGTGAGCTGGGAATGTGATTGTTAAGTATGGGGCTGCCACAAGTGTTTTGTAATTTGATATGACCACCCATGCGTGTTTTCTGGTGCTAAACATAGCTTTATCAAGTAAGAGAGAGTGGAATTTTGTCGACTGGTTTACAGCATGTTTGAACGCCGTATAAGGCAGGTTGAGTTCCCAAAGTTTCCTTGTTCCAGTCTCAGTTATGGCCTTTTCAAGATACTGATTGTATGGGGACTTAACATCAGATCTTATTTCTTCCCATAGTGCTTGGTGCAATTCCGAGGCTGACGTATTCTGTTTCAGTGTATACCAGTACTTGATATTTGCATACTTTCTTCCCAGTATTTCATTTGTTATTCCAAATTCTAACCTCGACTGAGCTGGTGACGCTCCCTGTTGTATTTGGAAGGTGGATTTAAAGATGGCTGTCTGCATTTTGTTAAGCAGATCCGCATCTTTCCCATGCAATCCTACACTGCCATATGACAGGGTTGGAAGAACTCTTGCTTTTATTGTTGCCAGTAGAGGTTTGTATGATGGCCCCGTGAGCTTTTTAGCCAGAGATCTGAAAGCAAATGAAAGTGAGTTTGATCTCTGAGTGATGTACGACATTTGCTGCTCGTGGCTTTGTCGATTATCAAAGTAGAAGCCCAAGTACTTGAAGTTGGACACGACCTCTAGCTTTGTTCCCTCCAGGTAGATGTGTGCACTGGCTGTACGCCGCCTGGTGATGAGCATTGTTTTTGTTTTTGTTGTATTTATCTCCAGGTTGTTGTTTGTTATGAATTCTGCCAGCCCTACTAATAACCTTTGGAAGCCGATCTTCATTAGGTTCAACAGTACCACGTCGTCAGCATAGGATAGATGAGTTAGCAGAAAGGAGCCAAGTTTAGGTGGATGGGATGGGATCTTATTTAGACTTGATGTTAGGTCTGCCATAAAAAGGTTAAAAAGATGGGGGGCTAGGACACAGCCCTGCTTGAGACCTTTGCTGGTATTGATTTTTCTTGAGAGCCGTGTTCCTTTCCCCAATTTAACTTCCATCTAAGTGTTGGAATAAAGGAGTAAGATCCCTCTCAGGATTTTATCCGGAATGTTCCAGCTGCGTAATTTCCTCCATAAGATGTTACGATCTACGTTATCGAATACTGCCTTTAAGTCAATGAAACACAGGTGAAGGGGCTGTTTTCTTCAGAGATATTTGTCGGCTAGCACTGAGAGAGTCATAATATTTGTCAGTGTCCCAGTCCCTTTCCTGAAGCCTGTTTGGTTTAACGGTATTCTCTTTGTGTCGTCGGACCAATTTATTAGATCTTCCAGGACGAGGGATGCAAAGTACTTCGCCTCCACATCTAGGAGGGCGATCAGTCTATAATTAGCTGGGGATGTTCTGTCTCCTCCTTTAAAAATGGGTGAGATTATGGAGCCCTGCCAACTTGATGGTATTTGGTTTTCGCTTATGATCTCTTCATATAATTTTTTTAATTTTCTGCACCAGAAGTCCGGATCAGTTTTGTAGACTATTGGAGGGATCCCATTTGGCCCTGGAGCTCCGTTACCTCGTGACTTCCTTATGATTCTTCTTATGTCCTCTTTGCTATACCGTGTTTGTTTGACCTTATTTATTGCGTCCTTCTTCTCCCGTGGGCTATCCACGTCACGGTGAAGCCTGGTTACCTGGAGATCCCCATCTGGGGATGGATTTGCTCTGCGTTCATCCTTTGGGTTTGATGTTTGCATGCAAGAGGTTCTAATTCCACCGCTGGGAGTGATGCTCCCTTTTCCTTTTTTTGGCCACTTCGTTGGTAGTTTGTTGGGTTGCTCCTGGGTTGGGCTGGTCTGGTTTTACCTCCACGAACATCTCTGTTAATAACGCGACCCAGTCCGCTTCTTGGACATTGGATGATGTTGGGTTTGAGGGGTGATTTAAGCTGTTAATGATCCTCCAAAATGCGTTTGAGTTGGTGTTTTTGGCAGTGCAGAGTAATTTTACCCAGAAGTCATCATTCAGAGATCTTTTGTATTCCCATATTTTCTTTTTATATTCTTTCTTGAGGTTTTGTCTTTGGACCCAGTGTTTGGATGACGTAGTTGTCTTTTTTATTGCTCTGGCGTTTCTCCTTATCTCTATTTTGAGTTTTACCAGGTTCTTTGGTAGAGAAATTTTGTTAATTGGAGGCTGTGATTTATTTGGAACAGACATACTTGCTGTTAATTTTCCCGTGAAGCTCTCCCATTTTTGTATTTGGGTACCTGTTGTTACCTCACTCTCTATTTTTAGTCTCTGCACGTTTGCCTTCGGCTCATCGATGTTGGCGGTTGTCCAGTTAAGTCGTTTCAGGTTAGTGGTCGGGAGGTTATCTCCCACTGTATTGCAGCTGTGGTATTTGGTCAGTTTTAAATTAAAATAAATGTGCTGATATGAATGATCGCTTTTTGAGGTATATTCTATTGAGAATTGCTGGACGAATGGCAATAGTGGAAGAGAGACTGCTGTGTAATCAAGCCTTGAGGCCGTCAAGGTTCCTAAATGGGTGTACTGCGGCGGGATGTCACCTTTGATTCTTCCTTTAAGGAACCGCAGTCCGAGGAATTCCAGGCTTGTTACCAGTTTTCGAACAGTTGGATCGAAGCGCTCTGTTTGCAGCTGAGTTTGAGGTTTGAGGTTCCAAAATTCGTTGTCAGCTGCTATAATCTCATCATCCTCAGGTGTATAGATTAGGTTTGAATTAAAATCACCTGTTACGATGATTTCCCAGGGTGGATTATTGTTCCGAGTATCCCTGATTATAGATACTAGCTGATCCAATGCGACTTGTTTCTCTTTTACCTTTGGAGGTGCATAGAAGTTAACCAGTAGTGTCGGAGTTGGTCTGCCCGGCATAGATAGTTTTATCAATTGTATGTTTGGCCCATATGGGGCTATTTGTTCTGAGTTAATCTTGATGTCCGACGTGATATAAACTGATAGACCCCCTTTTGGTCGACCAAAGTGGAAGTTTTTCCTTGCTGGTATATTGAAGTGAGTATACCCAACTAGAGGTAGGTCCTCCAATGCCCAAGTTTCTTGGAGGGCAATGATGTCGCATGCTGTCCAACTGTGGGGGGGCAAACCTTCTTCCATCCATTTCCTGTATCCGGTGACTAGTGAATGTGTTTTGGTATAGTCCAAGTAATAGTTTTGCTTGTCTAGAATCACACTGAGTCTGTGTGCATTTGGGCAACCATAGTGAGAGAAGCATGTGGTTACTTCATGTCTTTGCAGACACATAACTGCTTAAAAACCAATCATGTTCTCAAGTTTTAGTAGAATTAGAAGCCAGTCATTGCTTATGCAGTTGCAAAATGAGTCAGCCTTTCACACTAGAGTGTAGTACTTAAATATGTAGAATGTGTACAGTCACCTTACCCATTCCAGACTAGTGAATGTGTTTTGGTAAAGTCCAAGGAATAGTGTTGCTTGTCTAGAATCATACTGTGAGTCTGTGTACATTTGGGCAACCATTTTTAGAGATTTATTTGGTTACTTCATGTCTTTGCAGACACATAACTGCTTAAAAACGTATCCTGTTGTCAAGTTTTAGTAGAACTAGAAGGCAGTCATTGCTTATGCATTCGCAAAATGAATGAGGCATTGACAGTAGAGTGTAGTACTGAAATATGTAGAATGCCTGCAGTCACCTTACCCCTTCCAGACTAGTGAGTTTGTTTAGGTAAAGCCCAAGAAACAGTCTTTATTGTCTAGAATCACACTGTGAGTCTGTGTACATTTGGACAGCCATTTTGAGAGAAGCATTTGTTACTTCATGTGTTTGCAAACACATAACTGCTTAAAAACCTGTCATGTTGTCAAGTTTTGGTAGTATTAGAAGCCAGTCATTGCTTATGCATTTGCAGAATGAGTCAGGATTACCTACTATAGTGTAGTACTGAAATGTGTAGAATGTGTGCATTAATGTTACTCTTTCCAGACTAGTGAGTCTGTTTTGCTAAAGCCCAAGGAATAGTGTTGGATGTCTAGAATCACATTGTGAGTCTGTTTGCATTTAAACTCCTATCCACTATGCATGCAGTCATCTAAACACCAACACACTTGTCTTTCACATCTTCAATTACCCAGTCAGTATCTATACACTCCTGCAAACACCCTGTTACTCCCCTTGCACTCCTCTAGTGACCCATTCAGCACCATGTACTAATCCATTCACTGTGCCAAAACTCAACCACTTATAAATTCACCCAGTCTTTTTCTTTGCAGTACTCTAATCATTCAGTTAGTACCCAAATACTCATTCGGTGACTTAGAGCCTTACCACATAGACTTCTTCAAACTCCTATCCACTTGCATGTAGTCCTCTAAGCATCTAAGCACTTGTGTTTGAGGCCTTTAATTCCACAGTCAGTCTCCTTACGCTCCAGGAAACACCCTGTCACTCCCCTTGCAATCCTATATTGACCCTTCAGCAGCATGTACTAATGCATTCACTCTGCCAAAACCCAACCGCTTATAAATTCACCCAGGCATTCTCCTTGCAGTATTCTGATCAATTAATCAGTATGCAGGTACTTTAGCACATGAACTGCTACAAATCTTTATTGAATATGCATGCAGTCCTTTAATCACCTACACACTTATCTTACACACCTTCATTTCCCCAGGCAGTATCCATACACTACAGCAAACATCCTGTAACTGTCCTTGCACTGTTGTAGTGATCCATTCAGCACTATGTACTAATCCATTGACTGCACCAATACTGAACCACTTATAAATTCACCCAGGCACTCTCCTTGTAGTACTCTAATTATTGTTTTGCTACCCAACTACTCATACACATACAGTGAGCTAGGCCTTAACACATGCAATGTGTTTGTATAGTAATAGAACAGTATAATTTATAAATGTATTAAAATACATTTATTTAGAATTATTTTTTACAGATATTGTTTATCATCATTAGAATAAAGTTATCATGCCTGAAAAATCAAGAAAGAGAAAACGACAGCTAAAGGACAATTATATGAAGAAAATTGCAGAACAAGTATAGGATGACCAACATCATGTGGCTAAAAAGAAAAAGTCTTCCGGTAAGACAACAAAACAATTCATTAAAAAACTTTCAAAGCCTAGAAATAGTGTGCAGATTGTACAAAGTACAATAAATGCTTCGAGAAAAAAGAAAGGAGTAAATGGAAATGGAAATGATATTCAAAAGACACAATGAATGGTAAAACAAGGCAAAATCAGTATAAAGAAATAAGGAAAAAGAGTTTTATAATAGTTGTTTTTAACTTGCTAAAAGATGTGAAAAAATAAAAAAAGGAAATTATTTATTTTTGTTTTAAACAGAATTCGATCACTAGTTAAACCAATCCATATATGAAGGCCAAAAGTAAGAGGAAAAGAGTAATTAACAGAACTCATTTTTGTGATATTTATTTGGGAGAATGGAAACACAGTTCAAGTTCAGAGACTTTCTTTAATGAAGAGAGTTATTTTCAGACCAATAATTTATTGCATGCAGTTGATACCAGTGGTCGAGCTTAGAGGTTAGAAATGGTTGTCCAATTGAGAAAGAGAAGATGGTTCCCAGAAATGCAGAAGAAGTGTTAGTTGATGAAGTTCTAGGAAGACGTCCTAAAGCCCCAGTGTACACTTGGGATTGCAGCGGTATTTGTAGTGTACAACAAGAATCTATTGATATTTTATGCAATTTCTTACGACAATACAGTAAAAAAAGTGTTAAACAAAAGATTAAGATATTACAAGGACTAGACCCTTGCAGAGTGAGAAAAAATACTGGTTTGCAAGGTCATTCTCTGGCTTGTCTTTCTAGAAAAGTATGTCAAAGTGTTTTTCATCATTTCAGGATGTTAGCAGTACATCATTCTCAAGTGCGGAAGTTAGTCAGAAGATTGTATTATGCAAAAAGTCCAGCACTAAAATAAAATGAGTTCAACAGTGCTCTTTTGCGTGGGTCAGTATCAGATGTGAAGAAAGTTTTTGATGAAATTGAGTTTTGTTACTTTGGTCCTGAACAAAAGTGTGCAGAAACTGATGAAGAGAATGTGCAACATACTACTACAAAAAATTTGGAAGAACAAATTCCAAAGTTTAAGATGATTTCAGGTGAAAGGCCAAATTATTCTTGTATTTGTTGTCGCCGAACTCACTCTGAAAATCAGGCTAGGACTGTTGATCTATATTTAAAAAGTAAAAGAGAAAATAATGATAAGTGGAATGAATTTGCAATGTATTAGTTGGTAGAGAATTGTTTTGATTTTTGTTCTGATCAGCGTATTTGTAAATATTTTTTTAACACATTAGACGAGAATAAAATGCCCGCTAGAGCTGTCCATAATAATCTAGAGTTGGTAACTATTCCTCCAGAACTGATAAATTTAAATTTGTATGAGTCTATTCTGGTTCAATGTGTGCACCTATTTCAGGCTATTGTTCGTATGGAGCCTAAAACATGTAAATTGCCTCCTACAGATTTACAGAGAGTATTAAAAGGAAGAGTTGTATATTTACCTCTAGATTTAAAGAAAAATATTGAAACTATTGGTGTAGAGAATGTAGAAAGTGAACCATTAGTTATTCTAGTTAATGGTGTTCCTACTAAGAGTAAGAAACGCTGGCAAGAATTAGTGGATGTTAGGAAAGTGCAAAAGGCAACATTGTATCTGATAAAAAAACAATGAGTACTATAAAAATGTGTATGTGGGAGAAGAAGAAGTACTTTTAGGAGATGATACTGAAACGTCAACTGGTCAAATTGAAAAAGTGGACATGTCCAAAAATGAAGAAATCTATGAACATTACATTGTACATCCCCTTCATTCGAAAGAAGTGATGGGGAATACTATTGAACTATTTCAAATGAAAAAAGCAAAGGGAAGTCCCACGAGTGTATGGGAAAAAAGTTTGGAAGCTTGTTGTTTTACGCAGTTGTTCCCAACAGGAAAAGGTGGACAATATGATGAACGATCAGTACAGATTCCTGCATCAGAATATCGGACAACAAGATTGTATGCAGAAGATCCAAGATTTCGACAATGTATCCCATATATATTTCATCTTTTGTTTGAGAGTGACTTGTCTGGACTTTCATATGCAGTCAACCACATATTGAAAACAGGAGTACATCTTCAAAATGTTTCAGCAAAGGAATTTATGGATAAAGTACATCAGAGAGATGATCATTTAGAATCTCAGCTGATTAATTTGATGGCATGTCAGCGTGGTGCTAATGAATATTGGTACTGTCATCATGGAGAACTTAAATGTATGCTAAGGAACTTAGGTACTCCTACGTGGTTCCTTACCCTAAGCTGTGCTGAATACGCTTGGGATGATTTACTTGAATTTCTTAGAGAGGCAAATTCGAATATAAAAAATATTGAATACAAGACACCTGGAGAATTGTGCTCTTTGGATCCTGTTAATGTATGCAGATATTTCAATCATAGATTTGAAGCTATGATGTCTTTTATCTGCAAAAAAAGAATCCTCTTCTTGGAGAAGTTGTGGATTTATTTTCAAGAAAGGAGTATCAAGCTAGAGGTGCTCCTCATACACATATGCTGATATGGATCAAGGATGCCCCCAAATTCGGAACTGATTCCGATGATACTATTTTGTCTTTCTTTGAAGAATATGCCACATGTGCTATACCAAAATGAACAGAAGAAAACAACTTAAGACAACAAGTCTTACGATTCCAAAGTCATCGATGTGGAAAATACTGTCGACGAAAATACAAGTCTAAGGAAAAGTTTTATACCAAATGTCGTTTTGGATTTCCACATCCTGTAATATCCAAAGGAAGAGTAAACAGTTTTATGTCAGCTATGAGACATACCATCACTAGAAAGTCTCAAAAAATATGTACAATTTGAGATAAAGTGAAGAATCAAAATACATAAATGATTATAATCCAGTTATTCTCTCAATGTGGAATGATTACAAAATCAGAAAAGACGGAATTGAAAGAAATGTGGGAAGGAATTTCTCACGAGAAGAGTCTTAGTAAGAAATTATATAGTTCAGTTTGAAGATGTTATCCCATCGAGAAATTGGAGCGTATGAATGCTCAGATCAGTTATCATCTGCAAGTTTATACTCAAAATCTAGAAGAATCATTTGGGTGAGTCTAGTTCTTGCTGTAACGTAAAATCAAGTACTTAAATCTGTTCAAGAAATCAAATGTTTAGCAGATAAATATCCGGAAAGTACAGATATTGTGAAAACAAACATGTTGGACACGTGTTATCCAAATAGAAGTCATCATCTTGATAACATATGTCTCCATAAAGTGCTGCAAAACTACACTTTTAAACGGAATACTACAGAAAACGTCAATGATGGAAAATATGCAGTGATTGGTTCCGAAGGATGTTTGGTGAAACAAAGAAAAGGACATTTGATTAATCACAGAAAACTGAGTTGTGACACTCCTGATAAAAGGGAATTTTACTATTTAGCACTTTTGCAACAGTTCAAACCATGGCGTTCAGAATTGGAATTACTTGGAGATTTTCAGAGCTATGAAGATTCCATCAATGCTTGTAAAGGTACTATAGAAGTACTGTTTTTGCAAATTATGTGAATATGTTGAATGATGAAATTGATCAAGAAGCTATTATTGCAGCTGAGATTGCTAGAGACAGTTCTCAAGATAGTCAAAGTTCTGCTCCACTGAGTCAAGATCCACTAGCAGAACCAATTCTTGAAAATTAAGCAGCAATCGCCATGAATGAAGTGGAACCAGCAATGCATCAAGCTCAAGAAGATATTATGGACTTAGGGAATTAGGAAGAATAACTAAATGTCGAACAGAAAGAAATATATCAGAAAGTGAGAAAACTGATTGACCATTGATTTCTTCATGAAAAGAAAGAATGCACATGCACATCATTTCAACCTATCCGAATGCATGTGAGTGGTCAAGCTGGAACAGGCAAACGTTTCTTAATTAAAGTAATGACCAGTTATCTACATAAAACAACTGACTCGCATTTGTCTTGTGTTGCAACTGCTCCAACTATGTTGGTAGCACACAACATTAAAAGAATTACATTGCATCGTTTTCTTATGGTACCTGTGGAGCATGAAAACAAATTGGAATATCACAAGCTATCTGGAGAAGCCTGTTATGAAGTTTCAAGAGTGTTAAAGAAAATGAAACTTCTGATAATTGATGAGGTGAGCATGGTCTCAAACTTAATGCTTGCTTTTGTGCATTTAAGAATGCAGCAAATTCTTAAAACAGAGTATGACGTCTTATTTGGAGGAAAACATGTCATAGTTTTTGGAGATCTACTGCAACTTACTCCCATAAAAGGACACCCAGTATTTAAAACACTTGTGCATGAAGACACCAGAAAGTCTTTGGATAGTGTTGGAAACGTTAATATTTGATCATATTTTGAATACAAAAAACTCATTACAAATATGTGACAGGCAAATGATGTTTATTATGGAACTATTCTTCAAGATATAAGAATTAGAGAACTGACAGAACATGGCAAACAAGCTTTGCAAAGTCGATTACTTTACAATTTGTTTCCAAATGAAAATATAGTTCCTGATAAAATATATATGAAAATTGCAGAAAACAAATCTATAATCTGCTTAATAAAAAACACAAGATGATGGACGGAAAGTTGCACAATGGCAACACATTCACCCCAGTCACAGATCTGGGTTTAATCCATCGTTATTTTGCTCACCAAGCCACCCCAGTTCAGACATGGCCATATGCAAATCAGTCTTGGCCTTGTGCCTCATGGGAACAGTCCAGCCCGAACTGCCAAGCCAAGTCTTCCCTGGACCGGAATCAAGCATCCTACGACCGGTTTCTGGCTATCAGCCGTATACAGCCAGGATAGCTTGACTCCAGTGGCTATATAAGAGTTTCAATATTTTAAAAAACATTTTTTTCAATGTATATCGAAAATATATAATGTAATTTAAAAAGTAAAATATGTAAAAATAAATAGTTAAAAAACTGTAGAAAATCAGTATAAAAATACATATAAGTATTATTACACTTAAAAATTATCGTTTAAAAAAACCTTACAAATTCACTGAAAAAAACATAGGTTACAGACATGTTGTAGTTAGTAATTAGCATTTAAAAAACCTTAGAAATTCACTGAAAAACATAGGTTTCAGGGGTGTTATAGTTATCTGGACATTTCAATCATACAAAACCATTACAATTCCTCCGTTATATAACTTGGGCAACCGCAACCCACTGCTGATGATGTCACATATTCTATCATTCATGACATGGTCAGTGACATCACTGATGGAATCACTGATGACATCATTCATGTGACAATCTGATACACCTTATCACACAGTAGTATAACCTTTAATCACTCAGTACAAAATACATAGTAAAATTTTTGAAACCACTGACACACCAATACAAGTTTCTAAAAACCCACTCAGTGATTCATAGATCTACATACACAACTAAATATTACCTATAGATTCACTCATTCATGCTGACAAAGATCAATAAAACACTCTCAAATATACTTATACACCTATATCAACATTACACACCAGCACACATCCTATTCACTTATGCAGTCATCCTAATAACTTATGCAAACAATTGATCATAGTTACATTTACTCAGCTACACACTTATACAAACACCACTTCATTTATTGATATAGATATTAACTCATACTTAGTGTCTTATAAAATTACTATTACAAGTATACAGTTATCCATACATAAAATCACATGATATTTTTGACACTGGGCACCCTGGTGAGCCTAAATATTGAGATGCTTGCACTTGTACGTTTTCAACATAATTTTGAATTTTGAATTATGTGCATTTGGTAGATTTCAAAGTGTTTAGAAATATTTACTTTTTCACTTTGGTTAAAACCGCCCTTGCAAGTTCCTTTATTATGGATATGTGAATGTGGGGTACAAGTTCTGATTAAGTAAATCACTGGACATTCCTACTGGGGTGTGCACCAGACTAAGATGGCCGCCAGATGCACAGGCTTTTGCGTTATAACCTTTTAGTCCATCTTTTATGTTGTTATATGTGTTGTGATGATTCAATACCTGAATGCTTTAACAGGATGGTTTGAGCACTGCTTTCTTTAACATGAACAAGGCTTCTTGGAAAGCCAAAACATGTTGTTTTTGAAATAAACACCCCTGGAATCAATGCTTGGTTGCTGGACGTTTTTACTGAGAGCGTACGATACTTTTGCGAAGAGACACGAATATATATGTGATCAAGCTCCTTTACGGAGTGAAACGCTTCATGGGAGACATTTGTCTGAGAAATGCTTAATTAAAGAAAGAACACTGCTTGCACGAACCTTTTGTGTAGTGGCTCGTTACTGAACGAAGGACTCTTGGGAAGTGGTCCACACCTGCACAGATCTGCCTTGCAACTGGCGGTCAGGAACAGTACTTGGATATATATATATATATATATATATATATAGATGGCGGAGCGGGACGGCTTGACGACTGCCAGCACGCATGTCTGGGTTATGTGGCCAGAAATGCCTTGACCAATATATCGGTGCACTCTGGTGTCTGGGCACCGTGAGTGCCGAAGCATGAGCGGTGAGGTTGATGTGGCATATCAGATAATTTATTAACATCAGTCTCCCCCGAGTCTGCATGTGTGCCTATGACTGTATCAGTTTGTGTGCTATTTGCTATTACATGCCACTTGCGAAAATGACTTTGGACTTAAAAGCCTCTTCAAACGGAGCAATATTCTAACTCTGGCTGACTATAGATTAATGTTTTTTTCACCTGGGACATTTACATCAATTTCTGTGTTCGGACTTTTTGATTTAATTAAGCCGTCATAGGGGATTCTGGGCCTTGCAGTTCTGCTGCTCAGTAGCGATCTTCCGGAGGCTTACATTAAGGTAGAAAGTGCACTTAGTTGATGCAATCTGAGCCCCGTGGATGTGTTAGGAGCCCTAATTCTCTTTAATTTGTTTCAGGTGTTTGACAACTTTGAATGCATCTATTGTCTGCCGAAACTAAGTGATGGAGAACTATGTTCCATTTAGTAATGTGGCAATATATGGTCTGCATGTACATAGGAATTCAACATTTAGCACATTTTAAAGCATGTTTTATTTATACACAGTATTCAGGAAGGCTGCATGATTTGGGGAGCTTTTGGCACCATTTTGTTTATAATTATTTTATTTGAGACTACAATATCGATACTCTCATCCTCCAGGCAGGGAATATACATTTATACATTTATGTATTGTTTACAATAGTTCTACTTTTGGCAAAATAAGATGGCTGTGCACTTTGCTGTTATTTGTATGTAAATATTTTTTGCATTAGGCAACTCACTTTCTTGCCGTCATCAGTTTGTTTATGCCGCTTAGGGTGTCATTCACGAAGTCTGCTTTTTATGTCTATTGAAGCCTATGTGAGGTGGAAGGGCTATATATAGTTGAAATTATATGGGGCCAAACAGATTGATAAAGCCTGCTGTGCAGGCGAAACGCGTCTCTCTTTCTTTGCGAGGGTCGTGGGAGACCTGAATTTCATAAAAAAGCCTTATTCTTTCCGACCATGTGTTCGTGCCTCTTTCTTGTGGAGTTGGATGGACTTTTGGATTTAAATGCAGCATCAGCGGTTGGCGCTGAACACGTACCACCAGATGTTTGTGGCTCTGCCTGTGACCGCAGTTTTCGTTGGAGCAACATTGGAGTGCTATTCAGTGGAGCCCCCAGAGAACGCGCCGAGAAGTGGACCTAGGATGACGGCTGTGGAATTCCAGATGGCGGAGCGGGCGGCTTGACGACTGCCAGCACTCATGTCTGGGTTATGTGGCCAGAAATGCCTTGCCCAAGATATCTGGGCACTCTGGTGTCTGGGCACCGTGAGTGCCGAAGCATGAGCGGTGAGGTCGGTGTGGCATATCGGATAATTTATTAACCTGGGTCTCCCCCGAGCCTGCATGTGTGCCAATGACTGTACCAGCTTGTGCGCTATTTGCTATTACATTGCAAAAATTACTTTGGACTTAAAAGCCTCTTCAAACGGAGCAATATTCTAACTCTGGCTGACTATAGATTATTGTTTTTTTCACCTGGGACATTTACATCAATTTCTGTGTACGGACTTTTTGTTTTAATTAGGCCGTCATAGGAGATTCTGGGCCTTGCAATTCTGCCGCTCAGTAGCGATCTTCCGGAGGCTGACATTAAGGTCGAAAGTGCACTTAGTTGATGCAATCTGAGCCCAGTGGATGTGTTAGGAGCCCTAATTCTCTTTAATTTGTTCCAGGTGTTTGACAACTTTGAATGCATCTATTGTCTGCCCAAACTAAGTGATGGAGAACTATGTTCCATTTAGCAATGTGGCAATATATGGTCTGCATGTACATAGGAATTCAACATTTAGCACATTTTAAAGCATGTTTTATTTATACACAGTATTCAGGAAGGCTGCATGATTTGGGGAGCTTTTGGCACCATTTTGTTTATAATTATTTTATTTGTGACTACAATCTCGATACTCTCATCCTCCGGGCAGGGAATATACATTTATACATTTATGTTTAGTTTACAATAGTTCTACTTTTGGCAAAATAAGATGGCTGTGCACTTTGCTGTTATTTGTATGTAAATATTTTTTGCATTAGGCAACTCACTTTCTCGGCATCATCAGTTTGTTTATGCCGGTTAGTCACAAAGTCTGCTTTTTATGTCTATTGAAGCCTATGTGAGGTGGGAGGGCTATATAAAGTTGAAATTATATGGCGCCAAACAGATTGATAAAGCCTTCTTTGCAGGCAAAACGCATCTCTCTTTCTTTGCGAGGGTCGTGGGAGACCTGAATTTAATAAAAAAGCTTTATTCTTTCCTACCTCATGTACGTGCCTCTTCCTTGTGGAGTTGGATGGAATTTTGGATATATATAGATATATATTACCTACTGGCGATCGCCAGTAGGTAGTTATAGTTAGGACCTGGTTTCCATAGGAAATCCGCAACATTCTATTTGGATTAACTTTGGCGCCGATCAACGCATACACACAAAATTCTCCAAGAAAATGGCCTGCTCTGCTCCGCTCCGTCCCTGAAAGTTTGGGGGGGATTTGTGAAGCGGCGGCTGAGAAAAAAAGGGGGGTCCCAAAACATGTTTTCCCCATGCAATTTTCCATAGGGACCTTTAGCCAGGGCTACAGCCCGAACGGCTGAACGGAATTACACCAAATTTGGCAAAAAGGTAAAGTTTGGTTGGCAGATTACCCTTTTTTTGTAATATATTTTTATTGTTTTTCTTTGACAGAATATATACAGACATACACCACTTAGTACAATTCGCTAATACAATCGCATATTCGGATTACATAAAGGGATAGATGGTTGCTGAATGGCTTTTAGAAAGTCCCGGTAAGCTTGCAATCTTTGTGGCTTAGTTGCATGGGACCCCTTGATTTCCTGCCCTGTGCCTAGTTTTAACATATAACGTAAACATATAACATATAACATAAAGGCGTTTGGCCGCTTGTTGTAGATTGACCGTCGGACACTGTAAATGATATTCGCTGTATGGTTTGCCCTCAGCTGTTCAAGGTGGTTTGTGTGGGTCTAGGAAACTGTGCAAGGATGACCACATTTCTCTGTTGGGCTTTCTCCATGGTGTGTTTCTTCATGCGGTGTTGTCAGCTCCTGTTAGGTACGTCACCCAATTCAGCCACCCTTTAAAAGCGGCCTTGGTGGTGTTTTTCCATTTGGCCAGCCCTGTTTTTGTCGCACTAGTCAGGAGGAAGTCAAGCAGGTTTCTATCTTTTTGTGAGGTAACGTCCGTGTTTAGGTGTGCTGTTACTATGGTGCTGAATTCCTGTTTCAGGGTACAGCCTAAGACCCTGTTGGTAAAGTCGAACACCTTCCCCCAGAATTTGTTGATCTTGCAGCAATAGAAGATGAGGTGGGCTAGGTCACCTTTATCTCTCTCACAGTTCCAGCAAGGGTCGCTCTCTATGAGACCTAGTTTTGCTAGTCGAGCTGGTGTCCATTATGCTTGATGCAGCAGCCAGAATTTTGTTTGGGCTATTACTGGTGATATCATGTTACTTGTTGGGGACCTCCATATGGTATGTACGTCTTGTTCTGAGAGTTTTGATCCTATCTGTGTTTCCCAGTAGTCAGTACTTTTGGCGTTGAGCTTTGTGGATACTGGGCGAAGGAGTTTGTACAGATGGGATACTTGGTGACCAGTCTTGTTTATGTTTTCCATGTATTGGAAGATTGAGGGAGTCAGCTTGCTTAGTTTCGCTTTTGTGATGGCCGATTTGATAGCCAAAAAATTGTATAGCTCTAGTCTGGGAGGGCGTGCTTTTCCTTCATGTTGTTGAACGTGAGGGGCATACCCTTCTCTTCTACTGGGCTGGGTGCGAGAGGCCTAATTGTTTCCATGTTTTTATGTCTGAGTGTCTGCCTCTATATTTGATTTTGGAGTTTTCCCAAAGTGCTACCCACAGTGAGTTTTTGATGCTTGTTTCTAACTTTTGGTCTACCTTGAAAAGTGCCTGTTTCGTTAACTTGAATATAGGATTCCCTTTTAGTGTCTGTTTGTTGGTTGTGAGGAGGGCTAGTGGGTCAATGTTGTCAAGGATGGCCCTCTCTAGTAGTAAAAATCTCAATGGGAGCTCAGAGGGAGAAAGGAAAGGGTCGCCCTCCACTCAAAACCTATAAAACAACAAAAGACCCAGTCCAAGGGTGTCATAGCTTGTCAGTGCCTTAAACAAGGGCAGTCAATATATACTGCTACCTATCGCTCTCTTATACAATTTATAAGGAGATACTGCACTGCACTCCACCCAGGTTATCATTAAAAAGAAAAACCTATTCTCCTTGACAGTGCCACAGAACAACAAGTATTGTGACCTAAATAGGTTAGTCACAGGTGTCCACACAGTAGTGTTGGACTGAATTCTCCTTAGAAAAAATGTGTGAGAAACAAGTGACACCTCACGGAAACACCACCAACGGGGTAACTGGTATGTAATTTCCAGACAAGCCCCTGTCTCATCATCGGTAGTCACTTGATTCTCAAAGAAAATTAGAAAAAAGGAAAGAAGTGTCCAAAACAAACAACAAAAATTGTGACAAACAGTGGAAAGCAGAAGTATCTGCTAGTGACAAACACATAACATAAACAAGTGCATAAAACACAGCATAAAGTTCCCTTAACCAACTTTATTTATAGGGAGGTGATTAAATGCTGCTGTGCTAAAAAGGCTGGTAGCTATTCATGCATACCATTACCTATTACCAGTGCCGACATGTTTCACTGCTATAACAATTTAAGCAGTTTCATCAGGGCTGCACTCATATGCCGCCACTCCACTTTTGGACACTAGTTCTGTGTGCACTGTCAAAGAAGAACAGGCAAAAAGACGCAATTAAAAACATGTAAACCCACAGTTAGCTATCCGTATGTGAAACAAATGGTGTATAACTCATGTTTACCCAGAGTCAGCCAAGTTAGTCATACCAGCCGCTCCGGGGTTGGAAAGGATACAGGGGTACTCCAATAGTGAGCTATCACCTTCACTTATCATTAAGTTTTCTGTTGATAAAAAATGTTTTCGCAAATTTGTAAAACATATACTAATAAGACCAGAGAGGCATTCTTATCAATGTGTGAAACACGACTCATAGTTAGTTGATCACATTGTTTAGTTTTATACATTCTGCATCCAACCCCATTCAGCTCTTATTAAACAGTCTTATAAGGGGAACTACACACGGACTCTAATTGTAAAAGTGCTGGGCAGGAAGGTAAACAAAAGGCGATGGGATTGCTACGAGAAGCCATATGCGACTATCCGAGTACGTCTGCCTTCTTAATCGGACAAGTACCCGAGTACTGCCCCGCCCGCCTAGTCGGAACAGTCCGATAACCCATCTACTCGGCAATTTCAAACTATTGGTACTGCCCCCAATACCGGTGCCTGACTGGCACCGAACCTCGTTGATACTCCTCACCGTGTTACCGTCATGTAGACGCTTTTCCTCCTCCACATTTTAGCAAGGCACGGACGGGCTGAAGTAATGGCTTCAAGCGGTCTCCGCCCCTGCACTAATGTCATGTGACTCCGGTGCCAGCCAAGGCGGCCATATTAGACTAGTCAATACGAACGCTGGAGCCAATGGACAACCCAGCTCAAAAGTCATTTTATTATGCACCTGATGCTTAACATACCACCCCCTTTCCAAGCGAATTGAAATTTTGAAATATATAGCAAAACCATTAAAGGTGGTGCAACGCTCTTCTAAGTTTATTCCCATACTGTATGTGGTGGCCATCTTAAAGTGGTATCAAGAACATGTCATACTAGACACAGGCTCCTCAATGCTGATGCCACTGTGTTCCAAATGGCGGCCATCTTAGAATGAAACATGGTACACTGGGGAGGGAAAGTGGTTATATATGTATGAGACAAAACTGTGATTGTATATAATAATGCGTGTATCTAGGGCATGGCTATGGCTGCAGAAACTAATGTCCATGTATGGACGGATCAGCAACCCTTCATGACTGGTAGACACTTGGTTATGCCTCCAGACAGTAGAGGAACTATGTGTGCCCCATACCAATAAGGGCCTGATTCTCAGAGAACCATCCGGTCTCTTTTTGCTAAATGTCAAATGATCAAAAGGCAGAAACAAGTGGAAAAAATGTGGAAAACGTAGACTGCCCTAGCCCATATACCAAATGTAGGCATGAATCATCCCTAAGGCCACTGTTCAGTATGCATGGAACAAGGACTAGACAGATGTAACACTCACAGTTTAACCTTGTTCCATTCTATAATTTAATTTAGCCCAATTTGGTCAGTTTTTTCGTTATAAATCCAACGTGCTTCCTTTGAGAGTAAAATGCCTTCAATGTTATGGGGAGTCCCCATAACCTTTTCTAACACTGTCCAATTAAAGGTGTGTTTCTCTGTGAAACAGTGTTGAACCAGCTTTGTTGTTAACTTGCCAGCTCTTATGGTGCTCAGATGTTCTTGTACTCTTACTTTGATTTTTCGGGATGTAAGTCCTATGTAGTGTAAACCACATGGGCAAGTTAATCTGTACACTACTTTTGTCGAATTGCAATTGCTGAAATGATTCAGAAACCATTCATTTCCGGATGTAAGTCTCTCACTCATGCTCTTCTTGGTGAGTGGGCACACGGAGCACATCCCACAAGGGTAATGGCCATTAGGAACCGTAGAAATAGAATTAGATCTTTCAGAAGGGGCCCGGGAATGTACAGGTTTGTCCTTCAAATTGCACGCCCTCTTGAAGGCAAATCTAGGAGGTGGCATCTGGAAGTCATTATTGGATAGCAAGGCCCAGTGTTTCCGGATGAGCTGTCTAATTTTAGTTGCCATTGGATCATATGTCATAACGACTGGCACACATTCTTCACTAGGTTTAACTACTTTCTCCAAAAGAGCGCTCCTTGGTGTATTTAGCGCTCTTTTTTTCGCTTGCTTTACAGTCTTTGTAGGGTAATTCCTGTTGGTAAGTTTAGATGCCAATTCTTCCGATTGTTCAAGGAAGGTGTTAGTAGAGGAGCAGTTGCGTCTGTATCTCAGAAATTGCCCCACGGGCAGGTTGTCTCTCAACGCCCTAGGGTGGAAAGAATTGTAGGACAGGAGAGAATTCCTATCAGTAGGCTTCTGGTGTACACAGGTGTTGATCTTGTTGTTACTATACTCAATGTCTAGATCCAGGTAAACCGCCTTGTGTCTGTCATAGGTCCAGGTGAACTTAAGGTTTGCATCTTGCATGTTCAGCCAGTTAAGGAATTCAAGCAAATGTTCTTCCGTGCCTGACCAGATGCAGAGCACGTCATCTATATATCTCTTCCAGAGATGAAGATTGCTCTGGAAGGGGTTTTTATTGTGATAGATGAAGTGCTCCTCAAACTGCCTGATGTAGATACAGGCTATACTGGGGGCCATAGTGGCCCCCATAGAAGTCCCCGAAACCTGGAGATAGAGCTGATTTTTGTAGCCGAAGTAGTTTCTTGTGAGGGCCAGCTCAATGCATTGAAGTACAAATGCCTGGGTGGTATCATAGAACCATTCCTGGTTACCCAGGGCGCGGGCTGCTGCCACCAGCGCCGCGTCCTGGAGTATGCAAGTGTATAAAGATTCAATGTCAATAGTGACAAAGAATTCATCCAGTCTACTTTTTCCACATTTTTTCACTTGTTTCTGCCTTTTGATCATTTGACATTTAGCAAAAAGAGACCAGATGGTTCTCTGAGAATGAGGCCCTTATTGGTATGGGGCACACATAGTTCCTCTACTGTCTAGTCAAGTCAAGTCAAGTCAGAGAATTTATATAGCGCACTACATACCCAGAGGGTCTCAAGGCGCTTAAGGAGGGGTGGGGAATTACTTGTCAAATATCCACGTTTTAAGTTGCTTTCTGAATGCTAGGTGGTTCTGGGTAAGGCGAAGGAAAGTGGGAAGTGAGTTCCAGGTTTTAGCTGCCAGGTAGGAGAAGGATCTACCTCCCATGGTGGTCTTGTTGATGCGAGGTACAGTGGCAAGGGCTTGGTTGGAAGATCGAAGCTGGCGGGAGGGGGTGTAGAAGGACAGTCGTGTGTTGAGGCATTCTGGTCCGATTTCGTAGAGTGCTTTGTGTGCGTGGGTTAGGAGCCGGAAAGTGATCCTCTTATTGACGGGAAGCCAGTGGAGGTTTTTCAGGTGACCAGAGATATGTTCTTTACGCGGGATGTCTAATATGAGCCTGGCTGAGGCGTTTTGGATTCGTTGGAGTTTTTTCTGGAGTTTAGCGGTAGTCCCGGCGTAGAGGGTGTTTCCATAGTCCAGTCGGCTCGTGACCAGAGCGTGGGTGACCGTTCTCCTAGTTTCGGTGGGGATCCAACAAAATGTTTTTTTGAGCATGCAAAGAATGTTGAAGCAGGATGAGGAGACGGCGTTGACTTGTCTGTTCATTGAAAGTGAGGAATCCAGGATGACGCCCAGGTTCCGTGCGTGGTCTGTCGGGATGGGTGCTTTTCCAAGGGCTTCTGGCCACCAAGAATCGTCCCATGTGGAGGGGGAGGTACCTAAGATGAGGACTTCTGTTTTATCTGAGTTCAGTTTCAGACGGCTGTGTTTCATCCATTCGGCTACTTCTTTCATTCCTTCGTGTAGGTTAGTTTTGGCGGTGCTAGGGTCATTGGTGAGTGATAGGATCAGTTGAGTGTCATCCACGTAGGAGATGATGTTGAGGTTGTGTTGGCGGGCGATGGCCGCGAGGGGGCTCATGTATACGTTGAAAAGGGTGGGGCTGAGTGAAGATCCTTGTGGTACGCCGCAGATGACTTCAGTGGCCTCTGACTTGAATGGTGGGAGGCGGACTTTCTGGGTTCTTCCGGTGAGGAACGAGGTGATCCATTCCAGTGCTTTTCCTTGGAATCCGATGTTTCTGAGGCGCTGTAGAAGGGTGCTATGGCAGACTGTGTCGAAGGCTGCGGAGAGGTCGAGGAGGATGAGGGCGACTGTGTCTCCATTGTCCAGTAGAGTTCGAATGTCGTCTGTTGCTGCGATGAGGGCGGTCTCAGTGCTGTGTTTTGCTCTGAAGCCGGACTGTGAGGAGTCGAGGGATTTGTTGGCTTCGAGGAAGGTGGCGAGCTGGTTGTTGACAGCTTTCTCGATGACTTTGGCCGGGAATAGAAGGAGCGAGATGGGGCGGTAATTTTTGAGTTCGGTGGGGTCCGCTGTGGGTTTCTTCAGAAGGGCGCTGAGTTCAGCGTGTTTCCAGCTTTCCGGGAAGGTGGCGGATTTGAAGGAGCAGTTGATGACGTCTCGGAGGTGTGGTGCTATGATGGAGTCTGCTTTGTTGAAGATGTGGTGAGGGCATGGGTCTGTGGGGGATCCTGAGTGGATGGAGTTCATCAGGCGGATGGTGTCCTCAGTGGAGATTGTGTTCCAGTCATTAAGGATGTTCGAGGTGGGTGAAGGTCCAGCAGATGGTTGGGTGGGTTGGTCTCCGGGTCGGTTGTCGAAGCTGTTGTGGATGTCTGCAATTTTGTTGTGGAAGAATGAGGCTAGGGAGTCGCAGAGGGCTTGAGAGGGGGTGATGTCGTTAGAGTTGGCCGAGGGATTGGTAAATTCCTTGACGATGTTGAAAAGTTCCTTGCTGTTGTGGGCGTTGTTATCTCGTCGTTCCTTGAAGGCGGTACCAGTCATGAAGGGTTGCTGATCCGTCCATACATGGACATTAGTTTCTGCAGCCATAGCCATGCCCTAGATACACGCATTATTATATACAATCACAGTTTTGTCTCATACATATATAACCATTTCCCTCCCCCGTGTACCATGTTTCATTCTAAGATGGCCGCCATTTGGAGCACGGTGGCATCAGCATTGAGGAGCGTTTATCTAGTATGACATGTTCTTGATACCACTTTAAGATGGCCACCACATACAGTATGGGAATAAACTAAGAAGAGCGTTGCACCACCTTTAATGGTTTTGATATATATTTCAATTCGCTTGGAAAGGGGGTGGTATGTTGAGCATCAGGTGCATAATAAAATGACTTTTGAGCTGGGTTGTCCATAGGCTCCAGCGTTCGTATTGACTAGTCGAATATGGCCGCCCTGCCGGCACCGGAGTCACATGACATTAGTGCAGGGGCGGAGACCGCTTGAAGCCATTACTTCAGCGCGTTCGTGCCTTGCTAAAATGTGGAGGAGGAAAAGCGTCTACATGACGGTAACACGGTGAGGAGTATAAACGAGGTCCGTGCCAGGCAGGCACCGGTATTGGGGGCAGTACCAATAGTTTGTAATTGCCGAGTAGATGGGTTATCGGACTGTTCCGACTAGGCGGGCGGGGCAGTACTCGGGTACTTGTCCGATTAAGAAGGCAGACGTACTCGGATAGTCGTATACGGCTTCTCGTAGCAATCCCGTCACCTTTTGTTTACCTTCCTGCCCAGCACTTTTACAATTAGAGTCCGTGTGTAGTTCGCCTTATAAGACTGTTTAATGAGAGCTGAATGGGGTTGGATGCAGAATGTATAACACTAAACAATGTGATCAACTAACTATGAGTCGTGTTTCACACATTGATAAGAATGCCTCTCTGGTCTTATTAGTATATGTTTTACAAATTTGCGAAAACATTTTTTATCAACAGAAAACTTAATGATAAGTGAAGGTGATAGCTCACTATTGGAGTACCCCTGTATCCTTTCCAACCCCGGAGCGGCTGGTATGACTAACTTGGATGACTCTGGGTAAACATGAGTTATACAACATTTGTTTCACATACGGATAGCTAACTGTGGGTTTACATGTTTTTAATTGCGTCTTTTTGCCTGTTCTTCTTTGACAGTGCACACAGAACTAGTGTCCAAAAGTGGAGTGGCGACATATAAGTGCAGCCCTGATGAAACTGCTTAAATTGTTATGGCAGTGAAACATGTCGGCACTGGTAATAGGTAATGGTATGCATGAATAGCTACCAGCCTTTTTAGCACAGCAGCATATAATCACCTCCCTATAAATAAAGTTGGTTAAGGGAAATTTATGCTGTGTTTTATGCACTTGTTTATGTTATGTGTTTGTCACTAGCAGGTACTTCTGCTTTCCACTGTTTGTCACAATTTTTGTTGTTTGTTTTGGACATTTCTTTCCTTTCTTCTAATTTTCTTGAGAATCAAGTGACTACCGATGATGAGACAGGGGCTTGTCTGAAAATGACATACCAGTTACCCCGTTGGTGGTGTTTCTGTGAGGTGTCACTTGTTTCTCACACATTTTTTCTAAGGAGAATTCAGTCCAACACTACTGTGTGGACACCTGTGACTAACCTATTTAGGTCACAATACTTGTTGTTCTGTGGCACTGTCAAGGAGAATAGTTTTTTCTTTTTAATGATAACCTGGGTGGAGTGCAGTGCAGTATCTCCTTATAAATTGAATAGGAGAGCGATAGGTAGCAGTATATATTGACTGCCCTTGTTTAAGTCACTGACAAGCTTTGATACCCTTGGACTGGGTCTTTTGTTGTATTACCTCTCTAGTAGTAGCCAGGTAGGGGTGTAGTGTTGATTTTGTAGTATCAAGTGCATTCCCTGTCTAGCCACAAAGGCGTACTGGAAGGTTCTCAGGTCTGCAAGGTTGAGGCCACCTTGTTCTTTCCTCAATCTCAGTTTCGGGAGGCCTATTCTTGTTTTTTTGTCTCTCCAGATAAATTTGTTAAGTATTTGGTCTATTTTCTTATGGAAGTCATCATTTAGTGATGAGGGAAGCATGCTAACTAGGTAGTTAACTATTGGGGGGATCATCATTTAAACTGTGTCTATTCTGCCTCACCATGTGATAAACGTGGGAGACCAGTTTTCCAGTAGCCCTTTTATCTTGTCTAAGGTGTTTTTCTCATTTTGTTCTAGGGTTATTCTTAGGTTTCTCCCAAGATTGATTCCTAGGTATTTGACATATCTCGTTTGCCAAGCTAGCCCTGAGTCACCCAGTACCTCCTTGGTTGTGTGTATATTCAGTGGCATACACTCTGATTTATCTCTGTTTAGTTTGTAACCAGGGTGAGATGCGTAAGCGTCAATGTTGTGCATGAGAGCCGGTCTGGACTTGACTGGATCTTCTGTTGTGATTACTAAGTCATCCGCGTATGCTGCTAGTTTAGCTGTGGCGTTGTTAATGGTTATGCCTGCTATTTTCTTATTAGCTAGGATGTCCCTGATCAGTGGTTCTAGTGCCAGTAGGAACAACAGTGGGGAAAGGGGGCAACTTTGTCTGGTCCCTCTTTGGAGGTTGAAAGTGGGCAAGGTTGCTCTGTTGATGACAATCTGTGCCTTGGGGCTTTTGTAGAGGGCCATGACCTTCTTTGTAAAATTTTCTCCCAGGTTGTATGCCTGCATGCACTTCTATAAAAAGTGCCAAGAGACTCTGTGGAAGGCCTTTTCCGCATCAAGCGTGATTGCTACTGCCGTGTTGTATGAATTCGAGCAGTGTTCGATGACTTGACAGAGCAGTCTAGTGTTGTGGCTTGACATTCGAGTTTTCATGTATCCTACCTGTTTGCTCCCTATTAGTTGTGGGAGCATTCTGTTGAGCCTCGTTGCTAGGATTTTCACGTATATTTTGCAGTCTAGGTTTATGAGTGATATTGATCGGTATTTTTTCGGCCATTGTGGGTCTTTACCCTCCTTAGGGATGACTTTGATGTTGGCCTGTGACATCGTCTCAGTTACTTCCCCCTCCCTCCCGCAATGGTTAAAAACTTTCATTAATACTGGTGTTAGCTGGTCTTGGAAGGATTTGTAGAATGGGGCTGTGTATCTGTCGGGTCCTGGGGCTTTGTTGTTTTTTAGGGCCTTATTGGCTATCTTGACGTCGAGTGTTTTGATATCTTGGCCTAACACTAGTGCTTCTTCTGTCGATAACTTCGGTATGTTTAGGTTCTCAAGGTAGGTCTTGGTGCCCTCTATTTCTAGGTTGTCGTCTTTGTTGTAGAGCTCCTTGTGGAATTCCATGAAGGTGTTTAGGATGTCCTTGTGACTGGTGTGTGTTTTACTAGTAGTGTCTGTAATTGATGTGATGTAGTGTTGCCTTTGTTTGTACTTGAGGTATGAGGCTAGTGTTTTTCAATGCCTTGTTAGCTTCGCACAGGTTGATTTGTTTATTTTTTTTATCCATAGTCCCGCCCATGCACTAAGGATTCTGTTAAATTCATATTTACTCTTTGTGAGTTCTGTCAGAATGTGTTGGCTTGTGGTGTCACTGATGTGTCTTGTTTCTAGTTGCTTGATGTCTTTTTCTAGCTGTGCCAGCTGAGCATTCACCTCTCTGTCCCTCCTGGCTTTGATTTCTATTAGCACAACTCTGATGGTTGCTTTGAGGGCCTCCTACAGAGTTTTAGGGGCTACGTCTGGTGTGTCATTGTCCTTGATGTAGTCATCAATGGCTTTCTGGACTCTCCTCTTATCTTCTTGTTTGGTGATGGTAGTGAAGTTGAGTCGCCATCTGCGTGTTGTATGATCATTGTGTCTCCCTGTGAGGTGTAGCCTAATGCAGGCATGGTCCAATAGTGTTCTGGCCACAATGTCTGTGTGTTCTATTAGGTGTGTGTGGGTTCCTGAGATGAGGATGTAGTCTATTCTGCTATATGAGTTGTGTGGGTTCGAATAGAAAGTGTAGTCTCTGGTATCGCGGTGCTGTAGTCACCACGGGTCCACTAGATTGATTCTATTGCATAAGTGCGTTACCGCCCTGTGGAACGTTGGGGTACGCGCTTGGGTTTTTGATTTCCTGTCATTGGTTTGGTCTAGTGCCATGTTGAAGTCGCCCGCTACAACCGTCATGTTGTGTGAACTAGTGGTCTCTAGTTTCTTTGCTATCCCCTCCCAGAATATTGTGTCGTCGGTATTTGGTGCATAAATGTTTGTCACTAGTAAAGTTTCCTCTCCTCTTTTCAGGTGCGTGATTAGTAGTCTACCTTTGTCGTCTTGCTGCACATTCTCGATGGTTATGCTTGATTTGTTATTGATCAGGGTAATGACCCCTCTCTTTTTACCCACGGCCGGTGAACAGGCGACCTGCCCTATCCCTCTGGCTCCAAGCTTGCCTGCTTCAGCTGTGGAGAGTTTGGTTTCTTGCAGCAGGATGATATTACCCTTGGTCTTGGCTAAGTAAATCTAGTACCTTTTTCCTCTTGATAGGGTGGTTGAGACCTTTAATGTTAAGGGAGATGATCTTAAAGTCTGTTGATAGTGTCTTATTGTTAGACTGTGTCATTCATTTTTACTACTGCAGTGGGCCAAGCCTAGTCTGGCTGTGTTTGACCTATCCTTGGTGGTTCTGTGTTGTGAGCTAGCTACGCATATAGGGTCTGGTGTTAACAGTGTTGTAGGCGGTCTATTTAATGTGTTTGTGTTTGCCGCGACAGAGGCATGGACAGAACGACATGACTGACAAGACATACATGACTAACAGCACGAACAGCCCCCCTCCTTCTTTCCTTCTCCTCTCCCGTCCCACTCTCTCCTCCCCCAACCCCCTTGCCCTACTACATTGTACTGTGGGCTTGTGAGAGCAAGGTCCCACCCGCCCCGCCTTGACCCCTTGGATATTAGGGATAAGGTAGTTAACAGCGTTCTGACATAAGTTCTAAGCTCGCATAGTTAAAGGATATGTTGAGCTGTGAAATTGAGCTGATTCTTGAGGTAGGTTTTGTTGCTGGTCTGTGGCGTGGATAGTCATTTTCTGAGCTAGTCTTTGGAGCTTCTTTTGCTGCGTTCGCTCCCCTTAGTTCTGGGAGCTTCTTCTTTAGTCCTTGTGTGAATTCGGTGAGGCACTTCTTTTGATCGATGGGGTTGAGGCTTCCATGTCTTGTGTTGGTGGTCCTTGAAGGTATTGTTACAATTCTCCGGGATCTTCAAAGGTTAGCATGACCCCCTTGTTGTATATTTGGAATTTCATGTGACCAGCAAAGGAGAAGGTGATGTTTTCTTTCCTCAGTTTGTCTCTCTGGACTAGAAATCCCTTCCTGATATCCACAGTTGTTTTCGAGTAGTCCTGCGTGAGGAGGATTTAGTGGCCGTTCCATAGCAGATTGGGGTTCTTCCATGCTATGCCAAAGATGGCGTCCGTTTGGTGCGAGCGAAGAGGTTTGCATATTATAGGTCTGGGCCCAGCTCTGCTTGTTTGCCTACTGGCCGGGACTCTGTACGCCTTGTCTAGCTCGAAGGGGCTGTCAATTTTGAGTCTTGTCAGATCTGGTATAAGGGTTTGTATGAGAGAAACACATGAGCCGGCCATGTCTTCTTCTCCCTCAGGTACTCCCAGGATTCGTATGTTACCTTTCCTGTTGCGATCTTCGAAATCTGCTGCTTGTCTGCGTAGTTCGGCTGTAGCTTTGGCGATGTTGCCAATGGTCTTCCCTGTGAGTTGTGATCTATCCTCTATGTCACTAACTCTTTGTTCCACCGTTTGTAGCTTGTTGTTGGTTGAGTGGATGTCTGCCATTATCGCCGCGAGTTCTAGTTGTTCTAGTTGTATGGTATCTGTTGTTTTTTTAGTTGATTGTGCTAGGTTGTGTACATCATTTGTTTTGTGCTTCTGCGCAGTCTCCAGTGACCCTTTAAGATGGCGGCCCACTGCTCGCTCCGCAGTTTTGCTTTCGTCCCTGCTTTGCGGTACTTGGGTTGACTTCAACTCTCCCTTGGTTGTCTACCTGATCGTCTTCGCTGGCTTTTACTTTTTTCGGTTGTCGATCAGTGGCTGGCCAGACCTCTTAATATTACTGCACGCTAGGTCTGCATGTGTTTGTATGTAGCCACTCCCCCGGTTTCAGAAGATGGCGGCCCCCAGTTGGCTTGTCTGTTTTGCTTTCGGTTGTATTCTTTTGTCACCAGTGCTGGAGGGCCCCCGGTACCTCCTTGGTGCCTTTCCGTTAGAGCGGGAGGTGTGCCGTGCAGAGTGTGATGGCCCTGATCTCTTTGCTGCTGTTGTGGTCACTGGCCTCCTATATTTCCTGCATGCTCGGTCTGTCTGCGCTTGTGTGTAGCCACTCCCCCTGCTTCCGAAGATGTCGTCCCCCAGTTAGCTTGTCTGTATCGCTTTCAGTTGTCCCCTTTTGTTTACGGTGCTGGCAGGCCTCCAGTACCTCCCTGGTGCCTTCCATTAGAACAGGAGGGGTGCTGGTGCAGGGCGTGTTGGCATTGACCTCTTTGCTGCTGTTGGGGTCGTGTCCTCTTCGTTATAATGTTGTGATTGTATTAGCAGATCGGCGCCATCTTGCTTTCCGTGTTCTTACGTTTCTAGTTTGCTATTCGGTCGATTTTAGTGTTTTGCGGTATCTTCTGGCTTCTGTCGATTATTCTGTGCAATGCACCGCACCTTCTGATTTCGTTGTGTTGGCTCGCTGTTTTTTATGTTTTAATCCCTGGGTTTGGCGGAGCTCTGGACTTAAGCAACTTCCCTCATTGCCGTCCAAGCCACGCCCCCGATTACCCTTTTTTTAAATGGTGTAAATCCGTTTAGTAGTTCCTGAGAAAATCAAAAGTAAAATCAATAGATATAGCTATAGATGAAGTACCGTACTCTGTACTGTACTCTGTACTATACTCTGTACTTTCCCGGGCACGAGCTTCATGCTAATTGGCTGTCAACACTCCAAAACAGGAAGTGTTGGTAGCCATCTTGTGCTTCGGTAGAACCGAGGCACAAGAAAGCAGTGAAACAAACATGAAAAACACTCAAAGGGGGCAGGATACAAACACTCTGACCCCCTAGGCCTGCTCAGGGGGTCCCACAAGGACCCCCAAGGCCCAAAAAAATTTGTTTTAAAAAAAGAATTTAAATTGTGGGTATGAAGTACAGTACTCTGTACCTTCCTGAGTGCATACTGGAGGTTCATGGTGGGCTAGTTGGCCCCCAGGGACCTCCAATATGCAAGGGGAATTAGTTCCCTCTCTGCAAATGCGCCAGGGGGCTGCGTTGCAGAGAGATGTAAAAAGGGGCGTGGCCTCATTACACCTCTCTGCAAAGCAGCCCCCTGGTATATACAGGAGGTTCCTGGTGGGCTACTTGGTCCCCAGGGACCCCCAATATGCAAGGGGAATTAGTTCCCTCTCTGCAAATGCGCCAGGGGGCTGCATTGCAGAGAGGTGTAAAAAGGGGCGTGGCCTCATTACACTTCTCTGCAACGCAGTCCCCTGGGGCATACTGGACGTTTCTGGTGGGCTAGTTGGCCCCTAGGGTCCCCCAGTATGCAAGGGGAATTAGTTTCCCCTGTGCAAACACGTGAGGGGGCTGCGTTGCAGAGAGGTGTAAAAAGGGGCGACGCCTCATCACACCTCTCTGCAACGCAGCCCCCTGGCGCATACTGGAGGTTCCTGGTGGGCTAGCTGGCCCCCAGGGACCCCCAGTATGCAAGGGGAATTAGTTCCTCCTCTGCAAATGTGCCAGGGGGCTGCATTGTAGAAAAGTGTAAAAAGGGGCATGGCCTCATTACACCTCTCTGCAACACAGTCCCCTGAGGCATACTGGAGGTTCCTGGCGGGCTAGTTGGCCCCCAGGGACCCCCAGTATGCAAGGGGAATTTGTTCCCCCTCTGCAAATGCGCCAGGAGGCTGCGTTGCAGAGAGGTGTAATGAGACCACGCCCCTTTTTACACCTCTCTGCAACACAGACCCCTGGCGCATACTGGAGGTTACTGGTGGGCTAGTTGGCCCCCAAGGACCCCCAGTATGCAAGGGGACATAATCCCCCAATATAGATCGCCATACGGGGTGTGTTTGCACAGTGGTGAAGGTAGGGGGGCGAAGCTTGAGGTGATATGTGTGCAAACATGCCCTGTGGCACGTTTTAAGTTGGAGAATTAATTCCTCTTCAATCCAGAGGTCCCTTAGGGGCCAACTAGTCCAACAGGTACCTCCAGTAAGCACCACGGAGCTGCGTTGCAGAGTGTTGTAAAAAGGGGACGTGCCCTTTGAACACCTCTCTGCAACGCAGCTCCCTGGCGCATACTGGAGGCACCTGGTGGGATAGTTGGCTCACAGGGGACCTCAGGATTGAAGAGGAATTAATTCCCCAAACTAAAACGTGCCACAGGGCGTGTTTGCACACGTCACCTCAAGCCCCGCACCCTTCCTTCACTATTTAGCGAAATATTCCTCTAAAATCAGCCGAACTACGAATTACTCACCTGTTATCAGGAGAGACTTCAGTGCTGCATCTTTCAGCCCACTACTGATCCTGAAAAGTAATTCTAACCATACTTACATTAACTTGAATTTCCTTCCATAGGCTAACATTGACTGGTTTCACTTGGAAATTTTTCTAAGTGTGGAGTTTTGGAGCTTTAAAAAATTCCTCTAAAATCAGACGAACTACGAGTTCCGATTTACTCACCTGTTATCAGGAGAGACCTCAGTGCTGCATCGTTCAGCCCAGTACTGATCCTGAAAAGTAATTCTAACCATACTTACAGTAACTTGAATTTCCTTTCATAGGCTAACATTGACTGGTTTCACTTGGAAATTTTTCTAAGTGTGGAGTTTTGGAACTTAAAAAAATTCCTCAAAAATCAGCCGAACTACGAATTCCGATTTACTCACCTGTTATCAGGAGAGACCTCAGTGCTGCATCTTTCAGCCCACTACTGATCCTGAAAAGTATTTCTAATCGTAGTTACAGTAACTTGAATTTCCTTTCATAGGCTAACATTGACTGGTTTCACTTGGACATTTTTCTAAGTGTGGAGTTTTGGAACTTAAAAATATTCCTAAAAAATCAGCCGAATTACGAATTCCGATTTACTCACCTGTTATCTGGAGAGACCTCAGTGCTGCATCTTTCAGCTCACTACTATTCCTGAAAATTTAAACTGAACTTACCAGTAACTTGAATTTTTTTCCATGGGATATCATATATATAAATTTAGAAAATATAAAATAAAAAAATAAATTTTACAATTTCAATATTTCTAAAAACATTTTTTTTCAATTTATATTAAAAATATGTAATGTAATTTAAAAAAATTAAATATTGTCATGACTGCAGTGGCTACGACTCACAATGTTAGCACAAGAGTTAAGGTACAACCCCATTTCCAAGAGAAGGCTAGATACCCGGGGTGGAGAAGGAGACACACAGTATCATCCTTAATTCTAAATCAGTGCTTGTCCGTGTTGAGGAAATTCATGGCGTTAAATGACGGAACAGAATGGCCACAGCTGAGGTCAGGTTGCCGTTCTAGCGTTTCAGGGCACGAGAGCAGCAGAACTAACTAGGTGCGCGTTCCACAGGTGAACTGCGCACTTCAACTGTAACCGTTCCTGAGTGAAGATGTGTTCTTCCTTCACGATGGGAACTCGAAGCTGTTTCACGATTTAGAAGACTCAGAAAGATTTCGAGAAAGAATTACGCATGCGCAACGTGGGATTCACATTGTCTGAAGGTAGAAAATCGTTTTCGAGTGAAGTAACTCGGAAGAAGTTTGTCGTTGTTCAACATTAGGAATTACCTGAACATTGAACAGTGAAGAACAATATTCAGTTCGTAATGCTGGAAGCATAATTTGTTTCAACGGACTATTTGTCATCAGTTTAGTTACTCATAGCTAGGGTCCATTTCATTGTGTGCGACATCAAATTCACAGCACCGAAGTTCCAGTTGAAGCTAGTCAAGGCCTACCTTATAACAGCACCAGGTAATGAGTGGAACCAAATGTGGCTGAGGGGGCAACTCTAGAGTTACAGACTATTGACTGTTATTGTGTTTGTTGCAGGATCTGTTATAAGAACATACTTACCATAAGAGAGAAGCTATAGCCTAGGTCCTAGGGGGTAGGAACACTAGCAAAAGCATAACAGATTTTGGGTATGATGTGAAAAGGTTGTTTGTTATATTATGCCTTTTTTCTAGGTACACACTACAGTATTCCCAAGACCACTGCTGAAGAAGCCATGACACTTTAAAACAGAGGCTGTCTCTCTTTTCTCTTCCACTTCCCCTTCCCCCCTGCTTTAGACATCACTTTGATTTTATTTTCGATTGGTGGCTGAGGCGGAGGGGTATTGGGTCCATCGTCGGCTCCTGTGGATATTCCTGGCACCTTGACAAATATCTAACAATAAATACTTTAAAACAATGCAGTAAATTAGTATAAAAGAATATAATTAATACATTTAAAAATTATCATTTACAAAACCTTTGGAATTCACTGAAAAAAACCATAGGTTTCAGCCACGTTATAGTTAGGAATTAGCATTTAAAAAACCTTAGAAATTCACTGAAAAAACCAAAGGTTTCACACACATTATAGTTAGCTGGACATTTCACTCATAAAAAACCATCGAAATTCCCCAGTTATAGTTAGTTCAGCTAACTATATCTTGCGCGCACGCAATGCACTGCTGATGACCTTACATATTACATCACTCATGACATGGTCAGTGACATCGCTCATGACATCACTGATGACATCTCAACAACTAGACCTGGAACTAAGAAATCAGTACAATGGAAATCTGGGCAATGTTGCATTTTTGTTTTTTCTTGGACGCGTAAGCGGAGTGGGCTGGCCTGACGTATGCCAGTGCTGCGAGAGGCTTTGAACCATGATTCCGGAGCTCTGGGTGTGGTTCTGTCATGAGCTATATGAGAAATCAAGTGATTCGGGTGTCCGTCTTGTAATGCTGTCGTCACCTGGGTCTTAAACGCAAATGTGTCATTTTTAAGCATGGGCGAATTTTGCGAATTCGCGATACGCAAATTTTCGGATTTGCGAATTCGCGATCCGCAAAATTCGCGAATTTGCGGATTTTTGTTTTTTTGCGTGTTCGCTGGGTTTTTTGCGTGTTTGCGGGGTTTTTTGCGTGTTCGCGGGCTTTCTGCGTCTTCGCGAGTCGCTTGCATAGCGAAGTTACCCATGCAGTCGTTTATGGGAAAGGGAGAGAGAGATAGATAGATAGATAGAAAGAGAGAGAAAGAGAGGGAAAGAGAGAGGGAGAGAGAGAACGAGAGAAAGAAAGAGAGGTCGGATCTCTGAAGGGCCAGATTCCTGATTTGCCCCTACAGAACATACAGCTTTTTATTTTTAGCAAAATGCATATGAAAATTGTGCTGTAAAGGTCTCTTTTAGTTTAACCCCTCCTGACAACTCAAAATGGGTGTATTTGCCATTCTCTCCCTTCTTCCTGTTTTTTATATCTGTAAGTGCTTCCTGATGAGGTTTAATTCCTTGGACAGGTGCCTCGTTGCCTACTTGTAACTATTCTCTGATCCTGCTTCAAGGGTCAGAGCAGGGTCAGAGAATAGTTGCAAGTAGAAAACGAGGCGCCAGGAAGCAATTAGCAGCAGGTGTCCAAGTTGAAGTTAATTTGTTTGTAACCCTTTTGTAAAAGGTTACAAAGAAATTAGGTTCAACTTTTGCACCTGCTGCTGTAACCCTTGCTTGGCTGAAAATTCGTCCCCGCTGATTCGCGGATTTTACCACGATTTCGCGAGATTCGCGGATCGCGAAATCGCGAAAAATCCGCAAATTCGCCCGCGAAACGGATTTTACGCCCACCCTTAGTCATTTTATCTGTAAAGTCCCACTACATGGCAGGTACGGGATATCACTGACTCTATATATTCATTCATAGTTGCATAGTTCATATTTGCATACATAAAAGATGGTGGACATGACACATTTCTGCGATTATGAATGTTTGTTGTACATTCAGTGGAGTGTTGTAGCTGTAGTAATACAAGGCTGTGAAAGGTTTAAGTTGCAGTTTTTGGCACATGAAAGGCAGATAATATATATACGTATGTTGTCATTCAGGTATACTGTTGAACTTGGTGCTGGAAATCAGTGTTCGAGGCTCGGAGTTGCGTTCACATCCTGTTATTGTAGAGTAATGACGTAATCTACATGTGACTGAAAATGTACTGTAAATACGGTGGTAATGTAAATTGCTGATATCGTTTTGGGTTGATTTTGCTCTATATAAATATGCTAAAAAAAATGTTAAAGGAGGAATAGCCCAAACTTACTGTCAGAGGTAAGATGGTTGTATACACTATTTATATCACAATATATTTATATCACAATATAATGTGGTAGGGCACAGGAGCAGCATTTTACAAACATAATAAATACACAGACACAAATAGATAGTTGAAGTGTGTACGGGTACGTGTGCTCGACTCCATTTCATTACATTGCTGTTAGTAACTGAAATGACTTGGAGTACAGTGGTTAAGTGAGTAAAAGTAGTTTATTTAACCAACAACCCCAGGAGCATTCAAGGACCAACTTCCTCAGCATCTGTGCATCTCTGATCTGCTCCCTGGATTCCACACTCTGGAATCCAGTGAGCACAGTGACCATGAGACAATGACATCATTGCTAAGATACAACATATCTCCCTTTCTATAAAATAACAAAACAAACAACAAAACAAAAAAACACATTTCATATTGATACTTATAAGAATTACACAATCAAGGACAGATGTAATCCTTCATCCAAACTGGTCTACATTTGGGCCTAGTGGATACAGACATAGAAATGGGTACATCATCTCTTTTCTCCACAGATGTTTTTGAAGAAATGTCTACCAGACCATTCATTTGTTTGCACTCTAGATCATTACATTTTGTAATGCTTCTCACATTCCACTGTTTACCATCATCTAACTTTACTATATTACCTGTTACACAGATAATTTGTTTAGGTTTAGACCATTTAGAGGAACCAGGTTTCCGATTGCCCATTAATTGAGAACGTACCCAGTCACCAACCCTAAAAGCATTAGCATTACAATTGATCTTAGAATTGTGATTCTGAACATATTTATTTTGATATTGTTGAACCTTAGATGCAAGGTTCTTACCATCAGTCACTTTTGAAATATTTTTAGACATCCATACAGGTTTAACCTTAGATCCAGCCTCACGCCCTTTTAATAAAGAAAACGGAGATATTCCCGTAGCTGTGTGAGGAGTATTTCTGTAACACCATAACATCTCCTTGACAGCATCCTTACAATTATCATTATTGTTGCAAGCAAGTTGGATGCATTCCTTCAACACCCGGTTGAATCTTTCTATTAAACCATTTTCTCTTGGATTATATACAGAGGTAGTAATGTGTTTAACTCCTTTTTTTTTAAGATAAGCGGAAAATTCTTCAGCTATAAATTGCGGGCCGTTATCTGATAAAATAGTGCTAGGGTACCCTTCTCTTCGAAACATACCATCGCAAAATTCGATGATATTGGAAGCTTTGATATCCCTTACAAAAGCTACTTCAGGCCATTTAGAGTGAAAATCCATCAAGACAATTGCAAACTTATTTTCTATACCTCTGACATGGAATGGACCACAAATATCAATGGCAACTTTATCCCAAGGCTTTTCAGGAAAAGGAGTTGCCGAAATGGTGGTTTCATGCGATTTGTGAGATTTGTCACTAGACATACATGCTAGACAATTCCTAACACACCTGTCTATGTCCTTGTCCATTCCAGCCCACCAAAAATCATTCCTTGCTCTCTTCTTCATGCTAGTCATTCCACTGTGTCCTTCATGTAATAAACTCAATAGTTTGTCACGCAGAAGTGCAGGTACAACTAATCTGTCGCCCCTCCTAAGAATGCCATCATAAAAAGATAATTCTGGCCAAACCATCTTAAAATCAGCCAAAATAGATTTATCCAAAGATGACAGATCTACACCAACATGTAAGTTGTTAATGATTTGTTGTAGTAAAGTGTCATCAGTCACAGCTTGAACCCATTCTTGTTCACTGATAGCATTATTACATGATTCTTCGATGCTGGCAACTAACCATTCATCTTTATCCTCAGAAGTATCATCTTTGTCACATGGCAAGGGAAGGCGTGATAAACAGTCTGCATTAATGTTTTTATGACCAGGAACATAATTTATTTGAAAGTTATACTCCTGTAATCTATATAACCATTTGGCTATTCTGGGAGTGGCTCTTGAAGCACCTTTAGTTGTGAAGATGTCAATAAGAGGTCGGTGATCTGTTCTTAATTCAAAACAAGTGCCCCAAATAAAAGTTTTAAAATGGTCTACACCCCACCAACATGCTAAAGCCTCTTTTTCAATTACGGAATATGAAGGTTCAGCACCCTTAAGTGTGCGAGATGCAAACGCTATGATACGTTCAGCCCCATTGTGCTTTTGCATAAGGACAGCTCCCAAACCATAAGCACTTGAGTCCACCACAATTATAGAGATATGATCAGGATCATAAGGTTTAAGAGCCACAGCTTTTGTGATGTCTTTTTTGATGTTCTCAAAAGCCTGTTGACACAAGGTTGACCATGCAAAAGAAACGCCTTTTTTCATTAACAATCTTAAATTATGCACTTTGTCAGCAAAGTTTGGGACAAATTTAGAATAGTATTCCGCAAGTCCCAAAAATGATCGTAACTGATCTTTATTAATAGGGTGGGGTGCTTTTTCAATAGCATCTAATAATTTCATTTTAGGTTTAACCCCTTCGTTGGAAATGGTATGACCAAGATAATCAATTTCTTTCACTCCAAACTTGCATTTTTCCCCACATACAGTTAGACCAGCATCTTGTAACTTCTGTAGCACACCGTGTACTGCTTGATCATGAGAAAGTATGTCTTTCCCCCAAATAAGAACATCGTCTTGAAAAATTCTCACATTTGATTCACCCTTGCCAACGAACTGCTGCAACCTGCCTGGGGTGCGAGTACTTTCTACGCTTACCTGTCTTGCCGCATTCTGGTTTCCTCCCTGCCGCCGCTCGAGTCTCCCTCGCGGTCGCTGGTTGAAGGGAACCACAACTCCCAGACTGCCTGCAACCTGACCCGGAACACCTTGCCTGGGGTCACCGCGCCCGGAGGCGCTTGAAATTCCCGCCGTCCTCGGTGGAGCGGGTGTCTTGCCAACGAACTGCTGCAACCTGCCTGGGGTGCGAGTACTTTCTACGCTTACCTGTCTTGCCGCATTCTGGTTTCCTCCCTGCCGCCGCTCGAGTCTCCCTCGCGGTCGCTGGTTGAAGGGAACCACAACTCCCAGACTGCCTGCAACCTGACCCGGAACACCTTGCCTGGGGTCACCGCGCCCGGAGGCGCTTGAAATTCCCGCCGTCCTCGGTGGAGCGGGTGTCTTGCCAACGAACTGCTGCAACCTGCCTGGGGTGCGAGTACTTTCTACGCTTACCTGTCTTGCCGCATTCTGGTTTCCTCCCTGCCGCCGCTCGAGTCTCCCTCGCGGTCGCTGGTTGAAGGGAACCACAACTCCCAGACTGCCTGCAACCTGACCCGGAACACCTTGCCTGGGGTCACCGCGCCCGGAGGCGCTTGAAATTCCCGCCGTCCTCGGTGGAGCGGGTGTCTTGCCAACGAACTGCTGCAACCTGCCTGGGGTGCGAGTACTTTCTACGCTTACCTGTCTTGCCGCATTCTGGTTTCCTCCCTGCCGCCGCTCGAGTCTCCCTCGCGGTCGCTGGTTGAAGGGAACCACAACTCCCAGACTGCCTGCAACCTGACCCGGAACACCTTGCCTGGGGTCACCGCGCCCGGAGGCGCTTGAAATTCCCGCCGTCCTCCGCGTCGCGGGACGCGAGCGGGACGCCCGGACTAAGCCCGGACAAAGGGCGGACAGTCTAAGACAGTCCAAGACTGACCACGACTGGACTGGGCCGGTACACTAACTTCTGTCGCACCGTGAGTTACCTGTTGTAGTGTTTACTTGCTTTTTGACTATCTATACGTACGGGGCTGTTTTGCTATTCTACCCTGCCCCTCTGATCAACCATGTCAAAGCGGAAAACACCTGATACCCCTGTCAATACTATGGAGAACTATCTAGTGCACAGAGTGACTAAAATAATTAATGATCGGCGGTCCTCCCTAGGGCTTAATGATTCCCCTCCTTGTGCTCAAACAGAAGTGTCCTGCCTAATTGATTTGGACATAGAAGCCATGAATTTAAGTGACACTGTGAACGTGGAAAATGTCGTTTCTTCTGCACTAAACACTTCTATAAATGTTCCACAATCTGTTATGAATACTGAATCACTAGTGGTTGATGAACCCAACTTGCACTGTAATGACCTAGTGTTAGTTGATGCTAGTACCACTCCACCAACACCTGTTCCTGCTCCAAGAGCAGTTAAGAGGTCCACTAAAGCCCCCACTGAAAGGCCAGGACTACGATCAAATAGTAAAAAACCACCAACTCCGCCAAACTCTAAACACAAAAATGTGATTGATGACATAATAGAGGAAGGGAGTTGCACTATAGACTGGGATGATTTGTTGTCGAACAAATTCATGGGCATGTTAGAATCTAGGATTGTACGAATAATTAAACCACTCATATCGAAAATTGATCAATTGTCCGATAAAGTACACAAACTAGAGTCCCTAGTAAAAACAACAAACGACAACATGGGGGACATCCCCAACTCAATCATAAAAAAAATAGATGAGCTTCAGGAAAATATGATTGAGAATGTAAAAGCTATACCTGCACCAGTGCAGACTGATGCTCTTAGTGCTACAAATGATCTTACCAACCCCACTGTTGTAGTTCCCCCATCAACAAAAGAGAATGGTTTTATACTTGACTCCCACCTTGATCTAAATCCTGTCGAGCTGATAGTGGAAGCATCACCTCTAGTGTTAGTACTTGCCAATGTTCCAATATTGAAAAAAGATCAGATTGAGACCCCGGATTCCCTTCTAAACAAATCATTGCAGTGGCTAGGCAACAATATCCAAGCAACTCCATGGGGTAAGGAAAAGTTGTCCGAGGACTTGCTATCAGCAAGAAGAGTTAAATGGATAGGGTCCAAACCCAAGACATTTGCCGGGGATTGTGTGGTATTAAATTTGAAGGGTCCAGATGTATTGCCAGACATCCTACAAAATATTCTCCCACCCCAACGAAGAACGGCAGAAATAATCCCGCTAACGTTAGACTTCTTCTATAGTAGAAGAGGTCTACTAGCAAAACCAACTATCCTTAGAACCAAGTGGTCAGTGGTTGGATCTAGAAGGGACAGGGGGGGCACTAGCGGTGACTGGGGGTTAAATTTGGATAATTGCTTTTCGGCCTTATCTGATTTAAACGAATGCGATTGACTCGAGAGCCACGATCTAGCCTCTCACATTGGGCTGTTGCAGCAAAAACATACAGGAGAAGGAAACATAAATAGCTCTAATCTGGGTAACCTGAATGTAGAGAAAAATAAATCATTGCACCTAAAATGTAAAAACCCCGTTCTAAAAGTGTTAAAGATAGCAACTGAGGTTCATACATGTGCTACTGGGGTTGAAGAGTCTGAGATCAGTTCAAGGGATGGAAAAAAATCTTTATTAGAAGTGTCAAAAAACACAAGTGATCAGAAAGAAGATCAGCCACTAGATCAATGCAAAACTAATATACTATCCCTTGTATCATGGAATATTGCAGGTGTAGCGAGTAAGATAAATACACTGGAATGGGCTGAATATATTAATCAGCACGATATCATTTTGCTGCAAGAAACCTGGTCACTTACCCCAACATTTAAAGTGGGATATTTAAATTATTACATCCCGGCAGTTAGAAATCGCCTCGGACGCCCCTCTGGAGGCTTGTTAATTTGGGTACGACAATCCCTAAATGTCATTATAACACAACTATCAATACCATCAAATGACATTATGGCTCTTACGGTCAGATGGGAAAATGGCCAAGAGCTCAGCATCTTTAACGTTTATGCTAGGGGAGTGTCCAGGGGACAAGCTTCTAACACTTTATCAGTCTTGGAACAAAACATAGAATTATTACCACCACAAAATCAATTAATAGTAGGTGGTGACTTCAATGTAACCTTTGAGCCCCTGGGGGAAGAGGACAGGATTCTGTCCGAGGAAGAGGACGCCAAGTGGGGAATCCCACAGTTGGACCTGCCTGTCATTAAAAAATGGAGTAATGTGGCAATACAGCTAAAAAGCCTCTGTTTAGCCAGAGGGCTGAGAGCGGCAAATGGGCGCTCCCCCTCCGATTTAGTAGGTAATAACACGTTCGACAATGGCCGCTCATCTAGCAGAATCGATTATATATTAATAGATGTAAAATTTTGGAGCAAAATGCTAGACATGGTTGTAGAACCTAGACTAGAAAGCGACCATAATCCCTTAAAATTAACCTTTATATTCCACTGCAAGCCTTCATCGCACCCTAAGGATAATGGAATGGTGACACAGGATGTAGTATGCTCCAACAACCAGCGCCACCTTAAATGGGGAATGATGATAAAAGATAATATAAAACTAGAGGCACTTAAAATGTTAGTGGTAAATGAAGTAAACAATATTAAGTCTAAACAAGGTATTTCAAGCTTTCAAGATTATATGATGGAGGCCCACGAAAAACTTTTTACTGAACTACAAAGTTTTTTCATTAAAAAAGTAGATTCTACTAAAGAGGGTAAAACCCTACAGAGACAAGGCTGGTACGACAAAAGTTGCAGATTGGCACGACTTAATTTGAGTTCAGAATTAAAAATCGGCAATGCAATAGGAATTAGGAGAGCGAGAGATGCATACAGACAAGCCCAAAAAAAGGCTAAGAAACGCTGGGATGAAGAAGGGTGGCAGGAATTGAAGGAAGCTTGCACTGCCAAGGATTCTAAGCGCTTTTGGGCTATTGTTAAATGGGAGAGGGGAGGAATAGCTGCCCAGCCACAAAATAATGTCCCTATCAATAAATGGACTGAGTTTTTTAGACCACAGTATGCCCGCAATCCGGCCCATGCCTCTGCCCAACATCCGCCATCTTTTTTCTTCAAAAATCAAATATTTGATGAGAATGATGTAATTAAAGCATTGGATGGTATAGCAGGAGGAAAAGCGCCAGGCATGGATGGCATTCCGGCCGACGTGTTTTTGTCAGACCGGAATACGTGGTGCTTATATTTTAAAATGCTGGCTAATGCTGTGGCAATGGGAGGGGAAGTGCCCCACTCATGGAAGGGAGCAGAAATAATCCCCATATTTAAAAAAGGAGACAAAACACTAGCCCAAAACTATAGACCAATAAGTCTCATAGACACAGCGCAAAAAGTGATGGGTCGCCTAGTCCAGAATAAGCTACAACAATGGATTGACGACAAAAATATATTATCCCCTTATCAGGCAGGGTTTCGCCCACTGACTAGTAGTGTTGACCAAGTTCTCTATTTTCTAACAATTTATTGGAGAAATGTCACACTCAAAAAGGGATCGCTGTACGCAGTCTTTGTAGACCTAAAAGCAGCCTTCGACCTAGTCCCCAGGGAAAAATTGTGGCAGACCCTGGCTGATGTAGGTCTAAGCCAGGAATTTGTTACCCTCCTTGTCCGCCTCCATGACAATAACTTTGCCAAAATTAGATGGGGCAAGCAAGGTGAAACCACAGATTCCTTCCCAGTAGAACGAGGAGTCAGGCAAGGCTGTGTGCTAGCTCCAACACTATTTTCAATTTATATTAACGGAATTGTTGACCACCTAATGAAATCCCCAAGTGACGCCCCAATTATAGCAGGTCGCCATGTTCCAGTTTTAATGTTTGCGGACGACACGCTCTTACTCTCACGCACACCGAGCGGTCTCCAGAAAGTGGTTGATGCCTTTGGGGAATTCTGTGATAGTAGAGGACTTGAATTGAATACTACTAAAACTAAATTCATGTGCCTAAACTATCAGTCCTCTTTCAAAGGAGTAATTAAGTATAAAGGCATCCCTCTAGAGAAAGTGGACGCGTTTACCTATTTAGGCATCACCATGCAAGGAAACATGAAGTGGCATTCGCATATTGATAATACTCTATTAAAGTTTAACCAGCTTGCTGGTGCAGTAGCACTGAAACATCGTAAATCATTAACAAAGCCGGTTAAATCTGCACTAGAGATATACAATATGAAAGTGTTAGGTGCCTGCTTGTATGGGTCTGAACTGTGGGGGTTCTCAAATCTGAGAGAATTGAGTTGTGCAGAGAATAGGTTTTTGCGAGGGCTTGTTATGGTCCCACAAAGCACACCGATGCTCACTCTGAAATTGGACCTCGGCAAGAAAAATATTGAGGATATAGCCAGACTACGGCCACTCCTATATTGGAGGCGCTTGATGGTGACCCCAGAGCTGGGCCATTATGCTAAAGCTTTGAAGGATGTCATTGAGTTTGACCGATTCCACTGTATCAAATGGTTAAAAGAACTCAAGGGGCTTCTTGTATTGTTAAAACTGGATCATCTATGGGGAAATTATGATGTGGCTAGCTTTCCATCGAAAGCAAAATTGAAAGAACTGTACTGGGAAATGGTGTACACTGTAATGTTTCGTAAAGGCTCCCAATCAGCACTGACATCTCACTTCTGGGATATTAAAATGTATCCGTCGTGTGAAATATATTGGGATATAATAGAATGCCCTTACGATAGGAAACTGTATTTCCAATTCCGTATTGGAACCTTACCGGTAAATGCTTTTAAAAAGCATTGGTCTCCCATGTGGGATGATCATTGCTATTCTTGTAAGGACCAAATTGAACATATTTCCCACCTGCTGTTTTGTTGTCCACAATATGCTTCCCCCAGACGTAAATGGCTGAAGCCAGTGTGCCAAATTATTGGAACACGTAGTCAATTAACAGCCTTGAGAATACTTGAAACGGATTGCTCCACACTTTTTGTAGTTGCCGTAGCTAAATTTCTTGCCTGGGCATGGTCAATACGCACACGCACTTTAAAGACTAATGTTAATGTATTATGAAATGGTGTTGTTTTAAATTTTCCTATTGCATTGTATGAATTGTCCCTTTTTATAGAAATGATCTGAATTTTAATTGTGCTGTATTTATCATGTAATATTCGGCTGTCAAAATGTTTAATATGTGTTTTAAAATTATTTTTAAATATAGTATTTATTGTATTAGGGTTAGGAAGGATGCTTTTATGACAAATGTCGAATAAAGCTTTACAAATTGAATTGATTCACCCTTCAGAATACTGCACATGACTCTCTGAAAAACTGAGGATGCAGATGCCAATCCGAATGGCATTCTGAGATATTGGAAGGCACCCTCAGGTGTAATGAACGATGTTAAATGCCTAGAGTCAGAATGTAATTTGATTTGGTGATATGCATTTGACAAATCAATCGACGAGAAAAACATGGCGTCTTTAATGCTCGAAATCATTTCATTGATGTGTGGCAGAGGATATCTATCAACCCAGATATTTTTATTCAAGTCCCTCAGGTCCACACACATCCTAATTTTTCCATTGGGTTTGCGAGCCAAAACGATGGGACTAAGCCAATTTGAAGCTTCAATAGGTTCTATTACCTTGGCATTACATAACCTATTTAATTCATCCTTCAAGGGATTCCGTAGAGCAAATGGTACATTTCTTACTCTATGAACAGATGGGGTATTGTCTGCTTTTAAAATAATCTTGTGTTCAAATTTGGTCAAACATCCTAGTTCCTTGCTAAATAATTTGGGAAAAACGGACTCCCATTTAGAAGATGGATCTTCATTAGTTACCAATACATGTTCAAGATAATCATTAGCCAAAACTACTTGGTCAGGATGATTAGGATTTAGTACCAACCCCATTTTTTTAAGATCTTTCCAACTCAATAAAGCACGTCCCTGTTCAACAACATAAACTTTGGTTGAACAAGATCTACCTTTGAAGGTTACCTTGGCATCAAAATAGCCTATAACAGGTAATCTAACACCACAGTAACCTTTAGGTCGTGCATCAGATGTTATCAAAGTGTACTTGTTTCCATTTTCCCACATGTTTTTATCAATGATGGTGTACGGCGAACATGAATCCGCCCAAAGCATCATGTAGACATCATTTATCAATACTTCACATTTAGGCGGACAATAATCTTCAGAGATATCATTAACAAAATCATCCTGCAACATCATCACTTCAATATCATTCTCATTGCCATCAAATACTTCCTCATCACTGTCAAGGTGAGATTCTACAAGATTTACAGAACGCTTCCAATTACTGTAATCGCCAGTTCTACACCATTTGGCAAAATGACCAATTTTTTTGCATTTAATGCATGTAACTTTACTAGCAGGACATTTAATGAAATCAGCAGTGTGTTTCTGACTACCACATCTGTAACAGACTCTTTTGGTAAAACTAGATTTACTTTTAGAAAAACTGGGTTTAACTTCCTTGTTATCGCTTTTATAATCAGTTTTTCTATAGCCTGTAGATACAGCATTAACATTACTAGATTCATCCTTAGAACTTAACTCTTTGACATAATGGGATGTATTCTCCATTTTTCTGGCTGTGTCAAGAGTTTTCTGTAGAGATGGATTTTTTAGCTCTAGTAGACGCTCTTGAATTTTGATGTTTTTAATTCTATTTATAAACTGATCTCTTATTATTTCTTCGTGTAAGTCTTTGAACTTACATGTGATGGCTAAAGTTCTTAAACATGCCACATATTGTTGCACATTTTCACCAGCTAATTGTGCTCTAGAGAAAAATTTGTGTCTTTCAACAACAATACTCGTTTTCTTACCATAATTCTCTTCTAATGCTTTTAAAGCATCAGAATATACATCAATAGCTGTATCATTAGAACTGGTTTCACTAGTTTCACTTGTTTCATCATTGTCAATAACCGTTGAAACAACACGATTTGTTACAGGTAAAGTTTTTAAAACTTTTCTGCCTTCAACACCTAAATTGTGTTTAAGTAATGCTAATTTTCTAGAAGGTAAAAATACATCACCGCCTATGGCCTCTAAATAGGTCTCAAAAGATTCTGACCAATCTTCCCAATTCATAGAAGGCGGACCAGGAGACTGCAAGAATTTGGGAGGAGCAACTACAGAAGATGAAACATCCATAATGAGACTAATATAAGATTTAAATATTAGAATAACACTTAGTAAATGCAATAAAATAATAAATTAAAATAATTAATGTAGTCACCGTTGTCAAAGTAGTTTGAAAATAAATAACTAAAATAATTAATGTAGTCACCGTTGTCAATAACTGGTATTTGCTTGAAAACTGTTGTCAGGTGTTTATTCCATTAAGTATGCACTTATTGTTCAAAGTTCATCTGATGTTCTAAGTTCACTTCATAGAAAATTGTGTACAAAAATTGAACAATCTTGTTTACTGAAGAACGTTTAATAATGCCAAGTATAAGTAATAAGTTGTAGACTTGCCGAAGGAAATTGTGTCCGACGAGTGAAATAACCTTGTTTGTTTACTTTCGACGATTGTACGAGTGAAACAGCATCAGTTGCTATGGTTACTCAAAATGGCCGCTTAACGGAGCGTCAAACGTGATGATGCAGTAATTGATGTCAGAGCGTTGAACGCGCTGATGTAGCAACGCGATGACGCTGTAACCCAGAAGAATGCAGGTGATTGATTTTGGAGCGTTAGACACGCTGATGTGGCAGCGCGATGTGCACGCGAAGGCAGCAATCAACACGGCGGCATTTTTTGAATGAAGAAACGATGTGAGTACAATGAAATTGTCAGTATGCCGGCATCTTTCAAAATAAACAATACTGATGTACTCCTTTAGACGATAGAAAAGAGAGCGATCCTTCGTATTTAAAATGGCATTAGATTTAGATTTACAATGCTGCGCGCTAATTTGACATGCTAAAAAAACAGTTCACATGCCAAAAACAGTTTAAAAATTGGATTCAGACTCTCAAAACAAGAAAAAAATCCAAATTAAGCGCAAAACAAGAGTTCATCCGTTTCAAAACGACAACATATAATAAAGGTACCTTGAAACTTTATAAAATGTTCAGGCTTCCTGGGGTTGTGTGTGAAGAAATCTTCAATTTGTAGAAAATCTTCAATCCAAGTCTTCTTTTCTTCTTTAAATTTATCCCATCCTCGTGGCCACTGAAATGACTTGGAGTACAGTGGTTAAGTGAGTAAAAGTAGTTTATTTAACCAACAACCCCAGGAGCATTCAAGGACCAACTTCCTCAGCATCTGTGCATCTCTGATCTGCTCCCTGGATTCCACACTCTGGAATCCAGTGAGCACAGTGACCATGAGACAATGACATCATTGCTAAGATACAACAGTAACAAGTAGAATAGTAATCATGATATCATACATAGATATTCAATCGTAAATGGTTTATGACTTCTGCTGTACAAAGGTAGGAGCACTACATGTGAAATAATACACAGAAGATTCTATCGTAAAGGGTTCATGAGTTGAGGTGCACTAAAGTAGGGTCCGTTTGTGTAGAACCTGCAATGATGTGTGGTTCAGGCAGACCGCACTGCTAAGAATGTCTTTTGGCTACTGAATTTTGCCTTAATTGATGATGTACTGATTTAGTGGTACGTCCGGTAGTCAGCGTGTTGCCTACTGGACTGCATAATCTGTCATCACGATTGAAATAAAAGATGAAACATGTATGGAATACATTGTTGAAATGTGTATGGTTCAGGGACATTATAGTTCAAGTTGTGACCTGTGCTGTCCACAGTGTAGACTGCCATTGAGTGTGCCTTTGCACTTGCAGCATGAAGTTTGTTTCTCAACTAGACCTAGAACTGATATAAAATACGTTTTTGAAGGAAGGATACTAAAGGGATATTGTATAGGGTTTGATAGACATTTTATTTAGTTTGGTACTGCACTCTGCAAAAAATGAATGAGTTGAATTCTGCCTGAATATGGCCACGTGGCGATGAATTATGGTGCACTGACTTAGTAGTACCTTTGGGGCTGAGCGTGTACGTAACCTGCGATGATGCGTGGTCCGGACAGGCCGCACTGGGGATAATGTTTTTTGACTACTGAATTTTGCCTTAATAAAGCCTCGGGTGATTTTTTATGGTGTACTGATTTAGTGGTATGTCTGGTGTTTAGAGTGTGCTCACCCTGCAATGATGCGTGGTCTGAACGGGCTGCTCTCAAAGCATTGAATGTTGCATTCTGGATTGCATGTACTTTGAGGGGGAAAAAAATCCACCATCAATGGTTATCAATTGTTCTGCAAACTAGGTCTACTGATTGCTCCCCATAACAAATTTAATGATTGCACTTCACACAGTGCATTCAAACTTTCTCAAAATGGGTACGTATGTCTGGTGGCGATGTTGCAGATTGGGAGCATTTGGTTTTCTTAACCGATTATAGTCTCTTACACAATTTGCATTGGTACTAATCTTGAATTGTGAGACCCACTGTTTGCAGTACAGACCGGAGGCAGTCATCAGGAAGAGCCCATAGCCATGTGGCATTGACTTGAGCTGAATAGAGTTAGTGGTAGGTGTGGCTCTCAGCGTCTACACAGCCTGCGATGATGCGTGGTGTGGGCCAGTCGCACTGGGAGCAATGTTTTTTGCCTTGGGGAGATGACTTGAGGTGCAGTGAGTTAGTGGTACCTAAAGAACTCAGCGTGTGCACACCCTGCGATGATTCGTGGTTCGGACGAGTCGCACTGGTACAATGTCTCTTGCCCACTGGAATGCGTCATGTGCAATCGCCATTCAACCTTAATCGTGAGCCGTCACAATGTAGATTGAAGACAGTAGTCAAACAAAAAAAGAGAGGTCTGTGGTATGTAAAAAACCACAATATGGAGCAAGAATGAAAAAATGGCCTGACTTAGGTCAATTAAGAAAGCCCTCCCTCACCTGCCTGGTCGGTGACATGCTTCATCATTGGGCCCTACTAAAGAGTGCCTCTTTAGTGTGCTGCGACGCCAGAACTACTGCGGAACGGTTTTTTGTGTAAAGGTGTGCAGTGAAAATATAATAATAAAAGTGTCTTAAGTGTATCAACATTTTTTTTATTTATACATCACTAGGACACAGATAAAATTGTTTTATGTGTTGGGAATCTATCCAAAATGTACTCCTTGGTTAAATCCAACCAATAATAACGTCAGTCAACATGTTTCTGCCTACAAAATGGTGTAAGTTTACACAGTCTGCTGACCTCACGGGCAAATTACAAAGTAGAGGCTACCCACAAACTATTTTGAATAAAGGCTATAAGAGAGCGCGCAATCAACCATGTGAGGCGCTCCTTGAAGACAAACCCAATACCCCAGTTGACTTCCCCCTCACTTGTGCGACTACATACAATAGCCTTTCTAACATCATGTAGAAAACCATCAATAAGCATTGGAAAATCATTACTAGTGCCAAAAAAACCTGGGAAAAAACATTGTTTTTCTTCAAGAAAGGACGCAGTCTGAAGATGCCCTCGTGCACACACACCCTAAAGAAAAGACACCACCTGGAGCACTTTCTGTGACGGACTCCTAGGGACTACCCAAAGTAACTGCACACTTTCCCTGCGCAGACTGCAGCGTGTGCCACTTGACTACTCCATCAAAGACTCTAACACTCGAACAAGGAAAGGTGTGGACGCAAAAGGCACATATGAACTGCAATTCGCTTAATGTCATATACCTCATCACCTGCCCTTGTGACCTACGATATGTAGGGATGACAACACGAAAGGTGAAGCAACGTATATGTGAACACAGGAATAACATCAGGTGTAAAAAGACCACAACCAAATTGAGTAGACACTTCCTTGAAAATAACCACATCACCAATGACTTACTGTGGACAGTGATAGAACAAATCAGTGGGAACAATAACACCACAAATCGACTGTTTGAAAAAGAACGGCGGTGGGTCTACCGCTTGGGGACCCACCATTCTGGATTGAATGATGATATCCCATGGAACACGGTGCTTAAATGATGGGCTCTTACTAGAAATCTGTTTATGCTTTAAGCTAGCCTAAAAATCTGAAACCATGGAACTTATGGCCTCTGATAGTAGATAACACAGTAATAGGTTGTCCCAGAGAGAAATCACCACCTCATCCCCTTTTTCTCGGGATACACCTCCATTTCCAATGCTTAGCATTGTGCTTATTCTGGCACTGCCCAGTATCTAATTTTCCTTTTCAGCATGTACTACTGGTAGCCGACCGGCTGCGCTTTTGCTTCATTTTGCACTATATGTCCTGGACATAATAGCACACCCTTTCACGGTTTTAATCGCGCCCATCGAGCGCTTCTTTCCCTATGAATGCAACTATCAACATAGTGCTTTGCATTTTTAACATAGCCCAATTGTGCCTCATGTGTCCCTAACTTTACACATTGTCATCAAATTTTTTGTGCACAAATCATGAGCTATCGTGTTCAAAATTGTGACTCTACAATACGCTCTGGCACACTGAGTATCGCACCTATGTGGCTCCGTGTGACTCAATAAAGTTCTCAAATTTTGAACAACTATCTTTAAACATAGATGCAGCAAAAATGAGTCCATCCCGACGTGTTTTGTGTCAAATGCAGTCGGCAGTTTTTCAGCACTTCTTTTGAACAGGAATTTCTCCGCCCTTGTGTGCGTGGCCACCGCTGAGGCATAATGGTAACTGTAGTGCTGAGTCCTCTTCCAGTGAATCGCCGTAGTTCAATCATGCATCTTTCAATTATTTCCCAAGTGGGTGCTCAAACAGACTGACCGTATCTTTAGTTGCCACTCACTTTGCTCAATCGCACTTCACTGCCTTTAGCAGAAATGCCGGTTGGCACCTCTGCAGGCGCAGCGGGGTCATTCTCGCAGCTCAGGCGGGGCTGCCAATATCAAACACACAAGGTAACTGCTATAAGAGGACAACACCAGGTAAGTTTTGAATCTTGCAGCTTTTTATTGAGCAACGGCAGGGCAAGACCAGACCTAGTTGCAGCAAAAATGAGTCCATCCCAATGCGTTTCGTGCAAAAAATGCTCTTCTTCATGGGGTTCTGGGCTTTTGGCAACAAATTAAGTCAGCAGTTTTTCAGCACTCCTTTTGAACATGAATTTCTCCGCTGAAGGCAGTGAAGTGCAGTTGAGTGAAGTGAGTGGCATCTCAGGATACGGACAGTCTGTTTGCGCACCCACTTGGGAAATAATTGAAAGATGCATGATTGAACTACGGCGATTCACTGGAAGAAGACTCAGCACTACAGTTACCATCAGGCCTCAGCGGTGGTCACGTCCACAAGGGCAGAGAAATTCCTTTTCAAAAGGAGTGCTGAAAAACTGCTGCCTTCATTCGTTGCCAAAAGCCCAGAACCCCATGAAGAAGTGCCTTCTTTGCACGAAACGAGTCGGGATGGACACATTTTTACTGCAACTATGTCTGCTATTTCCCTGCCTTCACTCAATAAAATGCTGCAAGATTGAAAACTTACCTGGTGTGGTCTTCTCTTAGCAGGCAACCTGGTATTTTTAAAAGTGTTGTTTTTGGTGTAAGTTTCCATCGTCATCATGAAGGCCTGCACCAAAATTTCTATCTCCATGAAAATATTTTTCTCTCAAATATTTACACTGTACAAATATGTCATTTAAAAGGCTTTTGTCTTTACTCTCTGAAACTGGAGGAAGAATAGGTATCACACATTTTTATCATTAACATTGTTAATAATAAATGATTTGTAAATGAATAATAATGTCAGGACAAACTTTGTACAAATAAAACTTTTAAAAATAAATTAGATACTTTCCTCAAATATTTTATTTTGAAATAAATCATGAAGGGAGGAGAAACACGATACACAGCACCAGCCTGTAGGAGTGTTGCCCAGACTTACCTCCTAAACAGACTGCCAAAGGGTAACCTTCTCTGGAAGGGGCATCTACTGGGCACAGAGCAGGCACCTCAAGGATCTTTATTTGGAGGGGTTGGTTTGGGTTTGACGGGGTTAGGGATAGGTAAGATGTCAAATTGGGAAAAGGAGTATGGGTAGGAGGAGTGGGAGAGGATTGGTTTTGGGAGGGAGCTGGAGTTGGTAATGTCCGTCTGTCTGTCTGTTTTGCAGGTGCATGTAAGTCTGGTATATGTTGTGTATGTTTGGATGTGTGTTTTGTGGCAGGTGTTTTTTTGTGTGGGAGTAAGTGTGTGCATTTGTGTTTGGTGGGTGTTGTTTCAGGCATAGGTGTGCTTGTGAATAAAACCGTTTGTTTAGATGAGTGTGCTATTGAGGTGTTTGATGTGGTTGTGGTGAGTGTGTCTGTATGTTTTGCAGTTTTTTGTGTATGTTTGGATGGGTGCGGTTTGGCAGGTGTTTGGCATTTGGGTGAGTGTGTGCATTCTGTTTGGGGGTGTTGTTTTGGGTGGAGGTGTGGTTGTGTGTGAATATGTTGTTTTGGATGAGTGTGCTGTTGAGGTGGTTGGTGTGGTTGTGGTGTGTGTCTGCATGTTTTTCAGTTGCATGTGGGTCTGGTGTATGTTGTGTATTTTTGGATGTGTGTGGTTTGGCTGGTGTCAGACATTCTGTTGAGCGTGAGTGTTTGCTTTTGGTGGGTGTTATGGTGTGTGTAGGTATGCTTGTGTGTTAGTTTGGATGAGTGTGCTGTTGAGGTGCTTGTTGTGGTTGTGATTGTTGTGGGTGTGGTGGTGCTTGTTGTAGTTATGGATGTGGTGGTGAGTGTGGGTATTGTGGTGGCTGTGGTTGTTGTGGACGTGGTGGTAGTTGTGGTGTTTGTGGTGTGGTGGTGGTGGTTATGGATGTGATGGTGGTGGTTATGGATGTGCTGGTGGTTGTGGGTGTAGTGTCAATATTGAGTGTATTTTGTTTGAGTGTTTGTTGGTGTCTCTTTGTGTGCTTGTGTTAATGTATGTGTGTGATTATGCTGCTTGTGTCCGTTAGACTGAGTGCCTTCAAAGAAGTGAGTGTGCTTCGGATAGGGTTGTGACTTTGGAATTGAGGTGATGAAGGGACCTGAGTCAGGGCAGATGGTTGGGCTGGTTGGAAGGCTGTGGTCAGTGAAGAGGCTAGTCTTGCAAATGATCTCTGCAGGCCAGACATTGAACTGTGAATGGCTTCCAGGTATTCTTCCATTTCTTGCATTTGGCAACTAAAGTCCTGTATGCCATCATTCAGGAGTGCAGTCTGGCCTACAGAGATGCTGTGTAAGATGTCAATAACTTCCTCACTCAGTGCAATTGCGGTGAAAGGGGCAGGGGGTGAGGTGCCTATGGTAAAGGAGTCTCCAGCCCTTTTAGGGGGTCAGGTTTGGCCAACTAGGGGGCAATAGGTCTCTGGGTGGTGAACAAGGATTTAATTGGTACAGTTCCTGTAGGATCCACCACCACTAGGGACTGGTCATTTGTAGGGGCCTCTGAAGATGATGATTAGCTGGTGGCCTCTGTTTGAGTCCCCTCATCCCCGTTCCACTGTGTCTGAAACACGGGTGCCAGCTACTTTCCTGCCTACTGTGGCACAACATCTGGCTCCAGCTGATGACGTCCATCAATAAGAGTTTGCCTATATAATTGGCATGATTTTTGTGGAATATGCAGGGGTTATAAGGTATTAGGAAAATATGACATACATTTCTCTATTGCTTATTCCTATTAAAAAATATATTAGTTTGTGATTTGTGTTTTTTGTTCTTATTTGACTACTTTAAAAAGAAAAGGGAAAACATTACCTATATGGATTTTAATTGTGAATTGAAAAACTATTTTTATGTAACTATTTAACTTATAGAATGGAACACACAAATATGAACAAATTGAGATAAGAAATGCAACACCAGTCTTTGCATTTCTTTTTTTTTTTTAATCAACAAGACCAAATGAAGTAGAACAGGATGTTAACAAAAAACCAAACAAATAACATGATAAGTCATTCATGGTGAATGAAACTAATATCGAAGAGCCAAAATTGGTTGTAATCCAATATCCAAAATACAACTGGCATGAAAAAGGTCAATATGGCCAGAAAACAGTCCACAGAATAAATGGTAGTCACACACTGGAGGAAATTAGGTTCTGCATCTCTTGCTGGTTGTGGGGAGGGGGTACTGTCATCCTCTTCTACTAGCGTGGCTGACAGTCCCCTCCTGAGGTTGACTAGTGGATTGACAGTTGCTAAGACTGAAGTGAGTGCAGGTGATTACCCTTGTAGAAATGCCTCCATTTCTGTCGCTGAGGCAAATATCGTAGGACTGCAGACAGGGGAAGATGTTGCTGGAAAAGCTAGCACATATCGGTAAAATTATAATGCAACATTCCGGTCAGGGCGCGCAAATATGATATTCAATTTGAACAGTGTGCTCCCTCTGAAGCTGCTTTATCTCCCAGAGCTCTGTTAGTACCTGGCCCACCATGTTTTAGGATTGATTGACGGCTCCCAAGACTTGCCCAATGGTGGCCTGGGTGACAATACACCCAGTGGCTTCACTTTGCTAGCTCATACATTCCTTCCCATGACCCCTACCCTCAATACCCAATGCCCTTCACTCAGTGTGCCCCATTCCACTGGAGCATAGATTGAATGGAGGTGGGGGTGTTAGTGTTGATTCAACAGCAACTAGGACTGGGGACACAAGATTTGGGTGATATTCCTTTAGACACAGGAAATGGAGGTAACAGAGGCTGAGGTGAAATAACAGCTGAAGTGGAAGGTGTAGGTATGGGCCGGGTGAGACTTACTGTAGCTGTCTGCCCAGCCAGACCAGATGGACCAGGCTGCTCCTTGTAATCCACACTTGCAGAAGTGGGCCCCTCACTGAAGGCTTCTTCCTGGTCTGGAGTGGAGATATCTTCAGCAGCAGTGGCAGATGGTTATCCACGTACTCTGGGTGTTGGACCTATTATAAATGAAGATACAAAATGATTTTAATAATCTGGATGTTACATCAAATGAGCAAATGACTTTGTAGAAGTAAAGGAGCAACCTAAAAGGAAAAAGTGATTTAGATGTTAAACAGAAGGGGTGAAATAGGACACCCCTGCCGTGTTCCCCTTTGTATGCTGAAGCGTGGTGTCAATAAGCCGTTGAGGAGAATAACAGCAGAAGCCCCCTCATCACACCTAGTAAGAGTATCTGTAAATAATTGACCAAACCCCATAGCCCTTAAGGCCTCTCGGAGGTACATCCAATTACCATGGTCGAACGTCTTGACGGCGTCATAAGCGGCCACCACCTAGGGTTTCGACCATGCCATGGCCAGATCCATACAGCTGATTAGTTGCAAGGTTTGTTTTTGAATATATCTTCCCCTGCTGTTTAACATCTATATCAAACCCCTTGCTCAAGTCCTGAGACTGGATGTACAAATTGCCCCTTTTCAGGTCTCTGATTACAACTGCAAGTTGGCCCTATATGCAGATGACCTGCTGGTCTATACTAATAACCCAGCAGAGGTGCTTCCCAGGGTAGAAAATACCCTGAACGAGTTTGGTCTGCTCTCCGGATACTCAGTCAATCCCTCTAAGACCAGGGTAATGTTCTGGGGCGTCGAGGGTTGGGCGGGGCGATGTTGTGGGGAGTTCAGGTACTTGGGAATCACTATAGTACAAGACCTAGGAGATATCCCTGCGAATAATTTGATTAAAGTGAGCAAGGAAATTGACTACCTTTTCTTGAGATGCCAGAATCTTCCCTTCACTTTTTATGGCAGGGTAAACCTGGCTAAAATGGTCATCCTGCCTAAGGTGACGTATCTGTTTAGCACCATTCCCCTAGGCTTCCCTGGCAAACTTCTGGGTAAAATTCAAAGCAAAATAGGGAGCTTCATATGGTCTAATAAAAATTCGAGGCTATTGTATTGTATTGTATTTATTATTTGTAATGCGCAACTGTCACCCTACGGGTATCCTGGCGCCCAACAGGAAGTAGTCAGATGGTAATCAGATGGTATACAATACACTAGCTGTCATGACCTATAAACCAGCCGCCAAAGCTATTAAATAGAGTCAGGGGGGTTATACTTTGGCGAACAGCCAGGTTTTCAGGCTCTTTCTGAAACCCAGTAGGGTGTCAATTTGTCTGATGTTCTGGGGAAGCTCATTCCACAGCCTGGAGGCAGAGGTACAGAACGCTCTGCCTCCCATCCTTGATCTCCTGATCCTGGTAATTGCTGCCAAACTCTGGCTAGCAGAGCGCAGGGACCTGGACGGACTATACCAGGAGATCCTTTCCTGTAGAGGGATAGGTCCTGTATTGTGCAGGGCTCTGTACACGATACATAGGGACTTGAAGGCAACTCTACTCCCGATTGGCAGCCAGTGTAGATCTCTTAGCGCCGACGTAGTGGAAGAACTGCGAGGTCTTTTAAGTGCCATCTTGGCCGCTATAGACTGGACCCTCTGGAGCCCCTGTAGGATATATAAGGGGGCCCCTAGATATAGCGAGTTACAATAGTCCAGTCTGGCCAGAATCACACTCCTAACTACTAGTGGTCTAGATTCGTCAGGCAGGAGGGGCAGAATCTGTCTGAGTGCCTTCAACAATCCATAACAGACACTGATGGTTTTATTGGTCTGAGAGGTCATTTGAAGATCCGCATCAAACAGTACCCCTAGATTGCGCACGGTCTTAACTGGGATGCAAGGTTCTGCTCCCGGCGCGAGCCTGATCTCATGGGAGGGTTGTTGACTCAGCTTGGCTGACGAACAATAGACAACCTCTGTCTTCCCCTCATTAAATTGAAGGGAGTTTATTGTCAACCACCTGGACACCTTGTTCATGCAGTTCTGGAAAGTCTCCATAGACACCGCCTGTCTTCCTTCTAGAGAAAACACCAATTGTGTGTCATCGGCGTAGTTTATCAGATCTATACCGAAGGATTTGATCATGGGGATCAGGGGCTGCAGATAAAGATTAAAAAGAATAGGGCTGATCGAGGAGCCCTGAGGTACTCCATGACTGACCAGGGACTTGGGCGATGAAAAGGGTGCTAGGGTTACCATCTGTTGTCTCCCTGTCATGTAGGATTGTATCCACCTCAGGGCTTTGCCCTTCACGCCCAGTTTTTCCAGCCTGTTTAACAGAACTGCATGGCTGACCGTATCGAATGCGGCCGACATGTCCAACAGCACCAAGACTGAGGAATTGCCATTGTCGGCGCGCATTCGAAGGGTGTCCAGCATGGTTGCTAATGCAGTTTCTGTTCCGTGGCCTGGGCGGAAGCCGAACTGGTCCTTATCTAGCAGGCCGTTATCTTCCAGATAGCCTGACAAGGATCTACTGACCACCTTCTCCAAAATTTTTATCGGGTAGGGCAGGAGGGAGATGGGTCTAAAATGCGCCGGGATAGTAGGGTCAAGCGAAGGCTTCTTAAGCAGGGGGGTAACCACTGCCTGTTTCCATGCTTCCGGCACTATGCCTTCTTCAAGAGATTGGCGACAGATCTGATGCATCCAGGGGAACAACTCTGGCCCATATTCTTTCCAGATCCTGTGCGGAAGGGGGTCTAAAGGGGACCCAGATGATACATTCTGGGCCAGTCTAAGAAAGAGCTCTTCTGTGAGAGGGGTGAAGTTTTCCAGTGATGACAATATTGGTGAGAGTTCCTCTTCTTCAGTCTGTGCCTCTGCATCTTTGCAGCTATCCCTTAAATCCTATCCTTAAAGAAGTTAGAACGGAGGCTATTAAAGGGCGGTATGGCTCTTCCAGATGTATTTCTATACTCCCTTGCGTTTCAGTTTAAAAATATTTGTTGCTTACTCTCTAGCCCTGCTGAAACTAACTGGGGGAAGATCTTCAGTGCAATGGCCAATCTTGAGTGCGGTGGTACTGGATTTCTGTATAAATTTTGGGATTCCAGGTTTTTCAAAAAGGTCCATCTAAAAGTTATAAGATCAGCACTTGAAGTATGGCAAAATGTTAAAGCAAGATGGGGAATAAAATACTACTCCGACTTTGCCCATATTTGGGACTCTCCAGGTCTTCCTGTGTGCTTAAATGACAACTTAGGTATCCCCATTAAAAGGGCTGGAATTATGATCTGGTCCGATTTAATATCCATGGACGGTGTACACCCCTGGGGAGTGTTACGGGCGAAAATAGGTGATTCTTTTTCCCACTTTAAATATTTGCAAATACGTTCCTGGTACTCAGCCGAGAGGGATCATATTGGTGGAAATTGGGAGGTTGAACATATATTTCAAAATGTAAATCCCAAAAAGAAAGAGGTAGGGTTATGGTACAGGTGTCTCTTGGATGCGGAGGAGGCAGAGCTTCCCCCCCATACACAGTATGGAATTTGTCTGTCCTGGAAGAAGCATCTGTTACTCTTTATTTTCTGTCTCTCCAAAACTTATACAAGTTTGTTAAGCCAGCCTCCTTAAAAAAGAACCACTTTTACGTAATAAACAGACAATATTATACGACAAAAAAATAGCAAAGTTTACTCCAAATTCACTTCCCAAGTGCCCATGGTGCGGTTTGGTGGAGGCGGATGATTTACATATGTTTTATGATTGTGTTCATTTGAGAGTTTTTTGGCAGAATGTGAAGAAGGCATTTGAGGGAATCTTTAAATTAGAGCTGAATTTCAACCTTGCACTAGTCATTTTTGGTACGGATAATAACCACACAAGCTGACTTTCTAATAAATCAATAGGTTTACTTCTTTGTTTGATCTTAATAGCTCACAGACAGGGGGATCTGTAAGCTTTGGAAGGATCCTAGACCACCACAATATGAGAACTGGTTGTGAGTTGCATTTTGTATGGCGAGATTGGATCAAGGTGGGGAAAATATCTGGCTACCACTTTTTTGCTTGAGGTGAGGAAATGAGGTTGGTCTAAACCCCCAGTTGCCAATGATTACACCAAGCCTCGTTCAAAAGAAGCTGGCCTGGTCGGCCTAAAGTGAATGCAAGCACATGGACCCAGGGCATCTAGGTACAAAGGGGGTCTTCATTGTGAAAATTGCAGATGCTTAAGGTGGAATGATAACAATAAAAAAAATATTTAAAGGAAAAAGTGATATAATATGATGAATATACATTCCAGTTGTATTATGATAACTTACATGAAGAGATACAATTACAGACCAAACTGCTTTTAAAAAGCAGTTAAAATTGTGTCCTGAAATGGGGAAATAAATAAGGTAATATACATAGAATTTAGCAAACATTCAACTCAAACCAGTAGAGAGTAGAAATGCCAAATAAACCATTCAAAGGCCTGAGAGGATAAAAATCTGCGAATTACACAACTTAGAAGGATAAATAGCATTAGTCATCATATAATCATTGCAAATGACATTTATTATCAAAATAACCTATCTGCATTCAACATCACATACATTAAAAAATTTGATTCAACATAGTTTGAATAAACATTCCCAACACTAGAAAAAATTGCAAGTTCAACATACCTAGTGAAATACATGCCATGAAAATGAGCATAACATTTACAATATAAAACACAATATGTTATTAGGTGAAAAAACAACTACTTTTACCATAACAGCATGTGAATTAAAATGGAGATTGAAACCTGTTCTCTTAAGATCAACAAAATACATTCTGACAAAGAATGAAACCAGTCATATACAAATTTAAAACAAAATGAGGAAAAACACACACATTGACAATACATAAGAACATTTAGTAAAATGAGAGAAACAAAAATAATGCTACAGGTTACATAAATATTTTGAGTGAATTTCTTTTACATATGGGTTACTAGGTTTGAAAAAGGTACAATACACATTAGCAGAAGCTAAATTAAAATCAAAATCGTAATTTAGTTTTAGTGACACATTAAAAATTATACCTTACCAGTCTCCACTCCACCAGGGATTCCTGTCAAGCCTTCGGGATGTAGGATCTGCAAGCCATTCTTCTCGCATGGAAAACGTCGTAAGGGGGGGGACTGGAAGAACTACCACCAGTCCTCTGGGCTTCCAGGTGACTCTTGGAGGCAAGGGAATTCTCTCTTCCCCACAGGTTGTTCTACCTCTTCCTTATTTCCTCCTGTATGTACAGGCTGTTCAACATTCACTCTGTCAACTATTCTGACCCACATTCGCATTTTTCTGAAATATAGTTGTATTTTGGACTTGGACTCCAAACAATTGTGGCTCTACTCTTATAATTCCATCCACCATGATTGACAATTCCCCCTCAGGAAAACGCTAATGTCTCCTTCCTGCCATTCTAAAATGATAAACTTAAATGATTGTAATAACACACAAGATAATAAATAATAAAACATGTGTAAGTAAAAAGAAACAGGGAAAATAAAAACTAACAACTTGACTTCACTGAAAAATTGCTCTGGAACAATTCTGCGCTTCCTTGCAATGGCAAAAGATCATAGTCTGAAATGGAGTGTGTTTTATAGTATGCAGGTGAAAACAATTGACCAAAACACATCAGTTGTGTGATGCTGGCATCCATCCAAAAGCCACTGGAATAGTACTATGTTGAAAGCATTCCGCGACAGAATACCACCATCGGTAATACGCCACTAGGGCAATGCCAGTACAACTGTGAAATAAAATACCCAGAAGGCAACAGAGTAATGTTAGCCAACAGAGGAGTCTGCTATATACCCAGTGGTGAGCTTCTTGTGCTACAGGCAACAGTCTCTCAATGTGATGGCGGTTCAGCCAGCACACATCTAAATAGGGAGGGCGGGAATCTGTCCGTTTGAAGGAGTACTTGTAAACTTCACCATGGAGGGACGATGGGAGTCACACCAAGATGTAAATCAGGCTATTAATGAGAAAAATACCATAGCACAAGAATAAGAACACAAATTAACAACAGAGACCATCTTCTTAATACTCCAGTCAGAGAACACACAATGACATTGACATGCATTACCAATTTGTCACTTATCTCAGACAGTTTCAAGAAAATTATCAACAAAAACTGTCACATTCTGAATTATTGCAACTACGCATATGACCATCCCCTGTTTGTCTTTCAAATTGGCAAGAATAAAAAAGGACTTACTGGTAATCATTAGACCTACGAAATGCAAAGAAAATAGACAATTGAAACTATGAAAGCATAAAAATACATTTGAAGTAGGTCTGACTTTCCTCCTGGAACTTAAAAGCATACCAGCTTTAACAATGAAAATGTTGTATGCATGATTGAGCATTTTGGTGGGCTGTGTTGTCTTTGTATGACTACCAGGAAGATCAAAATACATATTATTGGGCATTACAGCAATATCAGATGCATCACAACTAGAATAAGTTTGAATTTTCTGTAAAAAGGGCCTAGTGAGGATAATATAAAATGGACAATCATTGAGAAATTGCTTCACTACTTCCTCACAAGATGCTAGCAAAGTTGTCATTCTGTAAAGAAATAACTAGCTATACAAATTGAATGTATACAAACATATATTGAATGATGACATAATGTGGCTTTCACTGTGGCCAGTCTTTCTAGTTTAGTTGTTACTAAATATGGGGTACGTTTCCCAATGTCTATCTATTAGCTCCATCCTTTCTTATATATAAATCACCAGCATATTAAAGATTAAATATACAGCTGCACATACATTTTGTATTACTACTATTCCTTGTGGTACTTTCCCCGTAAAAATGATCCATCAGCTTTATACTCACCTCAGTCCACACCTATACGCTATGTCCCAGTGCCAGAGCTTTCATCTCAACTAGCGACCATAAGAGTAGTTGTAGGGCATACTGTGTGGTTGTCCATGCTCATTTATATATTTATCACAGCATTTTTTCACTATCATTGCAAGTCTGTTGCGGGCCGCGCCCCTCAAAACCGGCCCCAGCAACCATTCAAAAATGGAATCCCCTAATAGGTCTCTTGTCAAATTCGCACTCTCAGGATTGGCTGCAGACCCCAGCCAACCCATCAGCCATAGTAATTGTGCAGCTGCATAGTATAATTCAATGTTTGGTACCTCAGGACCCCCCTCCATCATTAGCTGCTGTGTTTTATGCAGCTCCACACTTCTCCTGTGAGATCCCCAAATTAGTTCAGTTAAAATTGCATTTATTTTCCTGAACAATACCTTGTTAGGGATTACCGGTAAGCAGCAAAGAAGTACATGAGACGTGGAAGCAATAGCATCTTAGGGATCGCAAATTGGCCCATGGGTGAAAGTGGGATGCCACCCCAAGGACTGGCAGAAGTTAGCACCCTCCCAAGATACCATTAAATAGGTTGCCCTCCTTATGGTATACATTCACCCCCAAACACTTTAAGGTATCAGGCCTCAAATTTAGCTGGGCATCATGAGGTCCCCCTTGACACTGTTTGCTCCTTGGTGTAGGGGAAATATACATTGCTAAGTCCAAGTATCCTTCAGTCCAGTAATTTTCCCAAAACTCTCCAGTAATGCCATCAGTTGGGAAGGGAGCTCTCGGGGTGTCAAAAGTAGACAAAGGATTTGCCCGCATATAGATCAATGCATACAATGTTAAACTTTCTTTTTGGCACTTCAGCAAAACTTCATGTTAATAAACTAGGCTTTATTGAACAGATCTGCAAATTAGAAAGTCCTCATCAATTTTTCATATTCCTGAAATGTGGCCACCGTATCATTAATGCAGAGGTATCATATGCAATTACACAACATCACTGTGGAAGAACTTACACATTTTAAATCATGCCTTCGGTATTACTCTGGGTTGCGGCAACAACCATTAGGTGCTTTACCAAGGGGAGCTTCAAAATGAAGGGATCAGTGGATCCATGTTACTTGACGTTTCTCCAACCACCCTTTTTATATCATGGTTTTAACATCTTTCCATTGCATGCTTGACGCTAAGCTAATACTTAGAGGTGCCTCTGACCTCCAGCCCCATAACAGAATTGACAAATGGCAGTGTGTTCTGCACTACTGTGGAATGTCTAACCATATTACATGAGTGTGTTTTTTGTGTTCATGAGTGTGGAGTGGTATCAAACTATTTAGATTCACAAAGTACAACTTTGACTTCCTTAACCCACGTATAACTATTTATCATTCTCCTTTCATTTGTAGTGTATAGAGCTTTTGTGCTACATTTGTCGTCATTTCATTTACTATATTAATCAACCATCCCAGGGAACCACCATCGTAAGATCTTGAACTTGTGTTATTTACAGGTTACCTCAATGAAATAATTTCAACCTTCACTTATCCCTGTGTGCTTGGTTTGGTATATTTATGAGCCTATTTTATATACACACATCTCCTTTCAATACACTGAGAATAAGGCCCTTTGCATTGTCCCACCAGGCAGTCTAGATATGGATCCTACTCATGATGAAAGTCCCAGATCTGCAGTTGAATCCTGATAGGGGCCTGAAACATGTTGGGTTTCTCCCAGGGTGGAATTACTCCCTTTAGCTTTAGTTTCTGCCACCCAGTGACTAGAATAAAGCAATAAGTCAACCATTCAGTGGTGCATATTGTGATAGCGCTCTCACTCATGGAAATCCATTTTTTCATCCTAAGAACACTTTTGTTATAAGGTTCAAAGTAACCATATCATGACGACCGACACAGGTGAGCAGCTGACCCTATGATGAAGTATGTTACCCTAGAGTGGGTGAGGGCTTAGCGTAATTTATTTAGGAAGATGATATAATTTGTTTTCAGATTGCTGGTCTTTGATTGTGAGAACATTTTGGGTCTCTCTGCTGTGTACGCAGGGATATTGAAGCCTGTGTATACATGGATATTGAAGCCTGGTATTTGCCTAGAAATACATTCTTTGATTTTGGAATTTATTCTGTAGGGTAGTATTCGAAATTGGGTTGTTGGTTGACTGGGAAATGAGCCCTGATCAAGATACAACCGCTATCCTATTCAGGCTAACAGGCAGGCAAACCCTAAATTAACCTGTGCTCACCCTCTGGCAGCTTAGCACAGAGTAGTCATGCCTAACTTTGAGGCTGTGCGTAAAGTATTTGTGCAACACTTCAGACAATGAAACAGTGGAAAACACCACACAAAATAGTTCCACACCAGGTTAGAATATTGGATATGGATTTTTAAAGGATATCTGGTCACATTTGACTGGGACAAAGTCACAATTTCAGGCTAACTGCTGTGGAGCATGGGCTAGCTCCAGGGACTTAGTTAGACCTGCTGAACAAACTACCTTAAATCCTAGTTGCGGAGAATTGTATGGATCCGCGTCAAAGATACATCGCGTAGCAGAGGCAATGCATTGGTTCCTAGATGCGACAAGGAAGGGGTGCGAGGTCCTGATGCATCTATGTCAAAGATCCTGTCAATGGGGCTTGAGATTCAAAGTCCTGTATGAAGGATGCAAGGTGCAACAGAGGTGATGCATCAATTCCGATAAGCCGTAAAGCTGCGTTGGCGAGGTTTAGCGTCGTCATTGAGGCTGCCGTTGACGAGGGATGCAAGAAGTTTGCACCGGATAAAGTGTCATACATGGCTGTTCCGAAGTTGATGTGTTGGTCCCAAGATGAGGTAGGTGGCCAATCTTCGCAGCAGCAGCAATGCGCCAATTCTGCTCTGGTAGGTGCCACCAGGCAAGGAGATACTTCAGTTCTGGTCAGGAAAGCATTGCTCAGCAGAGAAGATGGGTTGGTTCAACTGGCAGGCATCTTAGGTCCCCTTCCAATGGTCCAGGACTGGGCTGGCACCATTTGGCAGGGTAGACTCACAGATGGCAGAGTCCAGTTTTAGGGGTTGGTAGCCTGTTATGTCCCAGAGGCTTCAGCTTAAAAGGCGAGACAGCTAGCCCTTGGATTCAGTATGAGTTCTGGGGTCAAGTGATTAAGGTAGAGACCTTCTGACCCAGGCAAGTCAGAAACAGGCGGGAGTTCAGCACAGCAAAGCTGGAGTCCATCAGAGTGCAGTCCAGTCAGCAGCACAGCAGTCCTTCTTCCTGGCAGAGTATCCACAGATCCAGAAGGATACTAAAGTGGTGGTAATGTTGGAGGTCCAGTACTTATACCTAGTGGTGCCTTTGAAGTGGGGGAGACTTCAAAGACATGCCTTCGAAGTACAAAGAGGTCCTCCCTTCCTACCTTGGTTCCAGACTCACTACCGGGGGGTATGCAGCCCTTTGCGTGGGGACAGGACACCGCCTAATCATGTGTGAGTGAGGCTGGATCCAGCTCCTCCCTCCGAACATTCCAGGATTGCCCATCAAGTCACACCTAAGCTCCCATTGTGCGTATCTGTCCAGGGGAATACACACAGCCCAGCTGTCATGCACCCCAGACATGTGATCAGAGTCAGGCAGCAGCCACCAAATGACTAAAGCAAGAAAATGCCAGCTTTCTACAAGTGCTGCGCAAACAAATGATGGACCGGAATGCTAAACAAATCAAACATTCACCCCCAGTCTAGATATCTGGGTTAAACCCATCAATCTTTTGCTCACCTTGCCAACCCAGTAGGATTTTAATTTTGGATTCCAGAGATAACAAACTTTAATCAGTAAGATCTTCCCATTTGAAAATGACTCTTATAAAATGTAATAGGTTAATCCCTATGTTATCCAACTGAAAATAAAGGACTTGCAGTAGAGAAAACGACATTGAGAGTTTTTCACTACCAGGACATGTAAAACTTTAACGTGCATGTCCTGCCTTTTAAATACAGTGCATCTTGCTCTCTGGTTTGCCGAGAGCCTACCTTAGAGCTATTATATGTATTAAAAGGGAAGGTTTGGGCCTGACAAAAGGTTTATTTTACCAGGTCGAAATGGCAGTTTAAAACTTCAAAAAAACGCAAGGAGATGATGGACGTAGCGCTGGCACTTTTCAGACACTTAACCCCAGTCACAGATCTGGGTTGAATCCATCATAGTTCTTTAGCTCACTTCACCACCCCAGTTCAGACTCAGCCATATGCAAATCAGTCTTAACCCTGTTCCTCATGAGAACAGTCCAGCCCGAACTGCCTGCCTGACCTTCCATGACCGGAAACAAGCATCCTGGGACAGGTTTTGGGGTAACACCCCTCATAAGCCTGGCTAGCTTGAATCGAGTGGCAAAGTGAGCAAGGGATCCACGTCTGGACATACCCTGCCAACTTAGGGTGAACAAAGCAAACACAGGAGATGATGGATGGAATGCTAAAACGTTTCAGACACTCACCCCCAGTCACAGATCTGGGTTGAATCCATCATCGTTCTTTAGCTCACTTTGCAACCCCAGTTCAGACCCAGCCATATGCAAATCACCAAGGGACCCACGTCTGGGCATACCCTGCCAACTTAGGGCAAACAAAACAAACACAGGGAGATGATGGAAGGAGCGCTGAAACTTTTCAGACACTCACCCCTAGTCACAAATTTGGGTTGAATCCATAGTCGTTCTTTAGCTCACATCGCCACCCCAGTTCAGCCATATACAAATAAGTCTTGACCCTGTTCCTCATGGGAACAGTCCAGCCCAAACTGCCTAGCGAGATCTGCCGTGGACCGGATCAAGAATCCTGGGACCAGTTTAAAATTTCACTCACAGACTTTGCAATGTCCGTCCTGAAACATGATTAAAGGGTTATTTAACTGGGTGGAACAATCAGTGCTGCAAGCCCAGCAGTAGCATTTAATTTACAGGCTCTAGGTACAGGGAGTATCACTTTACTCCCTGTAATATATATGTAAATTAAATATGCTAATTGGGTATGAGCCCATATTACCATGTTTAGGGGAGAGAGCACAAGCACGTTAGCATTTCTTAGCAGTGGTAAAGTGTGCAGAGTCCTACTAACAGCAAAAAAGAGGTCAGAAAAAGTAGCGGGAAGGACAAAAGTTGGGGGGAAGAGAACCCCAAGGCTGTCAGGTCTAACACTAAAGTTTACCACCAGTTCATTTTTTGCTCCCTCTCCTCTTTATTTGGCACAACATAATTTCAACACAAAAATAAATATATTTTTTTGTGTAAGAGGGCAGCTTTATTATCATTACCCCTTGAGTTCACACAAGTCATTATCAGTGTGCACATTAGTCAAATGAAGGTATACCAAAGGAAACAACAGCATTCTTTTCACTATATATGAATAATGTTCAAAGATAAATATTTGTACCTCCTAGCACATCATACCAAAAACACTGTTCACATGCATATTTAGTTACAAAACTGCAGTTATTTCTTCCACAAGTGGAACAATTATTCAGCTTCCAATAGATGGGAATCAGGTTAGGCAACAGGCGTGTAGGTGCTGAAAGTCCTGGAGAAAGGGTCTGTGGAAGATTAGATGAACAGTAGCACTAGGCTGCTAACTCCCTCCTGGGGATTAATTATTTATTATTATTATTATTTAAAATTTTATATAGCGCGCAGTTACCCTTGGGCATCCCAGCGCTTATCCAGACACCATCAGATAGTAAGAACGGCCAGGTTGAAGCATTCAAGCAGGAAACAGATGGGTTTTAAGACATTTGCGAAACCGCAATGTACAAGGCTCAGCGCGTAATTTTAAAGGGAGCGAGTTCCACAGCCTCGCCGTGTGAACTGAAAATCTTCTTCCGCCAGTGCGGTCCCTCTTGAACCACTCACTACATGGTATAATGTAATTTCCAGGTCAGGAGGGGTAGAAACCTATTTTGACTCATTGAGACCGTAGCTCAATGCCAGGCAAGATGTTGAGTATTTTCTAATCCTTGCTACAGCCTGGTATTTGTGCCCCCTCACTGTTTATTGCTTTCTCCCTTTTGGTTCTCTCAGTTTCTTCATTAGTTTCCTACTTAGTTCTGCCCCATTAGTTATTCTGAATGTTAATCCCATTTGTTGTAGAGTCTTGCCTCTATCTGTCAAGCAACGTCATAGGGCCTGCACCGGATCCCTGGTCTGCTATAGGTATGCCACACCATCATCCGCTGCTGGAATCTGTAAGCCTCGTTTTAATTATTATCTTTATGTTATATTCAACTGGTGTCTATACTAACATTCTGCCATGTCCCATATAGCTGGTCAGACGTCCCAAAGATTCATACTTTCATGGCAATGTTGTGCCATCCCTTGAATCAGATGAAGTCTTTGAGAGTAGGCTTCAGCCCGGGAGTTTTCCTCTTACTCCTTATCCCTGTATCTCCCCAGGTTGCTGTGTGTGGTGATGCTGACCACTCTGTTGACCAGTACAGCAGCAAAGGGAAATTAGGGGCTTCCAGCAGGTTCCCGACTCCAAATGATGACATGATTTGACATTATCAAAGTCAAAGATCTTCACTGCCGAAGTTGAGGAGCATGACATGAACTTACAACATCTGCAGTGTTTTAAGCCATGGAGATACAATTCTTCAACAGGTAGGTGTTAGGATAAGCCTTGACCACAGACAGCTCCGAATTTTATAATGACAAAAATCATCTTGGCAGTGAGCAGTCCCATAATATTGACAAACAGATTTGTTTTGAGAGTACTTTTCTAGATTGTATTCACTAGAGGTATGCACACATCATAAGCAGGTCTCTGTGTTCCTCTATGTAGGGGTTAAAAAGGATCGATGTTGTGATACCACGACCACTTCTTGCACTTTACAAGTTAACTTTTGGATAACCTTACACATGAAGTATTGTAGTGTAGTGTACTGCTTGGTTTTTTATGCAGTAATCAACAATAGAGGGTTTTGGCCCATAATCAGTAAAAATAGGCCAATCTATATGAACAATCAACAACACACATGCCAGTACTGAATCAAAATTCACAATTTACTTGCTCAAATCACTTGTGACACTCATTGCGATTGGAAAAAGCTAATTTATTTTTCCTTTTTTGGTTCAAAGGAGAATTGGGAACTAACTTTTTTAAACGTTTCCAATCCTATTATTTTTCATTCAAGTCTATTCATTAATTTCATAGACCACAACAAAAACAATACAAACATGTTATAAATTACATGTAGTATGTGAACGTACAATTTTGACAAAACTCAACATTACATACACAACCAATTTGTGAGTTAGGGTTCCACACAAAACTGAAAAAATAATATTAATGACATACATGTGAAAAGAAAAAAACAGAAATGCAAGAAAAAAATGACCAACAGGGTTGGGAAGTATTTTTCAAAAACTGCCTATTACTTTTTTCACAACCCTGGTCTGAGTGAAGACCAAACAGTGTGGTATTCAGTTAACCCGGGTAATTCATTCAATAATTTATCAATTGTTTTTAGAGACATTTTTGCATCAAAGTGTTAACCTGATACAAAATACATGTTTGCTTGTTTGGTCAAGAAACAAGGTCTACGAGTTTCGAACCCCTAGATTCTTTTGGGGAGGGGGTTCAGGACCTGGAACCGAAACAGAGCTTAAGTGAGATTATCCATTCTCTACTCCTACCAGGGATTCCTTGAGCCCTACACTCTTTAATGTCTATGTAGCCCCATTGGCCGCACTCATCAGACAATTCGGGTTTCCAGTAATCAGCTATGCAGATGACACAAAAGTGGTAGTATTATTAGAAAAAGATAGAAAGTTTGTGAGCGTGTTCCGTCTAATTCGACTCTGAAGGCTCTGTCATGATGACAGTAGAGTCATGGCGGATTCGTGGACACCCAGCTCAGACAGTCTCCTAATTAGTAGGTTATGGTTGACGGTGTCAAAGGCCGCCGATAGATCTAATAATATCAAGGCGGCCATCCCGCCACCGTCCAAGGATTTCCTGACCTCTTCACTTGCAGTGATTAAGGCAGATTCAATCCTGTGGCCTTCTCTGAATTCATTTTGTGAATGATCTAACAAATTGTTAGTGGTGATGAAGGTGGTGAGCTGGATATCAAGTAATTTCTCTAGAACCTTAGAGAAAAAAGGGATTCTGGAGATTGGCCGATAGCTATTGGGATCATCAGGGTCCAGGTGGGGTTTTTTCAGCAAGGGCAACACGGAAGCTGTTTTCCATGCGTCGGGGAACTTCCCATGAAGTAAAATTCCAGAGAACAGCTCATTTAGTTGTGTGCTGAAAATCTCTGGACAAAGGTGGAATATTTTAGGGGGGGCATGGATCGGTAGGGGCCCCGGATTTCGTTTCCTTTATGATTTGTGTGATCTGATCCCTACTGGGTGGGGAGAAAGAGAAGCTAGGTGGATTTAGGACGGAGGCCGTCCTTCCAGAAGGTTGATCATTGGGGGTATTTAGAAAGGTGTTGTAAACTGATTGCACTTTATAGACAAAGGCTTGGCCCAGAGTATTGCAGAAGTTTGAGTTGTTGCCTGCAATGGTTTTGATAGGGATTTGGCCAGTTTTTAACGGTCTTGAAGAGTTCAATCAATCCATCAATCAGAACATTTATAGAGCGTGCTACTCACCCGTGCGGGTCTCAAGGCGCTGACGGGAGGGGGGGGGGGGTGCTGGTACTGCTCGAATAGCTAGGTCTTGAGGTGCTTCCTGAAGGTGAGATGGTCCTGGGTCAGTCATAGGTATGCGGGGAGGGAGTTCCATGTCTTGGTGGCCAGGTAAGAGAACGATCTTCCTCTGGTTGTGAATCTGCGGATCCGTGGGACGATGGCAAGGGCGAGGTTGGGGGAGCAGAGCTGGTGGGTGGGAGTGTAGAATGAAAGGCGATTGTTGAGGTATTCAAGGCCCATGTCGTGGAGCGCTTTGTGTGCGTGGGTGAGGAGCCTGAACGTGATCCTCTTGTTGACGGGGAGCCAGTGCAGCTTTCTCAGGTGGGGAGTTATGTGGCTGTAGCAAGGGATGTCAAGGATAAGTTGTGCAGAGGCGTTCTGTATGCGCTGAAGTCGTTTCTGAAGTTTGGCTGTGGTTCCTGCGTATAGGGCGTTCCCGTAGTCCAGTCGGCTGGTGACGAGGGCCTGGGTGACCGTTTTTCTGGTTTCGGTGGGGATCCACCGGAAGATCTTTTGGAGCATGCGCAGGGTGTTGAAGCATGAGGATGAGATGGCGTTGACTTGTTTGGTCATTGTGAGGGCGGAGTCCAGGATGAATCCCAGGTTGCGTGCGTGGTGCGTGGGTATCGGTGCGGTGCCCAGCGTTGTGGGCCACCAGGAGTCGTTCTTTACAAGAGTTGTCTGCTGCCAAGATTTTGGTTGAATAGTAACTGCTTTTTTCCTCCCTGATTAGCTTTTTATAAGTGGCCAAGGACTGGGCATATTTTATTTTCAGTTTCAAGTTATAATTCAGTCTCCATTGTTTTTCTGTTCTTCTGCGTAACTGTTTTTGAATCCTTATCTTGTCTGAGAACCAAGGTTCAGATGTTTTTTTCCTTTTCAAGGAGGATGTTATGAGGGTAGCAGCTGTGTTGGCGGCCTCGGTGATCCAGTTAGTTAGATTATGTACCTCCATGTTGGAATCTAACCCTGGTTAGGTTAGTTTTCCTGAAGTAGTGTCTGAAAGTGGTCCCGGTCAATTTTCGCCCAATTACGGTATGTATGAATCCCAGGGGGTTCGGACCCTGCCTTTGCTTGAGCTTGCCGCCTCCATCCACAAACGCCACGCACTCTCACAACTCGACACAAGATGGGGTCAGGGATGCTTGCTCCCACCTCATTCTGTGACGCAGCCCTGATGGACATGAAACCCTTGGAGCTGCAGGGCTTCAGCCAGAAACGCCAAGGGGCAAATTTTCCGCCCGTGTTATCAGGGGGTGGAAGTAAGTACGGGAGGTAATGATTTTTACGAGCTGGCGACCTCACAGGCCTCAGGGCTTAGAGGTCATCCGCCCGGCAATGGTAATTTGATGCAAGCCAGTTAGCTGCGCAGGTGCAGCAGAGGACTGCTTGGGGAGTTTTTGTCTGACAGCGATTTATTTTCAGTACTGCCCATTTTCTGCTAATTGAAGTCTGCATGATAAAAAAGGAACTTTCAGAAACAGGATTCACACAAAAGCAATTGAAATAGGTTTTTCCAGGGCTTCCAAAAATGCTCAAGATGCTATGGGGCAAAGATAAAGAGACCTAGAGGTAGGGGTGGGCAGAGAGGAGAGAGGCTGAGCTATGAAAATAGAGATGAAATAGATTAAATTAAAGTTTTCTTTCCCAGGGGGGCCTCAGAATGTGGGGACCCTGGGAAATTGCCCACTTTACCCATGCCTTAAAACTTCTTTGCTGTAAGTAAAGATGATTTCTTTTTAACACCGTCATCTCAGCAGCCACCACCCTGAAAATATATTTACTGATATGTATTTCCTTTTTTTGCGATTAAACATCCAGTAAAATTGTTTTTGTATCATAAAACTCTGTTGCAGCCTAGCCGAGTGCTTTAATATTGTAATACATGTGACTCACTTCTATAAAAATCCTATAATCGCTCAGAAACTATTTCTCCAGGGTTTTTTAATTGAGGTAAAACATGTTTAAAATATTGCATGCGGCAGATGGGGAATGTTTATCACATCTTCTGAGTGCTAAAACAAATTCAGTTTTAATCTGCATTGTAAAGGGTTGTAGATTAAAGAGATGGCTGAGGTCTCCGCATTCAAACCGTCTGACATTTAGAAATTGATAACAGTAAATGTGACGTGGATGTTACTATCAGCACATTTTAAATCCCAGACTTATTTAAACTAACGCCCATTTGGTATCTGTCATGATTCATATGTTGCCTCTCAGTGAGGTATGCTAATGCGTTGTCATCATATGAAATGATTAAAGATTTTATGAACTGCAACCACAATCTAATAGTCTGCCTTGGGCAAAACTATTCACGATGTTATTGATAGAAGAAGGTTGTTTAACTAACAATGATGTGATATATTGGATAATGCATCTCTACCTGTACATTATAAAGATTATGAAAGTCAAATTGGTGATTTGTGATCTAATAGATGCATAATAACGTAAGCAGGGTGCATTGACAAGGTCACAGAATTCTATGGTGGCTTGCAATATGTTTGGGGTGGTATATTCTTTAGAATTGACCCACCTTTTCTAATTATCTCTTCTGCTTTTGTCTTCTCTCCTCGACTTCGTTCATTTGTGTTAGTGAAATATTGCGTGTGTGCTTTTCTCTCCTCTGCTTTCCTCCCCTCTTTTGTTTACATTTGAGATCCTCTACTACAAGAGTGCATGTGTTGTCATTTATCTACCTTGTATTCTAGTTCAGAGCAGTAAGTGTACTGTACTTTAGCATCTGCATGATCTCTGCACATTTTTGGGGGGAGGCACCGGCTTTTCTTAAAGCACTGAAGGAAGTTATTGTCCCCCATGCACTACGGTTCACTCACTATATTCTCCTTGGGGATCTGAATATACACCTAGACCAGTCAGATGCTGAGGACACTCGGGAATTTCTGGATTCACTGAACATCGCCTAGCTTACTCAATGGGTTAGCCTACCGACGCATCTTGGTGGTCATACTCTTGACCCCACTTGTTCTAATTTCCCCATCATTGTAGAAGATCCCCTTCTGGTGCCTTGGTCAGACCATTTATTGTCTTATTTTACCTGGGTGGCGGATGGCATTAATACACCGGACTGGTCAGGCCAAGGCCCTGCCTTCGCCAAAATGGACTCGCTAATTCTTAACCAGGCTCTGCTGATTCAAGGCCTGATCTTTCTACTGACCTAGAGGGGGTGCTTACTAGCTTTACCAGCTGGATCTCGCAAGCAATGGATCTTCTTTCTCTTATGACCCTCCATAAGCGGTCCAGGGACTCTCCTTCGAAACCCTGGTTCACGCCCGAACTCTAAGAATTAAAGCAGCAATGTAAGAAATTGGAGCGAGGTTGGCACAAGGAATTCTGCCCTCTGGCGAAGCTAACGCTTAGGAAACCCCAAGGAATCTATTATACCGCTATAGCCCATGCAAGAAGGCTTTACTACATGGCCCACATTGATCTAGCCAGGCATTACTCCAAGGAAATTTTTACCATTGTTCAGAGTTTTCTGGCCCCAAAAGCTGAATTGAATATGCTCCCTTCCTTGAATGCCTGGTGTGAAAAACTCTCAAGTTTTTTTATTGATAAAATGTGCGCTATACAGGCGTCGTTCGTTACTTGCAACAAGGCCACTGCTGTGCCCTTGCCTCTGGTGGCTCCGCCTGCTTCTTCTCCCTCTTTGGTTGCCTTTACACCCATCGATTTGCCTGACTCACTTAGCGTCCTCAAGGCCTTGAAATCAGGCTCTCTGTTTGATCCCTGTGCAACCGACTTCTGGCTTCAGAAGCAGAGACAGTTAATCTGGAAGTTAACAGACTCATTAATATGTTTCTCCAGGAGGCTTTTGTTCTGCCCGCGTGGAAACAGGCCAAGATTCTGCCACTTCTTAAAAAACTATCGCTAGATCCACTGAACCCAGTGAGCTATCATCCCATTTCCCTTTTGCCCAGTATGGCAAAAGACTGTGAAAAAGTTGTGAATAAACAGCTTACTGACTTTATTTAAAGCTCGGGGCTATTACCTGAGACCTGAACCCAATCTGGGTTCAGGGCCTAGTACAGTACTGAGTCAGCTCTAATGGAAATTTCAGAGGCCATTCAGGATTGCTTGGATGCAGGCAGACGGGCAGCTCTGATATTGCTGCTTGCCGGACTCGCTGATATAGGTATCTCAGGCACTGCCTGGGATTGGCTTAAATCATTTCTGGAGGGCCGGACGCAACAGGTATGGCTCCCCCATTTTCTTCCTCACTGCAGAAGGTATCTACGAGGATTCCAAAGGGATCCTCTCTGAGCCCCCTTCTTTTTAACTTCTATGTTACTCCCTTGGTTCAATTGGCGGAGGATCTGGGAGCAAAAATTATTGCATACGCCGATGATACCCAGCTTTCGTTTACTTGGTGAAAATCTGAGTGTTCCACTTCCTCTGCAAAAAATTGTTTGACAGCAGTTTTTCATTGGCTGGTCTCTGCTCAACTTAAATGCAATGAGGACAAATCTGAAATCCTCCTCTATGGAAGATTCCCCCCTCAGTTTAGAGAACTACTTTGGCTGGCCTCAACGGGGCAAACGGCCTAGAATCTGGGGAGCTGGTTTGATAAGAATCTCTCTTTCTCCAACCAGATCAAGAGGCTTGCTGGGAACTGTTTCGGGATACTCAAATCCCTTAGGAACGTTTTACCGCTTCTTCCTGGGGCTCCTAAAGAAATGGTCACCAAGCCCTAATTCTTTCATGTTTGGATTATGCCAATGCTTTATACATTGGCTTACCGGGCTACTTGCTTACCAAACTACAGGTAGGCCAGGCTTCTTATTAACATCCTCATCCGAAGCAGTGTAAGACAGCATCTGCGTAAACTTCACTGGTTGCCTGTGGCCAAACGAGCTAAGTTCAAAGCCTTGATCATGGCTCACCTTGCCCTGTATGCTTCTGGTCCAATCTAGGTGCGGAAACGTGTTATGTTCCACACCCCAACTAGACATCTGACTTTGCTTCTCAACTCCTAGCTGTGTTCCCTGCTTTCACCTGCAAAGTATGGGCCGCAGCTTCCTTGCCTTGAGGGCCAATCTGGCTTGGAATTCACATCATTTCACTCTCCTTAGCATTCAGGACCCGACTCTTTTAAAAAAATCTGAAAACATTCCTTTTCATTCAATCAGTTTCCCCTCACTCCTCAAGGTTCGCGCCAGGACACTCCTCGGAGTATCTGTGCACGCTACAAAACTCAAATAACATAACATAACATAACATATTTCTTTGAAAAGATTTCCTGCCTCCTATTTCCTGCTTGACTGCTACTTCTCTCTGCCACTACCAGTTCATCACTCTCCCATGCTTGTGAGGAACAGTCCAAGAACTTGTTTATTTTGGTGAATGCACTTAACTAATAGCATAACGTAAACACTCCTTTTCCTCAATTTCACACTCATCCCATAGGCATTGGAAGTAGGAGAATGGGGGTTGCTGAAGCACTATTAAAATAACCCTGCTGGAGTTCAGAAGTGAATGAGCAATAAACATGCCTGTAAATGTTGTCTTTATCATGTCACATTTGCTGTGCATTCAAGTAAAAAGGTGAAATGTCAGGCTATGTCTTCAAAGGAGGTTGGAGTTTATTTTCTTTCTCTGACTGCAAAGTGAGAGGACTTATATGGCATTCTTACTGAGTACTGGGGGTAATTATAATGTATTATTTCAGAATACATTATAATTAGGTAATCACAAATGAAGCACATTTTCTTGTAATTCTGAAGTGTGGTGATGCAGACTTCTATACATTATCATTCGTGTGCTGTATAGTTTCATCAGTAAAACTGTATGTCCGTTCAAATGCTATAGTAATTTCAATTGAAATATGTAGCCTTTAATGGCTACTGCACCATGCATACTCCACTGTACCCTACTACACTCTACTCTACTCTAAGACACTCCACTCTGTGACACTCTCCTCCAATCTATGACACTCTATCCACTCCACTCTACGCCATGCCACTCTAGCACAATCTAGGCCACTCCAAACTACGACACTCTACTCCAATCTACACCACTTTGTTCTATGCCATTCCTCTTTATGACACTCCATGCTACTCTAATCTATGTAAGTTATGGCACTCCAATACATGACACTTCACTCCACTCTATGCATCTTCACTCTAAGCCACTGTACACCACTCCACCCTAATCCACTCTATGACACTCCATTCTACAACCCTCCACTCTACACCACTCTATGTCACTCCACATACACTACTCCACTCTACTCCACTGCACCCTATGACACTCTACTCCTCTCTATGCCACTCCACATTACTCTACTCCACTGTACACCACTCCACTTTAAGCCACTCCAGGACACTCCACTCTACAACACAGTACTCCATTCTACGCCATTTACCTGTACGACACTCCACACCACTCTAGTCTACTTTGCGTCGCTCCACTCTATGACGCTCTACTCCTCTCTATGCCACTCCACAGAACTCTACTCCACTGTACAACACTCCACTTTAAGCCACTCCAGGACACTCCACTCTACTACACCCTATCCACTCTATGCCATTCTACTGTATGATGATCCACACCACTTTTCTCCACTCTACGTTGCCCCACTCTATGGCACTCTATTCCACTCCACTCTATGCCACTCTACACCTCTCCACTCTACACACTTCATTCTACTCCACTCCATCTATGACACTCCACTCTATGACACTCCACTCCACACCACTCCACTTCACTCTACGACACTCTACTCCACTGCACTCTGTGATATATTATGCCATCTACGCCACTCCCCTTTTCTGAACTTCACTCTACTCCACTGTATGACACTCCACTCTATGCCAGTCCACTCTATGACACCCTATTTCATTTTAGACTGCAACACTCTATGCCAATCCACTCTGCAACACGTTACTTCATGCCACTTAACTCTTCTCTGCATTACTCTACTCTACAATGCTGTACACCACTCTACACTACTCCACTCTATGACACTCTACTTCACTCTATGCCACTCTATTCCACCTAATGCCACTCTTCTTCACTCTATGACACTCTACACCACTCTATTCCTCTCTATTCCACTCCATTCTACTCCACTCCAGTCTACGCCACTCCTATCTATGATGCTCCACTATACAACACTCCACTCCACTCTTTGCCACTGCACGCTACTCCACTCTACGATGCTTTACTCCACTCTCTGACACTCCACTCTACTCCACTCTACACAGCTCCACTCCATGACAACCTACTTCACTCTATGCCACTCCACTCCACAACACATTACTCCACGCCACTCCACTCTATGACACTCTACTCCACCCTACACCACTGCACTCTAGGATTGCTCTACACCACTGAACTCCATTCCACTCTACACCACTCTACTCTACTTTACACTTCTCCACTCTATGCCACTTCACACCACTCCCCTCTATGACACTCCACTCTGTGACATTCGACTTTGCACCACTCTATGCCACTCTATTCTACTCCACTCTGTGACACTTCACTTTACAACACCAAACTGCACTTAACACTACTCCACTCTAGACTACTCCATGCAACTTTACTCCACTCTAGAAGACTCCACTTTATGACACTCCACTCTATGCCTTTCCACTCTATATGCCACTCCACTCTACAATTTCCCCTTTACGACACTCCACTCTATGACACTTCACTCAACACTCAGCCATGGCCGCTGCAGGTAAGAGCGTTGGGGTGGTGGGGCCGTTTGGGGGGGATTTCGAAAGACGACCACGAAGGAAAATGAATTATTTATTTAATTTTCCCTCGTGGTCATCTCTTGAAATCCCCCCCCCCCCCCCCCCAGGCCCCACCGCTCTTACCTGCAGTGGCCACAGCAGTTTACACTTTTCCAATCTAGGCGACTTCATGCCTCTTTACTCCATTCTATGCCACTACACTTTCCGTGGCTCCAATAATTGACACTCTACTCCACTCCACTACACTCAACGACATTCTAATCCACTCTGACACTCTATGCCACTCCACTCTATGGCGCTCCAATCTATGCCACTCCAGTCTACAACAGTCCACCCTACTCCATTCTACTCCACTCTACGCCATTCCACTCTGTGACACACCACTCTATGACACTCCACTCTACGATGCTGTACTTCACTCTATGCTACTCCATGCCTCTTTTCTTCACTCTACATCACTCTACTCCACTCCTTGCTACTCTACTTTACAACACACTACTAGACTCCTCTCTGCAACCCTCCATTCTACTCCATTATATGACACTCTTCTCCACTCTATGACAATCCACTCTGCACCACTCCAAACTACTCCATTCTACTCCACTCTACTCTTCTCTACTCTATGCCACTCCACTCTATGGCATTCCACTCTACGACAATCTACTGCACTCAATGCCACTCTACTTTGCAAAGCGGTACAAAAGGGGTGGTGATGGACGGAGCATCTGAACCAATCATACACTCACACCCAGTCAACAGATCTGAGTTTAATCCATCACTGTTCTTTAGCCCACTCTGCCACCCCAGTTCAGACATGGCCATATGCAAATCAGTCTGACCCTGTGCCTCATGGGAACAGTCCAGCCCGAACTGCCAAGGCATGCCTTCCCTGGACCGGAAACAAGCTACCGAGGACCGGTTTCTGACATTACAGCCGTCTTCAGCCCGGCTTGCCAGTGGCAAAGTGAGCAAGGGACTCACGTCTGAGCATGCCCTGCCAACTTATGGCGAACAAAGCGGTACAAAAGGGGTGGTGATGGACGGAGCATCTGAACCAATCAAACACTCACACCCAGTCAACAGATCTGGGTTTAATCCATCACCGTTCTTTAGTCCACTCTGCCACCCCAGTTCAGACATGGCCATATGCAAATCAGTCTGACCCTGTGCCTCATGGGAACAGTCCAGCCCGAACTGCCAAGCCATGCCTTCCCTGGACCGGAAACAAGCTACCGAGGACCGGTTTCTGGCATTACAGCCGTCTTCAGCCCGGCTTGCTTGAATCCAGTGGCAAAGTGAGCAAGGGACTCACGTCTGAGCATACCATGCCAACTTATGGTGAACAAAGCGGTACAAAAGGGGTGGTGATGGACGGAGCATTTGAACCAATCAAACACTCACACCCAGTCAACAGATCTGGGTTTAATCCATCACCGTTCTTTAGCCCACTCTGCCACCCCAGTTCAGACATGGCCATATGCAAATCAGTCTGACACTGTGCCTTATGGGAACAGTCCAGCCCGAACTGCCAAGCCATGCCTTCCCTGGACCGGAAACAAGCTACCGAGGACCGGTTTCTGGCATTACAGCCGTCTTCAGCCCGGCTTGCTTGATTCCAGTGGCAAAGTGAGCAAGGGACTCACGTCTGAGCATACCCTGCCAACTTATGGCGAACAAAGCGGTACAAAAGGGGTGGTGATGGACGGAGCATCTGAACCAATCAAACACTCACACCCAGTCAACAGATCTGGGTTTAATCCATCACCGTTCTTTAGCCCACTCTGCCACCCCAGTTCAGACATGGCCATATGCAAATCAGTCTGACCCTGTGCCTCATGGGAACAGTCCTGCCCGAACTGCCAAGCCATACCTTACCTGGACCGGAAGCAACAGGATCTCCTCAAAACGCTGGCACTTCACCACCTCATCACTGCTCCAGTGACCTCACACACCGGAACACACGGTGGCGAAAACACACGCGACTTCACCGGCTGCCTCAGTACTGCTCCGCTTCAGGTAAGTACAAGACGCGTTGCCTCACCAAACTTCTCTGCTCCTTGTTTGTGGGTTCATCGTGGGACTTATTACCTCATCGCCATATTTGAGTGTAGTAACTCGAATACAACGTTATTGATTTAAGATAATATTTATTTGAGTCCCACAGGAGCAACCGGAGAGTGCGGCTGCACAGTTCACAGGGAAAGAATCATAACTGTCATACATAAATGTCACAGGACGCCTAACGCACGCCAAAGGCATCGCGAGGCTGACGCTATTCAGGCATTGCGCGCAGGGCACGCGATGGGCAAGATCATTACATACACCTTTTAATCCCATTCCCATGAGACCTACGCGAGAATTGACTATTTTTTGGGCACTCAGAGCATTATATCCCACACCCAGCAAGTAGACATACTGACCCACACACTGTGAGACCAATCAGGGGTGACATTGGCCCTCTCCCTCCTGTTCACTCGCCCTCCACTAGAAACCTGGCATCTCAGAGACATGTTACTGCATCGCCCTGAGGTTATCCAGGTGATTTTAAAGACACTAGAAGACTACTTGGCGACAAAGGACACTCCAGAATCCCCCATAGCTATACCCTGAAGGCAGTTGTTAAAGGGGAATTTATTGTGATTGCCTCTTCGTACAATAAGATCTGTAAAGACAAGAGGGACCTCCTGATAAAACAGGTACAGGAGTTAGAGCATATACACCAACGGACTGGTGCCCCCGAATCTGGCGACAGCTGGAGGCAGCATAAGCCCAACTGACTGGCTTAGATCTAGACAGTGTAGAGTACGCAGTGCTTAGACTTCGCCACAAGTTCTACACCGGGGGGACATGGAGATTGCTGTCCAATAGACTGATGCAAAAACCACAGTTGATGGACAGAATGCAGAACAATGTCATACATTCACCCCAGTACAGAGATCTGGGCCCAAATCCACAGTTTTTTGCACTCCACACCACCCCAGTTCAGACATGACATTGTTCTGCATTCTGTCCATCAACTGTGGTTTTTGCATTTGTCACCCCAAGTGGGATGGGTATGCTCAAACGTGAGTCCCATGCTCTCCACACCACTGGATTCAAGCAAGCCGGCCTGAAGACGGCTGGAATGCCAGAAACCGGTCCTCGGAAGCTTGTTTCCGGTCCAGGGAAGGCATGGCTTGGCAGTTCCGGCTGGACTGTTCCCATGAGGCACAGGGTCAGACTGATTTGCATATGGCCATGTCTGAACTGGGGTGGTGTGGAGTGCAAAAAAACGATGGATTTAGGCCCAGATCTCTGTACTGGGGTGGATGTATGACATTGTTCTGCATTCTGTCCATCAACTGTGGTTTTTGCATTTGTCACCCCGAGTGGGATGGGTATGCTCAGACGTGAGTCCCATGCTCTCCACACCACTGGATTCAAGCAAGCTGGGCTGAAGACGGCTGGAATGCCAGAAACCGGTCCTCGGAAGCTTGTTTCCGGTCCAGGGAAGGCATGTTTTGGCAGTTCGGGCTGGACTGTTCCCAAGAGGCACAGGGTCAGACTGATTTGCCTATGGCCATGTCTGAACTGGGGTGGTGTGGAGTGCAAAGAAACGATGGATTTAGGCCCAGATCTCTGTATTGGGGTGAATGTATGACATTGTTCTGCATTCTGTCCATCAACTGTGGTTTTTGCACTGTACTTTGCAACACTTTACTCTTCTTTATGGCACCCCACTCTATGACATTCTATTTTACTCCACTCTATGGCAATCTAATCTATTCTATGCCAGTACACTCTATGCAGCACCATTCTACTTGACTCCGGAGCACTCTATGCTACTCCACTCTGCGACACTCCACTCTATGCTGTTCCATTCTACAAAATGTAACTCTACGCTACTCCACTATTGGCGACTGCATGCCACTTTACTCCACTGTATGCCATTCTAATCCACTTCACTCTATGACACTCTATTCCACTCTACAAGAGTCTGCAACACTCTACTCTGACAATCTACTGCACTCCACTCTATGCCACTCTACTTCATTCAATGACATTCTACTCCACACTATACCACTGTACTCTATGACACTATGCCACTCCACCCAGCAACACTCTACGCCACTCCACTCTGCCATACTCAACTTTACGACACTCCACTCTATGACACTCTATACTACTCCATGCTGTGACACTTCACTTTACAACACTCTACTGCACTATGCTCTACTCCACTCTAGACTACTCAATGTCACTTTACTCCACTCTACAAGACTTCACTCTATGACACTCCACTCTATGCCTTTCCACTCTAAATGCCACTACAGTCTACAACACTCCTCTTTACGACACTCCACTTTACGACACTCCACTCTATGACACTTCACTCTATGCTATGCCATTCTAGGCCACTCCATGACTCTTTACTCCATTCTATGCCACTACACTTTATGCCTTATCTATAACACTACTCCACTCAATAAGACTCTACAACACTCTGCTCCACTGTGACACTCTACGCCACTACACTCTATGCCACTCCACTCCATGCCACTCCACTCTACAACACTCCACTATGATACTCTACTCTATGCCTCTTTACTCCACTCTACGTCACTCTACTCCACACCACTGCAGTCTACAACACTCTACTAGACTCCAATCTACAACACTGCACTCTATGACACTCCACTCTGCACTACTCCACTATTGGTCACTCCATGCCTCTTTGCTCCACTCTACGACACTCTACTCCACTCCACAAGACTCTACGATACTCTACTCCACTCTGACAATCTACTGCACTCCACTCTAGTCTATGACATCCTACTCCACTCTACACCACTGCACTCCACAACACTATGCTACTTCACTCAGAAACACTCTCCACCTCTCCACTCTGCGATACTCCACTTTACGCCACGCCACTATATGACACTCTATCCCACTTTATGCCACTCCACTCTACAATACTCTGTGGCACTCCACTCTCGGCCATTTCATGACACTCTACTCTATTCCAGCCTACTCCAGTCTACTCCACTCAACTCTACAACACCCTACTGCATGACACTCCACTCTATGACATTCTACTCTATTCTGCACCACCGCACTCTACGACACTATGCCACTTCACTCAGCAACACTCTACACCACTCCACTCTGTGATACTCTACTCTACTCACCGCCACTCCATGACACACTACTTCATTCCAGTCTACTCCACTCTACTCCGCTCTACTCTATTCCACTCCACTCCACCATAGACAGTCTACTCTACTATGACAATCTATATCACTCCACTCTCTGTCACTCTACTCTACAAAACTCCACTCTATGACATTCTGTTCCACTCTACACCACTCTATGCCACTCCAGTCTGCACCACTCCACTCTATGACACTCCACTCTACGATACTATACCCCACTTTATGCCACTCTACTCTGACACTCTATGACACTCCACTCTCCGCCACTCCATAACACACTACTTCATTCCAATCTATGACTCTACTCCACTCTTTGCCTCTCCACTCTATGCCACTTGACTCAACTGTGCAACACTCTGCTCCACTCTATGGTACTCTACATCGCTCTACACCACTCCACTCCAAAACACTCTAGTCTACTCTACGCTACTCCACTCTACATCCCTTCACTCGACTCTATGAAACTCTACTCCAATCTACGCCACTCTATTCTATGCCACTCCACTCTACAACACACCACTCCATTCCACACCACTCCACTGCACCCCACACCACTCTCCTCTAGTCTAACCCACTAACTTTTAACCATGCTAAAGAGCAGACATGCTAGTGTAGAACATGGCTAAAACACATTGGAAAAGCCAATAGCTGTTACATAGCTGAGACCTATTTACTTTGTCAATGCTTTTTGTGGTTCCTGGCCTGAGTCACTGAGATCAGCACAGCTCTTATGTGAGGCCTAATCCCTTAATTTATAAAAAAAAAAAAACACAGAAGTGCCCAAAGCATCATGTGCTTGTCACCCTTCACAAAATCATCACAGGAAAAGGATCTTTGACTCTGATCACATTAGTTTCAGTTTGGTCATGTGTCATTTGCAAATGATAACATCAATTAAGAATATAAACTACTATAAGTGCAAGATAAAGATGACCTCAAAGACTACTATAGCAAATAGGTATTAAGTTAAAGTGCCACCTAGGTATAATTTATGGTACCGTCTTGGTATGCCAGGGGTGCAGGCTATTATCTGTGAAATAAACACACTTAATATGGCCTAAGACGCACATTTGAAGCCATTGTTTCTAAGACACAGCCTTACATACCTACATGCATGCACAAATTCTCAGTTACAGACATACATGCTATCCATCATCTTCACAAGATATCCAGCACTTTCATGGGTATGGTCACAAATGCTCAAGTGTAGGTAGATGTGCCACAATGACGCCCATTTAAGAAACATCTTACACTCAAAATAACTCATACTGATAATGTTTTAATTCTGAAGTAGGAGGTGTTCTAGATAGGATGAAGAAATATTTTCCATTGTAGTCCTCCCTCTCAATTGCCCTATTAGAAAGAACTGATCTGACAAAAATGGCCTATCAGGTCCATTGAATATATTTATTTTATCACTGCTTTTTTTCAAGTGTTGACGCAGATTTTCAACAAAGTGCACCAGATATTCAGTTCCTTGGTATGGGTGTGTAAAAGGCCTAGAGTACACCATGAGGCCTTGAGACCTTGAAGTTATTGTTTGAAAGCCACCAACTGGCAACTCAAATTCAACATTTGGTGGACTGGCAAGATAAGACCCTACTGCCAAGAAATAAATGATTACAGGTTCTCTTGGGGAAGCTTATCTGAAACATCTGATCATCTTAAATCAGGTGATGGGTTCAAAGATCTCCTACTTGGTTGTACAAGCCAGAAACTGGAAACTGGGTTAAAATTAAAAATGTTGAAAAACATCTTATCATATCAGTTTAATGATATATGGAACTTCATGAGGAAGAAAATCTGGAAAGGGAATCAGAGGGGGTAAGGTTACTTACTATAAGGATATATACAAAGGGAATGTCTACTCGGGTTTGTGGAACTGAGAGAAAAAGTTAAAATACCTGCTGGTCAATTCTTTTCTTATTCATGGTTATCGCAAGTGGTTTCCTGGGCAGACCGAAGATGCCGCAACACTGTCAGAATTCGCCACATTGTCAGATACAGGACAAATGATATTGTTGCTGTTTAAAGCACAAGGGGTAGGCCAACAATGATAAATGGAACTGGTATCTACTAAACCCACTGACTTATTCAGAGTGGAGTTTAGTATTTCAATATGCCATTGAAACCACTAGCAACACCTAATTTAAACTTGCACAATGGAAATGTATACATAGGGATTGCTCCTCTCTGACAGTTATCCTATAAATGCAACCACACAGCTCAAATGTTTTCCCTAGATGTGAAAGAGTGAGAGTAAATCTGATATATGAATGGCAAATATTTGATAGTCTCTAAATTATGGAATGCTTATGCGAATAAAGTAAGAATTGTTGTGGGATCTTGATATTGTATGATAAAGCACTATATTGTCAGACTGCACTCCAACTAAGGCAGATTGCACTCTAAGTTTGTAACAGTGTATCTGATGCTACTTAAAAGATATCCTATGATATGAAGGGTGCAACATAAAGGGTTTGAGACTGAGAGAAGGAATAAGGATGCATGTGAATTGGGGATTCAATAGGTAAAAAGAATGCCCATGGTTCATAAAGATGAAAAACATGAAGATGAGAAAGCTCTAGGTCATTTCTTTTAATTCAACTCCAATCACTAGACCTTTGTAGAAGCCTGAGAGGAAGAGAAGTTAAATATTTAAATCCCAAAGTACTGTCTGACCATTAGGATCACACAATAAAGGTTTGAGTCAGTAACTTGAAATTAAAAGGTATTTTATAAACTCAAAGACAGACTAATATAAATCAATCTGAAGAGCATAATATAAAAGCACAAAATAACCAAAGGGAGACCAAAGCATCTGAAAATATTGGTCCTCAACAGCAAAGAGCATATAAGGATCTCAGTAGCGGTGATACAAAAAATAAGTGAAAGGATTTGATGACTCGACAAATGGTTTCGATCCTTCTCGTCATACATGGAAAAGATTTGCAGCATCTACTAAATCCTACACTTACCTATCGATAGGGGAAAACCCTAATGAAGCAAGATAGGAGTCAGCATCAGAACCTCAGTACAAGTTCTAAAGTAAAGAGTTGCCTATAGCACAAAGCCACACAATCAGAGATGTCAAGAGAGGTCTGCACCTCTCCAAGTCTAAAGGGAATCTGACTAAACCCAAGATGGGTTCACTAATTAAAACCCACAAAGAACATTCGAGAAAACATGACCTCATGCACATCATGATATGTTTTCCAGTTCCCAAAAAAGGTGCCTTGAACACTACTCCCCTATTTCAGTCTTTGCTTTCAAAGCGCCATTGGTTCCTCCCTTCATCTTTTAGTACCAACTGGTAACACTAACTTTGTTCTTCATTAAAATCATTTAACCTTGTCTGCTCTTCCTCACCTCTCTATCTCTGAAATGCAATGTACTTTTAGCTAACTAATGAATGCCTTTGATTGCACCTGCAGAGGAGAAGAATTTCCAGTAAAACAACTTTCATGTTAAAGTTAAATGTCTCGACTGCAAGCTTAAGGCCCAAAATCACGCTAATTTAACATTTCTCTTTAAAACATTTTAGTTCTACAACCTACATATAATCCAATAAATAAATTCTTTACAATGAATCTAGCTAAATCGTGTAGTACGCTTATATGTGGCAAAAAAAAATAACACATGCATTTATGCAATTTTAAGTAAAAACAACAACTGCTCACAATTTGTAAAAAAAACATTGCTGGCGAATGCACTGCAATAAAAATCATTTTAGCTCACCACCTTACAATCTAAGCATGTGGAAGATTTAATATCAGCAATCCAGATTTTTCTGAAAAGGAAAATTTTTAATATACAGACACATATATGTCAGAACACACAATAGATGCACTTCAATACATTCAGTGCATTATATTGATTTAGCATTAATGTGTCACACTACATAAGTTTGAATGTATATATATATATATATATTTACCCCATATATATATTTATCCCATGATGCACCAAGGGATAGCGTAAAAACAGGCTGCATCTTCAGGCCGGATGGTCGAACATCGTCGAGTGCGCCTCTAATGCTTCAGGGCGATTTGTGGAATAATACTAACACGGCTGCCCCAGCCGTGGGAGGTAGCAACATCGTCAGTTTGGACTCACCAATGGTACCAGCTGATTGAGTCCGGTATTCTGAACTTGTCAGGATTGAAATCGGCACGATGTTCCATATGCTAATTGAGCAAGCTTTGAAATGTGTCACTCACTTAGAGTTTTAATGGACAATTATTGTTGTGAACAAACGCACGAACTTACTAAAAGATGATTTCTTACCTGCAGGAAGAACACCATGTCCCATGATGCACCAAGGGATAGCGTAAAACCCACACGCCCATGGTGGGCGGATATGGTTAAATAAAACTGGAAAAAGAACCTGCAGGGCTCGTGTGTGCTGTTCAATATGCCCAGGAAGAAGGGGCTTGGTGCCCTGAAACGCATCGGCAAATGAAAAACAAACGCGCATTTAAAAGCAGGCTGCATCTTCAGGCCGGATGGTCGAACATCGTCGAGTGTGCCTCTAATGCTTCAGGGCGATTTGTGGAATAATACTAACGCGGCTGCCCCGGCCGTGGGAGGTAGCAACATCGTCAGTTTGGACTCACCAATGGTACCAGCGGATTGAGGCCAGTAATCTAAACTTGTCAGGATTGAAATCGGCACGATGTTCCATATGCTAATTGAGCAAGCTTTGAAATGTGTGACTCACTTAGAGTTTTAATGGACAATTAATGTTGCGAACAAACGCACAAACTTTGACTATATTTGACTATAGCACTGCGTGTCTTAATGCCTCAGTCATTCTACAAGTGCATGGATAGCGACTGGATTGTTAGAGTGCTGGTAGTTGACAGCAGGGTGAGTTTATAAGTGCTTGTGTTTTGGCACAGTGATTAGATAAGGACATGGTTCTGTCAGGATGATTGCAGGAATGGACAGAGAGTGACAGTGTGATTGATGCACTGCATGGCTACTACCTTGGTTTTTACAGGAGTGAACCAGTAGTGTGGAGGTGGTTAGGGGAGTGCATAGATGGTGCACATTTGATTGTAGCACTGCATGTCTTAATGCATGAGTGATAGTACAAATACATAGATAGTGACTGGATACTTGCAGTGCTGCAGGTTGAGAGCAAGGTGAGTTTGTAAGTGCTTGTGTTTTAGCACAGTGATTAGAAAAGGACATGGTTCTGTCAGGATGATTGGAGGAATGGACAAAAAGTGAGAGTGTGATTGCTGGACTGCATGGCTACTACTTGGGTAAATGCAGAAGTGAATAAGTAGTGTGTAGGGGGTTAGGGGACTGCATAGATTGTGTACCTTTGAATGTAGCACTGCATGTGTTAATGCTTGAGTCACTGTACAAATACATGGATAGTGACTGGATACTTACAGTGCTGCAAGTTGAGAGTACGGTGAGTTTATAAGTGCTTAGGTATTGGTGGACTGATAGGATAAGTAGATAGTGCTGGATGGGTGATTTGAGAAGTGCTTGGGACACACAGGAGGATTCCTAGACTGCTTAGCTACTAACTGGGTATTTAAAAGAGTGTATCACTAGTATGTAGCTGGTTAAAAGTGTGCATGCATAGTGCACAGAATATCGTAGCTGTACTAGTGTTACTGGCTAGGCCATTCCATAAGTGCATGACTAGTAACTGGAATAATGACAGTGCTGCAAACGGACTGCATGGAATTTAGATGTGCTTAGGTATTGGCGCAGTGATAGTATAAGTAGATAGTGCTGGATGGGTGATTGGAGACGTGCTTGGGACAGACAGGAGGATTCCTAGACTGCATATGTACTAACTGGGTATTTAAAAGAGTGTATCAATAGTATGTAGCTAGTTAGAGGTCTGCATGCATAGTGCACAGAATATCATAGCTGTACTGGTGTTACTGTCTAGGCCATTCCATAAGTACATGACTAGTAACTGGAATAATTACAGCGCTGCAAACAGAGTGCATGTTGAATTTATAACTGCTTAGGTATTGGCGGAGTGATAGGATAGGTAGATAGTGCTGGATGGGTGATTTGACAAGTGCATGGGACACAAAGGAGGATTCCAAGACTGCACGGGTACTAACGGAGTATTTACAAGAGTGTATCAATAGTATGTACCTGCTTAGAGGTCTGCATGCATAGTGCACAGAATATTGTAGCTGTACTAGTGTTACTGGCTAGGGCATTGCATAAGTACATGACTATCAACTGGAATAATTACAGTGCTGCAAACAGAATGCATGCGGAATTTATAAGTGCTTAAGTATTGGGGGAGTGATAGGATGAGTAGATAGTGCTGGATGGGCGATTGGAGAAGTGCTTGGGACAGACAGGAGGATTCCTAGACTGCATAGCTACTAACTGGGTATTTAAAAGAGTGTTTTAATAGTATGTAGCTGGTTAGAGGTACGCATGCATAGTGCACAGAATATCATAGCTGTACTAGTGTTACTGTCTAGGCCATTCCATAACTACATGACTAGTAACTTTGAATAATTACAGTGCTGCAAACAGAGTGCATGGTGAATTTATAAGTGCTTAGGTATTGGCGGAGTGATAGGATAAGTAGATAGTGCTGGATGGGTGATTGGAGAAGTGGATGGGACTTACAACAGGATTCCTGCATTGCATAGGTACTAACTGGGTATTTAGAACAGTGTATCAATAGTATATAGCTGATTAGAGGTGTGCATGCATGGTGCACAGAATATTGTATCTATACTAGTGTTAGTGGCTAGGCCATTTCATTAGTACATGACTACTAACTAGAATGATTACAGTGCTGCAAACAGAGTGCATGCTGAACTGTATGGGTACTACCTGAGTAATGGAAGGTATAAATAAGAATTGTTTACGTGGTTAGAGGATTGTATACATAGTGCACAGGTGATTGTAATGCATTGCATAGTGCTTGGGTGACATACTCTTATTTGTTTTGAAGTAGATATGACATTTTTTGAAATATTTTTTCCCTTTTTTCTAATGTAAATTTATAATATTTTAAACTATAGTAGTAGCGTCTGTAAAAGAGAAGAAAAAATACTGTTATTACTTAATAATTCTAAAGTTTTAAGAATACAACATAATTTTATAATTACATAACGTATTTATATTGCCTTTTTTGCTGTCTTCAAAATCTATTTAATTTCACCATACACAGTGATTTTAATTTGACTCATCAGGTGGAAGCGGGCAAAAAAATACAATCAGTAAGATTGTTAAAAAACCCACATGTATGTTGAAAATATCTACAACAAAGTCAATTCTCTATTTATATTTTCACAAATGAACATCCTTATTAACACTGTATATAATACAAAGATTAAATAGATAAGCACCTTTTTTGAACACATTTTTCAAAATGTAATATGAAAAAACAGAATCAATTATTTAAACCGTAATTCTGAACATCTTTCCGATAGGCCAAATGATGTTTCTGAAAACATTTACATTCAGGATATCCCCAAAAAATCTTCTGAATTCATATTAACACCTTCCCAATAGGTTGAATGATGTGTGTGAAAATATTTGATGTGAATATGTCCAAAATATACTGATTAATTCATGTTGACATCTTCTCAGAATTTTGGCATCAGAAACATAAGATATGAATTTGGTAATTCATAAGGTAACCAACATTTGAACCGTAAATGTGCATCATTGCACAGTGTCCATCCTTTATTGCATTTTAAATACACGGTATAGTGTCCAGATGTTGAAGTAGGTCCATCGTGGAAAACAATAGCTACTGTTTTAAAAGTTCTTCCTGAAATTGACACTTGACCTGCCACCAAATTTTTATTTTGGTTTCCAATTTTATCCCATCTCCTCTACAATGTTGCAGCATTAAAATGATATATTGTCCACACCTTTCTATAAATAATGTTGATAACATTTCCGATTTGCAGTTAGTACATTCCATATTTTGATTAGCTGATTTCACTAATTCATTGAAAGACACTGTTTTCAAATCTGGTATTGTCAAATATATGAACCGTTCAGTGTCTATTTTAGTGGTAGGTGAAAATGAACAGCTGTCACATGTATGATCCCATCTGTAACGTAGTCCAAACAGATTTTCAATTTGTATTCCTTCATCTTCCAATGCTGCAAGCATAAACATAAGATCCACAACACATATCCAGAAGATTCCGCACATCAGAAGCAGTATGGATTTTTGTTGTATGAGTTTTCAACTTTTCAAAAATATAATGTTCGTTTCATTTCAAAATGCTTTATTCGGTTTGTACAGGTACAACCATATAGCAACATTCATAAATGCAGTTGAAGACACATTTGTAAAAGATTAAAGAATAATGAAACTTTTCTAAAAACAATTACATTGATTCAAGCCAATCAAGTTAAAACCTGCAATATATCACATTTATGTACAGTAGAAAATAATCACTATATGTAGAAACAATTTAAACGTTTGGTGCAAGGCATGCCAAGTGGGATGGTACTAAACAAGAGGCCTATGCTGGGCGTAAAGTGCAAAGTGCAATAGTATGTGCAAAATATGCAAAAATTGAACATTGTATTTAGCAGCAATTTAAAAATTTAGTGCAAAACATGCCAAGTGAGGTAGTACAAGTCGGAGAGAGGCCTGCGCTGGGCATAAAGTGCAGTAGTATGTGCAAAATATGCAAGGATGACTAAAGTGCAATGTCTATAAAATCTCTTACGTATTTTAGCAGCAATTTATATACAAGAAATTTAAAAAGCATTAGTCCAGAGAGGTACAGAACCGGGGGAACAATCGATACCCGGATCTAAAAACATAATAATAACCAAAGTTCATGTATAAGAGAAATGCATAAGGTTTGACAGTAGCTCACAGTTGATCAATAGGTGTCTTTTCCAACGGAGATCATATAATGATTGATTTCCTGTGCCCGATGCATTTAAGAACATAGGTGGCTACACGGTAACACACATTAGGGGACGACAGGTCAAACAACAGTTGCATTGCAGCTCTTATATCACACGTACTATATTCTAAAAATAATTGCTTTAGGTAAAACTTTCTAAAACCAGTATAAAAATTACAAAGTAGTAAAAAGTGGCAGATACTCTGTTTAGATTTCCCATCGCATGGGCACGGGCAAGACCTGGGCTTCTTTACAGTAGGGAAAGCCACCAAATGGTGGACTATACCCAGCCTCAGGCGTGCCAGAACGAAGCGATGGGAGTTAATACTGACAAATGTAAGGTAAGATGGGAATCCTGTGCTTAGATTATATTCCAGGTACAATTTAAATGTACTTTGTGTAGCATACCCCTTCATTCTAATCCCCTTTGCATGATCCATATAGGTGGATTTAAGGTCACGCTTCGTTAGAACTAATTCTGTTGGGGTATCTTTGAAAATATCCTGACCAAAAAGGGAATGATACCAATGGAAAATATGTTTTAGCCAAGGGATTTTTGAGTGCTGATCCAATTTAATGCAGTCTAAAATTACTTCCTGAGTAAACTTGGTTTCGTCTTTAGCCCAAATGGATCGCCAGAGGGAGAGGGGGCGTAGTGCAATCAAATCTGTGGCATGGTGTATTCCCAGCTCCCTGTGAGTGATTTCGTTGGATGCTGAAGCAGGAAGACATAATAAGCGTTTAAGGTACTTGTTTTCTTCCTGCTGAATGGAGAGGGCAATCTGCGAGTTATATCCCCATATCCCTGCTCCATATAGAGCAGAGGACATGCACCTGGAATTATAAATAGAGATCATCTCCCTTATTCTGCGCCCCCCTAGTTTGGAAGCGAATCTGAAGATACAGTTTGTATTTCTAATCATCTTCATGCCTATACAGGATTGCTCGTTTACCCATCTCCCATCCCCTGAGAAAGTAATGCCTAAATAACAGAAATGTTGCACAGGCTCAAGTTTATCCCCATCAAGGAAGAATGACTTACTTTTCTTTAGTTTCTTTCCACAGGTCATGGTCATAGTCTTACCCTTGTTAATTTTAAGCTTTCTGCCCTTGATAAAAATATTAAATTTGTCAATTAGCTTTTGGAGCCCGTTCGCGGTCCTGGAAATCAGGACCGCGTCGTCCGCATATAAGAGGACGGGTATTTGTTTACCATTTATCATAGGGGCGTCAGCAAAAGACTCTTGTAGGGATTGGTCGACCTGGTTTATAAAAAGGGAGAACAGCAAGGGGGCGAGAACACACCCTTGCCTAATCCCTCTGCCTATTTTAAAAAAGGGGGTGCATTCTCCATTTGGTCCGAATCTAACTTTACTTGATAAGCTGCTGTACATTCTGGCCAGCAAATGAATAATTTCGGGGGGTGCGCCCATAGCAAGTAATGTTGGCCAGAGCAGTGTGTGTTCCACAAGATCGAACGCTGAGCATAGATCGGCAAAGCACATGAACAAATTCCCTTCCTTGGCTTTTGTGTACTTGCCGATGATAAGCTCAAGGTTCACACACTGCTCCATGGTTCCTATGCCCCTACGGAACCCGTACTGAATTGGTGACAGGACATTTTTGTCCGCGACCCAGGACTCTAATCTTCCCAGAAGCACGCGACTCAGTATTTTTAGTGACGAGACCAAAAGGGAAATTGGGCGATAATTTCGTGCTTCAGCCCTTGAACCTTTTTTGAAAAGTGGCCCCAAAATAGATTGACCCCATGAGGTAGGTAGCTCGTCCTCAATAGCAGCATTGAAATAGCGTGTTAAAATAGGGGCCCATAAATCAATCTTGGATTTAAAGAAGTCCACAGGGACCCCATCTGGGCCCGGGGCTTTCCCCCCCTTGCTTTTCTCAATAGCATCCCGCACCTCATTTAAAGATACTGAAAACAATAATTTCTCCCATTTAAAACTGATTGGCATTACAGTTAAAACATTAAGATCTGGAGCCAAAGTAGAATCAAAGATACAATCAGAGTTAAAAATCCCAGTGAAGTGTACAATCCAGACTTGACAACTGACATGCGAGGTAAGTTCGGGAATGTTGTCGTTCTTTAAGAACGGGCTGTTTACAGTGTCCCAGAAAAGTTTATGATCTTTTGTTTCCGCAGCCTGATCTAGTTTAGCCCATGCCTCGTCCTGTAGTTCTCTCTTCCGAGTGGCTAGTGCGATTTTGTAGTTATAACGCTCTTCCCTTATCTTACAGGGGTCTCTTGGTTTGGCATCGAGCGAAATTTTTAGCCTTTTTAGTGACTGGGCACAATTATCATCAAACCACACTGTCTTAACTTTTCTTGGCTCCCGTGTTTTGCGTGTCAGTGATTTCTCGATGGTTTGTGTAATAATTAGAAATTTAGACAGCAAAGTTTCTGGGCATGGTGTTGGGGATAGACAGTACTCCACTTCTCCATAGCAGTTTGTAATTACATTAGTGACAATTTTAGCAGGGTCAACTTTTGTCCATTTCACCCTTATCCCATTTGGCCTTCCTACGGAGATGTTCTGAATAGGTTGACCATAGGAGTTCCTTTTTGACCCCCAGCCCAGTAATTCGACAGATACACTGTTGTGGTCACTGACCGTTTGTTCAATTACCCAGACATTTATATAAGTTGCAGAACTGGATACGATGATGTGGTCAATAAAGGATTGGCTATTCCTTCCATGGAATGTTGGACATCTGACATTGTTTGCATTCGTGTTACATTCAAGAAGTTCCAGATCATATTTGGCCAATAGGTTATTCAAGGCACTGCCTAGGATGTTGTGCGGAAAATGATTGAAAACACATGTAGTTTCCCTTCCAGAGTATTCCTCCCTGTGGCCGCAAGCCCCCTTAAGTGCATAAGTGCATGTTTTGATGTTAAAATCTCCGGCCCACAAGATTACAGCTGGTTTGGAGGAGCTTAATAACATTGCATCGATGGCCTGCTCGATATCAGAGATGAACAACCCCTGTCTATGGCCGGCAATGTTGTTGTAGAAGTTCACTATTATTAAGTCTCTATGTCCACTGTGGGCCACGCGCAAAACGGAAGCATAATCTCCCAAAACTGCATGGTTACTGACCCAGAACTCAGTCAATGTTGTGGATAGCAGGGTCACTAACCCCCCCTTGGCTCGACCAGCCTGCGAAGCCACAGCCAGTACGTTAAAGGAGGTATATCCCTCGACATATACTTCAGCTCTGTCCCAGGTTTCTTGTAGGCATATGATGTCATAGCCCTGTTTGAGAAAGACATCCCATGCGGGTGTGTTTACCTTGGAAGCTAGGCCAGCTATGTTCCACGTGATAACCCTCAATGACTCTTCCCTGGATACTTGAGGTGGAATAGTATCTGTTGTGGCTGTCGATGGTATTTGGTCGCCCAGGTGATTTACAACAGTACAAGTGCTGTTATCTATCATAGACAGGTCGTTTGGGCTGATTACAGGGTTCTCTATGGGAGGTTCATTTGCAGGAGAGATTTCAACCGGACAAGTGCAAATGGTGTTGGCTGTCATGGTTAGATTGTTTAAGCTTATAACAGAAGTGTCTTTGTGGGATTCACTTTCTCCGACAAGTGTATTCGCGAGTCAATCGTTTTCATCTAGGGAGTTGAATATCTGGAATCTGTTTGATGTTGGAACTGCGAATTGACCAAAGATGTTATTTCCAGACCCGATTGTATTGTGGTAATTAAGGTAGTTGGGGTTAGGCATTCTGTACAATTCCATAGGTGGTTGTGGAACATGCTGATTGCTAAAGTCATGAAGGGTCGAGGGATACCCGGCTGATTGTACAGGTGCCTGCTGTACAAGTGGGTAAGGTGTGTTAGTTGCTCTGGGATGTTTAAAATTCTGCACCGGAATCTTGAACCCCACCAGATTTCTATAAAAGTAATCCAAAGGAAACAGGGTTGTGTTGTAGTCATTGTCTGAAGGAATGGGCGCGTTCAAGATGGAATCTCATGCCCATTCAGTGGTTTTGTAGTTTATGATTACACAGTCCCCATTTATTTCCTTTTTGCTAGGGCCCACCCACCCTACCCTTTGGGTTGAAATGATCTGGCCTGCACCACTTAAGGGGAAACCGCAATTATGGACAAGCCAGTGTAAAATTTTGTTTTTAAGGGTTTCGCTATTTTCAAATTGGGAGGGTTTGAGTTTTGGTACATTGGCAAGGATTGCTACGAAGGGCCTGCTTTCTGGTGGGAGATTGATCACGGCGGGGATAATATTATTATAGTAGCTACGCGCCGGTGGGTTCCTGCTTACTGGGGTGTAGTCCTTGGGCACCTCCCCAGTTGCTCTGTGAGAAGTGGATGAAGATGGGCCGTTGGTGACGCTACTTTGTAAATTAGCAGTTTTACCGGTAAATGCTGGGGGATTCGTATTTCTCACTGGTGGGGCCTGTGGTTTAGATACAGTATGGGCAGTCATATTGGCCTTATTCACGGTCGGTAAATTTGGGATGGGTTGGGTAGTTTGTGGGCCTAGGTGTTCAAGAATGTCTAATTTGGCTAGGCCCAGTTTTTCCAGATTTTCCACCTTTTTACCTATTTGCTCAAGTTTGTCATTTAGGGGAGCAATGAGGAGCTTCATAGCATCCATGATTTGAACCAGTATAGACTCCATATTAACTGCAGGTCCTGGATTTGGCACTGGTTGTTCGCTTCCATTAGATTGTTCTATGGGGGGTGTTGGTAAAATGATCTTCTTTCTTTTACCCTTTTGTTTCACACATCCCCTAAAAGGAGCTGATAATTTCCTAATATGGGTACGTCTGGATCTGCGATGGGCAGTGCCATGGTTGGTTGTACTATTGGCGCTGCTATTGTTGGCTAGATCTATTGTATGAGTGGTATCTACGTTATCGCAGGAAATCAATGATGCGCTAGGCGCAATACTAGGGCCCAGTTCCTCGGGTGGTGTAGCATTAATCTGTAGATTAGGGGTTAGGGACAGACGACTGTCCCTATCTTGGAATATTGTGGGGGGTGTGGGAGGGTCTTCTGTGGGAGGGGGCACAGTTCCAGGAAGGCCTGTGTAAGATTGCATCAGAATGGAGTCATTTGATAATGCTGTCATATTAATGTTATGTACAGTGCTGTCAACAGGTTGTGGTGTGCGGTGAATTAGACAAGCGCTAGGTGGTAGAGACAGTCGTCTCTCGGTGTTTTCGATGGCATTTGCTACCACTACGATTGTCTGTTGAAGCATGCGGTCAATAGCAGTTAGCGTTGGTAACGGTGTTTTGGTTTGGGCGGTGATCCTTGCAACAGAACATGTGTTAATAGGCGTTTTTTTGACCATGTTTTTAGTGGTGGATTTGGATACAGTTGGAGCCATTTGCAATATGTTTTAAATCACAAAACGTAATACCTTGGTGGTAAGTGCGAAATTGGCCAGGGGGTAGTGCCCAGCCCAGTCTCCTCAGGCCTCTGAGGGCCACAGAGGGCCCGCCCTTTGCCCGGGCTTAGCCCCGGGCACGGCCCCGCGCGCGGACCCGCGACGCGGGAAGGCCAGCCCATATGCAGCGCCTCCGGGCGCCAAGCCTCTACGCGACTTCCGCTCGTGTCGCGGAGGCTGCTGGGTCTTGTAGTCTCTACTCCCCCTGCTCAGCTGCAGACCCGGTGGTGGAGGGCTGCAGCGGGGGGAGGAGACAGCAGGCAGCAGGCGCGGTGGTGGAGGCTCTGGGTTCCCGTCCCGTGTGGCTGATGGTCCCTGGGTGCTGACCGGCAGGCTGATGGGCAGACCGACGAGCAGGTAAGCTCGCGTGTTGTTGCGCTGGAGCGCTGACACTGACACCCGCTCCCCAGCAAGGCCAGCCCCTTATGCAGCGCCTCCGGGCGCCAAGCCTCTACGCGACTTCCGCTCGTGTCGCGGAGGCTGCTGGGTCTTGTAGTCTCTACTCCCCCTGCTCAGCTGCAGACCCGGTGGTGGAGGGCTGCAGCGGGGGGAGGAGACAGCAGGCAGCAGGCGCGGTGGTGGAGGCTCTGGGTTCCCGTCCCGTGTGGCTGATGGTCCCTGGGTGCTGACCGGCAGGCTGATGGGCAGACCGACGAGCAGGTAAGCTCGCGTGTTGTTGCGCTGGAGCGCTGACACCGACAATGTAACAATGAACAAAATCTTTATTCTCGATTTTCCAAAATTGCATGCTGCGGATTTTCTAAGTAAAAGACAACGCTCACGATTACATTAGCATAGCAGTTGATACCTGAACTATTTTCTAACTGATATCCTACAATATTAGGAACCATTTTTCCTTCTATTTTCTTTCCAGACTCATGATTCTTTTCAATTTTATTTTTTCTTTGCAACCTCAGTAAAATCTTTATCATAGTTTCGTTTTGGACGTATTAAACGTTTTTCATAAATAGGATATTCACCTAAGCTAGAAGCGTACAGTCTTTTTAACCAATTGTACTCTTTTAGACAATTTACATCTGCACTAACCTTTTGATCAAAATCAATCAAATACAATCCCGATAACGTTCTTACTCGAGACAATGCAACATATGCCATACCCTATTTAAACACAGAATTTCCAATATTTACCAAAGCACTGTCTACACTTAAACCTTGAAATTTATGAATGGTCACTGCATATGCTAAACAAACAGGAAACTGTTTTCTACGAACATACAAATCTTTTACTAGCAAGAAACGAACAGAACAACGTCCAATCTGTTTCACCTCTTCAATCTGATCCAATTTAATGTTCAAAAATGCAATCCCATCTCTATTTGCATAACGAACAAAGTCAACAACTTTCCACATTGCTCCATTTACTAAACCTTTCTCAACATCTAAATTATGCCGTAATATTACCCGGCAGTTTACAGATACATATAAGGTCTTTTCCAAACCAGCAGTGTTAGATGTTGTTTTTTCCAAAGAGTCTAATTTTAACTGTAATTTCTCTGACAAAAGAATAGTTACTCCTTCATGTTCTATTTTATCAATGCCTTCCATTTTCATTATCGGTTCATTCTCCAGTTTTAAGAGTTCTTTATTAAATGTAGAGCATTCTTTCATTGTTGGCAAATTATAGACTTTTTTCTCCATTTTTTTGTTACGTTGTCTCAGGTGCAATATTTTCTTTTGGAAACAAGTTTCTTAGTAGCCGAATTTCTAAAGCTTTTTTTACCATCCTTTGTTAATATACCAATTCTAATATCTTGAAGAATCTTTCCATAATCTTCGTCATTTGCTTGTCGCATGTTCTTAGTAAGTTCCTTACATTCAAAATAAGTCCAAATGTTCACATTTCCAATGTCTTCATGAAGAAGGGTCTTAAAAACTGGGTGGCCTTTCACAGTTATGAGTGTAGTAGATCACCAAATACAATTACATGTTTTCCTTCAAATAAAACATTGTAATTAGTTTTTCAAATCTGCTGCATCCTCAACTGTACAAAAGCAAGCCTTAAGTTTGAGACCATGCTTACTTCATCATTACCAGAAGTTTTATTTTCTTCAGTACTCTTGGGACTTCTAAACAAGCTTCTCCAGATAGCTTGTGGTATTCCAACTTATATTCATGTTCTACTGGTAACATAAGTTAGACAATTTAATGTAATGCCTTTAATGTTGTGCGCGGCTAACCCAGTTGGAGCAGTTACAGCACAAGATAAATGTGAATCTGTTGTTCTCTGTAAATAACTTGACAAACATTTGATCAAGAAACTTCTCCTCTTTCCAGCTTGTCCACTAATGTACATAAGAATAGGTCCAAATGATGTACATTGGCAATCACTCTTTTTATGCAGTAATCCATGTTGTAGCTTTAGTGTAACTTGGTGATATATTTCTTTCTGTTCAGTATTCAGACTCTAAATTTTCCAAATCAGTATTGTGGTGTTATGCTTGCTGCATCAACATTTCCACTTCACTCATTGCTATTGCCGCTTCATTTTCAAGTACGGCTTCTCCTAGTGGATCTTTACTTTGTGGAGCAGAACTCTGACTATCTTGAGAACTATCTCTAGCTAATTCAGCTGCAATAGTTCTTTCTTGATTCATCTCTTCGTTCAACATTTGGAGATAATTTGGTAAAATTGTACATTGAATGCTATCTTTATATGCATTGAAAGAATCTTCATAGCAGTTACAATCTCCAAGTAATTCCATTTCAGTCCGCCAAGGTTTGAAGAGTTGCAGAAGAGCTAAACAGAAAAACTCTCTTTTATCTGGAATATCGCAACTTAGTTTCCTGTGGTTAATCAAATTTCCTTTGGCATGCTTTAGCAAACATCCTTCAGATCCAATTACAGCGTATTTTCCTTCATTTATATTTTAGGTAAAAAAAATGTTAACTATAATGTTGCAGAATTTCATATAGACATATGTTTTCCAGGTATGGACTTCTATTTGGATAGTATGTATCCACCATATTTGTTTTCAGAATATCTGTACTTTTCGGTTCATTAAGTGCCAAATATTCAATTTCTTGTACAGATTTCAAAACTCATTTTCGTGTTGCAGCAAGACCTAGACTTATCCAATTTCTCGATGTGAAAGCATCTTCAAGCTGAAGCTGTACAATTTTTTGTTAAGTGTCTGCTCTTGTGAAATTTCCTCCCACATTTCTTTTAATTATGTCTTCTCAGATTTGGTAATATATGACATGTAATAGAGAGCAACAGCAATTGAGTTATCTGCAACATATGTTATGTCCATATTTGCATTCCACATCTTCAAAATCACTAGATTGTAATCATTAATATACTTGGATTCTTCTGTTCTTTTTATGTTATAAGTATTTTTTTGTGATTTCCGAGTGATAGTATGCTTCACTGCTGACATAAAACTGTTTACTCTTCCTTTGGAAATTACTGAACATGGAAAGCCAAATCAACATTTTGTGTAAAATGGATCCTTTGACTTATATTTCCGTCTGCAATATTTTCCACATCGATGAGTTTGAAACCGTAAAACTTGCTATCTTAAGATATTTTCTCCACCTGTTTTCGGAATCGCACAGGTAACATAGTCTTCAATAAAAGATAAAACAGTCTCATCCGAATCAGTTCCAAGTTTGGGTGCATTCTTGATCCATAAAAGCATATGTATATGAGGAGCACCTCTAGCTTGGTATTCCTTTCTCCCAAAAAAGTCAGTAACTTCATCAATAGGTGGATTATTTTTATTACAGATGAAATTATAGTTTCAAATCTATGATTAAACTATCTGCAGACATTTACAGGATCCAGGGGACTCAGTTCTCCAGGTGTCTTCAATTCAAAATTTTCTAAATTTGAATTTGCTTGTCGTAGAAAATCCAGTAAATCATCCCATGCGTATTCAGCACAGCTAAGTGTAACAAACCACGTAGGGGGTTCCTAAGTTCCGTAACATACATTTCAGTTCCCCATGACATCAATACCAATATTCATCACTGCCTTATTGATATGCCATCAAATTAATTAACTGTGATTCTAAATGATCTTCTCTTTCTTCAACTTTATCCATGAATTCCTTTGCAGTAACATGAGAAAGATGAATTCCTGTTTTCAATATGTGGTTGACTGCATATGAAAGTGCAGACAGGTCACTATCAAATAAAAGATGAAACAAATATGGAATACACTGGCAAAATCTTGGTTCTGCTGAGTATAGTCGTAAAGTACGATATTCTGAAGCTGGAATCAGAACTGGTCGTTCATCATATTGTCCACCTTTTCTGGTAGGGAACAGCTGTGGAAAACAACAAGCTTCCAAACTTTTTTTCCCATACACTTGCTTTTTTTATCTAGAATAATTCAATAGTGTCTCCTATCAGTGAACATAAAGGGTGCAGAGTATAATGTTCATAAATCTCTTCCTTTCTGCAGTTATCCACTTTTTCTATTTGTTCACTTGAAATGTCTGTATCATCTTCTAAATTCATTCCTTGTGATTCTACATTTACACTTTTATAGTATATATTGTTTTGCAGCAGATATAATGTAGCCTTTTGGAGTTGCCTCACATCTACTAACTGTTGCCATATTTTCCCACTATTTGTAGGTACAACATTAACAAGAATGACTACAGGTTCAGTATCCTCTCTTTCTACACCAACAGTTTCAACATTTTTCTTAAAACCTAAAGGTAAATACACAACTCTTCCTTTTAAACCTCTTTGTAGATCAGTTGGAGGCAGTTTACCTGTTTTAGGCTCCATCCAAATTATAGTCTGAAATGGGTGCACGAATGAATAAGGATGGACTCATATGCATTTAAATCTTTAAGTTCTGGAGGTATAACTACTAACTCTAGTTCATTATGGACAGCTCTAGCTGGCATTTTATTGTCTTCTAATTTATTGTAACACTATTTACAAATACATTGTTCGCTATCCAACTCAAAACAACCTTCCACAATCAAATAAACAGCAAATTCCCTCCATTTATCATTGTTTCCTTTTTCAGTTTTTAAAAACACATCTACATTCCTAGTTTGAATTGTTTAAAGAGCACGTCGGCAACAAATACAAACATAGGGGGTGATTAGCATGGCGGGCAGACTTTGTCCACCCGCCATTGCCCTGGGAAATGGGACCGCCCGCTATGCTTGCAGCGGTCCTGCGTATTTTTTGCATTGCGGCGGGCGGTGCTGTCAGCAGCACCCGCCGCAATCCAAAAAAAGCATGTTGTGCATTTGTATGCACAACGAGACAGGCGCGGTGCCTGCCACCTTGTGCATGCAAATGCAGGGGGTACCATAGGTAGCCCCCATGTGCACCCACCCCGGAACACCCTGGAGACCCGCAACAGGCCCTCAAATGGAATACTGCATGCCTTTCCATGTCAGAGTCTCCGCCATGGAAAGGCATTTCTCCGTCATGATGCTAATATGGATGGCAGAGCCTACAAGGCACTGCCACCATATTGCTGTGCTTTTCCGCCCGGTAGGAAATCGGGTGGACTGCCTACCAGCGGAAAACTGGCAAACGGTGTTCCCGTCCACCGGGGCCCCCCCCGCCATCGAAATGCGGCAGGGGAAAGTCATGCGGGCGGTGACTTTTGCCGGGCGGATGGCCACCGCTATACGTGCCGTGGCGATCCACCTGCTATAATAATAGACCCCGTAGTTGGGATTTTCACCAGAAACTACTTCAAACTTTGTAATTTCTTTTTCAAACTTCACATCAGTAGTATCTTCCACCTTTTTTTCAACACCTACACTTTCTCTACACTCCTCTTAACCAGCAAAGAAATGTAACTTTAAATCATTATAAACTTTTTTTACAACGAACACTGAACCATGCAAAAGAGCTGTATTCATTTCATTTAGACATAATGCAGGACTTTTGAGGTAGTATAATCTTCTAACTAACTTCCGCATTTCGGAATGATGTACTGCTAACATTCTCAAATGAAGAAAATGACTTTGACACACTTACATAGAAAGACAAGCCAGAGAATGATCTTGCAACCCTGTATTTTTTCTCACTTTGCAAGGATCTAGTCCTTGCAATATCTTAATCTTCTGTTTGACAGCTTTTTTCCATATTCTCTTAAGAAATTTAGTAAAATACCAATAGATTCTTGATGTATACTACAAATACTACTAGAATTCCATGTAAACACTGGAGCCTGTGTATGTCTCCCTTGAACTTCCTCAGCTATTACTTGTTTCACATTTGTAGGAACCATCTTTTCTTTTTCAATTGGACAACTATTTTTAACTTCATAACAATGTCCAAAGGTATCAACTGTGTGAACTATATTATTTTGTTGAAAATATCTTTCTTCATTAAAAAAAGGTTCTGTACTAGAAGTAGGCTTCCATTCTCCAGAAAATATTTTACAAAAATTAGTTCTATTTACAATTCTTTTTCTTTTACATTTGTCCTTCAGAGACTGCATTATTGTATGTAGTTTTCAATCTTTTTAAAACTAAGATAAACAATCTTCTTTTTAGTTCAAAAGCTGTTTTAATAACACTTAGAACCTCCTTTTTTGTTTGTAAAATGCTGATCTCATTTTGTATAAAACTCTACTTTTATATAATCTTTTTCGAATTTCTAAAAATTGTTTCTTCCTGGTTTCCACTTTTTTTCCGATAATCCAATTTTGTAGTTTTCTGTATATTTTTTTGCCTTTTCTTTGACTGTACTTGTATCTCTCCGTCTTTTTTTTTAGAATTTATAAGACTCTTTAAAACTTTTTTCAAAAATTCTTTACTTCTCTTACCAGAAGGTTTTTTTCTTTAAGGATCCATGTTGTACTTGATCTAATTGTTCTTTTGCTATTTGCTTTACATAGGCCTCCTTTCATCATTGTCTTTTTCTCTGCTCTTTTCTTGGCATAGTAACTACGTCTCAATTAGGCAAAATATCAGCAAAAAAATAAAAGTTTTGAAAACATTTTAATATAATTGAAATAATTATAAATGAATATTCACATATATAACTATACAAATACATACAACCATACTACATCAATGATTAGAGCAGTGGAACAGTACTACCTGGATAATTGGGCAAGTGTATGAGTAGTGTTTAGGAGATTAGAGCACAGCATTCTTTTTTTTGTTTTTGTCCTCATTTAACAATAGTTTGGAAATGGAGGCCCAGTTTGTTTTGTGTTGACATTTTGGGGCTTCTCCTGGGCAAACGCAACATGTGCGAGGAGATTCTCTACTACCCCTTTTGCACTTAAGCTCTTTTTTGTCCAATTCCGGTGCAATCCAGTTCTGGGTTGAGCTAGTCATTTTGACTACTCTTTCAAGTTCCACTTGAATGGTTATATTGCATTGCTTAATCATTGGACTATATGATGCTTTCACCAATATAAACATGCAAATAAAGGTCTTCCCAGATATTCCAATATTTATTTGCCTTACCCTTCTGCCTTCTTCTATCTAGTTTATTGATTTTTTGTACAAACGCCACCCACTCTTTATGCGTTGGAGGTGTACTTTTACCCAGTTAATACAGATCTCTCTTCTTGCTAATAATATCAATAGGAACAAGATTTCTTCTTGGACTTTACTCAGTTTAGTTCCCTGGGCTATATTCTGGCTTTTCCCAAAAATACCCAAATCCATACTCACCACTACCTGCCGTCCTAATACTCTAGACTAAGTTTTACCCATCTCTTACCAGAATTACTCAAGATGGAAGCACTGCCGAAACATGTGTAGGTCATCCGCACCCGGCTCTCCACACTTGGGCCAGGTCCTCTCCTCTTGGCCTCTGATCTTTGATAGCCTTTTCGGGGTCCAGTATGCTCTGTGGATAGTGAATAGATGGTTTCTTCTCAATGGTGCAGATTTCACAATTTTCCAACAAGTAGCCATAGATACTTGCCATTCATTTAAGATATCAAGCCCCGGCAGTACTTCTCCGCAAATCTTGTTTGGAATTCCATAGTGATCCTCCCCTTCTTCAGTAAGTGCCCAGTACCAGTAAGCTTTTTCTTTTTTGGTGATCTTTTTCTCCTGGAGTATTTCCTCAATCATCCCACTTCCTTCTTTGCTATCTTTTAAGTTCTTGACCCAACTGCTTATTTGGTAGTATTTAAATCTGGCGATTGTGCCCTTAGTTCTTTCACTCAGTGTATCCCACTCTCTAACAGAGTTCTATATCTTTAGTTCGCCCCACTTTGTGATGTTGTTTTTCTTCAGGGTGTTTGCCAGTCTGTCTTTTAGGCATTCGAGGGTTCCTGTGGAGTCCCATATGGGCGCATACCGGCTGTAGTATGGTATTTTAAGTATCTTTCTCATTTGATGCCAGAGTGTTGCCGCCACCTTTAAGCTTTTTAGTTTTATTTTTTAAAGTACTTAGGATGGCTGTATTTGTATAGGAAATGGATTCCTTCCTTATTGATTATCGATTTCAGGTGGTCGGGATACAGATCATAACTCTCTAAAAGTACCCTGATATTTTTTAATTGGAATGCTCTACAATAGTTAAGATATCTGGGTTAGCAATTCCTCCTTGTTCCTTATTATTTTTTTCCAGGCTATCCTCGCCCCTTTTGCAGCCCAGATAAAACTGCTTAATTCTCCTTGTAGTTTTTATTTTTATTTTGTTGTGGTTAAATTCCAGTGGGATGGTGCTAAACAAGTAGGTTAATTTATGGAGTATGACCATTTTGAATATTTTTGATCTTCCCAAAAAAGATAGCAAGAGACCCCCGCATACTTTCAATAATTTCCTTACTTGCTTAAAGATTCTTTCAAAATGTTGGCTTGCAATTTCCTTGATGTCCACTGTGAGGTCTATGCCCAAGTATTTTATTTTTTCTTTTACCTTGGGATCTTGATAGTTGTTGTTCCACTGTAGGATTTCTGTTTTAGCTTGATTTGCTAGGTACCCTGATACTGCTCCATATAGTTCTAGGATTTCTTCTATTTTAGGGAGGGAGACCTCTAAGTTGCTCGTAAATACCATTAGATCGTCCACAAAGAGTGCAACTTTCTTTTCCCATCCCTGATGTTTGAATGGTGCAATTCCTTCCTCCTTTCTAAATATTTCTGCCAGTGGTTCGATGTACATGTCAAATAATAAGGGGGATAGTGGGGACCCCTGTCTTGTTCCTCTTTTTTCATTATGTTTTTCTGTTAACACTCTGTTCGCTAGCACCTTTGCTGTCAGGTTTTTGTATATCTGCTTAATTACGTTCTGGAAGGTCTTTCCTTTGTTGAATTTTGCCAGAGTTGCATTTAAAAAAGGCCAACGTACCCTGTCTAATGCTTTTGCAGCATCCAGGGTTAAAATCAATAGTGGGGTTGCGTGGTTTATTGCAATGTCTATTGCGGTGATGAGTTTATGCATCAATTCATGTATGTATCTTCCTCCAATGAAGCCTTTTTCATTTGTGTCAATTACGGAGCCTGCAATCTTTCCGAGTCTTTTTGCTAAAATTTGTGAATAAACCTTGTAGTCGGCATTTAGAAGTGATATTGGCCTATAGGACTCACTCCTCGTGAGGTCTTTCCCAGGTTTAAGTATAAGGTTAATAGTTGCATCATTCCAGGAGGATGGGGGCGTCCCCTGGGTTGTGAATTTGTTTTGAGTAGGTCTGTCATGGGGCAGCTAATACCTCTCTCAGATGTGTATGAGAACTCAATTGGGAGTGCATCCGGCCCTGCCGCCTTGCTTTTCTTCTAAATTTCCTTAAGGCTTCTAGAAGCTCTTCCTTAGATATCCCTTGATTAATTTGTGCTCTTTGTTCTTGAGAAAACTTTGGGAGGGTTATTTTTTCCAGTACTGACTGTACCTGATCTTCCGTGGGTGCCTTGTCCTCCGAGTACAGTTCGCTAACGGAAATTTACGAACTCCTTCCTGATTTCTTTCTCTTCTGTGGTATACTGTTGATCTTTTATCCTTATCTTTTTACGCGTTGCCAGAGGCAACGCGTAGTTTCCACGCTAATAGTTTCCCACATCCTTCCCCATATTCATAATGTGATATTTTGCTTGCTTCCCATTTATCTTTTACAATTGATTCAAGAAAGTCTGCTAGTTCCATTTTTTCTGTGATTCTCTCTTCTTCAATGCCAATTTTCTCTTGCTCTGTGGTAGTGGTCCTGTTTAGCTCAACCTCCAGGGATGTTATCTCTTCTTCTAGTTCTCATATCTTGTTTTTTCTACGCTTTCTTTTATATGCCGCAAGGCTAGTTATTCTTCCCCTGATAAAGGCTTTATATGCCTCCCAAGCGATTTGTTTTGTGGTCCCTTCTTTGTTTATTTGGAAGAACTTCTTAGTATAATTTGCCAGAGCTTCTATACAGCTCTCATCTAAAAAGATTCCCCTCTCCACCGTCCATCTGTTAGTCGGTGCAGAACTTTTTAAATCAAGATGTAGGATTACTGCAGAATGATCTGATAAATGTGCTGGTACGTGTTCTACCTTTCGTGTTGAATTTCGTAGGCCCCTGTCTATTAAAAAGTAGTTGAATCTTAATGCATGTCTCAATCTCTTATTTTGCAGCATACATTTATTGAGTTTATTGCCTTTCACCCTCCATACATCCATGATCCCGAGATCTTTAATATAAAGGTTCACCCACTCCCTCATTTTTGGATAGTTTGGACCATTTTTGGGTGGGAACCTGTCTTTTATTGGGACTAAAATTATATTAAAATCCCCCCATTATTATCGGAGCTTGCGCTATATAGGAGTTGAGAGTAAAGTTTTTGGAGTGGTTCTGGATCATCCAAGTTAGGCCCATAATAACCAACCACTGTGTATACATTGTTATGTATCTTTAATTTCACCACCACCCATCTCCTTTTTTGTCTACTTCTGTGGCTTTCACCTGTGCTCCTAGTGATTTCTTTAATAATACCGCCACTCCTTTCCCATTGCAATCTTGATTTGTGCATACCCACATATCTAACCACTTTTGATTCTTAAGGAATTTCTCCCATTCTTCTTTTAGTAAGTGTGTTTCTTGCAATATCATTATATCCCAATCTACTATTTTTAAGTATTCCAATATTTTGGCCCTTCTTATCCTTAACCTGAGTCCGTTAACATTCCAACGTTATTTTTACTGACATTACCCTACTTTATTTTGCCCCCATCTGTTTTTTTCCCCATTTTGCTGCCCACCTTGTGTCCTTTTCTGTTTTTGCAGTTTTCTTCTTTGTGCCCCACCCCGCCCCTTTCCCCTCCCTGGAGAGCCTCCCCTATCTCTTCTTGGGGCATTCCTTGGCCCCTTTTTGAGCTCCTCGCACTTTTATCTTATTTTCCTTACTGTCTAATTTGATTTTTATTTTATTTGATCCTACATTTGTGATTTAATTTGTTCTATGAAGCGTTCTACCTCCTTAGGGTCTCTAATGTTGTGCATTTTGTTTTGCCACGTTATCATTAGTGCTGCAGGGAATCGCATCTGGACTGCTGCACCTAGTGATTTCAGCTGTTGTATGTTTTGGCCAAGCTGCCATTGCCTGTCCTGCGTTACCTTTGAAATATCCGATCTGATTCAACACGACCAATTGCTTTCTAGCCCTCTCTTAATATTCTTTCTTTAGGTGTGCAGGTCTTAAAATGCATGAGAATCTTCCTTGGGTTTTTCCTACTCTTATTTCTCCCAGATGGGTCCCGATGTACTCTCTGCATGTCCTCTGCGAGGTAAACGGACTTTGCCCACGGTATTGTTTCACCAAGTAATTTGATCATGAAGGCTTTAATGTTCTCTCCCTCCAAAATTTCAGGGACATTTAGGATTCTAAGATAGTTTCTCCTTGCCTGGTTTTCCGTCGATTCCAATCTGTTGCATAGAATTTTATCTGAAGCTTTGATCTGACCTATTTCCCTTTTATTTTCCTCTACCTTTTTGCTTAATACCCCTACTTCCAATTCCACTGAAGTAACTCTCTCCATGAGCGTATTTATTTTCTGGTCCATTACCTCCTATGCTTCCTGAATTTTTATCTGGTCTTTTTCTGATGTCGCGAAGTTGGACCTAATTTCTCTCGTCATGGTGGTCATCATGCTTTCCATGGTTTCCGAGTTTTCTTGTGGATTTGGAATTTCCTCAGAATTCTTGGTGCTAACAATTTCTATGGCAGATTTTGTGGCGTCTGTTATTAGCTCTTGTTGGTCGAGTATTTCTAAAATACCGTACCTGTTGCTGTTGTTAACTGTTGAAATTATTTCTGTTTCTGTTATCTGTGGAGTCTCTACCCGTCTTCCAATTTGGGTTTTATTATGATTTTTTTTCCACTTTCTGAGACTCCTGTACTTTAAAGAAAGACTTTAAGGAGGGTGGCATTTTTTGTTTTGTTGAACCCAATGTCTTAAGCTTAACCTGACTCGCGCTGGATGCAGTGTGTTGTAATTTTCCTGCTGTGGTTTGTCTCTTCGTCTTTCTTCTACTTTAAAGGACAACAGGGGGGGATGTATCGGAGGTAGATGGGGAGGTTTTTATTTGTGCGTATAATTTTACTATCTCTGGAGGATGCTCTGTTTCCCCTCTCTCCGCTGGGGAATCTCTGCTCCTTAAAGAATAGCCTGTGACTTCAATTTGGTGTTTTACTGTCATTTTTGTTAAGGTTAGCCCCTGTGGGGCTGTTGGTAACTTAGCTTCTGTGTTCCCTTTAGCGTTTGCCACTTTTACCACTTTTACCACCTTCGCCCCACCTACTCCTGCTTCAACTTCAGTTCTTATTCCAGCTCCACAACCTGTGACTTAGATTGTGGTTTAGCCTGTAACTCGGTTTGATGTGACCAACTTGAGTAAATTATATATTTGGATGTGGAAGTGTCCCTGCTCTGTTCCTTAGACACTCAGATTACAATTAGTTTGACATGAGTCTTGGCATTGGTATTGACATTCTGTAAACTGTGTGCCTTTCCCCCCAACTGCAGTGATGTTTTGTCCCCCTTCTTCTTCACTTACCCGTGGAGTTTTATGCCTCCGGTTGTTGCTTCATTTTTGCGGCAAGGAGGGTGGTCCGGATGCTCTCTCCCTGTATGTTACTCGCACCGCTGCCCTTTGACAGGCTCAACGCGCTGTAGCGGCCTCAGCCCACACAGGGATCATGCAGCAGCGCGGGACCCCTATCGCCTCCCCTTTCACTTTCTGCTCTCTTCCCCCTTTGTGTAGCACAACTTGCTGCAGCTCGCTGGTAAAGCTGTCTGTCCTTGCTGCTGCCGGTATGCGTCGCCTGCGCTGACACGGAATGGCTCGCTCCCTTCCTCCTTCCACACACAATCTCAGGCAGCTCCGCCGTCAGCTCCACTGCTCCGCTGCTTTGCCTCAACTATACGTCCCTTCGTTCTTCCTTCGGTAGGTTTGCCTCGTTATTTTACTTTTTTAACTGCCTCTCTCAAATATCTGGATTTTTTTTACCTTGTAGGCATATTATGGCTCTTAGTTCCATACACTGATTCAATCCGTCCTGCGATGGATCCTGCTCTAGCAGGTTTTCGGTTTGATTTGCGAAAGAGCGAGGAGCGCACGACCGAGCACTCCTAGCCTGCCGCCATCTTCCCCGCACCCCATCTGAAGGACAGCATTCTTACTACACAACTAGAATGATTACAGTGCTGCAAACAGACTGCATGGTGAATTTATAAGTGCTTAGGTATTGGCAGAGTGATAGGATAAGTAGATAGTGCTGGATGGGTGATTGGAGAAGTGCATGGGACTAAGCATGGGCGGAAAATCCGTTTCGCTCGCGGATTTTGCGGATTTTCGGTAAATTCGCAATCCGCGAGATTCGCGAATCTCCCGCAAAATCCGCAAATCCGCGAGCAGCGGATTTTATGGCTTGCTCGCACTGTTCGCGTGAGTTTGCGGCTTCCCAGTACAACTTCGCGCCCCGCGAATAAGCGCTAAATTGCAGAAATACGATCTTAGCAAAACTGAAACTACTTACCAGGTTCAAAAGTTCAGGCTCATCATTAGTAGCCATTTCCTGTAGTGCTTCCTGAGGGGCTCACGAGAATTCGCGGATTTTGCGGATTGCGAGTTCGCAAATCCGCAAAATTCGCGAACGCGAGATTCGCAAAATTCGCCCATGCTTACATGGGACACACAGGAGGATTCCTGGACTGCATAGGTACTAACTGGGTATTTAGAAGAGTGTATCAATACTATATAGCTGGTTAGTGGTCTGCATGGATAGTGCACACAATATTATAGCTGTACTTGTGTTACTGGCTAGTTGTTATTATTAACATTATTATACAAATTCTCAGCCTTCTGTGGAGAAATTAGAAAAGGATTTGATTGCAATTCCCATATTCTCTCTTTGGGAAACAAGGTCCACAAGACCTGTTAACATACATAATGACTTTTCACTGTCTATTTGTAGAAACCGAATGGCCTGCAGAAAAAAAAACATCCTTGTTCTGCCAAGGTCTGTGTAGCAACTTAAAAAAATGTCCTAGCCCAGATGGTGATTCTTCAGCACACTTGTGAGGAACTCATTGAACTTACAGTCCAATTAGACCATCGTTTATAAGAGCGGTGAGGTGACAAGGCAAGAGGGGAAGCCAAACTTATTATAGTTCATCCCAGGAACACCAGAGGAGGAAACGTGCAGCATCAATGGGAGTAAACCTATGCAGGGAAATGGGTTGTGAGGGCGGTTATCCTCAAAAGAGGAGAAAATCCTGAAACAAAGACTCTGCATGTACTGTGGTAAAGGTAGCCATTGTATTAAGGACTGTCAGGCCAGGAATAAAACTCAAACCCCAGAAAAAACAATGTCAGGTAAACATCACATGTGCTTTATTCAAACCCAGAAGAAGAACCGGAAGAAGACCTGGAGTCGTAAAACTAGACACTAGTTATGGAGTTCTTAAATTTATGGGCCACAGGCAACTTTATCAACCAGACATTTGCCCAAGAGTTGCAAATACCATTCACCCAAAAAAGTGCTCCAGAACCTGGCAAGGCAGTAGATGGCACAGCTCTAACTTCAGGACCTGTGCGATAACTCATGACATTAGTGGTGATGCAGTTTGGCAGCAAACACTATGATCATATACGTTTCCACTTGATCAACGTTCTCCAGTTCTGGCTTATCCTGGTTAAGCCCTGGCTGAATTTTCCCTGGTCGTCTTCTGTCGAGTCCCCCCTACCACCCCACCCCACTGCTCTTACCTGCACTAGCCGCTTCTGAACTGATCTTTGAGTCTACCTGGTTGAATTGTTTCATTTGTGTCACAGCTGTCAAAAAAGGTTTGCTGTTCCGATTATTAGCCGTTAAAACTAGGGAGTCCTGTTGCTGATCTAAGACTTCGTATTTTTCTGGCTGCGGTAAGCTGCTTATATATCTTATGTGACTCTGCCACTGCTTTAGGATTCCTCTGGGTGGCCTTGAGTGCCAGTCACAGTTGAGATTACCAATGGAGCACTCCATATTAAACCATCTGGGCCTATAAATATGTGGTTTTAGAGGTTTCATAAGCCTGTTCCTAATGAAGGTACAAAGCTGGACAAAAGCTACTGCTGCTGTGTAGATGACATTGAAGTTAATAAGACAAGCCATAACTACAGACAAATGTTCTTTAATCACTCTCTGGAATAGGTATATGGGTGCAACAGCTCTCCATTTTAGTCTTAATTCATCAGACGAGGGTTCAAGGTTACTAGCTACATTTTTCCTTATAAAATTGGGTTTAGGAGCCAAAGTAAGGACTACCTCAATTGGGTTGTAATCACTGTAACTAGAAGGAACAACTTTGCCTGATACCAATTATTTATTTTTTATTTTCAGAGTTTTATATAGTGCTGGCTAGAACCTGAGGTATCAGAGCATAAGAAAACAGTGTTACATGGTAACATGAATTACTAGCACATAGCATAACAGAGACAAACACATCCTAAGGGGCATAGAAGGTAAGGGGGAGTAAAAAGGGGTAAGGAATGCAGATGGAGTCAGGAAGAGCATCAAGTGGGAAAGAATTTAAGGGGGACAAAATAGTCAAAGTGAAAGAGAAACAAACTGGTTGGGGACAAGCAATCTCAACATCCAAGGACTCGGAGGCTGTAATTGATGAGAGGAGTGTAGGAGACCTAAGGGGGAGGGTCGACTTGAGGTAAAGGTCAGTCAGATGAACAGGGAGCAGTCCAGCAGCAAAGAGAAATGGTTGAAAACACCAAGATAGGGGACCCAGGTCATGGGCACCGATAGCATTATCCCAAAATGGCGGGATACACATAAATCCAAACCAAAGACACCACAAGGGAGCTGACTCCACAGAGTAGGGCTGGAAGGGGGATGCAACCACAGGATTCGGGGCTGTGGGGGCAGCAGTGTTGTCGTTCCATATGCCACAAAGTCAGGGGAAAGTCTGCTCGGGGGCCAAGACAGTAGCCCCGGAGAAGGGAGGCAGCAGCGGGGACCAGGAGGGCATGCCACCCCAGGCCCGGAAAGCTAAAACAAGCTTGGGGGCCGTGGTACTCACCACTGCTGTACCCCCACATGAGAAATAAGACTCACTCATCCCAGTAGTCTTCCAGGAGGTGAAGCAAGAGGTCTAGCAGCAGGGCTAGCAACAGAGGTCAAACCTGGAAGGCAAAGCGACGGCCAGGAGGGGTGAACCTCAGCCCAGCTCCTTGACAGCCTTCCGGAGATCTCCACCGGGCATCGGCCGCGCTGAGATAGGCTCTGTCGTCAGCAGATCCTCTGTGATTCGTCTGAAGGAGGGGGAGGAAGGAGACAACAGCAGAGAGATGAGGAAAACTGAGCCCAATGGGTAGGTGACGGCCGAGGCGGTGAACCCGAGCCAGTCTCCTCTAAAGCTAACTAGGCAACTCCACTGGGCATAGGCCATGTTGCTCGGACTGGCCAGGCCTAATTGATACTAGTCCACCGACTAGCTACCACCCACATCCAACGGACATAACTGAGCGCCTAAATCAGACACTAGAGCAACACCTCAGGCGTTTAGCCTTACAACAAGGGGAAGATTGGAACCCGCTCTTGTGTAAGGCCAAATTTGCCTATAATAACGCTGAGTGCACTGCATTGGGCTGTTCACCATTTTATTGGATGAATGGGTTTCACCCACATGCACTCCCTTTTGTCTGGTCTACAATGTCCAACCATCACTCCGTACAAGAACACCATGAACCTCTGTTTAGTGTTCTGAAGGACCCCAGGACACACATCTAGAACAAGCTCGGAGTGCTAGCAAACATTTAGCAGATAACAAGCGTGTCGTAGATCCTCCTTACCAGGTTGGGGATAAAGTTTGGCTCGCCATAAGGCACTTATATTTTAAAGATGTCTGAAAACTCTAAATTAATTGGACCATATAGTATCGCAAAGGTCATAAATCCAGTGGCCATGCGATTGACACTACCAGCTACATGGCACAAACATCCTATATTTCACAGGACTCTCCCTCAGCCATGTCCTCCAACTACACGGCAAGTGAGGCCACCTCAGGCAATTGAAATTGAGAGTGAACAAGAGTATGAAGTACGAGACATACTTGACTCTAAACTGATACAGGGACAGGTCCATTATCTGATAGATTGGAAGGGGTTTGGGCCTAAAGAGAGGTCATGGAAGCACTGCGCAATCTCTGCTGTACTGCGCTTTTGTGTTGCTTTCACGTTCAACACCCTTCTTAGCCGGATCAAGTGCCTGGGGGCGGTCTTTAATAGGGGGAATTGTTATTATCATCCATAATCCTCCCCATTACAGCCAGAAAATCAGTCGTGGTTGCTTTAATTCTCTCCCGACTCGATTATTGTAATGGATTGATGGCAGGAGTGAAGAAGTCCACCCTTAGAAAACTTCAAAGCATCCAACACGCCGCTGCCAGACTTGTGCTCAGACTTCCCAGAAGGTCCTCTGCCTCAGCAGCCCTCAACGTCCTTCATTGGCTACCACTCCACAAAAGAATCTTGTTCAAACTTTTACTGACTGTATTCAAAGCTACTAGGAAAACAGGTCCCCTCTACTTCTCCAAGCGTTTCACTTACTACAATCCCTCACGCTGTTTAAGATCCTCAGGAACCAATCTTGTTACAATTCCAAGATTCAAGTTAAAAACCAAGGGGGGAAAAACCTTTTCCTTCCTGGCTGCCAGAGCCTGGAACAGCCTCCCTGTTAACCTCAGGCTAGTTGAAACTGAACCCCATTTCAGGAAACTTCTGAAAACCTGGGTGTTCCAGCAATCTGATACCTCAGTCCTAGCAACTATATGATCTATCTTACTTCCTCGTTTCCATCTTCTGCATGCTCAGCGCCAAGATGCTCCTCCCGGAGCGATAGCCGCGCTTTACAAATTTCCATAAATATCAAATATCAAATAATTACAAGCTCAATCACAAGAGTGATACACTAAGACCCACGCATGACACCCTAGTTGAGGCCCCCACTTACGTCAGTACATGGCCAGGCAGGGCCTTCCAATGGCTCTCTAGGCGCTGACGTAAGGCTGCCACACACCATGGGCTTCGATGTATGGATGCTAAAAGTCATGAATGGTTGGATAAACACCAGTGCCAAGTCAATCCAGAAAACACACAGCCTCTGGAGATGCATCAGGCGATGCAACATCAGATTCCAGATTGCAGACCACAACAGTAGGCTGCTTTTGGTATTTTATCCACACCCCAATACCTTGGGAATGCTACTTACTGAAAAGTACACTGTGTTCCCCTCACAGAATACTAAAGGGAGTGGATAGACTGTCTTCTCACCATTGCCCCTGCTGACCAATTATACTAGGTCAGTGCTTGCTGAGTGTGTGCATGCTTCTGACAATGACCTTCTCACTACATGCTACTGGTTGTTTGGTGTATCATTTGGCCTCCAATGGATTGCTTGCACTGCGGTGTATCTGGGACTATTTCCTCAAAAGTACACTGAATCAATGCATTTCTCATAGATTTATTTTACACTGAAGAAAATTGTTTTTTGGGGGAGGCGGGGGTTCACTGCAGTAGGCTTTTTATATTTTAGTCAGGACTCAACATACATATCAGGAAATCAGGCCTACTATCTTTGTCAAAGCTTGTTTTCCTAATGTCGCCTTCTTGACCCCTGAGCTAAGGTGTAGTAGAAGCAACTCCTGGACAACCATTACGCTAGGTAGGAGTATCAGCAGGTACAGCAATGGCTACTCCAACGTAAAGCCCATTGTGAGGAAATGGCTTTTTGCAGGTTCAACCCCACTTTTTGTTACACTTTTTGACTATTAGGTGTTGGCGTAATGACCTTGAGAGTTCACTTACACCTATTAACCAGACCTCAGTGCTAGTGCCCTGTTCCTTAAAGGTGTATGTTTGAGTATACCCAGCTGGCATAATTTAACTTTCTTAAAAGTGCCTTGTATGGTACCAGGGGTACCAAGGGCCTGTAAGTTAAAGTGCCCCTCATGGACTGCTGCTCTTATTGTGCCACCACAAGTGTGACAGAGTAAATCATGTCTCCCAGCCTGCAACTGCAGACTGGTGGAGCAGTCCTAAATGCTAATTTGACTTTGCCACTTAATTAAGGACAAAGTCTTGTCCTTCCTTTTTCTACATATATATGCCACACCTAATGTAGGCCTGTCGAGCCCTTAGGTAACGTGCTACATATTAAAAAGTATGACATGTGTTTTTGTATGTCCTAACAGTAAAAAACCCAAATTCTTGTTTTTACTATAGAAAACCTAGTAACCCCATTGGCAAGTATAAGTTTACATGCTGACCACTCAGCAGTGCTAACTTCTGAAAGGAGCTGCTAAAGTAAGTATTTCAAGATATCACAAGAAAACCAAGATACGATCCAGACGATGGCACAAGCTAATACCAGAGGAATGGGAAGCGAAGTTACGGGAATCCGCTGGCCTTCTCTCCACCGACCCTAACACAGCTGACAGAGAATTTAACAGCTGGCTCACACACCCCTTAAACAACCTTGTCCCACTAACCAGCTCCCTTAAACACGTTAAAAGGATCAACCCCGCTCCATGGTACACACCCCCCCTTAATGCATTAAGGAAGGAATGCAAAAAGACTGAACGCACTTGGAGAAAAAACAAATTGGCGACGGAGAAAGTCGCTTATCAAACAGCTATGAAAGCGTACAAACAAGCCCTCCATAACGCAAAAAGTACCTTCTACGAGGAAAAAATAAAGAATTCCTCCTGCTCAGCCAAGGAGACTTTCTCTATCCTTAAAGAGCTCCTCCACGTACCGGACCCCCCGCAGAAACCCATGGATTCCAAAGCAGCAGAAGAAAAATGCGTCAATCTGGCCACCTTTTTCGACGAAAAAATCAAAAAAATCCCGGCCTCCCTCCCTGCGACCAACCCCGACACCACAGAGAAAGCTAAGGACTCACCCCCCTCATCAGGGATCTCCCCCGGGAAACCCGACACGCCTCACTTAGCGTCGTTCGGCCCAGTCACTGAAGAGGAAGTGGCAGCAACTCTGGTATCTACTAAGAGTGGCGCCCCCAGTGACCCAGTTCCCATACGGTTCGTCAAAGACATCACCCGGACCATAATGCCCAAACTCACTGCCCTCATTAACATCTCGCTTGCCCAAGGAGAAGTCCCGCTAAGCTGGAAGGAGGCAGTCGTAAAAGGGCTTCTCAAGAAACCATCGCTAGACCCTGCTGATCTATCCAATTATAGACCTATCTCGCTCCTCCCCTGGATAGGTAAGGTCGCCGAGAAGCTAGCAAATAAAAAGCTGTCACACTTCCTAGAAACAAACCATCTCCTTAAAAACTCACAGACAGGCTTTAGACCAGGTCAGGGCACTGACACCGCTCTCCTTGCAGCAGTAGAGAAGACCAGGGAAATCATAGACACAGGAGGATCAGTGGCAGTGGTCCTCCTAGACCTGAGTGCAGCCTTTGACACGGTCAGTCACCAGGTCCTAACCCAACGTCTAGATAACATCGGAGTGAAAGACAGCGCGTTGAAATGGCTCACGTCCTTTCTCTCCCGACGCTCCTTTCAAGTCTGGGAAGGTGAAAGCCGCTCCCCCTCCATCCCCCTCCGGTGTGGTGTGCCACAGGGCTCATCACTAAGCCCCACGTTGTTTAACGTGTACATGGCCCCACTGGAGGAGCTGGTCTCACCATTCGGAGTCACCATCGTCAGCTATGCTGACGATACTCAGCTGGTGGTAACGCTTTCCCACCCCAAGCTAGAGCCTTCCAATCTCCATGACTGCCTCTCCAATGTCCATCAATGGATGAGCGACTCAGCCCTAAAATTGAATGGATCAAAAACAGAGATCCTGCTCCTAGGACACAAAACCATGAACCTTCCCCCCAGCATCTGGCCCGCCTGTATGGGTGAACCCCCTACCCCCAAGACGGAGGTTAAGAGTCTGGGAGTATGGCTAGAGACAGATCTCACCTTTAAAACACAGGCAAGAAAAACGGCCGGCATCTGCTATGGCCTACTCAGATCATGTAGAAAGGTGCTCCCCCTATTACCATTCCAGTCCCGACTCTTGCTGATTCAAGACCTAATTTTATCGAGGCTAGACTACAGCAACGCCATTTACCTCGGAGCACCGGAATCCACTCTCCAAACACTGCAAAAGACCCAGAATGCCGCAGCCCGATTACTCACGAATACCCCAGCCAGAACTTCAGCCAAACCCGCACTGAGGAAGCTACACTGGCTCCCAATTAGGGAAAGAGTAACTTTTAAAGCCCTCTGCTTGGCCCATAAGGTTCTGCACAACGCTGGCCCCCCAATTCTCAACAACTGGATCATACCCTACAGATCTTCGAGAGCGCTTCGGTCAGAACATGGAAACCTTATCACGATCCCTAAGGTGAAGAAGGCCCGCGCAGGCGGCCGCCGCTTCTCAGTCAACACAGCAAAAAAATGGAACGCGCTCCCGCTTAATCTCAGAGCAGAACCAAACCTCCTACGATTCAGGAAGTCCCTTAAAACCCTACTTTTCCCCTGAATCATTAACATCCTCCTTCCTCATCCCTCAGGAGTCCGAGGTTTAGCGTTGGGATACTCGCGGGTGACTACGCGCTCTATAAAAACCTAAAATAAATAAATAAATTTTGCATTAAACCTGACTTGATGCCAGTAGCGGCTCCTGGAGGCAGTGTTGCTGGGAGGTGGGGTTGGCGGGGGAGGGGCAGAGTGGGGGGGTACTAAACTCCAGCTCATGGCCGAGTAATGTAAATAAATAAAAAAACAAATTTCATTGCACGCGCTGCATCGCCATTTGGCGTTTCAGCGCGCGCAAGGAAATTCGTTTTATTTATTTATTTATGTACTTACCTCCGTTCGGCCTTATGCTGGAGTTTACTACCCCTACCCTGCTGCCCCTGCCCCACTGCCCCGCAGCACTTCCTCCCGGGGCCGCTACTGTTCGATGCCCAAGTAGAATATAATGTAACTTTTGGGTTAAAATGAAACTTTAGAAAGTTGTTGCTTCATTGACCAAGTTTTCTAGTTGCCATTTATGGTTGCTGGCCAAAAGACTGTTTTCTGCCCTCCCAGGGAGATGTGAGAACGACTCTCAGGAAAGGACACAATAGAGGCCTTCCACTGGAAGAGGCAGGAAGCCAAACAGGGTGTGAGCCCGAAAAGGCAAGCTTCAAAGTGGAATGAAAGGGGATGCTATTTTGTTCTGGGAGACAGGTTGGTGTTGTGGATAAAGAGGGGGAAACAGTTGCCAAGACAGTTTTCCCATGGGCGAGTAGCCTTCAAGTTGCCACACTTCTAGGGTGGCTACCAAGCTCCATGCACTGAGAGAAGGGTTCTGCCATCTTGTGAGTGGACAGAATATTGCACTCTGGCAGCAGCGTCACTAGGGTTGGTGTCACCCAGTGTGGTAACTCATGGTGACGTGCGGTCCACACCCCCCCGCACTCCCCTAGTGACGCCACTGCGCCTTACTGTGTACCGTTTCTCCCAGGCTCCTTACCTGATCTGGAACCTTTCTCCTTGATGTCTTCTCGATGTCTGCTCTTATCCAGGCCTCCTCCTCTCTTCTCCTTCCTTCAGGTCAGTTGGCCTCAGTTTGCCACTGCGAGTTCCTGTGTGCTGATCTCCGTGCAGAGCTCAGAGCAAAGCCCATTTCTAGGCCGACGTAGCTTTGGGCTCTACTGGTGCGGATCTGCTGGCTCTGCACACAGTGGCTGCGGCACCCCCTGTCGGCGCAAGCTGCACCGGTCTAGCACTGGCTGATTCCGTACCGGCAGAGAGACCATGGGTTCGACCCTCCCCTGCCGACTTCCATGCCTACCTTGCCGAGCACACAATTTCTGATGGCGAGGCACTCTGCTCTGCGTACCTTGTTGGATCTCCCAGGTCCTCCGACTGCCACAGTGAAAGATCACCTAGTAGTTGGCAGTCAGAGACCGTCGGCACCTTTAGGGTGAGCCGTGGCCGCAGACACAGGGACACAGAGCTCGGGTCGCCTGGTATGCAGCTCGTCTCTACCGACGTGTGATGACGCGAATGAACCGGAACCGGAAAGACAAGTAAACACTCAGGCAATGCTGGTCCCCCCCCCCCCCCCGGGTTTTGCTCACTCTGTGCATGGGTGTGTGTTTCATTGCACCTCTGTTGGGTGTCTGCCTGTCATTCACCCTGTCTGGGGGCTCCGCAGCCAGAGTATCCGCCTGACTGCTTTTCTGTCACCCTGTCTTTCTGGAAAGCGGATTGTCTGTGACCCTGTCTGCATCTCTGTGACCCTTCCACTGCCTGTCTGTGTGTCTGTCTGTGGGTGTCTCCTAGTGTGGGCCTGTGGAACTGTCACTGTGTCTGCTTGCTTTGGTGTCACAGTGTCACCCCATGTGATGGTGTCACCCGGTGCAGTCCGCATCCCCCGCAACCCCTAGTGACGTCACTGCACTCTGGGTTAGCTAGATGCCACACTTTGCAGGAAGTCGTCATCAGGGAGGAGGGGACTTGGTAGTGGTACCCCTTTAGCTAGTAGTCACTGCATTGCCCTAGGGCAAGTTGTAGGCATAAGAGTGGAAGAGAGGACTGAAGAATGGTGGCCCTGCTGTTCCCTGGTCCCAGCATAGAGAGGCTCACCAAAGACTGGACTGCACCTGCGTATCTTTGGGCCAGCAAAGAGAGGGTTGTTCCTGTGGTGCCCTGCTCAAGGGAAGTTGTCCCAAAGACCCAGACAGAAGAGGTGAAATGCAAGAGCCAGTTGGCTGACTTTATGTTACAGTTCCAGGGTCACAACAGATGTAGAAGTGTTCCTTTGTGAATTGGTAGCCTCAATCACTTGAAAGCCACTGACTACTAAAGCGCAGCATGGGAAACCAAGTCTTGGCAATCAAACGTTGCATCCTAGTCTGCTGGACCCAGGAGAGTCTTTGGAGTACAGTTATTGTCACCCATGACAGACACAAGCATCAGGTAAAGGGAACTGCTGGTTTTGCTGTATTCAGAGATCTTTAGGCCAGTGGCAACTGGTTTTCAGCTGGAGTTCATAGGGACTTTGAGGGACATTGACCTCAGTGGCCAAAGTCACCACACCATGTTCATGGACCCATCAACCAGATCAGCATCCACAGCATCTGCCAATAATCTCATCATCCTGTATCCCTTGCATCAGGGCCACTACATTTATGGTTGTTGTGGTTTTCCCATAGACCCTGGAGTTGGACTGGAGACTGCTTTGACGGCAAGATTACTACCCTGTTGACCCAAATTAGCCCCTGTGACTTGACTCCTGCTGAAGTTGGTCATCCAAAGTGTGCCAAAGTAACCGAACACAACTATACAAACATTTTCAAAGTAACCACTAACAGCAGTAGTTGCCACTGCTTGTTTGCATTCTGCGTGAATAGAGGTGACTTACTATTTGCTTAATAATGTATAACTCTGGAACCCTCTGGTGGAGTTTGTTCATTTGGTGTCTAAAAATTCATATAAATGAGCTTTATTTTTATAATTGGTGTCAGATTTCCTTTCTATCATGTTTCTTTCTTAGTATTTTTGTGTGCGTCTAAATGCTTAACACGTGTTGCTTTTTTAAAGATGGACTGCCCAAAGTCAAAGGTACCAAGGGTTGAGCTAAAGTTTTACAAACTAGCCTGACTGGACGCACGATGGATTAGTGAGTTTATTACATAGTAAGGTTGCACAAACACACCATATCATGAATAGCTTTCTGCAACATTTGGTGGTAATGGTAGGATCCATAACTTGTATCTAGCAGTACCATGTGGATAATAAGTCTGAAACCACCAATAATCTGGCCAAGTCAACATCTAGAAGGAAGTTCTTGAAATTTCCAAACAAGTTGCCAAGTTGTGGAGTCTCTTAAGTTTCTGAAAGTTTGCAAACTTTTAAACCGTTTTTGAAACATTTAAAAAGTTTGTGAACGTTTTTGTCAAAGTTTTGAAAAGTTCCTGAAGTATGCAAAAATGGGCTAGGAAACTTGGATATCGACTTTGCAATTCTGCCCACCTTTAAATTCAGTTAAATAAGGGACCTGTGCTAGGATAGGAAGATCAGGGTGGATGCCTCAGCTAAAAAACAGACTTGTGGAAAGCCCTCTGGGCTTGGGAAGAAACCCACAAAGCCCAAGCACTGCGGGATGAGGAGATCACCCCTATCAGTGGGCAAGAAGAAGAGGATGAGGAGGACAAAGGCAGCCAGGCCCCCACTGTCTGGTAGAGGTATCACTCCACATCTAAGAGTGAGAGGAGCTCAATTTTGAGGGGGGTGCAAGGAACAATGAGGCCTAAGTGAGTCTCCTTGAGATTGAGGAAAGGAGGCCAACACTGAAACAAAGGTGGGTCCAGTTGGGAATGAGGCTCCGAGTGAATGGTGGCAGCAAAACTATGAGGTTACTGCAGGGGGTGCCCATGATTCTAGATTGCCCAAAGGTACTGTGTAAAATATGCCGAGAGGATGACATAGACAAGTGGATGGAACACCATGAGAAAGCTCCAAGAATTAGAAGGGTGTGTGCCCAACACTGGGGGTCTTTACTGTGGGAACTGGTTACATCCAGTGGTGGTGAGAGTTTGATTCTGACACTAGAGGATGGGGTGGCAGAGTCTTACACCCACCAGAGGGCAGAACTGATTGAGCTATTTGCTATGACCCCAGAAGGGTATAGGCAAAAGTTTAGGAATACTCACAAGGGGTTAACACAGTCATGGGTGGACTTTGTGAATGCACTAGTAAGTCACTGTGAGGGTAGATTATGGGTAACATGGTAGATAGCTATTAGGGGATATACAATTTGATAGAAATAGAGCACAAACTTACAAATTGTTCCTCTGAGATGTTACACCAGCATCTAGTGGACTCAAAGTTATCTAGCCCCAGAAGCTGAGCAAGGTAGCAGATGAGTGCGTACATACAAGAGTACCCAAGAAGTCCAACAGGGGTGGTCCAAAGAAGGGGGGGGCTAGGCTCGGGGAAGAGAAAAGAGGGGAGTAGTGAGCCTACAAATGAACTTTCCTCAGAGCCCCAGAACCTCTAGGACAGTATCAGACCCAACACACCTCTAGCAAGCACAGTAGTGTGGACCCAGAAACATTTGAAAATGTGCTGTTTTTTGACTGTCAGCAACCATGGCACCACAGGGGAGATGATGTATGACCCAAGGGGAAGATTTGCAGAATGGCCAGTGTAGCCTTAGAAGAGGATTCCTAAGATGAGGAGTTCCTAGTAGCTTTCCATTGGGAGGTGGGGCCAGATGGTAAGCTGGTGATGCCCGAGGGTGGTAGTAGATACTTCCACCAGGTCATCTTCAATGGGGTCCAAACCAGTGTTCTGAAGGATACTGGTGCCAGTCACACCATAGTCATAGACAGGCTGGTTTCTCTAGAAAAGTATTTGCCAGGTGAAGTTGTATGGGTAAAGACTGCCCAGGGGCAAGTCATTGCTCTTTCTTTGGATGTGGTATCCCTAGAGAGGGGGGGGTAAACTTATTATGAAAAATGTGATAGTCGCATATGGCCTACCTTTGGATTATATCGTAGACAATGATCTCCCTGAAGTAAGCTGGGAGCAGGAAGGGGTGGCAACAAGGGTGCTCCAAAACCCAAACATAGTGGGGGTAATTTCCATTAGCAGAGATAGCAGATGCCCCAGAGAAGAGATAAAGGTGGAAAGAGGAGGCCACCTATGGAGAAGAGACTAGAGAGCCAGGGGCAACCTGCCCTAGTTGGAGGGGACCTCAACACGGACCCTGGTGAGGTCACCAGTGTCCTAGAGTGAGAATGTGTGTCAGCCCTAGAAGTCCTGGATTGTCAGACAACTGTTCAGCCTCAGGGTGTCACCCCTAAGAGGACAGAAGAAGGGGTGGAAAGATTGTGTCTGCCACATGAGGTAGTGACTCCCTCACTCAGAGGAACCAATGAGGTTAACAGAGCCCAATGAGCTGCTGATTGATAACTTGCCATTGCCAAGGCTAGGAGTGAGGCCCACAGTTAACCCTAAGATAGCATATCCACCTGCCAGTGGAGGGCTAGGGTTGTGGCCCTGGGCACAGACATCTGTCAGTGGCCTCAGCTGGTTGCTTGCCTTTGGGACAGCACTTGCCTTCTCATGGGGGAAAGGTCCTGTCCTGGTAGGCAAGATGGGCATACTGAACTTGTTGGTCCTGGTGGGGCTGCTCGAGTGCTAGGTGGCTTCAATGGATAAATTAGGTGTTGGCCTATGGTAGGGGCTAGTAAGACCAGTGACCCCCCAGTCCCAAGTAAAGGGGAGAGAAAGAATAAACATCAACACAGTCCTGTCCCCAGGCCCAATTTAGGTTGAAGTCTATCAGTTTTGAGGTGGATCAACTTCCCGTAAGAATTGATCCTAGCAGAAGGATGTGAGGCTGAATAGGCCCTAAAAGGCCAACCAGTTTCCCCAACCTTCCCACTGAGTAATTCCGAAGAACTATGAGTCTGGTGAATTCTTCTGGACATATTAGCTGGGTCCGTGTGAAGAAATAGCTTTTTGCAGGTTCACCCACACTTTTTGACCCACTTTTTAACTATAAGGTGCTGGTGTAATGACTATGAGAATGCACTGAGCCTTGCTAACCAGACTTTAGTGCCAGTGCTTTGACCCTTAAAAGTGGTATATGTAATTGGCTCATACCTAATTGGCGTAACCAAACTTACTTATACTTTGCTTGTATATGGTACCAGTGGAACCCAGGGCCTGTAAGTTTAAGTGTTGATTATGGGCTGCATTGCTTATTGTGCCACCAAGAGTGTGACAGAGAAAAAAATGTCTACTAGTCTGCCACAGCAGACTTCGGGAACAGTTCTAAACTGCTAACTGGACTTCACCATTTAAACTGATCTCAACATCCAGACCATTCCTTTTAATATATATAAGTCACTTCTAAGGTAGGCCTGTCGAGACCAATAGCAGGGTGTTATATATTAAAACGTAGGACATGTGTGTTTTATATGTACTAACAGTAAAAAATATATATATATATATTGTCTGTACGGTAGAAAGGCTAGTAACCCCTTTGGCAAGTATCTGGTTACATGCTGATCACTCAGGTGCACTAACTTTTAAATGTGACTACTAAAGTTGGGTACTTAAAGGTAAACCGTACTTGATGATTAAGTAGAATTTATTGTACCTTTTGAGTAAAAACGAACTTTAGAAAGTTACCACTCTGATACCCAAGTTTTCTAGTGAACATTTGTGGTTTCCGGCCAGAAGTAAGCCTTCTGAGCTCCTGGGAGATGTTTGAACGGTTCCCAGGAAAGGACACTATAGAGGCCTGCCATTAGAAGAGGTGCTGCCTCTCTCTGGCAGGAAGCAACACAGGGTGTGAGTCTAAAAGGTGAGCTTCAAATGAGATGTTACCTTTATTTATTTATATATATTTGCTTGGAAGGATAAATAGTGAACACACATGAGAGGGGTTTCTCTTTGGTTCGTGTAGGCAGGTTGGCATCAGAGACAGAGAAGGGGAACAGTTGCCTAACCAGTTTTCCTGTGGGCATGTAGCACTCAGGTAGCCACACCTCTATCTTGGGCTACCAAGTGCCACATACCAAGAGAAGGTTCGTAAGTGTGGGCAGAATATTGCTCTCTGGGGTAGCTAGAGGCCCCACTTTGCAGGAAGTTGTCATCAGGTGGGAGGGGACCTGTTAGCCCATTTGGCTAGTAGTCACAGCATCCCCCAGAGGCAAGTATGGACATCATTTTGACACTCCAAAACAATAGAGGAAGCGTAGAGGTACTGATAGAATCACCCTCCTAGCAGAATTATATAAACAAAGAGATTCTATCAATGTGTGGATGTGACTATTTTTTAGATTAATATTTTCTGTGTATAGTGAGATACTAGGCTCTCTCTTAGATCTGAAAAGACGATAGCACTATGTGCTTTTTAAAATACCCCTCACACACTAAAAATTCCTTTAGTGTCATGCTTCATCATGGGGGTCTTCCTGACCCTATAACGGGGCGGGCGTGCTGCGACCTACGAACTACGCAGGAGCACTAAGTTGTTCTGTCACAACAACTTAGTGCTCCCGCGTAGTTCGTAGGTCGCAGCACGCCCCTGCAGCAAAGACTTGCCTGAGCCTGCTGATCCTTGGGCTAGCAAAGAGAGGATGGTGCCTGTGGTGCCCTGCGCAAGGGAAGTCATCTCGGAACCCCCCCAAAGAAATATACTCCAAGAGTGAGTTAGATAACTTCCTGTTACAGTTCCAGGCTCACAAAATCGAAGAAGCCTGCCGTGGCTAGTTGGTAGCCACAATCGCTTGACCATCACTGAACGCTAAAGCAGGGCATGGTAAACAGAGTCTCAACACTCAAAAGTTGTCAAATGTGTTTCAGCGCGCGCAATGAAATTCGTTTTATTTTTTTATTTGTTTACATTACTCAACTCGGCCGTGAACCAGAGATTACTACCCCCAACCCTGGCCCTGCCCCACAGCCCTGCGGCACTCCCTCCATGAGCCGTTACTGATGACATATAAATCCTACCCCTTGTAGTCCTCCATCTTGTGTAATGTTTCATATACATTGAGTTACACTTGATTGATAGTCTCTGTGATGTGTGTGCAATGTAAAGTGCTCTGACACCCTTCACTTTTATGAGTGACACTAGAACACTAATTAAATGCCTCTGGGAGAGAGCGGTTATGAAGACAGTTAAAGGGTGGTAGTGCGGGAATCCATTGCGGAGGTGGTCAGTGAGGGAAAGGGGGGGCCCCAAAAATCATTGTCGCACAGGGCGCCACCAGTGCTAAAGCCGACCCTGAATACCACTGGTGGAAACAAGTATTTTGTCCAAGACACTTGTCAAGGCTCACAACAGAACACAAAGGCCACATTTAACAAAGAATTGCACCAGGGCAAACAAAAAACTAAACAGAACTTGTAGTAGTTTGGTATTTAGATAACGAGAAGTGAAGCAGATAAACTTCGATGTTCACCATCTGAAAGACAGCGCTCAGTTCGTGCCAAAATCTAAAGTCTACTTTTTTTAGTAAGTAAGCAGCAAATACAGTCAAATGTTGTTTTTTCTCCTTTTGTGGCATAGTGCATAATTAACATATATGCACTGTTAATTGGGATACACCAGTTTCCTTCCTTTGCTATCACCCAACCAGGGAATATGGCGTAAAACTGAACTGGTTCTTATTAAATAAACATAAAAAATACATGTGGGTTCATGCTTTGCCATTGTGCAAATATCGTTTGGATTATCCATTATTTGTTAAGTGGCAAAACGGTGCAAATGGATTGTGCTAGGAGTACATACTGAGATTAATGTCTGGGTGGGTGTGGCTGCCACGCAGTGGGTCGTAGATCTTCATGCCATGCGATTGGATTTTAATGCCGACTTCGCACGTCGGTGATTTGTTGCCCTGCTTGGGAATCCGCGTGTTTAGCGCCATATGTGCCCTTGGGGCACCAGAGGGCGCTCGCCGCTGCGTTTTGCTCGGTAAAACAAGCTCCTTGTGCTGCGCACGCCTCGGCAATTAGAGTACAAATCCACCGCACTTCCCTTGACAGAGAACTCCCCAGGCCTGGCTGTACCTTTCTTTGTCCTGAATTTACTTACTTAGTGACAGTTAGGTATTAAAATGACGTCACTTCGAGCATTGCCGAGAGAACTGCTGTGCACCCAAAAGTTTTGGACCCATCTCAAAGGTGACCTAAGCGCAGCTAGAAGACAACCCGAAGCTCTATATCTAGGCAGTGATTCGCAAAAGCGCCCTGAATGCTGGTTTTAGGCGCATGGAGACCTAGACAAATAAAATAGTCGTTTTTGGCGGAAACCTACATTACCAGTATTTAGCACTAAACCACCCCACATTTTCCCAGTCAGACCAAGACGTGAAAAATGCACTAAGGGCAAAGACATTTACCTGTAACTTACCTGGAAGTGCTGCGCGGGTCCCCTTGCAAGATTCGCGCGCAATGAATATTTAAAGCTGTGAACATTTCAAAGAGGTTTTCTGCGTCCGAGTGGGGTTTCCCTTTCAGTGTCGCGAACTTCTGACACGTGTCCTACAACATTCAGTTTTTTTTTTCACAAGTGCCACAAAGGTACTACCCCATCCCGCGCGCATCCACAGGCACCTAGAAAACTGCCTCACAAGTGCGTGCTTCAATATTCCGTATTAAATGTACAGCTTTATCGCCGCTTCAATTCTGAGAGGCTAATTGCTTTCTCTGACATTCCAGTGATATATATTTCGTGAGAAGAGTGAGCGACGCCTCTTAATTTCCCCGTCGCAGAGCTGGTTCGACGGGTTGGTTTCAATGGGAGAATTCTTCGCCTCCGGGCGCCTGAGTAATGCGCAGCCTTTCTTTGCTGCGCTTTTGGTACGGGTGATAAATGCTCTGGAGAGAAAAAGGCAAATATGTTGTTACAATTAGTAATTAATCTTTTCCTGTCCTGGGCTAACCCTTGCCTGAAGAAACTCGGTTGTCTGAGTAAAACGTTAGTCAAAATTGTATTTTACTGTAATTTCAACGAAATTAAAACAGCTTCCGGGATCCAGGAATGCCGGTGACAAGCAATTAGCGAAAAATTATAAAAAACACACAAATTGACGAAGGAGTGGCTGTTTTATTCTATCGCTTATTTGGTCTTAACTAAACGGCAATTAGCTTTTGAATAGCGTTTTCCGTAATTATTATTGCATCGTAGCGCTTTCTAAATGTGGACGGTTTTTCTTAGATCTCAAAGTGGCATGACTATGGAATTGACGGCGGACAGCACAAGAAAATAAATAATAAATAAAATAAATGTGTTTCTCTTTTCTGCTACCTTGTCTGTTTCTCTATTATGTTCTTGTTTTCCTGGGTTATTTTACTTCATGTAATTAGGTTAAGGTGTATTATTTCGTTTCTGTTATGCCCACTTATATTTTGCTTATATCACTTTGAGCTATGCTTCGATAGTGTATGCTATTTAAACTAATATCGTGGTATTTTCTGTTTGCTTCACTGCGTTGGTATTTTATGTTAATTTGTTTTAGGCTCTCCTGCATTATGTTATGCACTACCTTAGATGTTCTTGATTTGTATTGTGTTATTTTTCATAGTTTTATTGTGCTGTGTTGGGTTGCATTATATCATGTTTTGCCTAGTTTATATTATTTCATTCTGTGCTGTGTTGTTTGTATTTTGCGATGTGTCATAAACCACACCACTACATGCCAACTTTTTTTTATTTTTGTACGTGATCTATTTCGTTACGTTTTAAGTTTTTTTTCGTTAAATCTTGCACTGTTTAGGTTTTTGTTTTGTGCTTTGTAGCGCCACTTTAAGTTTTTAGTTTATCATTTATTGGCTCCACGAACCTACGTGGTCTTTGAAATGAAGGGAAGGCGACACCAGGCACCTGGACATGACAGGACACATTCCTCCGTTCAGTGTAGGGCTTTGGTTGTCCGGCCTCTGTGGAGTACGCCAGTAAAAAAGCAGGATGTAATTGGTGGCAGGTGGCCCGTGGTTGGTGCACCTGTGCCCGCTCTGGAATGTTCTATGTGGAACTGTGAATTCCCGCCACCGCCACCTCAAAGCTGCTGAGGGAAGCCGTCCCTGCCCACATAATACGACTTTCTCTACTCTGACCAGACATAGTTCCTTTCTAGGGCTTGCAGCCGGGCCAGGCCCGAGGGTTTGGGAGCTTTTGAGAGTGCAAGGGCCTCTTCACTAGAATCACTGAGCCAAGAGAAGGCGATCAATAAGAACTGCACCTCGAAGCGCTTGAATTACAAATACGTGTGAATGAAATAGATAGAATTGCACTTTGAGTGAAAAACGCTTAAGAGTTGCACTTTGAGCGAAAAACGTTTACGATTTGCACTTTGAGTGAAAAACATTTAGTATGAGGGCTAAATAGTCACAAGAGGGTAAATCGCAGATTGATATTGTTAAGCAGATATATAAGGCTTGATTTAAATAGGAACATAGGTGAAGGGCAAAGGGGCTACGACGCGGACACGTGGAGCGCGATGGGGGAAGCGCCTAGTGTGATTGGAAGGCTTTTGGGCGCTACAGACATCACACAATACGTTTCTGGCTGTAACTTTGTTCGAGGCGAATATGCGTTTTGGAGTAAAAAGAGTAATAGACAAGAGACTTGTGGGTGGGGGGGGGGGGGGGGTGGAGAGGAGAAACGTGGTTTTTGGAATTGACCTAGTCTCATGAAAACTGAAAATCAACCAAAATGTAAGTACACACTGCTCGATTCTAAGTACTGACTGTTGGGATGGAGAAACACCTTTACTTTGCAATTAATCCCTAACAATTGCATTCGCATGAACTGTACTTCCAGCTCCATTTTCCCCAAAATTCCTTTCGCTGAACTACTTTTACACCATGAGTGAGTGTCTGCATCGCACCAGACCTATATATGCATAGATTCAAAATCCACGTACATCAGAAAATAGATTTTTTTTAACAAACCTTTTTCTTAAAATACTACGGTAGTGTGCGAGTGCTTCTAGGGCGCTTCCAGCCCCTGACGAGGCGCTCGACCGCTTTGTACCGTGTTCAGCCAGTGCCAGCAGTGGGGGTGAGAGCTTTTCGAAAGTTACACTACTACTCGCGTGCACTCTCCTATGCACTTATTTATCTATTTCTTTGCAGTTGTATATAGCGCAAACCCGATCCGGAGGAATTGTAGCGCTTTACATGAGCACCAGTTAAATCACAGAAGGTCGCATTCATTGTATTTCCGGCGCGGAGAGATTGAGCGATTTGCCCAGAATCACGCGGTGTTGAGCCGACGCTGTGACTCCAACCTGGTTGCCCCGTTGAAAAACCGGCAGCAGTGGCCGTGAGGCTTCATCGCCTTCCATAATTACCAGTGTACAGGTATTTCACCCACAGCCTCCCCCTCCCCGCACCGGAAGCCAGTTCGCATTAATGCCACATATTGCTTCCATAATGACCCCCAGTGCAGCCGCCCCATGCCCTTTCCGCTCCAGCCCCGGTTAAAAAACTTCCCCTCATACACATAGCACCATCTCCACCTTTCCCCCCATTCGTAATCCTTTGCAGTGGCAAAAAAAGGAGGGAAAATGCCCGTCTCTTCAAAAGGCCATTTAGTCCATTTCTTTCTGGGCCATTCGGGCATTGTCCACCCTTGTAAGGGGCCTTTTTCATGCTAATCCGGCGTGTTAAATATCCCTTTGTCCTCCTTTCAGCGTTTTGTCGCTGGGTTTATCCAGCCCTGGTCACCCGTTTTATTTATTGATGCGGCCCGGCTTCCATTCGGGGGCTCATGTATTTTTTATTATGTTGTTTCACTGTCATGCAGTGTCAACTCGGCGCATTCAGCGGGGGCTCCTTGAAGGGCCGGGCCACAAAGCGTGTACACACTGGCCGGCTATTCAAGGCCTCCAGCTGGAAGGGGCCGGAGCGGCTGAAAGGAGGAGCCGAACAATGGGCGCCGCCGAGGCGCACAAAGCTAACAGTTTCCCAAATACCGCTGATTGCTTCCCCCACAATGGGCCGAAAGCCGCCGCTCTTTCTTCCCTGCACTCCAACAAACAACACCGCGCACAAAACCTCGCGGCTCCGCCTTTTGTTCGTCGCACAAAAAAACCCTCGACTGTCTAAACGCTCCCACTGAAGGACGAATAAAAGCGGGGAGAAGGAGACCCTTTCAGGCAGCCCCCCCTCTTCTCCCTGGCTTTTGTGCACCAGAGAAAAGAGGGGAAAAGAAGAGGTGGAAGAGAGAGAAATTGCCAAGGAATTAATGATATCTGTCCCTTTGAGGTGGGGGCAGACCTTTGAGCGGTGGAGGAAGAGGGGGGGGGGGGGGAGAATTTTGGAGGGCACCTGACAATTTTACATTGCAAAAAAAAAAGTAACAAACTTTAAACAATTGCCATGGTCAGTCATATTGACTTTGCCAATGCTTGTTTCGGGGATGTGGTGTGAAATGGGAAGGGTGTTCTAATATGGGTACGGGTAGGTTGGTGGAAACAGAGTGGGATGGACCGTCCCTGCAAGACCTATGTGTGGTGTTGGGGGGGGGGGGATCCCCATCCTCCTTGCGGAAGTTCGAGCTGTCCGTCTGCTCAGCCCAGATGCTGTAGAACTTGTCATGAGGCCTACCTGTCCAGGGTCCTTTTAGCGACGTAGGCCGACCTCGGCCCCAAGCCCTGTAAGGATAGATGTGAGTATTCAATCCCACTCCTCCCTTGCCGAAATCTGATTCCAACCGGACACGGGCAGTTGCCTGCGGTGGGTGCATTTACCCACTGAACTTAGGTCCAAGTTCTCTGCCGACAGACCGTGTCCGAAGTCTTCCTCGGGCGGCCTCCTTACAAGCTGTCTCGAGGGGCTCTGCGTGCACCTGTTGGGTACTCGCTGTGGCGAGGCCTTGGCAAGCCTCAATCTGGAGAGGCCTTGGGGGGGGGGGGGGGGGGGGGGGGGATGTCTCACTTCAGTGAGTGAAGATGCTAATCACTGGCCTTTGTGTCCGGTAAAGGCCTCAAACTGCCCCCTGCCCACACATGGGAGAGGAGGCGGTGAGATGAGCCAGCAGAAAGTGGGAGGGGGAGAAAGTGAGTGTTTAGGAGGAGAAAGAAAGGTAAAGAACGGAAGGCAAGAGAAAACAAGTAAGGCTAGAAAGAGGGACAAAGGGCGAGTGTGGGGGTGACAAGAGAAGAAGCTAAGGAAATGACCTGGGGAGAGGGAAGTTGGAAGATGGAGGCAAAGGGAGAAAGGAGGGAGAATAAGAAGGAAGAAAATGGGAGGGGAGGGTCAGAGAAAGTGCAGGGCTATGAAAGAGAGATGGTGGGAAGAAGAGAAATGAAATTTTAAAAAAGTAAAGGCAAACGAGGAAAGGAGAGAGTTGGCTCGAAGAAAGAGCAAGGAGGGAAAGGCAAAGGCACTGGTAGCGGGTCAGAGAGAGGAACACAGAAGTTCCTTGAGGTACAGCGATAGAAAAAGGAAGTGCGAGAGGTGTACATAAAAAGGGGCACGCGCGGGCAAAACTGGCGCAATGGAAAGTTGGAGAAAGAAGGAGCAAGGGAGTACGGTGAAGAGGCAGACAGGCGATGAGAGGGATTGTCGTGAGGGAGAGGGAGAGGTAGGAAGGAGGACATGAGGGGCTTGCAGCAGGGTCAGGATGGGGAAGAGAGTAAGGAAGGGGGGACTATTTGAAGGTCTGTTGGCAGAGAACCTGTATCTTAGTTTAGTGGGTCAGTGCACGCACCGCAGACAACAGCAAAGGCAACGTGGACAGACAGGGCCTAGAAGACACTGAAATGTGAGGTCCGAGAGAGGAGCTAGTCCACCACGGGTGGGCAGGAAGGATAAAGGCGAGGGGGTCGTGCGAGGAAGACTTGAAGCACCTATGATTGAAGTCGGGGGGAAACCTTATGAATAAAGGCCGCCCCTGCCGACCACCGCGTGGTGGAACGCTGCACAGGATGAAAGGCTGAGGCAGGCCGCGGCTCTGGTGGAGAATCTGACGCCTATCTGTTTATACAGCGTCCCTTCCATAAGGCAGACAGTGCGCAAGGCAGCAGCACGGACATTAACCTGCCATACTGCAGGCGCAGGGCCTGAGCCGGGGAGATTTAGGGCCGCGGCTGCAGGAAGTTCTTGCAGAGAAGTGCCGGGCCCTGACAAAAGGAGGAGGCGAGAGGCTGAAAGGATGTAATTACCCGTGTCGGGGATAATTACCCCTGGACAGCCCAAATTAGTTTTGCATAATCGCTTCAAAGCCCTATGCAGTGAGGGCCGCGGAGGGAGGCAGTGGCGAGAGGGCGACGGGGGCAGGGAGAGGCCTTTCACGGCCGGTCACACAGGCTTTACAGGTGGTTTACTTCACACAGGAGAGCCTCACAGGCTGTGCTCGCCTCTGGACGAAGTTATACTGCCCTCTGTTTTAGTGGTGAATACGACTCGGCAGGCGGGCACCTAAACCAGTTAATGCCTGCTCTTATGCTCACAGGAAAGCGCCCAGAGGCAGGTGGTATTTCTGGCGCACACACATTTGCCTTCATAGCACATTTTCCTCTCCAACCTCTTACTCATTTCCATGCTCGTACTCCGCTCTAAGTACACTACTTTGTCCTAGGCTATTATTTCTTTCCATGCACGTTATTTCTTTCCATGTTCCTAATCCATTCCATGCATGCTATTTCTCACCATGGCATTACCCCATTTCATGAGCATTATTTCTAGCCATGCTCTTTCTCCTTTCCATGCACATTAATTATTTCAATGCTCTTTCTCCTTTCCAGCCACATTCTTCGTCCCATGCTTTTATTTATTTCCATGCCCTTGCTCCTTTACATGCGTTTTATTTCTTTTAATGCTCTTATCGCTTTCCATGAACATTATTTCTAGCCATGCTATTCTTACTCCTTTCTATGCACAGTCTTTCTTCCCATGCTCTTACTCCTTTCCATGCACATTCCTTCTTTCAATGCTTTTACTCCTTTCAATGCACATTATTCCTCCCCATGCTCTCACTCATTTCCATGCACTTTCTTTCCTTCTATGCTATTATTTATTTCCATCCTTTTACTCCTTTCCATGCACATTCTTTCTTTCCATACTCTTACTTCTTCCCGTGTTCTTCCCCCTTTACATGCACTTTCTTTCTTTCCATACTCTCACTTCTTCCCGTGAACATTACTTCACTATGCCCCTACTCCTTTCCATGCACATCATTTCTTTCAATGCTTTTACTCCTTTCAAAGAACACTATTTCTTCCCATGCTCTCACTCCTTTCCATGCACTTTCTTTCTTCCCATGCTCTCACTCATTTCATGCACTTTCTTTCTTTCCATGCTCCTACTCATTTCATGCACTTTCTTTCTTTCCATGCTCCTACCCATGTCAATCCCCTTCTCCTTCAGAAATCTTCCATCTTTAACATCCCTCCGTAAAGCCCTAAAGACCTGGCTATTTAATGAATAGTGCACTAGCCTGCTTCCGGACTGTTGGCGCCAAGACACCATTTGGTATTTGTGCGCTGTATAAATCTCCATAACATAACATACCAATGCACATTATTTCTTTCCATGCTCCCATTACTTTCCATGCACTTTTTTCCATACTCTTACTCCTTTCCAAGCACTTAATTTCTGCCCATACTCTTACTGATTAGATGCACTTTATTTTTTTCCGTGCTCTTACTCCTTTCCATGCACATTATTTCTGGCTCTGCTCTTACTCCTTTCCATACATGCATCTTTCTGTGCTCGTACTCCTTTCCATTAGTCATATTCCTTTCCATAGCTCCTATTCCCTTCACACCTTTATTCTCCTCTATAGCTCTTCGTTTACTGACTACCATTCGTTCCATAATCTTTGCACCTCTATTTGTTTTCCTTTCTTTCACCATAACTCTTATTCCAGTCCATAAACTTTACTCCCCTCTATACTTGTACATTCGATTCATCATAAATGAGTTCTTTCATTAACTTTTACTGCTTGTTATACCTATTCCTTTGCTTCACCAGAACTCTCATCCCTTTCAATATTCCCCACTCCTCTTTATGCATATTCTTTCCCTGCGTCATAACTCTTATTCCATCCCATAACCTTTACTCCTCTGTATAGCAATTCCTTTACTTCACTATGACTCTTAATCCTTTCCACAATCTTTACTCTTCTTTGTACCTACTCCTCTACTTCACATAACTTAAAATTTCCCATAACTTTACTCATTTTTGTACCTAGACCTTTTTTACTCCTTTCCATAATTTGTACTCATCCTTATACCTATTATTTTACTTCACCATCACTCCTATTCCTTTCCCTAACCTTTTCTCTTCTTTAAACCTTTTATTTTACTTCACCATAACTCTTATTCCTTTCCATAACATTTTCTCATCTTCATTACTTTTCAATAACTAGCTCAATTTTCCTAATCTTATACCTATTTCCCATTACCATAATGTCCATTTCTTTCCACAACATGTCAATTCCTTCTTTCGTCACAACTCTTATTTTCGTCCAACGTTTATTCCCATCTATTTCCGTTTCTTTCCAGAGCCATAACTCTTTGCAATAGTCAAATCACTTTTTAGAACTCATTTATGTCCACAATTTAATCTCTTTTCGAAAGCTCATACTTTACCAGACTATTGTGAAAAGACGCAGCCTGATTCCTTATGCCATGTATTTCTTCCCATAAGTCTTTTTCTGTGCACCACTTTAATTTCTTTCTTATCTCGTCATACATTTGTGCAAATATTTTTCGATGGGAGGAATGATCATCAACAGTGTTTGTAAAAGTATGGGAGGCAGGAGGTTTGCACATTAAAGCCACGGGGGCGGGGCGTCTGTAGTTTTGAGGTTGAGGGACACCTTGTACTTCCCTCACACGTTCAGTTAGTTGTTCTCGCTCTCTGGCCTACTTCCCCACGGTTTTGAAGTACAAACACCCTCCGGCTCAAGTGCGACCTTTCTTTTTCTCTTCAGTAATACCATAATTTTCCCATTAATACCCCGAGGAACAAGCCGAGATTACCTGGGCCGCGCGCGGTGTTATTCAATAAAATCCCCTGTCAGACAAACGGAAAGGTGACACCGGCTGACCCTGGGCAGGTCGCCTGTGAACAAGGCACGATACAAGACATCTTTCTCCTTCTGAGGTGAGATTGAAAGCCTTTGCAGGAGTCCGAATAACCCCCTGTGCCCAACAGCTTTGCTCTGAGCCTTACTTTAAAATAGAGATACCACAACTCTTCTTTACCATGTCCTTTATACTCGCCTTTCCCCCCCCCTCAAGTAACTTATCGGCTTTGGGGCTGGGGGAAACAATGGGTTGATTTACATCACAAGAGCAAATCTATTCACAAGTGTAAACAAAGGCGGTCTTTGCGGGATCTCTTTCACTTCACCTGTAGCGAACCCAGATAAACATCTTCCGCTCAAAGAGAAATAAATGAGGTTCACTTCCCCCTCCATCTGCCCCTGATTTAGGCGTTATTTAAACTCTTGTCAGAACAAAGCACCGTCCGCTTGTAAATTGCAACGCAGATTCTTTTCTCATTCCAAAAACACAGATCTTCCGTTAGATTAAACGAGCGGGCAATAAAGAAAACATGAACCTCATAGTTTTTTTTAAACAGTATTTAAATTGTTTTACTTTACACAGAGTTAGCCAGAGGTCCAATTCGCAAACAAAATAATAAAAATCATAATTCAAAATATAAACATTACAAAATATTGACACAAAATAAGATTAAACTGGCCGTAGGTCCGGACTAACACAGATATTCGTTAATTTATTTAACAAAAATAATTGTTCTTGCGCTAAAAAAAAAAAATAGCTACACATGAAAGATCGTGAAATCACGGTTCAACACTTCAAGTTTCTTTTTGTGGTAAAGTTTCGAATGAGCTCGCTGTGAATACAACTATTTGTTCAGAGACATTTCGGCAATAAATACACAGCCAGCATTCTGACGAAAAAAATATCTAGCTTCAATGTTATGGTTACTTCGAAATATATTCACGACTTCCCCCAAAACTACCCCCCCCCCCTTTGCTCGTAGCCTAAAAGGCTCAGGCGAATGACAAAAAAGAGCAGCATTTTGAAGTCTTTCGTTCATAAACATTTTTACACGCTGTACATATGTACAATCTACCCAGCAGAGGTTATGTTTAGGCGATGAAAAAATACATCACTGCTTTTTCAAACTCTGAGCAGTAAATATGTGTCTAAGAACAAAAGTTTGGAGAAATGAGGGCAAAGAAGAGATGGAAACATATGATTACGTATGACTAGGTATACTGATATATATATATATATATATATATATATATATATATATATATATATATATATATATATATATATATAAAATGTATAAATGTATTACACTTAGGTATTACAGTCTGTTTTATGTGATTCCTTGAAGATCTACTTGAGAAATATGTCTGCTCTACTGTACCTTAAGGTACATGTCTCGTGCCCAGGTTTACGGCGCCGAAACATTCATGTGTAAGCACAAAAGTATACACATTAATTACATATTTATATTATACATATTTACACAAACTTTTACACTTAATAGTTTATAGTATTTATGTGTACATCAATTCACATATGCACACTATATATACACATTTATCATATGTACACGTTCCTCAGACACACTCTCTGCATATATAAGTATGTATCTTATACGTCTATTACATGTATGCGCGCATACTATATGTACGGATGTGTCCATCGTGCACATGCATCGATACATACAGATACATATCCCCTCCTGCTCTCCCCTCCTTCATCTGACAGGCTTTTAGCTCCTCTGTGTCCTCCCTGAGCTGGGATACTTCCAGTGGCGGAAAAGTTGGGCAGGAGTGAGTCTTCGTGCAGCCCGGGTCTGGGGTCTCCTGCAGGCTGGAGGCCTCAGGGGGGGCCGGGCCCCCCTGCACGGTTTCCGGGACAGGGGCAGCAACAGGTCCCTAAGTGCGTGAAGACAGCAGGGAAGACCGCGGCCTCCTGAGAGTCTGTCTCTGACCGCCGGGGGTCGCCCGCGCCACACTCACGCGTCCGCCCAGGGCAGCTCCCACATGGCCGCGGCCGCGCGCTCGTGCGCCCCCTGCTGGACTGAGGAGGCGGCGGCCGACCCCGGCCCGGCTGATTGTCATAAAGCGGCAGCGTAGGCTGCGGCCGCCGCCGCCGCCGAGGGGTAGGGTTCCAGCAGCGGGGACGGCGCCTTGCCCATGCCGGGCAGCAGGATGTAGGCGAGCGGCGGCGGCTGCATCCCCGGGCCGGGCCAGCCCGCGCAGTTGCAGGGGATCATGTAGCCCGGGTTGCCCGGCGAGGGGTGCGTGTGAGTGTGTCCCCCGGCTCCGGGGAAGGCGCCCGAGCCGTAGCCCAGCGCCGAGGCGTACGGGAAGGCGGCCGAGGAGGCCGACGAGGAGATCTCGGCCATCTTCGAGCCCAGGTCGAAGAGGGAGTAGGGGTGCGTAGCGGCAGAGGGCGGGAAGAAGACGCGGGCGGCGGCCGCCTTGTCCGAGTGCTGTTGCTGCTGCTGCTGGTGGTGGTGGTGCGCCGCCGCGGCCAGCAGCGAGTCGGAGAGCAGCGCCCCCGTGTGGCCGTGCAGCGCCGCCTTCAGGCCGGCCTCCGAGGGGTCCCCGTAGCAGGGCATGGGGAAGGCGAACTTGTCCTTCTTGAGCAGCGTCTTGGGCTTGCGCCGGGGCCGGTACTTGTAGTCCGGGTGCTCCTTCATGTGCATGGCGCGCAGGCGCTTGGCCTCGTCGATGAAGGGCCGCTTCTCGGCGTCGGTCAGGAGCTTCCACTCGGCGCCCAGGCGCTTGCTGATCTCAGAGTTGTGCATCTTGGGGTTCTCCTGGGCCATCTTGCGCCTCTGCGCCCGAGACCACACCATGAAGGCATTCATGGGCCGCTTGACATGGTCCAGCGGCTTGGACATGGCGGTGCCCGGTCCGGGCGGCTCCTCTCCTCACTTTCAGAGGAGGTGAAAGTTTGAGGGATGTTCAGACGTCAACGAGGTGCGACTCAAACTGCAGTGACACTTGTCAAAATGCAAAAAGTCCCCGTCAGTGTGGACGCAACTCTCCCTATAGTGTCCACACAAGTCCGTCCGAGAGAAGACAGGGCACTAGTGTCTCTGGAAACAGTTTTCTCTCTTGTCAAGTTTATCCACTCTCTTTTTAGGTCTAAACTTCTTAGGATACTGTCTGGGTTGCGGCAGGTGAACGAATTCCTTCGCACTCGAATCCTTGTCCTGCCGGCACGCCTCCACCACTCTGCAGGTTCTTGCTGCTTCTCATGGTAAGTAACAAAGTCGTCACCAACTTCAGTGAGCCAAACAGAAGGAGCATCCAGTTGGCGGGGGGATGCTAGGCTTCAAGCTCATGCTCCGACTGAGAGCTGAGTGGTCTGGACCGAAAATCAGTGTGGCTCTTCCGCCCAATTCTCTCAGGCGCGCTTTAGAGGAGTGATTTTCGCACTCCAAGCGTCCTTTGGTCGGCGAACTGCAAGTTATCCGCGAATCTGCATCAGTTCATGGTCTGCCGGACTCATAGTAGCTCCTTCCTCGATCAGGCATGGCTGGGGTGCCTGTGAGAGCGTCCTTGTTAGGGGCAGAGCTGTAAGCCGCTGTGGCTGAGTTCGGATGAAGTTCGAGGTCTGTAAACCGGTTTCTCGGCGTAAGGTTCGCGCTAGATCAGTCGGCGCTGAGATTCGACCTCACTTCTCTGCCTCAGCACGGATCTCAGCGGAGCAGAGTTCCCCCTCGCAGGTTCAGCCGTCTCTGTCCACCAGGTGCGACGCCACGCCAGCTTCTAACTTGCCCAAGTTTGCTCCACGAGGCTCCTCCCTCCCCGCAGCTCCAGCTTCTCCCTCCTCTCTTGAGACGTCAGTCAGAAGACTGAAGGAAGGAGACGGTTTTGTTATTATTATTATTTGCAAAGTGAAAGTGGGCGGCGCAGAGAACAAGTGGGTGGGAATGGCGGGGAAGACATCAATGATGCAGTCTCCGCCCCATGACTATCCCCCCTCCACTGCTTTCCCTTAAAGTCTCTCGCCCCTCCCCCCACCCATCTGGCTTGCACCCTTTCCCACGCGCTCTCTTGACTACGAGGGTAAGAACGACCTGCTTGTTGTGGTGTGTCCATCGGCACACACCGTACTCCGCTCAGATAAGGCTGTCCCGGGGACGTGTCCCTTGGCAATCATTTCACTTTACAAAAAAGTGGGGCTGGCAGAGTGGCTGGTTCCTTCTGACTTTGGGGTGAACGCAGAAATGCAGCAGTGGCGCAGCTGCAAAGTACCCCAAACGCCCCCAGAGGCCAAACCCAAACGGCGCACACTGGGACCCATGTACAATATTTTTGGGTGAGAGTCACATAGCCCCGGGCTTCAGCTGTAAGTGACGCCTATTGCGAGCGCAAGAAACGCCGACCGTCCCGAAAAGAGCAGTGTTCGGCAGATAATGGGATTGACGCGCAGAGAAATAGCCTGTTTGTTCAGGATCACATAGTTTGTCAGGTGACGGATCCACCAGTTTTGCTGCCCCTACATACCACCTCCATGTGCGTTTATTTCACCCCATGCCGAGGATCACACATCAACAATACTATCACTTTCAGTGTTTCCCAGCTAAATTGGGGATAGGTTTTTCTGAGCTTCATGTAAAAGGTCTGATGCGTCGTCCAAGGAACAAACCGCTTTTGACTACACACCGCCGACAGCAACTGCTGTCAGGAAGGACCAGCGAGCACTGAACCACATCTATATGTATCATTCACAGTGATCGAAGCTGCTACTGCCCTTACACAAAAATGACAGATTATTCCATTCCCCCAACCGTGATGCCCTTTCGCACATCTTTTCTCATTCAGCGGCTTTCTCTCCCAATTTCTCCTTCCCATGCTGATTTATATATATATGAAAATATAACTTTTCACCTGTCGTGGCACTTTTCCCACATTTCGGATTATATGTTTTTGTCTTCAACAGGGTCTTATCCTTGAACTTCATGCTTGTTAAAAATAAAGTCCCGCCCGACTCCCTTTATCAGCCTCCCATGGTGTGGCCATGGGACCTAATCCAAGAAAGGAAATTGGGTCTCCTATCACCTGTTTCGGTGACAAGAAACAGCCTCGAACTGAGGAGCGGCGATGTCTGGTCACAACCTTGACCTCGGTGCCACAGCACCTGCTGCACTGTTGATAGGCGCGTTCAGCCAGCAAGCTCACGCCGTTCATTAAGTTGACCATAGAACCTATGCAGAAACTACGAGGTTGCGCATTTTTATAAACTAACCAACATGTTATATTATACATTATACATTCAATCAAAATATATATAGGACGTTCAAATCGGAGTAGGCAGTATCTCACAAAATCACGTGCACCCAAAGAAAGCCGTCTTTAAAGAGTGTTTCGCTTGCCTCATCTCCTTTTCTTATCACAAAGTTGGTAAAAAACGTACATTTTATTTCCCTATACGTTTTTTTTGCCTTTCACTCCCCTTAATGGTCGTGGACGCAAGCCCCCACGAAGGACGTCAATCGGGGTATCATTACACCAAACGGCAGTTAGTACAAGTGAGAGAAGTGACATCACTTTTGCATTATAACCTCGGTCGGATTTAGAAAAAGCGAGGTAAGTGACGTCCCGGTTCCACTGTGACGTCGACTAGAAGCTTCTCAATGTGAGTAATGTGACTTTACCTGAGCATCACCACAGCGGGTGGAAGTTAATAAATGGGAGGGAAGTGACGTTACCTTTGCACCCTGACACGGCGTAGACGTTCCCCAGTGTGTTAGAATGTTTAATGAAATGGGTTTAAAGACAATGGGAAGAATCTAGTAAGTGGGAGGTAAGTGATGTCACTTCAGGGCTATGAAAGCAAGTGAAAGACCTATAATGTGGGAGCAGTACCATCATGTTTGCATTGTGACGCGTTGTGACTTGAAGAAAGTGACATCACTATTGCATCATGGCCGGCAGAGAGGAGTTGCTCAACATTCGGAAAGTGGCGTCACTGTTGAATCTTGACTCAACGTGAAGGTAAATGTAAGGAAACTGACGACACTTGCATCATGACAACAGCTGAACAGTCCTCGGTATGAGACCAATGACGTCACTTAACATCATGACATAGGACGGACGTTTGTAAGTGTGAGAGGAGTGACATAACGTTCGCTTCATGCCACCCATGTAAGCTACTAAATACTAAAGGCGAGACAACAAGGCACGGCTTCATCAGGGCACAGAGAGACAGTTACGAAGTATATGGGAAATTACGTCACTTTAGCATCATTGATAAAGGCTGGATATTAGTAAACACGACAGAAATGACATCACATTATATTCTGAAACCGAGTGGAAGTAAATACATTTGAGGGAATTGATATCAGCTCTGCACGATGACATCGAGGGGAAACTAGTAATCATGAAGGAAGTGACACGACACCGGAAGGAAGTTAGCAAACTAGAGGAACGTGACGTCACCTTTTCTTAATGACGCCAACTGGAAATTAAGTGAGAGTAGTGCTACAGTTTATGAATGTGGAAAGAGGGTGAGCAAAATGAAAGGCTTACTTTCTTTCAAAATAGTCGCAAAATGTGTAAGAAGTGTTTAGCCATTTCTAAGCGAGGTACAAAACTCAAACAGTTACAAGACTTGGTATTTCGCATATTTCACTCAGATTTAAACAAGTCAGTAAATTGACATACTTTCCTCCACCCAATAGTTCTATTCTTGTGTAAATTGAAAGGACCGGTGCTCCACGCACGCGTATTCACGCCGTGCGACCATTTGCTGTCTGCATTGCTAATCGGAAAACTGAGATTTTTGATGCACGTGGACATTTTCTTTTTCTTTCTTTGTCCTCCCAATTACTCAAGCGCGCCCGCTTTCACTACGTGATTATTAGCCACTGGAGCCAGAGAGTACCAGAGCACGCGAAATGAAGAATATGAAAAGAAGCGAGCAAAATGAAACATCCAGAGAGATTTCATGATGCTCTGTATACAAACACGCCCACGCAAACGGTTTAAGGAGAACATATTTTTTTGGGAGCCGAGACGTGCCTAGAACAACCTTACAAAACGTGAATTTAGTTTTGCACCGGTATTTATAGGTTTTCAGGCAAATACTGCCTGTTTCGTGTGTGACGGTAGTGGTAGCGTGTTGTGTGCGATGGAAGCTTGCCCTGCAGCTACGATAATAACTACGGGGATTATGCCTCATTCTTGAGCCAAATTAAAGATTGGGCTTGGGAGGAGGTCTGGGCCTGATGATCAATAATAGTGTTTCTGAAAATAATCCCCAAGATCCAAGCTATTTTTCATAGCATCATGTGTCGTTTTAATTCTTAATCCAGAAACACGCGTTAAAAGAAGAGCAGCCGACATGTGTTTCGCCCCATGGCCATCTGGCCGAGGGCTTTTTCAAGGCAGAAAATCTTGTGCAGTCCTAAGATTTGAGCAGTCTTTGTCCGATGTGTCATCTCTGCAGTCCCGAGAGGATAACTGGAACTATGCAGCAGTTGGCAATGTTATGGTGCAAGAAAAGGCAAATTAGTACGGTCTAGACAAAGGGTCAGATTTATGATGCCCTTGCGCCTCTTTGCACCGCAATTACGTCACTTTATTTGACGCAACGGCTGCGCAAACAATGCGCCCTATTTACAACATGACGCATCTAGGAGATGCGTCACGTTGTAAAACCCTGCGCCATAAGGAGGCGTTCCTGCGCAGGGGGGGGGCGTTCCTGCGCAGGAACGCCTCCTGAAAGTGGCGGAGTGAAATCTATGAGATTTCACTCAGTCACTTTCAGGCCAATGCTGCGTCAAAACCCTGCGCGCCTGCTTGAAGCAGGCGTAGGTCTTGACGCAGCATTGTGAAGATGGGGCACCCCCGAGCCTTGCTGGAGCTGCGTCGCGCTTGCAACACAACTCCAGCAATGCGCCACCTTTCCGGCACAGATGCGTCACGCATCTGTGCCGTTTTTGCACCATGGTGCGCCGCATTATAAATGCGGCGCACCATAGGAGGCGGAGCTGTGGCGCACTGTGCCGCACATTAACTAGCGCATCCCTGGGGATGCTCCAGTTAACATAAATCTGCCCCAAAGTGTTTATGCCTTATTTGCACTGCTTTAAAAGGGAAAAGTAAGAGAAGGTACTCACCAAATTGAGGTGTGGACTTAAGATGGAACTTTATCAGTCAGATCCTTGTCAGCGCAATCAACATTTTTATGCGCAAGATCTTTTACCCAATCCGCACACAAACCCACCCAGGAATTCTTTTTCCCGACAAAGTGAATAGAGATATTCCAGTAGTACTATGTGCAGTGATGGAACATGCCCAAACTCTGTGCCTCAAGAATTCCTCTATTTTGCATCAATCGCCACAGCAGTTTGAATGCCTTCTTTAAAAAATGTATTAATTCTTTCCACCAGGCCATTCAAGGTGGATGAATACAAAGCCTCTCCAAAAGGTTTGATAATATTACTCTCCACAAACTTTTTCATTTGATTAGATGTAAAATGTGTCCCGTTATCCTTGACTAGTTTCCTGGTTGCTCCCTCAATCTAGAATTCTAGAAACGTAATTACTGAAGTGGCATTAGGAGCACCCACAAACTCAAAATAAACCCATTTGGAAAAGTAATCAACCAAGACTAATAAAAACTTCTTTCCTGCAGGTAACATCTTAAAGGGCCCCGCGAAGTCTAGTGCTACTTTAACCCAAACATCCATAGGTAAAGCGACCGACTGCAGGGGAGGTTCAAAAGTTCTCCAATGTTTACCAGGCAGGAGACTCGTTTTGCAATTATCAGCCCATTTACTGACTTGACTATCCAAAGACGGCCACCAAAAATATTACTTAATATTTTTAGACGTGCTCCCAATACCTGAGCGACTTGCATGGGCTAGTTAAATTAGAGTTCATTACCTATCTTGAAAGGAGCGCCTCGGTTCACAATGTTCACAAATCTATTATTCAAAAAATGGTTTTGTGCAAAGAAAAGGTTCATAGGCTTTCTTTGATGAATTTCAAACACTGTGGTTTATTTAAAAAACCATTCAAATTGATGGATCTACACAATATAGGAACAAATAAATCAGCCAACATGCGTTTCGTCCACACTTGGACATCATCTGGGCTGTAAGTTAAAAGAAAACACAATACACCAATGAACAAATTACTGGTGTTCCTCTTTTTCAAAAACAAGGATTCTTCAGTGTCCCCACAATTATTACATTAACTCAATTCTTAAACAGTAATGCCTGCCAATATCCAATCTTTGAATCCTCCCTGGTTCCAATGGTATAAAATTCCCTTGTACCAACATAATAATAATTCTATACTGTGCACCTGGTGCCCATGACTGCCTCGAGAGAACATATCATGCTTTCACATAACATCTTAATTCAATCCATTAACCCCTTCGATGCTCATGACGGAACGGTTCCGTCATGAGCATCGGTCACGCTGTGCTCATGACGGAACCGTTCCGTCATGACCACACCCGCGAATGGAATGTTCAGCAACGGGGGAGAATCGGCGCCGCAGGCAAGGTGTTAAAATCACAGTTGATCAGAACACGTTCAAATATGTTTTAAAAGTCTTAATACAAATTCATTATAATTGCAGTCAGTCAGAACCCTTCAATTCCATCTCCCAAAGTTGAAATATTATTAGTCTCCCATCATTCCCCTCCTTCAATGTCAATGGTTCAGTATGATCCAATTCACTACTCCACCTCCCAAGCGCCAGTAACCAGTACCCTTAAAATTACTGATACTGAAAACATACCTCCAAATTATGTATTGGTAATCTGCTCCGAATTTCCTGTTCCATCCATCCCATTAGTGAGGAGGTTTTCTACAAAACGATAAGTATATATGTCTATGGGTGCAATAGAAATTAACACACACATTCGTGTCCCCAGCCCCGGGTACAAGTCCTAAAAAAAGAAGTCGGGGGACGCTGATGTCATGACAGGAAGTGACGTCACGAAAGGTGGCTTGCACCATCAGACTAATTTCCTCCCCTTGCTTACCCCTTAGATGCGATTGCATCAGAGAAGCCAGCGCGGGAGCAGCATTCTGAATGAGCTCCAATCTCGCCCCAGAGCGGCCAAAGAGTAAATATGTGGCTCCATTTGCTCCAGTTATCGAGCTCCTGGTAAAATAAGTGGGGGACGCCGTCCACCTGCGTGGTACCCTGACTCGAGTCCTGCCCCAGCCCATTACAATTGGGCGAGTTGCCCCAACGTAGCTGTCTACCCAGATGTGCTAAATACAGTAGCAGCACCCCTCCATAATGCAAAAAATATATATGCAAATGTTCAGTCAAGTTTGACTCATATATTAATATCCCATGCCACTACTCATCAAGCTCTATGTCCAATCATAGCTGTGAACATTATGTCGACCATAGGGTGGGGTTTTTGTTAGAACCCCCCTCCTAAAATCTTGTTACTAATTGCCCCCACCAGTTTGCTTCCCTTCTGAAAGGTATATTAAACAAAACAGTCATACTTTGCAGTGTTTAAGGAAGAAACCCGTCCCTCCCGATAAGCAGTTACAGCGTTGCCCCAAACACAGCAGACCTCATGTTCCCAGTTCTCACCTGAATAGTAGCACGTTCAAATCCAGCACGCCTTCTCTCCCGGCTGGTTCGATAAATCCCGCCATGAGCCAGCCTCTGACCTCCTTCTATTTAAACCCCTTCTAGGCCAATCAAATCATCTCTTTTCTATGCCACTGTTTAGCATATTCGAAGAAGGTTCCCTCTCTGCTCCTCCATGGTGAAAGCCAATCACGCGCATGTAATGTCACAATGCCTGACCCGCCTGATCTTGGGTGTGGCCAGTGTGCGAACTCAGTTAGTTCACTACTTTGAAAGCTTCCAAAGTGCCCCCTCTCTGGTCCTACATACTACTAACCAATCAAATTTCACCCAGCTTCAGCAAATACTTGATTCGCCTGATTCTGGGCGTGACCGAAGTTCATACTTGAATTGTGCGATGTTTGCGTTCTGTTTAAAACCTTCTAAAGGGGCACGATGGGTGTGCCATCTCATTCCCCCTATAAATACACAGTCATTATGTATTATTACAACAACCTCCATCCTTACTCTAGTACTTTCCACCTCTGCTGCCCAGCTGCAGGGGTGGCCTGCGTGATTATCAAACCACCTCCTGTCCATCAATGGTAAATAAATCTTTCCCGTATTTGATGCAATAATGCTGCCCAAATCCCTCTCGGTCTCCCTATATGTCCCTCATTACTGGTGTAAAGTCTCGAGCACACAGCTCTAAAACAACAACACCCCTACACCTCAAGGTCCCAATGAATTTACAGTAATCTATGTTTCACTCACACAAGTCATTCACAGTCTAACCTATCCCAATCCTATTAATCACTTTCCAACGGAAGAGTTGCAATTCAAAAGTAAACTGGCTAAACACTCCACAAAGGCTCACAGGTCTAAATCCCGTAGGCAAGAGTCAGAAGTCATCATGTTCCATAGTTTCACAATCTGGCCTGCAACCCAAAGGAGACCTCCCGTATCGTTAGCCACCCACTACAGGAAGTAATACAATTTGTTATCACTTTTTAATCCCTGTTCCACAGATCTAAGTCTACTAATCAACCTGGCCTCTTCTCACCTGATTTTGAGTTCCCAGCCCCCCTCTGACATTTGGAGTGATTATTTGGATCATTTTTGAAATTTGACTCTAGTTTGAGTGGGGTGGTTGTCCTTCATATGTTGATAGATAGGGGATCTAACATCTCCATTCAATATTGCACGACCCACAACTGAACGGAGAACTGATCAAATTCCTCAAAGTATTTACAAAGCTTTGTTAAAAGGGTCAGAAATTTGGCAAAAAAAAGAGGACGAACTTTTGGTCACTGAATTTTAACAAGGAAATGTTATGAGTGTCAAGCAGAGATGAAATAAATGCATTGTTTACTTCTTTTTTTTAACCTTTTTTGTATAACATTGGTTTTTAAATTGTTATGGTTTTAATTAACTAAACAATAAACATTTACTTACTTACTTAAAAAATATTGCACAGCAGTGTTCCTGGATCCTGATTTTGAGTACTATTTTCGTGCTTCCTACATACATTTTGCAACACTCACATGCAACAACATAAATAACCCCACAGCTGTTACAAGTAATGAATTCATTAATGTGATACTGCCTCCTTGTATTGTATTCGGAACAAATAATGCAACTTATGCCATGATCACAGATGCTGCAAGATCTGCAAGTAAAAAACCTTTTGGTTGCCCCGGCAGCCGGTACCCCCCAGGGTCCGTGTGGGTTCCAAATAATTCCTGGTAATCAAATTCCCTATCGTATGACTTCTCCTATAAGTCACAACCGGTTTGTCATTGATAATATTTGTTAAACCTGGAACTCCTTTAAGTAAATTCCAATTCTTATTCAAAATCTTGTACACCTTATTGTGTTGAGTACTAAAAGTAGAGGCAAACGCTAACGGCACTCTAGATTTTCCCTCTATTTCTGAGTCAATGTGTCTTCTCCTTTGAGTTTACGCACCCTGTTCCTAGCTGTCTTCAAACTCATTTTCGTGTAACCCATAGATAACAATCGTCCTTGCAAATCAGTCAATCCTTTTTCAAAATCATCACCAATACTGCAGTTCCTACGCATCTGCACCATCTCTCCAAAGGGAATGCCTCTAGTTAAAGAAGGAGGATGTGCACTGTCGGCTCTTAGAATAGAATTAGTGGCAGTTTTTTTCCACTATAAGCAGCTGAACATCTAAGAATTCTATGTGATCACTGTGGTGACACATGGTAAATCTGACATTATGCTCATTCAGATTCAGAAATTCAAAATACTCAGCTAAACAGAACTCAAACATTGCACGATTCAAGTATGAACTTTGGTCACACCTAGAATCAGGTGGATCAAGTATTTTCTGAAGCTGGGTGAATTGTGATTATTTAGAAGTACAGAGAGAGAGCACGTTAGAAGCTTTCAAAGTAGTGGACTAACTGAGTTCGCACACTGGCCATGACTAACATCAGGCGGGTCAGGAATTGTCGCTTACTAAATAAATGGTTGTAGGAGGGTCAAGGGAAATTTAAAGACCAGCAAGGATTAAGTCCCCAAACAGTAACTCAAAAAACAACAGATATATCCTTGGGTCTTTGTTAGAGAAACAAACAGGCAGTGGCACTAAAGGTTATCACCAAGGACCTGTGGGGGAATCCCTTTCAGGACAAAATCCCTCACCCACCGAAGGTGGCATGGTTCATCATCTGGGATTCTCCTCTTGGTGGGAAAGCCTAGTCCCACCAAGGGCTAAAACTCCCTCTCTGTTAGGAAGGAGCTCAGGGATGTTTTAATCCTATTCTGTTAGGGATGTACTAAATTCAGCAGATGAGGATAACTAGAACGGGTTCAGGTGAGGGTGTAGCGCAACAACAAATTCAAAATTGTGTGGGTAGTGGTGTTAAAACTAGCTAGCGGGACCAAAGAGGTTGCCTTTATCAGCTCATTCCTGTTGCCAGGTTTAAAAACAGTGCACCTGCAATATGGATTTAAAACTGCATGTGTCGGACGAGAAAATGGTCTACATGTTTCAGCCGGGGAGACCCGGAAGTTGTCAAGGCTTTCGTCAGAACCTCTGAGAATGGTACTGTGAAAATAGTGAATAGTGATGTGAAAATAATGAAAAATACAAATAATATATATACAGAACCAGTAATCCTGCTATTTTAAGTTTAAGATTTACTGATCGTACCTACTAGAGAAAGACAAAAAACAGGAGAAAACCCATAAACAAGTGACTCTTACCATGTTTGTGAATACAGTGTGGGATATTCTTACCACCACATATACATTGCGTCTGGCATGTGTAGTTATTGAAGAATTTAGCTTACCCATGGTGTATTGATAAAAAGCCTCACCTCAACCTGGTGACAGCTCAGGAAAGGGGGGCACTGCTCTGAAAAAAAGGGATGTGGAGGTGTCAACCATCACAATAATTAAGTTGACCCTACTCGTTACGATTAGTGATATAGAGGAGGTGACAGAACACAGAATAATCAAGTGTATAGAAGAGCCCAAAGAGTACTGTGTTTAAACATACTCGAGATCGGACCGGACCAGTTGAATGAAATAGTTAAATTAGAGATTCATGAAGTGAAATGGGAGGTATGCATAAATAATTACTCATCAGAACCACTATAACATTAGACAATTCCTGTGAAACTTTGACAATAGGTCTCACATCCAGATTTCTTTCATCTGTCTAAACAGACCAAATAGAAGAGATAATGCTTTACAAAGCCCCACCCAAGCGCAAAGCTTCCAACCAACCAGGCATAGATATAGCTCCTGTGCCTTCAAATACATCCTCCACCTAAGCTACAACACATTCAACTGCATCTGCATCTTCCTTTGACAAGTCAGATTCCAGAGGCATTCTGGAAAGGCAGTTTGCTCTGCTGTTGTCACAACCAGGGATATATTTGATGGAAAATTCACATTCTTGTAACTCTGACAAATTAGTGGCTTATAACATGCATAGAGCTCAAATTCAGTACCCCACAAAAATGTCTTAATTTTGTACATAGCCCAACTTCAAGCAATGGTTTCTCTTTCGATGGTACTTGAAGGAAAGTGCCTTTTTTGTATGGTCACATCCCAAGTTTGCTTCAATGCTGATGGTTATGACTCTGAAAGTGCACTGGAGCCTCCTGCCCAGGAACCAGAGCCAGTACTCTCCTCCTAAAGCAGATATGTGTGCATTGGTAATCCCAATTGGCAAGTAGTTTAACCCCCTTATAAGTCCTTAGTATATGGTATCAGTGGTACCGAGGGCATGGGTGTTAATGGGGTCACCAGGCCTGAAGCACTGTTTGTGCACCTAGACTGACCCACATGAACTACGCACAGCAGACCTGTCATTGCAGACTACAGGAACAGTGCAAACTGCTGGAATTCAACTTTGCCCCTACCATGTGTGACAAGATGAATGCACTATTTTTAGTATATCAAAACCCACAAGATGATGGATGGAATGTTGCACAATGGCAAAACATTGACCCCCAGTCACAGGTCTGGATTTAATCCATCGCTATTTTGCTCACCAAGCCACCCCAGTTCAGACATGGCCATAATCAAATCAGTCTTGACCCTGTGCCTCATGGGAACAGTCCAGCCCGAACTGCCAAGCGATATCTTCCCTGGACAAGAATCAAGCATCCTAGGACCGGTTTCTGGCTATCAGCCATCTTCAGCCAGGATAGCTTGACACCAAGTGACAGTCGTTAACCCATTGTCCACTACAGACAGTGATTTTTCCAAATTAATATGATCAATTTCTTGTATTTTTTCAGCAGTTTCAATTTGTGTTATTTTCCAACCTTCATTGTAAGCAGCATATATACCGGCGTACATGAGCATTTTTGACGCTGTTTACGAGGTCCCAATAAGAAATCTCGCAAGTCAGCACCTTCTTTAAGTATAGTCAAGTGTTGCTTAATTTCAGGTAGTGTGGATTTCTGTAGCCATTCAAGGCATAGTTTTCCTACACTGTCTGTTGTTATTATCCCTGGATGTTGTCTCTGGGAATATCTTGGGTCTGGCCTGTTCTGTTTGAACCCCTGTGTTTTGTCCAGGAATCTATCTTGACAGTTATTAGTGTCTGTGGGCCAGATCAACCGTTTTTTACAATCAGGATTAGTTCTGCTTTGGTGTAAAATATGGGACACGTCTAACCGCTCATCTGTAGTGCTATTTCTATCAGGCATAGGCTTTGGTATAGACAGGTTGTTTAAATCTTTTATCTTAGCTAGGCCAAGACAGGTTGTTTGTTGAATGGTGTCATTCAGGAACATTATTTGTTCTGGGATCATGCAGGCTCTGAATAATGATTCTAATCCCTGTACTTGCCAATCTTTTGAACCCCAGATTGTTTTTGTTTCAATGTTGTCTTTCCAGAATTCAAAACCAAATGTAGACAATTTTTTATAAAATTTAGCAGAATAAATCAGTTTTGTATTGGTTAACATATTTTTTATTCCTGTCTTATTCACATTTTTGAAATAAAACGTTTCTGGATGTGTGACAGTAAACTCTGAGAAGTATGAACATTTCTCATAAAATGTTTTCGAGCTGCCTTTTGGCGGTGTTGGACAATGTTCCCATTGATTATAATTTAAATCATTTCTAGGTTTTGCAGATTTATGCAAATAGTGGTGCCCAAAATAATTAAAGCAATACATTTTTTCATAATCAGACGAACCTTCTAAATAATCATGATTCGTAAATTCTGCTGACATTTCTAAATCAGACATCATATTATTAAAAGACTCAAAGTCCCAATCATCAGAGAAACTGCTCAGTGAGACAAAGTCACTTGATGAAACCTTGAACTGATGTGGATACTTCAAGAGTTCAACCGGGCCATAGATGTCGTAATCAGTAGCGTCCCATGCTACACCACCAGGTATAGGAATGGCTGTGATGTTTACTGATGACAGGTCTCTTTTTTAAATATGAGATGACTTGTGTGGCTTTAGGACCAAGTTGATTTTCTGACTTGCTGTGTCCATTGTACTGTATTTTCCGGCAATCACTCTTCCCAAGATTAAAACCAAAATGAGACAGAGCAGGAGGAAAAGTACACCTAACACAATCCACAATTCAATCCATGGTGAAATTAGATATATTTCTCCAAGCTGATGAAAGAGTACTGTTATTTTTTCTTTGAGTGTCTTGTTTGCTGGCTTTTCTTCATGTTCACTAGGATCTTCAGAAAAGTAATCAAAATTGATGAAATAGCCAGAGGCAGTTCTGTCAATTGTTGGAATCACATCAGGATTGTTATTAATCTTTGTAGTTGCTTCTTCCTTGTTCATATTATTATAGTCAGAGGCTACATCATTGTAGACAGGTGTTTCTTGACGAACTGTTGCAATTTGGGTTTCAAGAGGCACAAGTTCCATGGCTTTGTTGCATAGTCCTATTTTATTCACTGCAGATTAATCAAATGTGATTAGTCTCTCAGTTTGAACCTCTTGAATTGTATCAAGGTTTGGTCTTCTGCTACATCTTGGGAGTCCACTGGGCCTACTACTTACTATTGGCCATGGTTGTGGTTTTACCAGGTTGATTGATACAACTCTGTTCTCCTTTTTACCAGCAAGGGGCGGTAGTACTACTGATCTTGTTCCGTTGATTGCTAAGACAGGTACTGCTTTTTCAGTGAATTTCTAAGGTTTTTTAAATGCTAATTCCTAACTATAACGTGGCTGAAACCTATGTTTTTTTCAGTGAATTTATAAGGTTTTTTAAATGCTAATTCCTAACTATATATGCACAGGAAAACTAATCAGGTACTTCCCTTACAAAGAAGTACAAAGTTTGCAAGTCTGCAGCCTTTCTTATTTTTCACCTTCTTCATCTTCTGCTCAATCAAAACATCATCCACACATACACACACCTACTTGCTCCCTTTCTTGGCTGGGGTTATCAATCATTCTTCTTTAATTCAAATTCAAACTACAGGCCCTTTATCAACGCCTTTTTTTAATAACATCTACCCTGGCCGAAGGCACAATGAAATTTGCACACTTGCTCCCTTTCTTGGCTGCACTTATCAATTATTCTTCAATTTCATATTTTGATCCAAACTCAAGGCCCTTTATCGAGCCTTTTTCTTGTAACTACTGTTGCAGTAATTCTGCTCCTACACACAACTGTGCATAAAGACGTACGACCTCAGTGAATTGCGGTGTTCCAAACCCCACCTTAGTAACCAAACCCCCTAACATACTAGCAATCAGTGACTCATTGGTTCTTCCTCCTATAGAAAAAACACCAATTATTAGTCAACCCACAACATGCGACTTAGGTTACCTCAGGTAAGGTAGATAACAAGAGCACTCTTTCGATACATTCTTACACAAGTCCAAAACAAGCACTCAATAAACACACCTGCAACTTTGAAATGTTTATTTCTAACACCGTAATCTCATGCCCAGTACCTTACATAACAGAAGCAAACACGTTATCAGAAACAAAGTTGTCAACATTGTTACTATTCCATAAAATACAAAGGGAGAAAGCAACCTATAACGCAAAAGGGAAACAGATTTAAAATATACCTAAATTTCACCCTCCCTACTTAGCAGGTTAGTTTATAACTACAGAAGATCACATACGACTACATAGGCAGACCTATAACTCTGTTACTCAGCAGCAGTGAATCACATTGAGGTCTACACAAACTGTCAAGATATGAATGTTCTCAAACTGTGTGTAATCATGCCTGCACACTTCATTACTAATCGCGCAATTATAAGAGACGCCACAGCTGCATATCTCTTATGGCTCATACGTACGAACATCATTCCAAATAACACACACAGTATCCAACATAACCTTGATGTTTCATACTCTCACTATACACACTAAAGTAGCGACACAGTCTACAAATGTAGTATATCAAATTATTCTCATATGAAGCAACATACTCAGCCTTCTCTAAACAATATTGCAAGTGTGTGTTGTGTACAAACCTGAGCAGGAAAACAAAAATGGCTTTTAAGCTTCTAATAAACCCATGCTAATTTAACACGGTGTGAGTGCAAGGCTCAGCCCACGACACATTTCCTTGACCAAAGACTTGACATGGGCAAATTACGGACGCAGACTCCAAGCCTAAAAAGCAGAGTCAAGTTAAATTTTGCAAAAAAAAATATTCGATCTTTGATAAAAAGCAGTAACTAAATAATAAAGAATAGGTAGAAAAATCAAACAGCCTTATTCCACCAGCGTATAAGCACAGTATGTCATTAAGTCATTGTTCTCATCTGAAAACATTTCAGCCATCCAATTCAATAGTGGGAATGAACATACATGTTCCTCAACCACCGGAGCCTCTATCACCATCGGAGGAAAACTCGGGTTATTTTCAATGTAACTGCGTGCCAAGAAGTCATGCGCCGCTGCAAAAACATTCCAACGTCCCATTATTCCATGTGTTGCTGCTAAGGCCATAATCCCGCCGCCAGACCAGAGCAATTCATGAGCAACTAAGGGGCTCATCAGCTGATCATAATCCACGTTGGGAGACACCGTACTGCAGAGACACAAATCCAGGGCCCAGTGGAAATCACAGCTCAGGCAATGGAAGACAGGTTTAACGTATGTGAAAAAGGAGAATCGAAACGATAATCCATAAGCTGAACTCAACGTTGCAAGAGGCAGCGCTCCATAGTAACTAAGCATTTGGTTGCGGACCAGCCACAACCAAGAAATATTGTCGTCTGCTGCAAAATGTGCATCCATATTTAAGTAAACAAATGAATACAAGCACACCGGCAACTAATGTGAGCATTAAGCACAATTCACCAAAGATGCTGGAAAAAATCAAATGAAAAAACACCGACAAGACACCAAATATAGTTTTTACAGAAGTCACAAGGCCAATGCTTATAACTTTAAAAAAGTAAGCTAACCCCCTACTCGAGGATGCGTTAAAGATTGTCTAAACTAACTCCCTAAAATTCCGGGGCACGTCTGTATTTAATAAAGCATACACTTCTGTGCGGGTGTTTACTACATGAAGGACAAACGTTTCTCTAGCAGATGTAAGAGCAACCTCTTTTTGAGACAATAGCACTTTTATACGGCTCATTTGGTTAACTCTTCTTCAAGGTCGGAATCAACGGCCAGATGGAAACATCCAGCTTCCCATGCAGAGGACTAAACACAACTTTTTTATAGCAAACCACTCGCTCAGTTACCGTAATCATGTAAGCAATGCCTGCTAACATCGCACAATAAGCCACACAGCTGAATCGGATCTCCAATAAGTGACCACTTTTAACTATTCTCATAGCGCGCACTGTGCTCTGATTTGACAGAGAGAGAGTGATCGCACCATAGTTTCTACTGCTAATCATTCTCAGCATACGCTACGAATACGATAAAACAGAGATAATTTTAACACCGATCCTTGATAATATGCCCCGAATTTCGTAGCGCGCCCTGCATCGCAAAATGCGATGCAGGGCACGGAACGAAGAGGAGTATTATTAACAACATAAGGCGATACATTATCGCCGTTTTTTTCGGCAGGAAACTGACGATAAAGCGGCGATAATGTGCTTGATAATAGGCCCTTGTAAATTCCCATAGCAGCCCAGGCTCTGGTGTTAACCTGGGTAGCTATGGGAATTCACAAGGGCATATTATCAAGGCCATTATCGCCGCTTTATCAGCAGTTTACTGCCGATAAAACCAGCGATATTGTATTGCCTTATGCTGTTGATAATATGGCCCGAAATTCGTTTTATTAATTTAATTGTTTACTTACCTACAATCATCCAGATTGCGTTGTTTATCACCCCCCACCCTGCCCCTCCCCGCCTGTCCCACTGCAACTCCCTCCATGGGCCGCATCTGGCCTTGATAATACACCCTTGTTAATTCCCATAAAAGTCCATGTCAACACCAGAACATGGGCTTCTATGGGAATTAATAGGGGCGTACTATCAAGACCATTTTCGCCGTTTATTCGTCAGTTTCCTGCCCATAAAACGTCGATAATTTTAACACCGGTCCTTGATAATATGCCCATCTGTGCCATATTATCAGTAAAGGGCGATACATTATCGCCGCTTTTATCGGCAGGAAACTGCCGCTAAAGCGGCGATAATGGGCTTGATAATAGGCCCTTGTAAATTCCCATAGCAGCCCAGGTTCTAGTGTTAACCTGGGCTTCTATGCCAATTCACAAGAACATATTATCAAGACCATTATCACCGCTTTACCTGCGGTTTCCTGCAGATAAAAGCGGCGATAATGTATCGCCCTTTATTGATAATATGGCCCATAATCCCTTAATGTACAGAGATGCACACACCGATATTAAACAAAACAACATAACAGCATGCATTATAGCAAAACACATTTACTACTATAAAACGTTTAACAACGGACGAATATAGGGGCATATTATCAAGACAGGCAATAACGTTATCGCCGCTTTATCAGCAGTTTTCTATGCATAAAGCGGCAATAATATTATCGCCTGTCTTGATATACCCCATAGTTCCTTAATGCACAAAGATGCACCACCCACACTCCCATACAACTTATCAACTCACCTTTCAAATTGATTTGTAGATTAAGAAGAATACAACTCACACAGTGGATATTCTTGTACAGAATCTCTCTAGTTCCGTATTTGCAGCAGATCCGTCAAATTGAACATTTTCCTCTCTCATTTTACACATACATACATATAAATAACCAATTAAAATCCTGCACACATTAATTCAAAACAAAACACACATTTCTATTGATTTAACATTCCAAATTGATATAACTTTCCACCCTACCCCCAACAGATCATGCAAAAGTCAACTGTCAACAGGGGTCAAAAGTTCAGCACTGTATAAAACACTGCTCCTCAACAAATTTAGACTATGGATAAGCACTTACTTATAAGTACCAATAAAGCAAAAACGTCTCATTACAAGCAACAAAGAAATACACACATAAACTTGCTAAATATCTGTAAAAGATTTATTTTTAATAAGGAAAATGAAGCCGGGTGGTGGCTGATATGGGGGTGGGGACCAAGGTTAGCTGTGAGATAAGGTGCACAGTAGAAGGATGGTAGGAAAATTGATAATCTGGCCTTGAAGGAAGTGTGCTGCAGAGTGTGGGTCAGGTGGATGTATTAGTGAAGAGAGATTCTCTATGAAGGCTGGCAACAAGGGAGGCTGAGTAGTGTTACTTGCCTGATACTCCTACTCAGAAACCACCTCTTCCCATGAAAGGGACCTTACATGGGGATTGAAACACTATTTCAGAGTGTTAACGATTAGAAAGATTTGCAAAATAATGCATTTTACTGGGCCTTGTAAGACTAAGGAGAGATAAAGAAGGGCTCTGAAGTAGGCCTTACTAGATATATGGGCCCATCTCTAGGGGTGGGTGGGACAACAAATTAACAGGAAGAGCCGAGGCAGTTGAGCTATCTATTTGGCTTGGTTCAAAGACCCTAGCAACAAGCCGAGAACTGAAAGTTTGCACTGTAAATTGTACAGCATACCGCCTGTGAAATCTCTTCAATATTAAAAAGTCCTTTCTTAAATGTTGAAAAGATTTTCCAGAGGGGTAACATCACTTCTCTGAAGGAAATAGGTTCCCTGCATAGAGAGTACCAGCACTACTAAGGAGCAAATAGGTTCTCCAGGACGAGATTACTGCACGTTCTCAGGAGCAAATAGTTACTCTGAATAGAGAGTACTACCCTTCTCTGGGGCAAATAAGTACTAAGAAAATAGAGCTCCAGCACTTCAGGAGTCTTGAGTTCTTATAATGTATCTTAGTCCTGATTTGCAGCCCTGCTATTTCTGCACTAATAATCACTAAAGTCCTTTACATTACATTTAAATGGTGACTTGTAGTACTCCTGCTTTGCCGTCTTGAAAACTGCCTCCAAGCTGATTATTGCCCTACTGTTTTTGAACTTTTAAATACTTACATGTTAAACCTCACTCACAGTTCACTTGGTGCACATCAACTAGGACTCGTGCCTCCAGTGCCATTTCTGTATTAATCAAATCTGAACTAAAAGGCCAGCTGTTATGTGTGACCTACTTGTGGCTTAGATTCTTAGTGCAGAAGAAGCATTATTATATTATGCTAAAGTGAACTCAGGTCCCGCCCCCTCTCTCACCACTATGCAAACGCGCCCGTGGCATGTTTTAAGTTGAGGGATTAACTCCCCTTGACTACTGAGGATCCCTGGGGTGCAACTAGCCCACCAGCTATCTCCAGTAAGCGCCACAGAGCTGTGTTGCAGAGCGTTGTAAAAAAGGGCGTGGCCTCAGAACACCTCTCTGCAATGCAGCTCCCTGGCGCATACTGGAGGTACCTGGTTGGCTAGTTGGCCCCCAGGGACCCCCAGTTCAAGGGGAATTTGTTCCCTCTCTGCAAATGTGCCAGGGGGCGCGTTTGCAGAGTGGTGCAATAAGGGGGCGTGGCCTCCGGCCCGATCCTGTATTAAAACAAAAAAAATTGTGAAGGGGGCTGTGTAACCCCCTTCCTTTTTCTTTTTTGGGGCGCTGGGGACATTTCAAAAAAACTATTTACGGGAAGGGGACCGCATGGCCCCCCCCCCCTCCTGTGGCCAATTCCGGGCCCCGGGGACCCCATCCCCCAGGGCATGGCCAAACTTATTTGATCATTTTTTTTATTGCCCCCCTCCTCAGGCCACTTAAGGCCCCGGGGACCCCACCCCCGGGCACGGACATTCTTTTATTATATTTTTTAATTTATTTTTTATGGGGGGCCGTGGCCTCCTCCCGGGCCACTTGTAGTCCCGGGGACCCTATCCCCTGGGGCTGGCCTTCTTTTTTGGGTCCCCCCATGGTCCCGCCGGCTCCCTGCCTCCTGCGGGAGCCGGCATTGCTTTTCCATATGGGGAGCAGCTAACATGCTGCTTCCCATATGGAAAAGCAATGTGCTTTGCTTCATTGAAGCGAGAGCAGGTTTCCCTGCTCTTGCTTCAATGAAGCAAAGCAGTTTGCAATGGCAGGGTGGGAGCTGTGAGGCTCCTACCCTGCCATTGCAAACAGCAGTGTCCCAGGGTTGGCACCCCGGGACACTGCAGGAGCTGGCCCTGGGGGGGTGTTACATATAAAGGGGTCCCAGTTGCAAAATCTCTTTAGAACAGAGACAAAAAGTCAAACGAAAGATCAAAATCAAACTAGTGATGTTTTTATTCACATCCTCAGTTATAGACCAGTTACACATACATTTTTCAAATTACAAAACATATAATTGCCCAAAAGTGAAGGCGTGGGTAAGAGGGAAAAAAGGGCGAAAGCAGTATATAGAGAGGGTTTAAAAGAGGTCACATGTGGTCACATAAGTACATTTGTAAGTTGACATCACATGGACGTATTCAAATTGCCATCAAAATATTTCTAAACATATATATGTACTCCTATCCCAATTATTTAAACACAGCCAAAAGTGATCTGTTGCATTTGGGTAGGACAAACAAATAATATGTTGACGTTTCGACCCCAGTGGTGTAGGTTTCTTTGCACCTTACTGCAGGCTCTTCATCAGGACTGGTGAGTGGGGGAATTCGGGGGAGTGGTCGAGGGCACCTATAAGGAAAAACATCAAAATGAGCTAGATGCAAAGTACCTAGTGGAATTCATAAAAGAGGCAGAACCAATTCAAATAATTACCAAGAGGACCATTGTGAGTAGTGTGGCACCGTCTAGAATGCAAGAGTGGGCCCTGGGGCTCCGGACATCAAGAGAGCTGCGGCCTAAAAAGGAATTAGGGTACTGTCAAAAGGTGGACTTAAATCAGGTACGTCCCACACATGTTATTGCCTAAATGCACAAAAGTGCTGAAGTGGAAAAGCATCAAGGTTACCCATCCGGGTTACAAATGGAGTAATTACCACACAGAGGAGGACAACACAGCCAACTCACATCGAACAAGAAATATACATAGATTTCAAACCCTGATGACAGCCGTGGTCATAGGGTGTACCAGATGGCATCCATTATTCATAGGAAATGTTGGACAGCCAAAACACAGATACGCTGAACGATCGACTCCCCTGTCAATAGACTAAACATTAAAGCATCGATAGCCCGAGCTAAACGGCCTATTTATAGTTGGTAGCAAGGTCACTGAAAAGTGCAGGTATCTGGAAAAAAACATTCTAAACAAAGTGATGGCTACAGAGATATCCACACACGGGCCATGGCATGAGATAATTACCCGGGCATTCAAAGCAATTAAACACCTCTTCGTGCGTTGATAATATTAACAGTAAAAAGCCATTGCCGATTCCGTGTTATTAATATGAATGAGAGAAGAAATGGGTTCAATCAAAAACAGGCCCGTTGTCCTATATGCAGAATTACAAAAGAAATGACTTCAACATAAAACAAGCATTGGAAATGCAATAGGTCTCGCAGCATTAGAGTTAGTGCTTTTAGAATTGTTTATGGGTTTTTTTTGTAAATCTTTAGCATTTTTGTTTCCTGTAGCCAATGCTAAAGAATTACAAATAAAAAAAGCCATAAACAATTCTAAAAGCTCTAACTCAAATGCTCCGAGACCTATTGCACTGTGTGAGCGTGAGGGGTTGAGGGTGAGTGAGGGTGAGAGAGGGTGAGTGAGGGTGAGTGAGGGTGAGGGTGAGTGAGGGTGAGTGAGGGTGAGTGAGGGTGAGTGAGGGTGAGTGTGAGTTAGGGTGAGGGGTTGAGGGTGGGTGAGGGGTTGAGGGTGGGTGAGGGTGAGGGGTTGAGGGTGAGTGAGAGTGAGTGAGGGTGAGGGGTTGAGGGTGAGTGAGAGTGAGGGTGGGTGAGGGTGAGTGAGGGTGAGGGCGAGTGAGGTGTTGAGGGTGAGTGAGGGTGAGGGGTTGAGGGTGAGGGTAGGTGAGGGGTTGAGGGTGAGTGAGGGTGAGGGTGAGTGAGGGTGATGCTGAGGGGTTGAGGGTGAGTGAGGGGTTGAGGGTGAAGGGTTGAGGGTAAGTGAGGGTGAGGGTGAGTGAGGGTGAGGGGTTGAGGGTGAGTGAGGGTGAGGCATTGAGGGTGAGTGTGGGTGAGTGAGGGTGAGGGTGAGTGAGGGTGAGTGAGGGTGAGTGAGGGGTTGAGGGTGAGTGAGGGGTTGAGGGTGAGTGAGAGTGAGGGTGAGTGAGGGTGAGGGTGAGTGAGGGTGAGGGTGAGTGTGAGTTAGGGTGAGTGTGAGTTAGGGTGAGGGGTTGAGGGTGGGTGAGGGTGAGGGGTTGAGGATGAGTGAGGGTGAGTGAGGGGTTGAGGGTGAGTGAGGGTGAGTGAGAGTGAGTGAGGGAGGGTGAGGGGTTGAGGGTGAGGGGTTGAGGGTGAGGGGTTGAGGGTGAGGGGTTGAGGGTGAGGGGTTGAGGGTGAGGGGTCGAGGGTGAGGGGTCGAGGGTGAGGGGTCGAGGGTGAGGGGTTGAGGGTGAGCCTGATATGAGACAACTAGGTAAAACACAGAAAGCTACTAATAAGCTGGAACAACTTAGAATAGGAGGTAACCAGATAAGATGAATTAAGGTCCAAACTACAGCAATAGAGTAGAGAAGAAAAGATAAAATATGTACCACCTAAGCTAAGAGAGACGAAATCTAAATTCATCTATGCCTTCTATCCATATATCAATATATTAGAAAACGGGCAAAAGTCAAAAGGTAAGATTTATTATATGGATAGACAGGTAAAACATAATAGAATAGAAAGAATAATGAGATAGACCGATATCTAAAACATGCCCCTAGCCTCAACTGCACAATTCAACATAGGCAGCTCGAGGGTAGAATGTAGAAATATAATATTACTGCCTGGACCTATAGAGATGTCCCCACTAAAAAAGAGAATCCCCGCAAATTAGTAAACCCTCATAGTGTAGGGGAAGTAAGAAACAAGGAAAAAAAACGACATCGAATAATGTAGGGACATATAGGGAATTTAAATAAAAAATGAAAAAGCCAGCGATGGCAATATACTGAAGCTACTCTTTTTATAAATATGTTCGGAGCCACTACTATAATATCCAGAATAAAGATAGAACCTGTATACTTCGTAGTGGCTCCGAAGCTCACCCCTTCCCAAGATGGCGCGGGGAAAAAAAAAGGATCGGCCAATACACACATCATGTCAGTATGCCGATACCATGCTAATATGCCGATAGGAATTACGAAATAAATAGGATTCTATCTTATAATATAAAAATAATCAATGAGCCCAATCCTTAACATATACATGACGAGAGAAATCTATAAATATGTTTGGCCAGTACTGCAAAACGCATTTCGGTAGGAACTACTCCCCTCCAAGATGGCGCGTTCAAAACGCCGGGGAACACATACATAATACGAAGGCGCAGACTTGTGGCAAAGCTGATGCCAATTATCCAATTGAATCCCCTTTAAAAACAGCGCGTCCTGCCGAAGACCTCTGAGAGAGGAAAAAGACGAGGCAGACGCGTGCAACCGGAGCTAATAGGTAAGCTGGGAACATCAACTAGCAGTCTATGGGAGTTACGAAGGACCTACTTACCGAGAGGGTAAAGCAGGATGGGAGAGAGAGATGGGAGAGAGGGTGAGTACAAGACGGAGGGGAGGGGGAGGAGAAATGCGACACGGCGGGAGGGGGCGGAGCGGGTAAACAAACACGGACGGTATCTTCTACGCGGGCAGTGAAGGCGGGAGGCTGTCAGAGGGAGCCTGGCTGACGAGCTGGGAGAGAGGGTGAGAGAGACGGCATGATGAGAGAGAGGGTGAGAGAGACGGGAAGATGGTAGGGGGGTGAGGGAGACGGCAGGGTGGGAGGAGAAAGGGTGAGAGAGAGATACCAGGATGGGAGAGAGAGATGGGAGAGAGGGTGAGTACAAGACGGAGGGGAGGGGGAGGAGAAATGCGACACGGCGGGAGGGGGCGGAGCGGGTAAACAAACACGGACGTGCACGCGCCCGTGACTTTTAAGGTCAATGCGCATGCGCATAAGCTTAATGCGCATGCGCATTGACCTTAAAAGTCACGGGCACTGCAAGGAATCGCCACGATTCCTTGCAGTGTGGATAAAGAGTGGATAAGTCGCAATAGTCTCGCTTGCTCGATGCGCATGCGCATCGACAGGCGAGACCTAAAAACTCACCGCGAGTGTAGCGGCAGACAATCTCGGCCAAATCCGAACTTCAATCTAAATATGAAACCAAATGGGTGGCTCAGTAATGTACTGGTTACAATCTCCTTGCCAAATACTGCCTCGCGCCGACTCCTACATTAGATTACTCACCACGGACGTTAGGGCCGGTGAACCTCTCGCACGCATCAATCTAGGAGAATGCGGGCGGGGTACTATGGCAGACTTAAAGTGGAGACAACGCACGTCATCAGCGCGTGTGCCCGCAGCAGCTAGATACCGGCCGGTCACATTGCCGGTATCAACCCGTTACTAGCAGGGCCATGAAAGAAAGACTGGCTCACTGTTCATACCAAGGGCAACGATTGAAAAGTGAACTAATGTAACTTAGATGTTCTGGATGTGCAAATACATTAAAGAAGTATATTATGGGCAATGTGAATGGGTTGGAAAAGAAAGAGGGGCATAAGATGGCTGTCAAAAAAAATAATATATATACCACACATATTAATAGGGGGCATGTGCTGGCTGTCAAATCCAAATAACATATACAATTAAAAGGTGAAAGGTGAAAACAATATATACACATTTCATTACATTTCATAATATTCGTTCATCTGTGTTAAACCTGTAAGGGGCACAAAAGTAAGGGTGGGCGGGCAGCTACGCTCCGTGCACGGAGTGTGCGTAGTGCCGGCTTCTACGCATTTTGCGTAGCAGGCGTAGAATTCGGCACTACGCACGCTCCGCAGACGGAGCGTAGCTGGCCGCCACCCGCCTCCCTCCCGCCCTCCCTAAATACTTTAAATTACATCTGTAAAAGAATTAAAAGGCACTTACCTTGCCCGCCGCTGCCCGCCGCGTCTCCGGGGCTCGCTCTCTTCGTCGCTTCCGTCTTGGGTAATAATGCGCATGCGCGGGTGGCCGCGTATGCGCATTTCTCACGAGAAATGCGCATGCGCGGCCGCCCGCGCATGCGCATTATTACCCAAGACGGCGGCGATGCAGAGAGGGTGATTACACAGTTGGTGTTACAATTTGTAAATGTTTTTAGGTCTATGGTATGGTGTTTGTAACTAAATTGTTTGGTTTGTATGCACATAGAGCAAGCCTTACGGTTCCCACACCTAAAGTGTCCAATAGTCATAGGCAGATTCCACATGGTTTGTATGGTTGGTGGTTCTGGGGTTTCCAAGAAAGAGCACACTACATGATCTTTTATACTCTTTGATTTCTTAAAAGAGTGCATAGGTAACTGAGGTTGGCCAATGTCCTCAGCAATCAATGGTCAATGTTTGTTAATGATTTTACGTATGACGTTACTTTGTGTGCAGTATGTAGTGACACAAATCATCCTCTCCATCACCTCATCCTCTCTTTCATATGTCGTGAGAAGTTCTTCACGGGGGCTATACCATGCCTGTTTTTGAGCTCTCTTGACGAGTCGTCGTGGATACCCTCTTTCCAATAGTCTGGCACTTAGATCTTCTGATTCTTTGAAGTAGTCTTCTCTTTTGGTACAATTACGCCGTATCCGTAAGAATTGTCCTACCGGTAGGTTGTCCCTCAGGCCTCATGGATGGTGGCTATTGTAAAATAACAGTGAAATCCGTTCTACTGGTTTGCGGTACAGTGTGGTGGAGAGCTTACTATCCTCATGGAAGATAGTAATGTCAAGGAAATCTACTTTATTACAGTTGGATTGGACTGTGAATTGGATGTCCTGGCTCTGCTGGTTCAACCAATGGTGAAATAAGTCGAGATCTTCTTTCGTACCGGTCCATAACATGAGCACATCATCGATGTAGCGTCGCCACATTGTGATGTGGTCTTGGTAGGGGTTATTCTGACTCAGCACATGTGTCTGTACATAATCGGCCATGTTATTAATAACAAGGTCCGGCGCAAAGGCTGCCCCCATTGCGACGCCCTTGGTCTTAAGGTAGAAATTTCCTTGGAACATGAAAAAATTCTTTCTCATAGCAATAGTCAGAAGTGCAATGATAAAATCCGTTGGTACAGCCATGGGTGCTGTTCGTCCTTCGAGTACTCTTTGAATGACTGCCAAGGCTTCTGTCTGTGGGATGCTCGTATACAGCGAGACTATGTCACATGTTACCAACAGTTGCTTTTCTGTATTAAAATCCATACCATCCCCAAGATTAATTGTTTGTATTGTATCCCGTAGGTATATTGCCGTATCCTCAGCGATAGGTTTCAGGAACACATCAATGTATCTACACAGTGGCTCCAGGATAGACCCGCACCCAGATACAATCGTTCGTCTCGGGGGTTCCTGCATACTCTTATGTATCTTCGGTAGGGTACATATTGTCGGTAGCCTTGGGTCATTCTGGTTTAGGTATTTGAATTCAAGTTCACTCACAAAGCCTTGTTCCTTGCCTATCCTGGTCAAGTTAAGGATCTCCAAGGCCAGGTCTTTGGTGGGATCACTACGTAGTTTCTTATAACTTACTCCATCACCCAGTTGTCTGAAAATCTCACCCTTGTATTTCTCAACATCCTGTACTACGATCGCTCCCCCTTTGTCTGCGGGTTTTAATATAATGGAGAGTGGAGGGCCTGTACAAGGCTCCAGGAGGGGGGCTGCATGGCCCCACTCCCACATTTCTTTGACGCCCCGGGCGATGGCAGTCCCCGGGGCTGGGGGGGCCTCAGAGCCCCCCACACCCAATTTTTTGTAGCCCTGGGTGGTGGCGGTTCCTGGGGCTGGGGGGGCCTGAGAACCCCCACCCAAATAGAATAAGCCCGGGGGTGGCAGCCCCCGGGGCTGGGAGGGCCTGAGAGCCCCCCACCCACATTGAATAAGCCCCTGGGGATGGTGGTTCCCATGGCTGGGGGGGGGGGCCTGAGAGCCTGCCCTCTCAAATTGAATAAGCCTCAGGAGGGTGGCGGTCCCTGGGGCTGGGGGGGCCTGAGTGCCCCCACCCAAATTGAATAAGCCCTGGGGGTGGTGGTCATTGCCATAGCCCCCGGGATATGGCCCATCCGGGGGCTAAGTAGCAACGAAGCACGGTAGTCCGCGCTTCGTTTAAAAAAAAACAATTTTGGCCAAAATTCCCGGTGGGTGCGCGAATCTCGTCGATTTTTAACAAAAAATAAATGCTTTTTTTGGCCCTGTAGGTCCTTGTGGGACCCCCTGAGCAGGCCTAGGGGGGCAGTGTGTGTCTATCCTGCCCAATTTTTGCAAAAGGCACAAGTCTGAACAAAGGACTACATCTTTGCCTAATTTGGTGTAATTTCGTTCAGCCGTTCGGGCAGTAGTCGTGGCTAAAGGTTCTGTGGGAAATTGCATGGGGAAAACATGTTTTGGGACCCCCTTTTTTCTCGGCCCCCGCGTGATGAATCCCCTCCAAACTTGCAGGGAAGGAGCAGAACTGAGCTGGCCAAAAGTTTGGAAACTTTCACGCACATTCATCAACCGGCGACAAAGTTATTCTAAATAGAATGTTACGGATTTCCTATGGATAATAGGTCCTAACTATAGCTATCTACAGGCGACCACCAGTAGATAATATATATATATATATATATATATATATATATATATATATATATATATATATATATATAAGTGACAATTTCAAAATCATAACATTGTATACCCTATTTGCAGGGGGAAAGATGACATTATGTAGGCAATGCAATGAAATAACATATATTTCAAGATGGTGCCTATGTTGTTTTGGAGGGTTGAGTCCTATGTTTATGCCCATGAATGTTAAGAAACTTTATTAACATGTCGATAGTATAGTGTCAATGACACTGACGAAGGCAGAACGCCGAAACGCGTATGTGTGGTCCCTGAATGATATAAACCTGTGGATCTGATTTATCCCTCTGGAGTGCTGTGGTTTTTGCGAAAGCAGAATTGATGAGCAGTATGTTTTGCGGCATTCCACGAGCTGTTGACAGCACCCGCCCGTGAGTGCGCGACAGAGTAACGTGGAGAACGAGAGGTTTCTGAATTGCATCGCACACCGCCGCTGCTGTTTTGGGCGTGGATTGAATCCGAAGCCTGAGGACCGAAGCGGAGGAGTGTACCTGGTGATTCCGGGAAGCTTACTGACGAGGACGTCTATTTTTGTATTCACGAGATTAACAGTGTAATTGCGGCAGGGAGTCTCGCAGGGGTATCAGTATCCAATTAGCGGGGACCGCAACAGACCGCAGCTAGACTAGCGCTTGCTGGTCTTTGACTCTTGACATGTTTTCAGACACGTAGCGCCGCACAGCATCTAAAGATATGTTTAAACGGTGAGAAAAGCCGTCCGAGGTTACATCAAAATCGTCAGAACCTCAAAGCAGCAAACTAAAGGACAGCATGACCAAATTGGAAAGACTTCACGAACGTGAAGTCAGGAAGTGGTGGGTGGCGACAAGCTTAACAAGCTACATTGAAGAGCATAGGGTACCAAGAGGCTTGAGAGTTCATACTGTACCATCATATGAACAACCTGACCCACAGTTACTTACGGATTAGGCAGAACATACGGCCATGTACTGTGAAGGAACTCTTAAGATACTCGTGAAGTATGCCTGGAGTGATAGGGAGAAGGCATTAGCGGAGATCAAATTGGCTGAAGAAGAGCTTGATAAGGAGCCAGACTCAGAGAAAGTATTACAACTCAAGGAGCTTATGAAAGCGCGTCTTGAGCAAAAGATAAGATTTAGAAAGCAAGAGAAATACGAGCGCGACGAGAATGACTATCTACAGGGCCGCGTATTAACATATGCTAAGAAGTTTGATGCTCCACGAAAAGCACTCCGTGAAGGCACACAAGCTACAACAGATCCAGATGCAGCAACCTCGGAATCGGAGGTTACTGAAAATGAATCCAGTGATGACCAACAAGACTCCAGGGGTAATCAAGGGGGTAAGGCTGGGCCAACCCCTTTTCATGAGGTGTTCAAGATAATCAGAAAATCATGGCTACACAGGGGAAAGAACAAACCACCCGAAGTAACAACAGGAGGACCAGGAGGACCAGGAGGGCAGGGGGCGGCAAGAGGAGGCAGAGGAAGAGCAAGAGCCACAGGCTGGGCCAGCCTCAACAAGAAGAAGTAACTGAAGCAGCAAAAGTGGGTGTGACCAATCTAACTGTGGTCAATCTCACGGAAAGAACATTGACGGACACAGAAATTGAAGTTTTGAGCCTAGGGCTTACTTTTTGCCCCAATAGTAATCTAGAGTATACCCAGACACGCATCGATCTCTTTCGATTCAGAAGAAAATTGAAACTCCACAAATATTTCAAGTTACGCCCACATATGAAAGATCTAACGAAGAAAGGCTTGAGAGCAACAGCTTAGTAGCAGAGACATACCGGTTATAGAGGCCCTTGAGGACTTAAGAACAGAACAAGAATCTAACCTCGGTGCTCTGGGCATGGTCCAACAGGCAGAATTGCAAGGAGTGGAACAAGAAAGGGATGAAAGCAATTTCAAACCAGTCTCTGTTTTTGTCCCACAAACACAGTGGGATGCTGTGGATGTTTTCACGGAGGCGATGAATAATGATCTGCTGAGGTATAGAAAGGCCATACACCCGAGTAGTAGTAACATCACAGACCCACAGAAGACTGCAGTACAGAATTTGATGGGTGATAACACCGTTGTAGTGAAACCCTCGGACAAAGGAGGGAATGCGGTTCTTCTTAGTAGGGAATACTATAAGAATGAAGCAATGAGACAGCTATCGGATGAGAAATACTACACTATGTGTAACAACGAAGTATATTAACAAAGCATCAAGGATTATGATGTCCTGATCCATAAATAGTACGACAAATCGATGCTGGGCAGAGATGAACATCTTTTTCTGCATAGTAACCATCCGATGACTCCCACTTTTTACCATCTTCCCAAACTCCATAAGAACAGCACATGTCCTCGGGGCCGTCCAATTGTTTCCTCAATAAAAAGTCTCACAGAAAACATGTCCAGATTTGTGGATAACTTTTTGTTTCCTTTCGTGGTTTCCTTATGGTCCTATGTACAAAACACCAAGGACTTCCTGAATAAGATCCAGGACATGGTATGAGACTCTGATTACCTTTTGATATATGTCCATGTATAGAACATGGACACGGCCTGGAGGCGGTCCGACATTTTCTGGACCAACGACAAATGCGTTTTGCAAAACACAATACAATGATTCTGGAATTCACAGAATTCTGCCTTAAGAATAACATCTTTCTGTTCGAAGAGCAATTGTACAGACAGAGGTCTGGAACGGCAATGGGCACCTGCTTTGCCCCCAGCTATGCGAACTTGTTCGTTGGCTGGTGGTAGGAGCGGGTACCCAGGAGCTGTACAGTGGGGCAGGACAGGGTGAAGGGTTGTGTTGGCATAGGTATATAGACAACCTATTCATTGTGTGGCATGGGGCAGTGAATACGGCGGAAAAGTATATCGAGGTATTAAACAACAACGAGTACAATCTGCACTTTTCAGGTTCAATTAGTACGCTGGCAGCGGAATATTTGGATCTGAGGGTGTTCATAGATGAGGGCCATATACACACTGCTCTATATAGGAAAGAGGCTGCTGGCAATTCAATACTATTTGCCAGCAGCAGTCACCCTCCCCAGCTGGTTAAGAGCATACCTTACCGGGAACTATTAAGACTCCGGAGGAATAGCTTGAGGGACCATGATTTCGAGGCAGCTGCCACGGAATGCCTGGCGCGCTTCACATTGAGAGGGTATGGTGAGAGGCTATTGCAAGGCGCTTTGGAAAAGGTGAGAAGAATCCCGAGAGAGGAACTTTTGTGTAAAAAACCTTCTAAAGAATACTGTGAGAGCAAGGATATATATATATCATACATACATACATACATACATACATACATACATACATACATACATACATACAGATATATATTACCTACTGGCGGTCACCAGTAGTTATAGTTAGGACCTATTATCCATAGGAAATTCATAACATTCTTGTCCCAATAACTTTGGCGCCGGTTGATGAATCTTCGCAAAATTTTGTGGGGCGCTCCGGTCATCTCCTATCCTGAAAGTTTAGGGGTGATTTGGCAAGCGGTGGCCGAGAAAAAACGGGGGTCCCAAAACGTGTTTTCTCCATGTTAATTTCCATAGGAAACTTTAGACACGGCTACAGCACGAACTGCTGAACAGAATTGCACCAAATTTGGCAAAATGTATCCCTTGTTTCAGAAAGAACTCTTTTTCTTAAATGGTGTAAATCCGTTCAGTAGTTCCTGAGAAATTCAAGAAAAAGAGGGGAAAAAATGCATTTACCATAGGAAACATTAGACACTGCTATAGTTCGAACTGCTGAACGGAATTACACCAAATTTGGCACAAAGTTAGTCCTTTCCTTAGAAATAACTCTTTTTCTTAAATGGTACAAATCCGTTCTGTAGTTGCTGAGAAAAAAAAAAATATATATATATATCAATATATAGAGGCGCGGAGGTTCCACGAACCCTGCCGATCACAAGCTTTATTTTTATTGGCTGTCAACTCTCCAAACCAGGATGTGTTGGCTGCCATCTTGTGCCTTGGTAACCGAGGCACAAGAAAACACAAAAACAAAGGTGTAAAACAAAAAAAGGGGACAGGGTTGAAACACTCTGACCTCCTTGGCCTGCTCAGGGGGTCCCACAAGACCCCCAGGGCCAGAAAAAGCATTAAAAAAACAATAGCTGAATGTGCGCTAGGTAAGCGGATCTGGATAAAGAAATTTAAAAAAACAAAGCCAGGACTTCCTTGCTTTGTTAATTTTAACCCCCGGGTGGGCCAGGTCCTGGGGTACTTTTAAAATGGTATAGGCCCAGGGAGGCCCCCGCAGCCCCGGGGACCGCCACCCCATGGCTTTTTATAAATATTTGCGGGGGCTCACGGCTCCCCTGCAGCCCCAGGGACCACCCCCCCTGGGGCTTATATTTTTATAATTTACCTGTGGGGGGGGTTCAAGCTCCCCCACACACCCCAGGGACCGCCACCTCCCAGGGGCACTAAAATTCAAAGTCGGGGGTCCAAAGGAGACCTCCGTCCCTGGGGACCACCATCTCCCAGTGGCTTTGTAATTGTTGTGAGTGGGGGCCACTCAAGTTCCCCACACACCCCAAGGACCGCCACCTCCCTGGGAAATAAAATTCAAAGTCGGGGGTTCGCAGGGGACCCCTGGCCCCAGGGACCACCACCTCCCTAGGGCTTTATAATTGTTGTGAGGGGGTCACGGGGCCCCCCTCCTAGATCCTTTGATGGCCCTGGGGACTGCAACCACCCAGAGCCATCTCCTGCAGTGTCCCGGGGTGCCCACACCTGGGACACTGGTGTGTGCTATGGTAGGGTAGGAGCACGTCTCCCGCCCTACCGTAGCAAACTCTGGTTTGTATTTTGGAAGAGAGAGCAGGGAAACCTGCTCTCTCTTCCAAAATCCATAGCAGAATTGCTTTTCCACATGGGAGCTGCATTTTAGCAGCTCCCCATGTGGAAAAGCAATGCCAGCTCTCAGAGGATGCGGGGAGCCGGCGGGACCGTGGGGGCATTGGGGCTCTCCGCACAATCCCCATCGAAGTGTATAGGCACCGCGGGATGGGGTCTCCGGGGCGAATATAAATTACTGGTAGGAGCTGTTTTTTTTTCTTAACAAAAAATTGGAGTCGCGACCCTAGCGCGACGCTCAGCGGGGCCCCCTGGTGTGAGTGCGCTGGGTACGTGACTCCCAGCACGGCCCCCTGGTGTGCATGTGCTGGGTGCGTGACTCCCAGCGCGGCCCCTTGTGTGAACGCACTGTGTGTGCGACTCCTAGATGTGCTGGGTGCGCGATTGCATGCAAAAATGTTTTACTGTTTTTAATTATAAATCTAAGTTATATGTTTGGATTTTGGGTGGCTCTAAAAAGAGCCCTTGTGTTTATTGGGGGATTTTGGCCTATGCAGAGTCTAACGTTGTTGAGAAAGACTCTATTTGCCTCATCTGTGAAATGTACACCATCTCTCCTGCAGATGCCATCCATTTTAAATACTTATTCGTCTCTTTTACTAAAACATCATAATTTAGTGATAATATACTGTCAATTGGTGCTGCTACCCTGACCCATAGATAAGAAGCAATTGGACAGGTTCCCAGTACTGGTATCAATAATTTGTGATTGAGAAGAACTTGCGTCTTATTGAAGTTTAATTTATAGCCTGAAATTAATCCAAACTAACCTGCTACCTCTGTTATCGTTTTCAATGCTTCTCTTGGTTCTGTTGAAAAGACCGCTATATCATCTGCATAGGTGATGACCTTAAGAGAACTTGCCCAGACTTAAAATCGCTTGTTCGTGGATAATCTTGCAAAACAGAAATAAATGGCTTTATTTAAAGAGCAAATAATAAAGGTGAAAGAGGGCATCCCTGACGGGTGCCACAGAGTACCAGGAAGATGGATGATTGCAAGCCCGAATATGTCAATTTAGCGCATGGTTTAGCATATAGAGCTTATATCTGCTTCATAAACTGACCCTTAATCCCAAAAGCTAGAAGCGCAGCCCACAAAACTTCCCACCCCACTCGGTCAAACGCTTTTTCTGCGTCTAATAAAATCATACCGAAAGAGGTGGGTCTAATGTTTGCCAAATCGAAAGCAGTTACTGCCGTGTTTACATGAGCAGTAGTGTCTCTCCCTTGAATAAACCCATGCTGGTGAGGAGAGACCAGACTAGGCATTATTGGGGCCAAGCGATTCGCTAGAATTTTTGCATACATTTTCGCATGTGCATTTATAAGTGAAATTGACCTGTATGACCCACATTCCTCAGCTGGTTTGTTTTTCTTCAGAAGGAAAACAATCTTCGTCATATGCCAAGAGTCAGGAATTCTACTGTTAGTTCCGACAAACTCTATTACCTGACTAAATGGTATCAACAGGACATCCTTAAAATTTTTATAAAATTCTAGGGGGGATGGAATCTTCTCTCGCTGCCTTCCCTGATGGCAAAGCACCAATTACTCGTTCTATCTCATTAATTGAAATACCTTCGTCGAGCGAATCAGATTCCTTGTTCCCGATCTTTCTTAAAGAGCAATTCTGAATATAACTACAGATATCCGCATGCGTTGGCTGAATCATTGGTGTATATGTTTTATAATAGAGAGCAAACTGTTCTAATATCTGTTGGCTGGGTCATCTGCCACTTTAAAAGCAAGGACTTTACCTAGTCTCTACCCAAATTCATACTGCGACAAGCAATATTTATTATATCTTGCTACACTGTTCTCTCTAAATGTGTTCTTCAGAGCTGAGCTTAAATCAATTAACATAAAACCCAATCGTTCCATATCCTCGGTACCTTTCATAACAGCCTCTGCATGCCTTTCTTCCACCTCCCGAATCTCTATTATAGTTGCTTTGATTGCACCTATTCGCTCCTTGTTTTGCTGCCAGATATATTTTTGGGTGCAACCTCTAATAACAGCCTTACATGTGTCCCACACTATTATAGGGGAAGTCGATCCTACATTTTCCTTAAAAAAAGTCTCCAGTTGACTCCTGATCTTAACCACATACTCCTGATCGGTCAATAAATACCTAGGAAATGAGAAAGGTCTGGCTAACTTGTTCTTATCTGGTATCTTAAATGTAAGCAGTATAGGGTTGTGATCGGAAGTCACTTTTGGACAGATTTCCATATCTGTGGACCATACTATAGAATCTATAACCCAGGCCATATCTATCTGAGAGTATAATTTGTGTGGAGCAGAGTAATAAGTATAACACATCCCTGACAGCCTGTAGTCACCGTAATTCCCTTATTGCAGCTCTTGTCCTCCTCATTCTTTGAAATGAACCCTGTCGTGTTGTGCCAATACCATAATCCATGATGCAATTGAAATCGCCCATCACTACCCTTTACCCCTCCCAATTCAACATTTCAATATTTATCACATCAAATCAGTAGGGTTGTCTATGTTCGGGCCATACACTGCACAAAATACATATTTCCTTCCTTTTATCGATACCTGTGCCATAGCCCACCTCCCACCTTTATCTGCCATTGTATTGCTGATTACCACCACAAACCGTTTGTGCTTTAATATGGCAACCCCCGTATAGAGGTGCTTTGTGCAGTGCACACTATCACTTCAACGCCTAACTGCTTTAGCAGCCCATGGTCCTTATACGAAAGGTGTGTTTCCATCAACATAACCATTTGGGGATTATACATTTTTAATTCCTCTGCTACCAGTTGCCTCTTAGTCTTACTGTTCAATCCAGCCATGTCCCATGCAAAACAATTAAACTGATCCATATAAAAAACATTAGTCAGTCAACCATACCCTCCATTTTAGTTACTTTAATATTGTTTTCAGATGCTTTGCTAACCTTTTTGTTCCTTGTTGTTCGCCCCTTGATTTTGCCCCATTTTTGCCCCCTCCGACTCCCTCCACCAGCCCTGCCCCAATGAGGACGGCCCCACCCCCTACACCTAGAAGGAAGAATCATCCTCTTCCTTATGCTGCCATTTGTTTTGGCAGCAAACTGAGACTCCGGTCTCCACAGTGAACCCGAGACTAAATTCCCCATATTCCCCATGTCCTGCATATAATCTGACATAGAAGAGAAATAGGATAACAGACAATAAAAATAAGACATAAAGCGTTGAAAAGCGATGCCACCAAAACTATCCCACAACCTGAACATTAATCTAATCAAAAACCCTTTTCCTTATCCAGTCCCCCCTTTCTGCCATCTGCACATTGCTTCCTTAGCCTCTAACTCAGATGTAAAGACATATGACTGCCCTTCCCGTATGACTTTCAGGCACGCCGGTTCTTGCAAGTATACTTGTACCCCAGTTGATTTTAATGGATCAATCAATTGCCTTAATTGCCAAAGCCTGTCTATTGTTTCGTTGCAGAAATTCGAACAAAAAAATAAAAATGATTCTACTAAGACAGGTGCTCTAGGTCTAGCTTTCAAGGAAACTGCTTGCCTAAGCAAGAAATTACCAAAATAAATAAGGAAAGGGCGTGGGTAACTAGCATCCTTCCTACGTTGTACCAATGGTAGTTTGTGGGCCCTTTGAATCTGGCAATCCTAGTCCCAGTCTCCCAGGCCAGGAAAAGCCTTCTGCAATAGATGTACCACAAACCCCATGATCTGATACTTCTTGCCCTTCCGGGATGCCAAACATTTTCAAGTTATGCCGCCGCTGGCAATTTTCCATATCCTCAATTTTCAGCTGCATTGTCATTAGCAAATCATCATGTTGTTGAACCGTGCTTGTCACCTTAGAGATTACTTCTTCTGTACTAACTACTCTTGATTGGAGTTCCTCTATATCATTTGTAAGAGTCCCAACAGTTACTTCCTTTAATAACTGTTGAATGTCATGGTTGTCCGCTCTAACTTGGGAGAAAAGTTCCCTTGTTTCCTCCCTTTTATCTTTAAGAGACTGCAGGATTAATGAGAGTAGCAATTCTTCTCCCTTTGGAGTATGTTTACCTTGAGGACCTTTTTGGGGATCTTCTTCTTCTCCATGGGGGGGCAGCCAGCTTGTTGAGAGCATATTTCTTCAGGTGTCCCCTCAGGTGTTCCTCCTACCGATAGCCCCACAGATATCATATGCTAATCCTACACCCGAAAGTCTGGATATCAGGGTTTTAACCTCTTCTTTAACCCCTTCTTTCGCTTGTACTCATCTACGTATTGGGCTAACCGCTTCCAAATTTTTCGCCTGCTTCAATCCCTGCTTTCCAGACAAGCGACCCATTGTGGTTTTTCTTATTTTCTCCTCTGTGTCCTTGGGTGTTCTAGATTGAGAGTTTTTCTTTCTGCCCTCTTATCTTGGAGTTTGCTTTTGTTTTTGCCTTTGGTCCTGCTAGATTCAGTTTTGGAGTATTGTTCGATCCCTTTTGTCCTTGGTTCACTGTAGGCCCCCCGAGTTCAGGATGCGTGTTATGGTTAGCCAAAGCAGAGTTAACAGTAGTAATTGTAAGAGCCATAATATCCTCCTCTGAGGCCCATGAGATATCACCTTCCTCGGCTGTCAGCCTTATTGGTTCCTAATACCCGGCAGTGTCTCATTCAGTCCCAAAATAATAGTGTCTGAAAGTGCCTCCTGTTGTTTTTCTTTAAAACCAAACTCAACGTTGTTTCAAGCTCTGTTTCCATACTCTCAGCCAGTTGATCACCAGCCTTAAATGAAACATTTACTTCAAAATTAGCCTCCTCCCCTACAAGGTGGGGGAGGAGACAAGATGGCGGATTGACGCAGTCTCTGAGCTCCGGTACACAGAGGAGCTCCTGAGGCTATGGAATCACAGTAATTAGATGAGCAATAAGAAACATAAGGAATAGGAGGAGAAATCGGAAGGAAAAGAAAAAGCAGATGCGAACATTTTTGCCTCATAATAATGCTGGAATTGGGCTTTTATTACCAGGGCCGGACTGGGAACAGAAACCGGCCCTGGCAACCTGCTCAACTGCCCCCCCTGGGGTGAGGGTGAGTGCAGCCGAGCAGTTTGCGACAGCAGGTTTTGCCCGAGTTTGTTACAAGGGGCCGATATTGCCGACCCCCGGTAACAGAAATGTCCCCCCAGGGGCCCAAAACCGGCCTCCACCCTAGTGGCCTAATGGGGAAACACCCGGTGCCTGCTATGGCCAGTCCTGCCCTGGTTAATAATGATAGGGGCTGACCAAGAGGCTCACCTGGATACACCCTTCCGGAGCAGGGCACTGACGTACTCCTATACTGAATGCAGGTGATTCAACCTAAGCGCTTACTATCCATGAGCGTTGCTGTGTGTTAGGCGGCTCAGCGTTTTCCATTGAGATTGAAACCAGACCCTCGGTTCATACTGTTCTGGCAGGCTTACGCAGCACTCAGCGTTTTTCAGACTCTGGCTCCGCTGAAGTGCACAGTGAGGAACACCTGTGCGACTATCAGACTACTGGTAAGCATCGCAGGTTATGTGGAGGGGGATCAAGGCTTGGAGGTACAGAAAGGCGATCTATCTGGCCACACTGTTGGGAAGCTGGGGAGGCTGGTGTTGCGTCTTTTACAGTCAAATCGCTCAGTGGAGCTATTCTCATCAGAGGCTGGAATGGGAATATGTGATGGAAACAAACTTGTAGAAATAGTCACGCACACAATAGATGTGGAACAATGTAACATAGTTTCAGACATGGAGACCCAAGCTCTTAGACAAGATGCTTGTAGCTAAATTTTAAGTAAGTTATATACTTTGTAATGAATTTTTTTATTTTTTTATTTCAAAGTATTTTATTAATTTTTTTAAACAAGTACATTCGTATTTCCGTTACAAGGTTCCAGCCAAACGTGGTTGGTGTTGCAGTAATTACAGGTACTTTGGTATACGTGTTTAGCAGAGCCCCTCTACAGGAGGGTAGACAGAGAGAAGATAGGAAAGAAAGGGTGAAGATAGGATACAAGAAGTGTTCTATAGCAATGAGCATGGTCTGGGTTTGTAGCCTTGTGTGAAAACCGACTCCCTCTGGGGACCCGAAGTGGACTCACAGGGGTTCATAGGAGTCCAGATACATGTCTAGCGACTAACACATCCCCCTATTAGCTGTTCTCCAGGGTGAGTTTTGCAGGGCAGTGCTATTTGCACCTCTGAGGTACGTCACCCAGTTGGCTCAGCCTTTGTATGATGTCCTTGCAGTATCCTTCCAGTTGGACAGGACCAGTTTCGCTGCTGCGGTCAGTTTTTTGTAATGAGTTTAAATGTTTAATATACACTTTGGATAGTATTATGTATGTTTTGAAACAGGAATTGCTGATTATGACTGATTGTTTTAATGTGTGGATATGTACATTAGTAGTGTAGTGCATAATTTTAGGTGTTGATTCAAATTGGAAATGTGTATGTTGAGTTAAGGTATTAGTGATGAGAGTAGTATATTGTACAGAGGTATAGTTGAAATATGTGACATCATTTTGGGAGTTGGTTTCAATTTGAAGCTTGTATTTTGAATTTATGTGGTGTAAATTGTGTTCTGTAGAGAGATACTCATTTTGTTTTTCAGTGATATACTGAGACTTATAGCAGAGAAATGTGAGAGATTTCTGCTTTGTATTTGGCTACGTGTAATATTAAAAGTAGTTTAGAAAGGTAATGTAGTAGTGGAGATTTATGCAGTAGTTTTATTCTATAAAGAGTTTGCATGCTGACCAGATATTGCCTTGTTAGTACTGAAATACTCCTCGAATCACCCATTGAGAACCATGCTTTAATTCCTTCAGTGTAGTAATACCTAAGTACTTATAAATTCTCTATGCAATGTGTTTTGTACAGTTAAATTAGCACAATGTATGCGGTCCACTAACCCCCTGCAGCCTACTGAGTCAGTCCTTCAAAAGTCCTTATCTAATGACTCTGCTGAAACATAAGCACTTATAAACTTACCCTGCTGTCAACTACTAGCACTCTAGCAACCCAGTCACTATCTATGCACTTGCAGAATGACTCAGGCACTGGGACAAGCAGTGGTACAGTCAAATGTGCACAATGTATGTGTTCCCTTAACCCCTTGGAGACTGCTGTGTCAGTCCTGCAAAAGTCCAGGTAATAGTCATGGTTGTCTGGTAAGGCACTGTGAGTCTGTGTCCACTCCTACAATTATCCTGACAGAAGCATGTCCTTATCTAATGAATCTGCTGAAACATAAGCACTTATAAACTTATCCTGCTGTCAACTACAAGCACTCTGAGAACCCAGTCACTGTCTATGCACTTGCAGAATGACTCAGGCATTGAGAAAAACAGCGGTACAGTCAAATGTGCACAATATATGCGGTCTCTTAACCCCTTGCAGACTACTGAGTCAGTCCTGCAAAAGTCCAGGTAATAGTCATGCTTGTTTGGAATCACACTGTGAGTCTGTGTCCACTCCTACAATCATCTCGACAGAAGTATGTCCTTATGAAATCACTCTGCGGAAACATAAGTACTTATAAAGTCACCTTGCTGTGAACTACTAGCACTCTAGGTACTCATTCACTGTCTACGCATTTGTATAACACTTATTCATTCCAATAATTACTTAATTAGTACCTCTGGACTTTAGTAAATTAATTGTGATTTCAAAAGGAAGTGTTTAAATGGTTTTTATGTAGAATGTGTTTGTTTAGTAATAGAATAGTATATTTTATGGATTTATTTAAATAATATTATATATTTTCCTTACAGATATTGTTGATCATCATTAAAAGAAACATATTATGGCTAAAAAAATAGAAAAGAGGAAACAACAGAAAAAGGACTATTATTTGAAGAAAATGAAGCAAGTATTGGTGAACAACAATATGTGGGGAAAAAGAAAAAGTCTTGCGGTAAGAGAACAAAATAATTGATTAAAAAACTTTCAATGCCCAGAAACAGTGTGCAGATTGTGGAAAGTACAAAAAATGCCTCAACAACAAAAAATAATAAGAAGAAAAGAAAAGTAAAAAATGGGAAATGACATTCAAAAGACACAATGTATGGTAAAAGGAGGCAGAGTGAGTATGAAGATATAAGAAAGAAGATGTTTTACAATAGAGCTTGTTTTTAATTTGTTGAAAGATGTGAAGACATACAAAAGAAGAACAACATTTTATAAAAAGAAGAAAGAAATTGAAATTATTGTTGAGAAGGCTTTTGAATTAAAAAGGAAATTATTCATTTTAGTTTTAAACAGAATTTGATCGCTAGATAAGCCAATACATACTATGAAGGCCAAAAGTAAGAAGAAAAAAGTAATTAACAGAACTAATGTTTGTGATATTTTTTGGGGTGAATGGAAACACAGTTCAATTTCAGAGCCTTTTTTTAATGAAGACAGTTATTTTCAGACCAATACTTAAGTGCTTGCAGTTGATGCCAGTGGTCAAGCTTATGAGGGTAGAAATGGCTGTCCTATTGAGAAAGAGATAATGTTTCCTAGAAATGTAAAAGAACTAATATCTGATGAAGTTCTAGGGAGACGACCTAAAGCCACAGTGTATACTTGGGATTGTAGTAGTATTTGTAGTATACAACAGGAATCTATTGATATTTTACGCACTTTCTTACGAGAGTATATTAAAAAAAAAGTGCTAAACAAAAGATTAAGATGTTGCAAGGACTAGATCCTTGCAGAGTGAGAAAAAATAGTGGTTTGCAAGGTCATTCTCTGGCTTGTCTTTCTAGGAAAGTATGTCAAAGTGTTTTTCATCATTTTAGAATGTTAGCAGTACATCATTCTTAAATGCGGAAGTTAGGCAGAAGATTGTATTACGCAAAAAGTCCAGCAATAATTTTAAATGAGTTGAACAGTGCTCTTTTGCATGGGTCAGTATCAGATGTAAAAATAGTTTGTGATGAAATAGAGTTTTGTTACTTTGGTCCTGAAAAAGAGAGTGCAGAAAGTGAGACATTAATAGCAGTAGACGATGAAGAGAACGTGGATCATACTACTACAAAACATTTTGAAGAACAAATTACAAAGTTTAAGGTGATTTCATGTGTAAGGCCAAATTATTCTTGTGTTTGTGGCCAACGAAAACACTCTAAAAATCAGACTAGGACTGTTGATCTTTATTTAAAAAGTGAAAGAGAAAATAATGATAAGTGAAAGGAATTATCAACGTATTTGTTGGTAGAGGATTGCTCTGCTTTGGGTTCTGATCAGCGTATTTGTAAATATTGTTATAATAAATTAGACGAGAAAAAAAAAGCCTGCTACAACTGTCCATAATAATCTAGAGTTGGTAACTATTCCTACATAACTGTTAGATTTAAACACATATGAGTCTATTCTGATTCAATGTGTGCACCCATTTCAGGCTATTGTTCGTATGGAGACTAAAACAGGTAAATTGCCTCAGACAGATTTACTGAGAGGATTAAAAGGAAGAGTTGAATATTTACCTCTAGATTTAAAGAAAAATATTGAAACTATTGGTGTAGAGAATGTAGAAAGAAAACCACTCCTTATTCTAGTTAATGGTGTTCCTACTAAGAGTAAGAAAATCTGGCAGGAATTAGTGGATGTCAGGAAAGTGCAGAAGGCAACATTATATCTGATAAAAAACAATGAATACTACAAAAATGTGTAGGTGGAAGAAGAAGAAATACTTTTAGGAGATGATAGTGAAACGTTAAGTTGACAAATTGAAAAAGTGGATCCGTCCAAATTTGAAGAAATTTATGAACATTATAGTGTACATCCACTTCATTTGAAAGAAGTGATAGGGAATACTATTGAATTATTCCAAATGAAAAAAGAGACAGGGACTCCCATAAGCGTATGGAAAAAAAGTTTGGAACCTCGATGTTTTCTGCAGCTGTTCCCAACTGGAAAAGTTGGACGATATGACAAACAATCAGTGCAGATTCCTGCATCAGAATATCGTACAAGATTGTATGCAGAAGATCCTAGATTTCGACAATGTATCCCATATATATTTCATCTTTTGTTTGAGAGTGACTTGTCTAGACTTTCATATACAGTCAACCACATATTGAAAACAGGAGTACATCTTCAAAATGTTTATGCAAAGGAATTTATGGATAAAGTACATCAGGGAGATGATCATTTAGAATCTAAACTGAATATTTTGATGGCATGTCAGCGTGGTACTAATGAGTATTGGTATCGTAGTCATGGAGACCTTAAACGCATGCTAAGGAACTTAGGAACTCCTACATGGTTTGCTACCCTAAGCTGTGCTGAATACGCTTGAGATGATTTACTTGAATTTCTTCGAGAAGCAAATTCAAATCTAAAAAATATTGAATACAAGACACCTGGAGTATTGTGCTCTTTGGATCCTGTAAATGTATACAGATATTTCAATCTTAGGTTTGAAGCTATGATGCCTTTTATATGCATAAAAAGAATCCTCCTCTTGGAGAAGTTGTTGATTTCTTTTGGAGAAAGGAGTATCAAGCTAGAGGTGCTCCTCATATACATATGTTGTTTTGGATCAAGGATGCACCCACAATTGGAACTGATTCAGATGAACGCGTTTTATCTTTTATTGAAGACTATGTCACATGTGCTATACCAAAAATAACAGAAGAAAACACCTTAAGGCAACAAATGTTATGATTCCAAAGGTATTTATATGGTAAATACTGTCGGCAAAAGTACAAGTCTAAGGTAAAGTTTTATATCAAATGTCGTTTTGGATTTTCACGTCCAGTAATATCCAAAGGAAGAGTAAACAGTTTCATATCAGCTGTGAGACAAACCATCATTAGAAAATCTCCCAAAAATACGTACAATTTGAGAAGAAGTGAAGAATAAAAGTATATCAATGATTATAATCTAGTTATTCCCTCAATGTGGAATGCTAATATGGATGTCCAGTATGTTGCGGATAATTCTATTGCTGTTGCCCGGTATGTGACATCTTACATAACGAAATCAGAAAGGACGGAGTTGAAAGAAATGTGGGAAGAAATTTCCCACAAGAAGAGTCTTAGTAAGAAATTGTATAGTTTCAGTTTGAAGATGTTATCTCATCAAGAAATTGGAGCGTACAAATGCTCAGATCGGTTGTCATCTGAAAATTTATATTCAAAGTCTAGAAGAATCATTTGGGTGAGTCTAGGTCTTGCTGCAACACGAAATCGGGTACTTAAATCTATACAAGAAATCAAATATTTAGCAGAAAATGAACCAGAAAGTACAGATATTGTCGAAACAATTATGTTGGACACATATTATCCAAATAGAATCATAATCTTGAAAACATATGTCTCTATGAAGTGCTGCAATATTACACTTTTAAGAGGACTACTACAGAAAACATAAATGAAGGAAAATATGCAGTGATTGGTTCAGAAGGCTGTTTGGTGAAAAAAAGGAAAGGAAATCTGATTAATCACAGAAAACTGAGTTGTGATACTCCTGAAAGAAGAGAATTTTAGTGTTTAGCACTTTTGCAACTGTTCAAACCTTGGCGCACAGAATTGGAATTACTTGTAGATTTTCAGTGCTATGAAGATTCTTTCAATGCTTGTGCAGATAGCAAAGAATATAAAGTTTTTGCAAATTATCTCAAAATGTTGAATGATAAAATTATTCAAGAAGCTACTATTGCAGCTGACATTTCTAGAGACTATTCTCAAGATAGTCAAAGTTCTGCTCCACTGAGGGAAGATCCACTCGGACAACCAATTCTTGAAAATGAAGCAGCAATCACCATGAATGAAGTGGAAACAGCAATGCATCAATCTCAAGAAGATATTATGGACTTAGGAAACTTGGAAGAACAACTAAATGTTGAACAGAAAGAAATATATCAGCAGGTAAGACAACAGATCGACCATGGTTTTCTTCATAAAAAGAAAAATGCACATGCACATCATTTGAACCTATCCGAATGTATGTCAGTGGTCAAGCTGGTACAGGAAAAAGTTTCTTAATTAAAGTATTGACTAGTTCTCTACATAAAACAACAAACTCACATTTGTCTTGCGTTGTAACTGCTCCAACTGGGTTGGCAGCACATAACATTAAAGGAAGGACATTACATTGTTTACTAATGCTACCAGGAGAGCATGAACACAAATTGGAATATCACAAGCTATCTGGAAAAGCTTAGTTTCAAGAGTGTTAAAGAAAATGAAACTTCTGATTAGTGATGATGTAAGCATGGTCTCAAACTTAATGCTTGCCTTTGTGCACTTAAGAATGCAGAACATTCTAAAGACATAATACTATGTCTTATTTGGAGGAAAACATGTGATAGTTTTTGGAGATCTACTGCAACTCACTTTTCTAAAAGGAAAAACAGTATATAAAACACTTGTACATGAAGATACCAAAAAGTCTTTGGGAAGTGTTGGAAATGCTAACATTTGGTCATATTTTGAATGCAAAGTACTCATTAAAAATATGCATCAGGGAAATGATGTTCATTATGGTACTATTCTTCAAGATATAAGAATTGTAGTATTGACAGAACATGGCAAACAAGCTTTTCAAAGTTGACTACTTACAAACATGTTTCCAAATGAAAATATAGTTCCTGAAAAAATATAGAAAACAATTGCAGAAAATAAATCTATAATCTGCTTAATGTCAACACTGCGTGAGTGTTCTATATTCAATGAAGACATTGTAAAGTTGGAAAATGAAAAAATAATAAAAATGGAAGCCATTGATAAAATAGAGCATGAAGGAATCACTATTATTTTGACGGAAAAATTAAAAACAAAATTGGATTCTTTAGAAAAATCTATATCTAAAACTGCTGGTTTGGAAAAGAATTTATATCTATGTGTAAACTGTTGGGTAATTTTACGGCGTAATTTGGATGTGGAAAACGATTTAGTAGATGGAGCAATGGGTAAAGTTGTCGATTTTGTTAATTATAAAAATAGAGATGCAATTGAATTTTTGAAAATCAATTTGATCAGATAGAAGTAGTAAAACAAATTGGTCGCTGTTCGTTTCGTTTTTTGCTTGTTTAAGATTTGTATGTTCGTAGAAAACAGTTTCCTCCTTCTCTGGCACAGGCGGTGACTATTCATAAATCTCAAGGTTTAAGTGCAGACAGTGCTTTGGTAAACATTGGAATTACAGTATTTAAAGAGGGTATGGCATATGTTGCTTTGTTCAGAGTCAGAAGTTTATCTGGCTTGCCTTTGATTGATTTTGATGAGAGAAAGATTAGTGCAGATTCAAATTGTGTAAGAGAGTATAATCGGTTAAGAAGATTGTATGCTCCCAATTTAGGTGAATATCCTGTATATGAAAAACGTGCAGTAGGTCATAAAAGAAGATATGAGAATATCTGTAGTGAAGTTAAAGAGAAGAAAAAAAATCAAGATAATGTTGAGATTGCAAGCAAAAAGAAAAAGGACACTATTGAAGAGATTGTCGGATATCATTTAGAAAATAGTTCAGGTATCAACTGCTATGCTGTATGTAGTGGTCAATGTTTTATTTTTTTTAGAAAGTCTGCAACAGCAAATTATGGAGAATCGAGACAAAAGATTTTGGGCCTCATTTATGAGAAATGACGCATCGCTGCATGAAAGCAGCGATGCGTCACTTTTCAGTGAGCACTCCTTGCGACAAACCTGATGCGTCATATTTGATGTATGACGCATCATGTTCAAGGAGTTACAGATACATCAGTATTTCTGACATATCTGTAAGCGCAAAAGTGACGCATTGCTGGAGTGTGTCACAAAAGTGACGCAACTCCAGCAATGCGTCCTTTCACATGGGGCAGGCCCCATGTGAAAGGGTCTGCGTCAGTATTACGCCTGATGTGAGGCAGGCGCAAGATTTTGACGCAACAGTGTCCTTGAAGAGACGCATTGAATTGAAATTTCATAGATTTCACTGCGTCACTTCTACGAGGCTTTTTGCGGGGGAACATCCCCCCTGCATACATTAGCGCAGGGGTTTACAAAGTGACGCATCTGCTTAGATGCGTCACTTTATAAATAGTGCGCAACAGGAGGCGATGCGTCACAAAAAGTGACGCATCAGAAGCGCAAAACTGACGCAAGGCCTCATAAATGAGGCCCTTTGTTCCTTGTTACGTTGTATTTATGAAAAATTGAGAACTGATAAAAGTAAAATACAAAGTGTTTTTGATATTCGGAATCTTCTGGATATATGTTCTGGTTCTACGCAATTTACCCAGAATGTGCAACAAGATGCTCAGGAATTTCTAATGTATATGCTTGCAGTATTGGAAAATGAAGGAATAGAAATTGAAAATCTTTTTGGACTTTGTTATAAATGGAAACATGACTGTGAAAATTGCATGTTTACTGCTACCACTAACATAGACACTGAAAGATTCAAATATTTGACAATACCAGATTGTAAAACAGCGTCTTTCAACAAACTAGTTAAAGCAGCAAATCAAAGCATGGAATGTAGCCAATGCAAATCAGAAATGTTATCAACATTATTTATACAAAGATTTGGACAATATATCATTTTAAAGATACAACGTTGTACAGATGGAACAAAATTGGAAACTTTAATTAAACATTTTGAAGCAAGTCAACTATCAATATCAGGAAGAATTTGTAGCAGTAGCAATTATTTTCCACGATGGTCCTTCTATAACATTTGGACATTACATTGTCTATTTAATGCAATAAAGGATGGACATATTGTAATGATACTCATTTGGTTTTTAGACATCGTTTGCCTTATGAATGACCAAATTCCTATCTAATATTTTTAAAGCCAAAGTTCTAAGAACATAAACATAAAAGTATATCAATGATTATAATCCAGTTATTCCCTCAATGTGGAATGCTAATGTGGATGTCCAGTATGTTGCTGATAATTCCATTGCTGTTGCCCGGTATGTGACATCTTACATAACGAAATCAGAAAGGACGGAGTTGAAAGAAATGTGGGAAGAAATTTCCCACAAGAAGAGTCTTAGTAAGAAATTGTATAGTTTCAGTTTGAAGATGTTATCTCATCAAGAAATTGGAGCGTACAAATGCTCAGATCGGTTGTCATCTGAAAATTTATATTCAAAGTCTAGAAGAATCATTTGGGTGAGTCTAGGTCTTGCTGCAACACGAAATCGAGTACTTAAATCTATACAAGAAATCAAATATTTAGCAGAAAATGAACCGGAAAGTACAGATATTGTCAAAACAATTATGTTGTACACATATTATCCAAATAGAAATCATAATCTTGAAAACATATGTCTCTATGAAGTGCTGCAATATTACACTTTTAAGAGGACTACTACAGAAAACATAAATGAAGGAAAATATGCAGTGATTGGTTCAGAAAGATGTTTGGTGAAACAAAGGAAAGGAAATCTGATTAATCACAGAAAACTGAGTTGTGATATTCCCGAAAGAAGAGAATTTTAGTATTTAGCACTTTTGCAACTGTTCAAACCTTGGCGCACAGAATTGAATTACTTGTAGATTTTCAGTGCTATGAAGATTCTTTCAATGCTTGTGCAGATAACATAGAATATACAGTTTTTGCAAATTATCTCAAAATGTTGAATGATAAAATTATTCAAGAAGCTACTATTGCAGCTGACATTTCTAGAGACTATTCTCAAGATAGTCAAAGTTCTGCTCCACTGAGGGAAGATCCACTAGGACAACCAATTCTTGAAAATGAAGCGGCAATCACCATGAATGAAGTGGAAACAGCAATGCATCAATCTCAAGAAGATATTATGGACTTAGGAAACTTGGAAGAACAACTAAATGTTGAACAGAAAGTAATATATCAGCAGGTAAGACAACAGATCGACCATGGTTTTCTTCATGAAAAGAAAAATGCACATGCACATCATTTGAACCTATCCGAATGTATGTCAGTGATCAAGCTGGTACAGGAAAAAGTTTCTTAATTAAAGTATTGACTAGTTCTCTACATAAAACAACAAACTCACATTTGTCTTGTGTTGTAACTGCTCCAACTGGGTTGGCAGCACATAACATTAAAGGAAGGACATTACATTGTTTACTAATGCTACCAGGAGAGCATGAACACAAATTGGAATATCACAAGCTATCTGGAAAAGCTTAGTTTCAAGAGTGTTAAAGAAAATGAAACTTCTGATTATTGATGATGTAAGCATGGTCTCAACCTTAATGCTTGCCTTTGTGCACTTAAGAATGCAGAAAATTCTAAAGACATAATACTATGTCTTATTTGGAGGAAAACATGTGATAGTTTTTGGAGATCTACTGCAACTCACTTTTCTAAAAGGACAAACAGTATATAAAACACTTGTACATGAAGATACCAAAAAGTCTTTGGGAAGTGTTGGAAATGCTAACATTTGGTCATATTTTGAATGCAAAGTACTCATTAAAAATATGTATCAGGGAAATGATGTTCATTATGGTACTATTCTTCAAGATATAAGAATTGTAGTATTGACAGAACATGGCAAACAAGCTTTTCAAAGTCGACTACTTACAAACATGTTTCCAAATGAAAATATAGTTCCTGAAAAAATATAGAAAACAATTGCAGAAAATAAATCTATAATCTGCTTAATGTCAACACTGCGTGAGTGTTCTATATTCAATGAAGACATTGTAAAGTTGGAAAATAAAAAAATAATAAAAATGGAAGCCATTGATAAAATAGAGCATGAAGGAATCACTATTATTTTGACGGAAAAATTAAAAACAAAATTGGATTCTTTAGAAAAATCTATATCTAAAACTGCTGGTTTGGAAAATAATTTATATCTATGTGTAAACTGTTGGGTAATTTTACGGCGTAATTTGGATGTGGAAAAAGATTTAGTAAATGGAGCAATGGGTAAAGTTGTTGATTTTGTTAATTATCAAAATAGAGATGCAATTGAATTTTTGAAAATCAATTTGATCAGATAGAAGTAGTAAAACAAATTGGTCGCTGTTCGTTTCGTTTTTTGCTTGTTTAAGATTTGTATGTTCGTAGAAAACAGTTTCCTCCTTCTCTGGCATATGCGGTGACTATTCATAAATCTCACGGTTTAAGTGCAGACAGTGCTTTGGTAAACATTGGAAGTACAGTATTTAAAGAGGGTATGGCATATGTTGCTTTGTTCAGACTCAGAAGTTTATCTGGCTTGCCTTTGATTGATTTTGATGAGAGAAAGATTAGTGCAGATTCAAATTGTGTAAGAGAGTATAATCGGTTAAGAAGATTGTATGCTCCCAATTTAGGTGAATATCCTGTATATGAAAAGCGTGCAGTAGGTCATAAAAGAAGATATGAGAATATCTGTAGTGAAGTTAAAGAGAAGAAAAAAAATCAAGATAATGTTGAGATTGCAAGCAAAAAGAAAAAGGACACTATTGAAGAGATTGTCGGATATCATTTAGAAAATAGTTCAGGTATCAACTGCATGCTGTATGTAGTGGTCAATGTTTTTTTTTTTTAGAAAGTCTGCAACAGCAAATTATGGAGAATCGAGACAAAAGATTTTGGGCCTCATTTATGAGAAATGACGCATCGCTGCATGAAAGCAGCGATGCGTCACTTCTCAGTGAGCACTCCTTGCGACAAACCTGATGCGTCATATTTAATGTATGACGCATCATGTTCAAGGAGTTACAGATACGTCAGTATTTCTGACGTATCTGTAAGCGCAAAAGTGACGCATTGCTGGAGTGTGTCACAAAAGTGACGCAACTCCAGCAATGCGTCCTTTCACATGGGGCAGGCCCCATGTGAAAGGGTCTGCGTCAGTATTACGCCTGCTGTGAGGCAGGCGCAAGATTTTGACGCAACAGTGTCCTTGAAGAGACACATTGAATTGAAATTTCATAGATTTCACTGCGTCACTTCTACGAGGCTTTTTGCGGGGGAACATCCCCCCTGCATACATTAGCGCAGGGGTTTACAAAGTGACGCATCTGCTTAGATGCGTCACTTTATAAATAGTGCGCAACAGGAGGCGATGCGTCACAAAAAGTGACGCATCGGAAGCGCAAAACTGACGCAAGGCCTCATAAATGAGGCCCTTTGTTCCTTGTTACATTGTATTTATGAAAAATTGAGAACTGATAAAAGTAAAATACAAAGTGTTTTTGATATTCGGAATCTTCTGGATATATGTTCTGGTTCTACGCAATTTACCCAGAATGTGCAACAAGATGCTCAGGAATTTCTAATGTATATGCTTGCAGTATTGGAAAATGAAGGAATAGAAATTGAAAATCTTTTTGGACTTTGTTATAAATGGAAACATGACTGTGAAAATTGCATGTTTACTGCTACCACTAACATAGACACTGAAAGATTCAAATATTTGACAATACCAGATTGTAAAACAGTGTCTTTCAACAAACTAGTTAAAGCAGCAAATCAAAGCATGGAATGTAGCCAATGCAAATCAGAAATGTTATCAACATTATTTATACAAAGATTTGGACAATATATCATTTTAAAGATACAACGTTGTACAGATGGAACAAAATTGGAAACTTTAATTAAACATTTTGAAGCAAGTCAACTATCAGTATCAGGAAAAATTTGTAGCAGTAGCAATTATTTTCCACGATGGTCCTTCTATAACATTTGGACATTACATTGTCTATTTAATGCAATAAAGGATGGACATATTGTAATGATGCTCATTTAGTTTTTAGACATCGTTTGCCTTATGAATGACCAAATTCCTATCTAATATTTTTAAAGCCAAAGTACTAAGAACATAATTTATCCGATTGGGAATATGTTAAAATGTATTAATACGATTTCTATTGGACAATTTCTGTACAAAGGATTTCAGGAATATCACTTGGCCTTGAGGAAATATATTTATATCAATTAAGTACTTTTTCTTGGATATTCTGACAGCATATTTTTTAAAGAACATTATTTAGAGTATATGGAAATTATAAACAATTGTTGATTGATTTATTGTTTCGATTGTTTCATATTGTAGTAACAACATTCTCTTAGAAAGAAGCATTTTATATATATATATATATATATGTGATTTGCATTATGTGGTATGCTATTAACAGCCTTATTCATCAAGCCGAAATGGGCTCGCAAATGGCCAGATTCTGAGAATCTGGCCCTTTGCGAGCTCTATTTTTGCATTTGAGATTCATCATCCCAAATGCAAAAATCGGTAATAGCGATTTCGCTATTTTGCGATGAATTACATTTAAGGAATCTCAATTTGAAATTCCTTAAATGCAATTCATCATCAATTTTAAAATTGCGAATTCGCAATTTCGGCCCGCTATTTACTGCGAGGTCAAACCTCGTGGTAAATAGCGAAAACTTAGAAAAATGCTTTTAAAAGCATTTTTCTAAGTTGCATGTTGCACACACACATGTCCTTTGGACATGTGTGTGCGCAACACCTGTTCGTATTTACTTTTAAGGGGTGCTACAGGGTGTCCTTTGGACACCCCTGGCACCCTTTAAATCGCTATCTCATTTGCGAGTAGCAAATTGCTAATCGCAAATAAGGAATACTCCCCATTCATTCCTATGGGCCTTTTGGCCCATAGGAATGAATGGGGAGTTATTCCTTGTTTGCGATTAGCAAATTGCTAATCGCAAATAAGGAATATGTAGGAATCGCTTTTGTTTTTGCGATTCCTACATGAATGCCGTTTTGCGAGTCTGGAATAGCGATTCCTTATGATTCTCTATTTCAAACTCGCAAAAGGGCACTATGATGAATCAGGCTGTAAGTATGTTGGTTTTATGGAATGTGCAAAAATAGTTGAGTATAATGAAAATATTTTTGACATAGATTTGTTTTTTTTTTTAACAATCTTTATGATTTAACTTGCAGCACTCTAACTATCCAGTCACTGTCCATGTACTTCTACAATGACTCAGGCAATTAACATATACAGTGATACAATCAAATGTGCACAATCTATGCAGTCTCATAACTCGTTGTACTCTACTGGTTCACTCCTGCAATTACACAGATGCTACCCATGCAATCCAGCAATCACACTGTCACTCTCCGTCCACTCCTCTAATCATCCTGACAGAACCACATACTTATCTAATCACTGCGCCAACACCCAAGCACTTACAAACTCACCCTGCTGTAAACTTCCAGCACTCTAACTATCCAGTCACTGTCTGTGTACTTGTACAATGACTCAGGCATTAACGCATGCAGTACTATAATCAAATGTACTATAATACTCTATGTGACAATCTGATACACCTCACCACACACTAGTATAACCTTTCATCACTCACTGTAAAATACAGAGTACCATATTTGAAAACACAGTCACACCAATACTAGTTACTACATACCTACTCACTGATTCTTAAGTCTACACACACAACTGCCCATTCACCCACAGAATCACTTATACATGCAGTCATTGATCAATAGAACACTATCAAATGCACTTATACACCTATATAGACATTGAGACATCAGCAGTCATCCTAGTTGGTTATGTAGTCATCCTACTCACACATGAAAAAAATCAATCACACTTACATATACTCACCTACACAGTTATACACACAACACCTCATTTATTCATACACATAGTAACTCTTAGTTACTATGTTAAAAAATCACCATTACACTTATACACTCATTCATACAGTTATTCTCACAATCACTGACTCTTACATATATGATGTATATACACCAACTCTCACATACATAGCCTTTTATTTTTGTACTTTGTTGGAGATGTAAAACTAAAACATATATTCGCTCACCAATGCACAAATAAATACACTCAGTCACCCAAACAACTGTTTCCACATGCACTCTTAAACCTATACAACTAGTCAATCAACCACTCACACATCTATGCATAGAGTTACACACACCCCACCCAACCACACACACACTCAGTCTCCCATACAAATACTCAGCCAACTAATCAATAAGTAATATAGACTCTCATGTAGTTAGTGACCAACTGATGCTGAATGTTATACAACAGAGACAGTGATGCACAAATTCACATAGTTTAGTTACTAACCCATGTATTTAGTGAGACACTTTGAATTACTCACTTAAACAGACAGTCAGACAGCTACTAAATCATCATCCAGACAGTTATATATCCACTCAATCTTCAATACAGATTAGTATATATATAATACATATTTAAATTTCAAACAAAACCACATTCACTGGATGATGTCATCACTGATGTCATTTAAGATGTCATCAGTGATGTCATCAGTGATGTCACTGACCATGACATAAATGATGTAATATGTGACATCATCAGCAGTGCATTGCGGGTGCGCAAGGTATAGTTAGCAGAGCGAACTATAACAGAGGAATTTCTATGGTTTTGAATGAGTGAAATGTCCAGCTAACTATAACACCCCTCAAACCTGTGGTTTCTTCAGTGAATTTCTAAGTTTTATATATATATATATATATATATATATATATATATATATATATATATATATATATATATATATATATATATATATATATATATATCCCAACAGAGAACAGAATTACGGCACACACCTCGATAATTTTGAGCTCTTTTTCACTCGTACAAAACCATAGAAATGTCCCCATTATAGTTGGTTCAGCTAACTATAACTTTCGCGTGCGCAATGCACTGCTGATGACGTCACATATTACATCACTCATGACATGGTCAGTGACAGCACTCATGCCATCACTGATGACATCTCAAATGACATCACTGATGACATCACTGATGACATCAATCAGTGAATGTGTGTTTTTCTGAAAATTAAATATGTTATATATATGTATATCTCAAGGTCGATGGAAGAATAAATGGGTATTAAGTGTCTAAATGGATGATTTTGTTTTTGTAAAATTGATTGTATAATGGACTGATTAAGTGTATCTTAGTGAATACATGGGTAAGTGACTAATGTTTAAATATGTAAATATCTTTATCAGTCTCTCACTTTGTGTATAAGTGACTACATGGGTTGCTGTGTAGCTACATGAGTGTCTATATGGGTTATTACTTGGTTGTTCGAGTATCAGTATGAGTGTCTGAGTGTCTGTGTGGTTCAGTGGAGGGTATTACTTAGTGCATAAATGCATGAATGAGTGTATCACTGTTTCTATGTGTTAAAGACAGTATGTGTGCTGGACTGTATGGGTGGATGAGTGTGTGTATGGGTGTATTAGTGAGTGAATGACTGTCTCAATAGTGTCTTTATAAGTAACTACATATATTTTAAACTAGTATATGTGAGTATTGGTGTATATAAGTGAGTACATGTGAGAGTGAGAGATTGGAAGAGTTCATGTATGAATAAGTATGTGTTTCTTTAAGTGATTGTTTAAAAGAGTAAGTATGTGTAAGTTTCCATAGAAGTAGGTGTGGTGGTGTGTGTATAACTGTATATGCAAATAAAAGAATGTTTGATTCTTTATTAGCAAGAGTGACTATGTGTGTGAGTAACTCTATGGAAGAGTGGCGGTGTGTAACAGGATGTATAGGTGTATCAGTACATATGATGAGTGAGTACATGCATGAGTGACTGTGTAGAACTGTTGGTGAATGAGTGGATGTGTATGTAGATCTTGGAATTACTGAATAGGTTGTTGTAACTGGTATTGGTATGTCCATTGTTTTGAAAATGTTACTTTCTATTTTTTAATGTGTGCATCTAAGGTTATATTAGGGCAGGGGTCTTCAAACTGTGGGTGCGACCCCCAGGGGGGCATGGAGTGATACAAAGGGGGTCGCTACAATTACAAGGGCTTCAGCCCCCGTCCTCCTCGTATGTGTCTCAGCCCGGGCTGCTGCAGTGCAGCTCGAGCTGCTGTGGGCTGGGCTGTGTCTGGAGTCTTATCTCCGGCACGCCCGAGTTTTTGACAGGTCGTTAAAGACCATTTGCATATTTACATGCCTTTGTAAACTGGTTACAGAGGCTTTTTTGAAACATTTTATGTCAGAGCAATTTAGCACCTTCTTGCCACATGCCCATGAACCACTGGAAACAGCTTTGAGAAGGCAGCCAAAGAACTCAACCATCTTGTGCCAAATGGTGCAGTGAAAAGCAACGATTACAGCCTCATAATTAATAAGGAATTATTCAAAAATTGACTAATTTTATCTAAACTGGTAAATCAATCGATCAAATGTCACAAAAAAGAAAAAGGCGCAGACCTTCCAATTTGTAAAGTGCCAAGAGGTAGGTTTTTAGCTTTTATGTCTATGGTTCTGCGCTATGGCAGCCCATTTAGTGTTTACTTCCTACCAAAATCTGGGAGCCCGGCTCAGATACCTTGGTTTGTACAGTTACAGAGGGCAGTGGTAGATGAAGACACAGCCATCCGAGATTCTACCCCTCCTGTCTAGTCCACCCTCTGAATACAGCCCCTCACCCTCGGCTCTCATGGTGGAAATTATTCTAAGGTAGGCAGGTTTGGGGAATTGGCAAAAACACAAGTGTTTCACTATCTTCAGACTGGATGCCATTATCCTGCAAATACAGATTAAAGACACTTTTTCGGAGGCAGCTGTTTGACAGGAGCAGAAACAAAACATGAATCAAGCATTAACGGGCGACAAATCTTGCTAACGATCAGTTGCAGGTTTCCCTCTGAAATTGTAACCAATACAATAAGAATGGATTAATCACTGCTAATAAACATGTATTCTACAAACGGGCAACCGACTACATAGGAGGAGTAGCTTACAGGCATAATTTTGATGACTGGCCCCCTTCTTTCATGCTCTTCGGAGCAATTTTCTGACTCTCCATCATATATCCTTAATGCCTGGTTGATCTACTGCTTACAAATGCATTCAAAAGCAACACCATTTTTAATTTCAAGATTCAGTCAATTAATTTTAAAAGTGCTAATTTGGGGGCGAGGTCTCTATGGGTTCTGATCCTGTGTTGGGAGGCTTTTGGGGAGTAGCTTACAGGCATAATTAGATGAAAAAACATTGCAAAATATGCATGTCCGAATTTTGATGACTGCCTCCCTTCTTTCTTGCTCTTCGGAGCGAGGTCTCTTTAGGTTCTCAACCTGTGTTGGGAGGCTTCGATTAAATAAATCAAAATAAATGTATTCGCATTTGATAAATGCATAAAAGTTCACATATAAGGAAGAACAAAACACAGTATGCTAATTACCAAGCACAGAACAATAAAAGAATAACCACAAGACACCCACATGATAAACACCCATGTGTTTACAGCAAGGTAAGCACCAAAGGACAATTACTTTTCCACAAGTTAAAAGTAATAAAACCGTTTTTTTTTAAAGAAAACAATTAAAAACAGCTCTATTCTAAAAAAAGCTCTCCATAATCCCACAGTGAGCTTGAGGTATTGTAAACACATCCTGCAGTAAATTAATAAATATTAAAAACAATGGCTTTGATTCATATTACCTCTGTTTTGCCAAAAATGAGTTGGAGCAATCTGAATCTTTATTGTGGAAAATGCACATTAAAAAGTACCCCCTGGGCTCCCACTCTGCCTATTCCTTACATTTAAACAGTTTTATCAAACAGCAGCTGTGAATAAAACTTCCGGAAGTTAAGAATGTCACTGGTCAATAACAAATTTAATTAACCAAGAACAGAAAAGACATTCATACATCTCAAAAGGTTTTTTTCTGTACACCAAGGGGTGGATTTACAAGCCCCTTACTCCACTTTTCCCATGTTAAAAGTGGCGCAAGGGGCTTGTTAATCTGCCCCAAAATGTTTTTCACTTTTGCCAATTTCTATTATAAGATTAAATTATCTTATAAAAACATTATATACAAGTCCCGTTGCATCTCGACACTCGTGAGAATTTGGTCCTGTGGATGGAGTTGTAAAAATGATAAAGCATTTTAGGGCAGATTTACAACAAGTAACACAGCATGGTGCAGCAATTCATTTTGCTGTGCCGTGCTGTGTTAGTTTGGAAAGCACAGAGATGCGACATATTTACAAGAATTTGTCGCATCTCTGTCCTTCCCCTGCTCTGGCACACAAGTTTCAGCCATGCGCCGGCGCAAGCACCCTTGTACCATGGTGCACGGATGCCTGCGTCTTGGGGAGATTGTTTTTGTGCAGGAAGGGGCACCTTCCTGCACAAAAACAATCACTATAGGCATTTTCCTCTTTCAATGCCTCCTTTAGAATGCAGCACGCATTGAAAGAGGAAAAAATGAGGAGAAATTAAAACATTTCTCCTTGTCGAGCCTCGCTACGCCACCTCTAGGGTGGCGTAGCATTCACACGCATCTCCAGATTTACAATTTCTCGTAAATATGGAGATGTGTCTTGTTCCATGGGTGTTTGCATGGGAACACCCACAGCAACACCCATGGAACTTCCCTTCCACGCGTAGTGCTACATGTGAAGGGGCCATATTTACAAGGAGAGAAAAAGTCACGCAGGGTGGCTTTTCCTCTCCTTGTAAATATGGGGGGGGCCCCCTACGCCACCAATACATCACAAAAAGTGACATAGTGGTGGCGCGGGGGGCTTGTAAAGCTGCCCCTGAGTATGTAGGCTTAGGAAACCGTTTGTTAACCTGCGGCACTGGCAAAGCCATGAATCCAGGCTTTTTGCCCACTGCTGCTCTGGGACCAAAACTTGTTGTGCTGCCTGGACCAGAGCTGGAGTTTGATGCATGTGCAGGTTCTGTCTACAGGTTTGGACATATTTGTCATGAGGGGGTCCTCACACCTGAAAATGTCGACAGGGGGTCTCTGCATCCAAAAGTTTGAAGACCTCTGTATTAGGGTGGGAGGAGGTCTGTCACTTTATCACGAGGATGATATGCGTTGGGGTATCCCTGTGATTAGCATGACTTCTTCTGTAAGCCCCTAGTATATAATAGGGCAGGGGGATTAAAACTACCTCTTAAAACACGCCACAGGACGCGTTTGGACACTGGTGAAGGGAGAGGGGGCCTGAGATGACATGTGTGCAAACACACCCTGTGGCACATTTTAATTTGGGGTATTAAGTCCCCTTGAATCCTGAGGGTCCCTGGGGTCCAACTAGCCCACTAGGTACCTCCAGTAAGCACCACAGAGCTGCGCTGCACAGAGGTGTAAAAAGGGGCACAGCCTGGACCACCTCTTGGTTCTGTGATGGGCACATGCTTTGCCCCCAGCTTTGCCAATTTGGTAATGGGAGATGCAGGTGGCCTGGGCAACTATGAATTTGTACTTGGACTCGATACATAGGCAGTTTGTTTTTATTATGGAATGGAACAAGGGAAAAAGCATGTACGTGTATAGAGAAGCTCAACAATTATTATTTTAACTTGAAATTCACTACATCCATAGGTGCATTTTTGAACGTAGCATTAAAGATTTGTGATTGTAAAATTCGTACATCAATGTGCCATAAAGTTACAGCTGGAAATAGCACACTGCACTATAAAGGTAAACATCCCAAGAACCTAAAAGAAAGTTTTTCATGTGTGGAATCTCTCAGATTAAAAAGAATATGTGGAAAGGAAGAAGAGTATAATGCACAATTGGCACAGATGAAGGGGAGCTTTTTTTTTTAAAAGGATATAGTTCTACAAGTCTGTTTCTCGGTTGATTAGATGCTTTTATTTCACATTACAGAAAGTGAGACAAGTGATTAGAAGACATTGCCCGAAAGCCAAAGGTGATGCAGTAATAGGAGATGAGTTACCAAGAGCACCTCCTTTAACCTATAGCAAAGGGTCGACCCTAAGGCATTAATTAACTCATAGTTATTTAACCAGCAAACTGAAGCAAGACACATGGCCATCTAAAACAAAGGGTTTTTTCAAGTGTAATCAATGCAAGGCTTTTAAGATGGTTACGAATACATCAGAATACACTTCAGATGGTGAAAAGAGAAGGGACAATGTTTTTATAACTGCAACACTGATCACTGTGCATATGTGTTAACCTGCCCATGCTCCTATTTGTATGTAGGGAGTACCATTTTCCCCTTAAAAACGTATATTAAAGCATCAAGCGGGCAATAAGAAATCATGATTTTAGTTATCCTTTTGGTGAGGCAATTCTATGAGAGATATGATAGTGACCCAGGAAGACTAAACTATTTTCCTGTGGACAGAGTTTCGCACAAAGTGTTTGCACCACAGAACAATCAAATCCCAGATTTAGTTTGATGACCAGAAGTGAGGAAATTAAGAAGGGTATGGAGAAAGAGCCCAAGTGAAGGCACAGAGCTAGAGTTAAAACATAAGAATTTCTACAAAAAGTATATTACGAGAGCCACCATTCTATAATATAACCGTTATTCATACGTTTCCATCTGGAGATCACAAGGGACTGTCACTATCTAGTTATGAGAAGGTAACCTTTGAATTTTCCCCATTTTACTGCTTTAATTAAACAATCAATGTTACAAAGATGATTATGCCGTCTTAATGTAACGGGGAGCCATGTAGATCAAAAGTCATCCAAGCAGGGTATCAACCTTTGGCTCCATATATTAGAAAAAATATTAACATTTCTCTTATCTGAAAAAAACCTGAGTAGTACAACACTACAAGAAACTCGGATGGATGCTATAGATTCTAAAATCTATTGAAAAATCCCCAAGATCCCATGGATTCTCAAGCTGATAGATAAGGAAAGGCCAATACTTAACTCATTTAAGACAATATGGATGCAATTGACCTCATTGGTTAATTTCAAGTGAGGCTTCAGCATCATCAAAGGTACTGATAAACATACATTACACAATCCTACAAGTCATAGACTTTCAGTATCCTGTTTTCTGATGCTGTTAGATTTATCTGTAGTTTCAATACAAAAGACCTTCACATCCAGTTAGAAAGACTAAAGAAGGTGGTAGCTATCATATCCTCATGAATCGAAAATCCCATGTAGCTTTTTGCCAAGATCAAGGAGAACAGTAGGCCTTGGAAGATTCTACTTATCCCCACTACTCTTAAATATATATGCATTACCTTTGCATTAAATGATAATCGACATTTGCATCATATTTCATATTATGCTAATGAATCCCAGCTCATCTTTTGATTGCCACACAACCAAGTAAGTATCAGAAACCTTCTGTCAGATACAGGATTGACTCAATGCAAGCCATCATGTTTGAATGTGGTCAAAATTGATTTTTTCTTTGATATTGCCAAATACTTGCACAACAACCTGAGTTCAGGTTATCAACCTTTGACTGTAGAAAGCAACATCTCTAAAGATGCTCATAAGGTTAAGACGTTAGAAGTGTAGTTTGATAGGACCATGTCTAAAAACTGGCAGACAAATGTCATGGTATAGTCCTCAAGCTATCATTTATTGGTATTGGGAAAATTACACCATCTGCTGGAACAACAAAACAGCTAATATTGCCATGGGTAGAATAGATACTAAGGCAGACCATGGTAGGTTGCTTTGGTTAGGAACTTCCAAAACCAGCATCAGCAAATTGCACATAATACAAACCTCAGTGATACAAGAGGTTTTTAATATGTTAAAGTTCTGGCGCCACACCGTTAATATTGAAGTTCCATTGGCTCTGTAAGAGTCTGTCATTGATTTAAAACAATAACTAGCATTCACAAAGACTTTTTTGGTGATGTACCTAGATAATGAACATCTTTTTATTGAATATCTTCCAATATGGTCCCTTTGAATAGCAGTTAACTTGTTCCCCAAAGACAATATGAAAAAAGCAGTTTCTTGCCTCTCAGTTGCAAGCACTGACAAATCAACCTTGCTTGAAGCTCTTAGAACCACTACGGAGCTTCATTCAATAAGTAAGGGAACACATATCTATCTGTTCCAGTGATTTTAGTTTTAAGTTTGAAGTTTATTGAAGAAAATAGAAACAAAACAAGAGAGAATATGCAATAAAATACATATGTTACATTGGAAGTCAATATTAACTATAATATTTAGAAGAGAAAAGGAGAGGAAAAGAAGGGAGGGGAGGGGAGAAAAGGGGAGGGGGGGGGGGGGGTAAGAAGAGAAAGAGGAGGGGAATGGAGAAAAGAAGGGTCAAGATGTTACCCAAATTACAAGTCTAGCAAAGGTATCAAATGTAACAAATTCAAATTCAAAAAATCTTTATTTCGATCATAAAAGATCATAAAAGATGTACAAATAAATGTCTCCATTAAAATCATTATAAAATATACTATGTGTTTTAAAAAATACCCAAATGCATGATTACAGTCTAATTATTATAAAATGAATTCGGTTTGAGAACAGAGAAATTCATACAGCTTTAGAGTCCCTTATAATTCTTGCACGTAGTCTCCACATTGCCGTCAAAAATTTTGCCATTACGAACACGGTTGGAGCAGATAAGTCTGTTTTGAGGACTTGGTATGCTGGGGCATAAGTTCGGAAGCCCAGGTTCCTTAGATAAGGGACCAGCCAATAGCTCCTGACTCTGCTATAAGCTCTGCAGAACAGGACCACGTGAAGGTCACTTTCCAGTTTGTAGTTACATGCTGGGCAAACCCCTGAATCCAGGTTACCGTCCCAGGATTTAGTAAAGGACCTCAGGGGGAGAGAACCGTACCTCCATTGCATGTAGATCTTCCGTACAAACACAGGCGTCATACCGTCTAGTACATATTCGGGGCTGTAGGAGTCTTTTGCCTTGATGAATGTGTCGGTTAAGGATCCTTCCCGGATAGAACTCAGAGATTTCTGAAGCATAAAACTGTAAAATAATTTAGAAAGTTCTTTCCTCGAGAGCCTTACGGACACTATTTCCGGGTTGTACCATAACTCTGGGACTCCGAGGGTCGTACACATGTCCCTGATGTACTTTATCCAGGGGATTTTGACAGCATGGATTGATCTAAGAAGCTCCTGCAGTTCATTTCTGTAATGTACCAGATCCTGACTGCTCCACAAGCGCCTCCAATAGGTCAAGGGTTTAAGGCCCAATTCCTCCGTAATTGGTCGTAATGCCAAGTCCATTCTTAAGGGGAGAAGAGGAGTACTCGGGGGAAGTGCAGCCAATTGTCTAATAAAGTTGTTTTCTGCAACCTGTATGGTGTGTAGCGGTGTATGTCCCCATAACTCACCCCCATAAGTAATGCCCCCCCGGGCTTGGGCTTTATAGATGTGTATGGCGGGTGCCAGTGGACGAAGAGGAGATTTTTTGGCGATTCTTGTAATGGCACCAGCCCTCTGGATTAGTTTTGTGGTTGCTTTTATCTTATGTGGCAACCAGGACAGGTTCTGATTGAGGGTTATGCCAAGATATTCAATTACGTGGACTCTTTCTAGGGTTGTAGATCCCAGGCGGGGATTTGGGCAACTTTTGGGTTTGTGGTTAAGAATCATGAATTTGGTCTTGGAGGGGTTTATTTCTAGTCCCCTTTCATTGCAGAACCCCAAGAACCCATTCAAGACTCTCTGAAGCCCCATTGGTGTTTTTGACAGCAGCAGGGTGTCGTCCGCGAACATGATCGCTGGCACCCTGCTGCTGTTCAATTGTGGTGCATCAATATTAGGGATCCTGGTCAAGTGCTCTATCACCCCGTTCGTGAATAAGCAGAACAGGGTCGGCGCCAACACGCAGCCCTGCCTTACCCCTCTGCGAACGGGGAACCTGTCTGTCAGCCTGCCACCCTTTCCATATCTAACTCGGGCGTAGTTGTCTGTGTGCAGCCTGATTAGGATCTGGAGAATATCTCCTGGGACACCCAGGTCAGCCAGCACCGCCCACAATTTAGCCCGAGGGACTAAATCGAAGGAGGCGCGGAGGTCCACGAAGACCGCATACAGTGTCCCACCTTCTAAGTGCACCGTCTTCCAATATAAGATGTTCAATCTAAGTATTTGGTCGACTGTTGAGACTCCTTTTCTAAATCCCGCCTGGAGATGACTTAAGATGTCGGTCTCCTCCATCCAGCTTTGCAACCTATTGAGAATTAATCTTCCAAACAGCTTCTGGGATACATCAATGAGGCTGATTGGGCGATAGTTGGCGGGGAGCAGGGGCGACCCCTTTTTAAATATCGGGACCACCTCTGCTCCCAACCAAGTATCTGGTATTTTCATTCCCTCCAGCACTGCATTGAATAAGACCATAAGGTAGGGTGCCCAAATCCCAGGTTCCTGCCTGAAAAGGTCGCCCTGCACACCGTCCAGGCCCGGCGCCTTTCCAGAGGAGAGCCCTGCTATCGCCCCCCTAATATCTTTTACGGTGAAGGGGTCAGAGGTCTGTATGTCAGGGGTAATGGGTAATGCTGGTTCTATCTCCTCATTCTCTGGGGAATATAACTGCTGGAAGTGTTCTTGCCAGACATTTGCTGCAATATTGGGTTCGATTGCCGTGGGAAGATCCCCACTTCCATGGTTAATTATTCTCCAGAATCTACGGGAGTCTCTTTTTGCTAGGGACTCCGATAGATTCTCCCGGTGCTGTATATCCCACTCTATTTTAGCGTTTGCTATAAGTGTTTTGTAAGCCCTCCTTCTAGAGCGGATCTCTTCCCTCGGGCCTCCTTCTTTTATAATGGATAGGAGATCTTGTTTTGCCACTCGACAAGTACTATTGAACCAGGTGCTTTTGGTGAATCCCTGGGTTCTAGGTGGTCTGGTACTGAAGAGGTCAGCTTCAAAGCTTCCTAGTTAGATGTTCATGTGCCCGTGCCAGATCCTCACTAGTATCCTTTGTGGAGTCTAAGTTCCATAGGTCAAAGGCCTCCTCGAGATTAGGAATGATTCCAGCGTAGAGGGAGGCTAGCTTTTCTTCACTAGAGGCAAGCTTTTCTCATCTTATCCTCCTCCTATTATTGTCCAGGAGGTGTTCCTCTCTCGGCTTTTGCTCACTTAGCACATTCACCTCCGAGCAGGGGATGGCATACTCTAGTTCTAAAGCGTTGTGGTCGCTGTCCTGCCTAGGTGTTATTCTGAAATCCACCACCCTTTTCCATGCGTACATCTGTACCAGGAAGTAATCTAGTCCGGATTCCCTCCCTTGTTTGTTAAATGTACATTTACTTGGGATGTCAGACCTAGTGCGGCCGTTGCAAGCTCTCAAACCATAGGTGAGATTTAATGTATTTATTTGAACGGCCAGCGGTGTCCATGCTCTGGGAGGGGGGGCTTCTGTTGGAGGAACCTGCCAACTTGAATCCTCCTCAAGGGAGGGTCCATCAAGTAATCCAGGTAATGGTTCAAAATGCGAGTTAAAGACCCTCCCTATTAGGTATGATATATCCCCTGAGATGGTTTCTAGAAGGCAGGACAGTGCCTCTATGGTTTTAGAGGTAGCAGCTGTTGGGACTGGCCTGGAGTAAATGTTTATGACTAGTAATTTAAAGAGACCTGGCCATTCGAGTAGAACAGCCAGTATATCTTCTGAATCTACAGTATATCGTGACGCTAGGCAGCCTAAGTCGGAAGCCACCCAAATTGCCAAACCTCCTGATGGCCGGCCTCTCCCTCCCCAGCTAGCTTGTATTGAGAATGTCAGGAAACCCCTGAAAGCGGTCTCCTCCCTTGACCAGGTCTCTTGGAAGAGACAGACACTTTTTGAGTTTATTAGCTCGGCCCATAAGTCCGAGTCTATTTTGTTGGCCAGGCCTGCCAAATTCCAGGAGAGCAGTTTTAATGTTTGAGGGACAGTCTGCGTACTAGATTAATTAGCCATTTGTATTGTGTGGGCTGGTCGAGATGCCCTATCTGTCTGCCCTAGACCCATAGGTGGGCCCTCCAGAATAATTCCCCTTTCTTTTCTCTGTTGGGGAGGGCCTAGATTCCTAGTAGTAGAGATCTCCTCCCTGGAGTTGGAAGTATTGTGGTTACTTTCTTCAAGCCCTGGTGTTTGCCCGTATGTCCCTCCTTCAGAGGCCAGATGTCAGTCCACCATTTCAAGGCAGTCATATCGGTTAAAAAGCGGTAGAAGCGGTGGCTGGTAATGTCTTGGCGGCCAAGGGACTTCTCTATCGAATCCACCCGTTCCCATTCCTCTTCTCTTTACAATCTCCCACCATTGAAGGTCATTATGTGTAATCGGGTGGTCGAGAGGTGTTCGCATTTGGTTAAAGGGGAGTCTCCTCCTTCCCTGATTTCCCCCCCAATTTCCCTGTGTGTTCTGATGGTATCCTCGTCTCTGGTCATTGGCTGTATGGTCATTTACTGGGTAAAAGAACAAAAGAGGGACTGGGTGGGTGGAATTCCCCTCGTCCTCCAAAAAGGAACTACAGATAAATGAGACTGTTCCTGGTTCTCTGAAACTCACCAGTATGCAATCGCCACTGATTGTTTTAGGTCTCTTACCTACCCATGAAACTCTTCTTACCATGCGAATGTCACTGGTCGTACCTCTGGGAAGTGGCCTGTGTGTTGAAAGCCAGTTGATTACTTTGTTTTTTAATGACTCCCCTGTCTCGCTAGTCTCCGATTTTAGTTCGGGAACCCCGGCTAGAATAACTGTATAAGGAGCTACCTCTGGCGGGAGATTGACAGTAACTGTTCTTTGTGGTTTTGACACTGTGTTATTGTGATCTTGTGAATTTTGATTGGTAGTCAAAGAGGATTTAGGAGGACTTTTGTGTTGTAAGTCGGGGTGCATAGTATCAGTGGCTGTGGATGTTTGTTGTGCACTGGGAGGTTGCTTTTTGGGGGCACCTGCTAGCGTCACTGGCGTAGATGGTTTGGCTTTTAGGTTCGGTGGTTGGTTACTGTGTGGTTTGGCATTTCTGGCGCTGGTTGATGTAGTTACAGCCTCGCTGGGTTTCTGGAGTTTCGAAGGGTCGGGGTTCTTTTTGTGTTTTGGGTCAGTGTTAGGGACTGTAGGACAAGGGACCCCAGGTTTCCAACAATCCATGAGCTGAAAAGCAGTTTTCTCAATTTTAATTAGTCTCGCTTCCATTTTCATCAAGCGGGCTTCTAAGGGACTTAAGATTGACTTAAGGAGATTTCCTATGTCTGCTAGTGTTATGTCCTCTTCAGCTGGCTCAGGATTGGGTACTGTTGTGGGAGGTGGCGGGTCAGTAGTAGTGTTGGTGGCTGGATCCAGGGGAGGGCCATTCAATGTGACGGGTGAAGGTCTATCCTGTGTAGTGTGGTCAATGCTGGGGGTATTGTGTGTTATCCCTATCTTTGCTTTTTTCGCCTTCCTTTCCTTGTTGCTCTGTTTCCCTATTTTCCTTTTTTGTATGGCACCTTCCCTTAAACCCCGATCTGCATTTACTAGCCCTGTTAAGTTTGGTGTGTCTGTTGATAATGGAGGTTCTTCCCTCAGTAGAAGAGGGCTTTGTGTGGTTAAATCAGTATCTACTCCCATGTTTGATATATTTGGCGGTTGGGTAATTTGTGTCAGTGGCAATGAGAGAAGGCTCATGTCCTCAAGATCGCTTAGAGTTCCCTCAGAGAGATCTATACTAGTAGTTTGCTGAGCCCCACCAGAAGCTCCAAGCTGTGAGCTATCTATAATCCGCCTGTCCTCAGGAGTTTTTGCCATCACTATAACACCCATCGACGACCTCCTGACCCACTCTATTTCTTGCGAAATACGTCTTTCTAGGAGAGTGATGTCATCAATCAACAAGGATCCTGCCTTTAGAAAGTAGTTGTCAATTTTACCTTGAGTAGGAGCGGTTGTCGTGGATCCGGTGACTGCCGAATTAGCTTTGCTCCTCGTCTCCATTTTACTCAGTGAGCAATATGGCTTGAGGAAGCAGGGAGGGGCCAGATGATCAAGTAGAGGAGAGAAGCAGAGAGTGGGGGATTATCAAGATGTAAGGGGCTTGGCCCAGTCCAGTCTCTAACGTTCTCGAACGGCCTCAAACGGCCCGCTCTTTGCCCAGTCTTCGCCCGCGCTTCACCCGCGCGCGTCCCGCGTTCGCGCTATTGGGCGGGATTAAATAGGAGGAGGAGTGGGCGGGAAGAGGCAGCAGGTGTGCGCGCTGGTCCGGCACAGTCACCTGTGGGCCTCGCAGTCCCGCTCCCGCTGGAGTCTTCCTTGACCTGTGCTCTGGCTCACGAAGACCTGGAATGGAGCACGCCGGCTCCCGCTGTTGCCCACGCTTTCGCTGTAGAATTTGGCTGATTCAGAGCAATCCGCTAGTCCCACTGACGACTACGAGCGGCACAATGAATTGAAAATGAACATCGAAGGTGTAATAGTCATAATAAGGAAAAAAGGAGTTATAACAAAAAGCATATAATAAAACACATGTAAGCATAGGCAAAATTAGAAGTCACGGAGGTTTCCTAACCTCTTCTGAGGTAAGTAGAAAAGTGGCTGCTAAAGCTGAGGAGGATAAATAGGATGATAAAGGAAGCCATAAAAGATCTCTTTTAATACCTAAAGAAATGGGGGAAGCATTACTGGTGTCTAATCTGTGGTGAAAACAGACAGCATTCCACCAGGCCTTGAAAGTGAGTTTTTCAGCTTGTTTCCAATTAGAGGTAATTAGGTGTAAGGCTATTGCGATAAGCAAATCTCATAGTGTGGGAGTAGAGGAAGGGAACGTCCATAAGGGTGAAAGGCAGCCTAGAAAAATGTTAGAGATAGAAAAAGAAATTTGGGTGTGAACATTTTTATTAATTTGGGACCAAATCAAAAGCCAAAAGCGGGAAAGGAAAGGGCAATCAAACAACATATGTTTTAAATCTGCTGAGGGATGATTGCATGACCAGCAATGGGAGGAAAGGTCAGAAGAAAAGGAGGCTAGTTTCATCAGAGTGAAGAGAAGGCGCTTGTATAGAAAGTATAACATTTGAGAGGTGCTGGCTGTTCTGGACGTTTTATGAATTTTTAACCATAATTTATCCCAAAAGTGAGTACTCCAACAATCCGCAAGATCATTTTCCCAGGCCAATTCCCATTTACTTTTGGGTCTATCCGAAGGGAAGAATAAGAATTGATAAAGAGTGGAGGCAGAAGTAGAGGAAGATAGTAAAGGAAAAAGATTAGTGCATTTGTTAGGAATAGTGGGAGAAGTAGGCAGGGATATAAGATATTGCTGGAGAGATGGGCGGAGTAAATCATATTGTGATCTACAGGAGAAAGGTAGAGAGAAGGACGATTGAAGATCTGGAAAAGAACGAGGAAGATTATTAGACACTAACTGAGAAATCCATTGTAAACCTCTGGATCTCCATAATTTCAAGTAAAAGGTTCTACCTTTGATGTGTAATAAGTTATTGTTCCAAATGGGTTGGAGGTCCAACAATGAGATAGCAGGGAAGGAGAATGGGGGAAGAGGCATTAGTATTTTACGAGTGTGGGAAATAACTTGAGGACGAAAGGAAGCAATGGTTTTAGTAAAAGCAAGAGATTCATCAAAATGGTAGGGGGCTATGAAATATTTTTCAATTTCCAGCCACAGAGGAGGATGAGAATCTTGATCCTGATCAGAAGAAGAAATCCAGCGGATGGATTTGAAGTCAGGAAATTTAAGACCACCAGAAAGGTTATCAGCTTTAAGGGCCTCAAGAGAGATACAAGGAGATTTATTTTTCCATAGAAATTTGTTCAAAATGGAGTCAATCTTTTTAAAATAAAAATTAGGAATATGAACTGGAATCATGGATAAGAGATAAAGGACGAGTGGTGAGAGCATCATTTTAATAGAGTCTAAGCGTCCCCACCAGGAGAGAAAAGGTGGATGCCAACGGTCAATAGAAGAAATAATAATAGGGATGGAAGGAGAGAAGCATAAGCCCATGTATTTAATCTAAGAGGTTTTCCAAGAAAAAACAGTTGAAATAAAATCTTGTTTGAGGCAAAGGACATTTAAGGGAAGAACCTCACATTTATCTGACTTCAGGTTCTAGGGCTACTATAAAAAAAAGAGGTGAGAGGGGGCAGCCTTGGCGGACACCTCGAAATACAGAAAAGGAAGACGAAGTCTTCCCATTGACAAATATAGAGGCTATAGGATCTGAATATAGTAATGAGATGAAAGAAATCAATTTGGAAGGAAAACCAATCCATTTAAGAGCCTGAAACATAAAATCCCATCCAATTCTATCGAAAGCTTTCTCAGCATCTAATGCTATAGCAGCAATGGGATGATCAAGTAAAGAGGCTTGACTGAGAATATTAAAAAACACTCTGGAATTATCTGAAGACAGACGACCTTTAACAAAACCAGATTGTTCCGGTCCAATAATACGTGGAAGAACGGGGTCAATATGAAGGGCAAGGATCTTAGCAAAAATCTTGTAATCCAAATTAACCAAGGAGATTGGGCGATAGTTTTGACATAAAGAAGGGTCCTTATTTTCTTTGGGGATTAAACAAATCACTGCTTCTTGAAAAGAGCCAGAAGAAGAGTTATATTGTAAACAATATTGATTGAGCTTTAGAAGATGAGGGAGTAATAAAGAAGAAAAATAATGATAGAATTCAATAGTAAAGCCATCAGGGCCAGGTGCTTTACCTCTTTTTAATTTGGAAACAGCTGTTTTAATTTCAGATAAAGAGACATCAGAGTCCAAAGAGGAAAAGTCCAAGGCTGAGTGTTCCAGTGATTTTAACTCTGTGTATTTTGCGATATGCAATTTCTAATGAATGAACACATGACTGTTTGAATGAGCCACCAGCCTCATTAGCCTCCTAGAAAGTTATTGTGGTACCGTTCTTTGTGGCTGGGGGCCACGTGTGAAGGCTCAAGGTGTCTGCAGCAAAAATGTAGGAGGAGGAGGTATATCATGGTTTGCACCTGGAGGTCCATTGCTGTTGAGGCCACTGGACTACTAGAAGGGGCAGCCATAGACCCAGGTAACATTGGGGCCTGTTCCTGGCAAAGCACATATACTTCTTCTTCTCCGCCAGGAGGAGCACAGTATCTGACTTTTCTGGTATGTGGAGTCCATATCTTTCTCCCTCTCTGTGGGCTCCAGATCCTTTGCCTAGAGTCTTTTGGATTGGAGTGCATCACTCTTCGGGTGGGTGCACTCTTCCTGCGGGTGGTACATTCTTCTTACTCAAAGTTGCACTCCATTAATGCACCTGCATACTGACTGAGGTGTTATTTGCTCTTCACTCAGGTCCTGCTCTTCCTTTGGCTCACTACCACTGTCCCCTGAAATTAAATATAGGAATGTTGAGTGCATGAAAATATCAGCAATAAATGTGAGAAAGAGTGACATTTTCAAGGACTCCCCTCCATTTTGCCATGCAAGTTTCTGCTTCACACTGGCCACTTTTAACAGTGTTTTATTTTTTATAAGGAAAAACAGCAATCAAATGTCAGCCCTGCCCCACACTGTAGGAGGCCATTATTAGAATGGAATCATATTTGATCATTGGGTCATGGCAGTCCTTCGACCTCTGCAATCAGCCCTATGGCCTGCAGCATACAGGGGAAATCCATATTGGCAGAGAGATTTGTCCAGCCTTATTTGTCTATGATAAAACAATATGTAACTCAATATGGTACTTCATCATCAAAATGACCATTCATCCGTTTGATGTAGCAAAACCATACCATAGCACATGGCATACCATATATCACCTGAGCAATGTCAAACTTACATTCACTTACTATGGCAAACAGGAGTATAGATATGAGTTCATGGTCAAAAGATGATGGCTGATGGTTGCAGCATACATGGCAAGTTTGTGGTCAAGTGATGGCAGCCTACTATAAGTGGACATTGTATGTACATTACTTTAATAATGACAATTTTGTTTGTCATAAAATGTCAATGTGACTTTGGTGTATGTTGTCAAGTATATCAGCTCTATGTTTTGTGGGGATGAGGGGCCGGTTTCTTTTTTTACATCTAGCCTGCTGGTGTCCATCACTTTACCAATGCCTATTTTGTTTGTCCAACTATGTCAATATTACTGAGGTATATTTTGTCAAGTATATCAGCTCTATGTTTTGTGGGGATGAGGGGCGGTGTTTTACATCTAGCCTGGTGGTGTCTACGTATAACAGAGTCCTGGAACTGAGTGACTGAAGTAATTGTGGAATGTCACATGCGCATGCAATACTACGACTGCCAATAGTGACTCTGTTCTGCTATGCGAAAGATATCTTTGCTGCTGTCCACAAACTCACTGCAATGTTACTATTGCTAGTGAAGAAGTGGGTTGCCATTTATTTGGGGCCATACTGCAGAACCTACTGTCTGAAACTGGTTAGCCTTCTGCCAGGAGCAACTTGAAGACTATTGGGCCCTTATGTCGGGATCTAGCCAGCCAAAGGATATGTGGGCTCCGTTCCCACTGAACATGGCAGCCGGGTCAGAGGGGACAGGGCGTCAAGCACTGCGTCCTGACCTAATGATGAGCTCTCCTGTACAGCACTCCACCCAGACTAAGAAATACTATTTGTCACTCTATTGAGAACCTCTACCTGAACAAACCCTCCACTGGAGAGCTGATGCTATAGACACAACCTAGAGTACACCTGAATGCGATCTCATAACTGATATCTGCAATTCCTATTGCAATGTATATGAGGAATGTGCGTATTTTCTTGTGGACTTGAAATACCAATTTAAAAAATGATTCAATCTAGCACTGACAACTGCCCACGTTTCACTTGCTGTCATTTGCCTACTTTGACTTACCTTAATTAATTGGTTTTCATTACCTAAGAGCAGGGCTTTAAGTGGGAAGAAAAAACTGGGGGTCTCTCAAAGGGGTGTGACCAGTGTAAAAAAAGGTATGGCTTACAAACCTATAATCTAAAAATCTGGCCTTAGCATAGTGTGCCTCCCGACTTGTATTTTGCTGTTTCTCTCATTCCATCCAGATATATGATACAGCAAGTAACATCATACTCACAACAAGTCAGGACTATTGGCTTTGTCAATGGTTGTTAGATGCATAAGATAACTAAGCAGCAACTATGGCTTGTACATAATATTGAAAAAGCTTCCACTAAAAGCCCTGGTGACACCACAGCAGTTTTGTTGCTCCTGAGTTTCAGAAAGAGAAGGGAAATCTAGAGAGAAAATGACTATTTTTAAAGGATTTCCCTTCCCCTACAATGCTCACCTGGCATGACGTCATGCCGTAACTTCTTCACTAGTGAGGAGCAGTGAGCAGTGTGAGCACGCGCAGATGGCTGTCCCTGCTGTCACTGCAGTCTGGAATCAAGCGTTTGCAATGCAATCGGTCTCGCCATTGGAACCTTATATGTATATAGCTATGCATCACATTAGCCTGGGTGATGAAACATCTATTGGTCTTTAACATGGAGGGTAAGTAAGCACCAAACTGCGTGACACGCCAGGTATGGAAGACATGGAGGAAAATATTACCTTTCAGCGGGAAATGGTATAGTCCAAAGCTCTGTTTTTAATATAAAATCCAGGCCTTTGGTGATCATATCACTGAAAATACAAGATTTGAAAAAAATATTGTCTATGGCTGCTCATGGAAGACAATTTCTATGGACTGGAATTGAGATAATGCTAAAGTGATTCTGGTATTTTACTGACCTCTGCTGGTCTTTTTCTATCAAGAAAGTTAAATAGAGGCAGTTGCCAGAAAAAAAATGTATTCCCTAAGCCGAAAGCCATTCTGGAGTTCTACTGCCTTCTGCTGGTCATTTTCTATCAAGACAGTTAAATAGAGGCAGTTGAACAGAAAAAAAGGCCCTAAGAGGAAGCAGACAAGTCCTAGGGCTGATTTCCAGAGCCCACAAAGTACATACACATATAAGTATATGCTAAAGTGTATACAAGAGGTCTCAAATCCTTGACCTAAAAAACGGACTGCCAGTGCCAGGGCACAAAACAGAGCCTGATAGAGACCTGTTTTGAGGGCTCCTTTAAAAAACTGTCCGGCCCACCTAAAGCCATGCTGAATTGCATCACAATACACCTTGCCAGAGTAATAGATCAGATATAAAGTAGCACATGTTGACTCTGAAATCAGGACTACTTCCAAGACCATAAAACATTTGAGAATGTAACTCCACCATAAAATGAAAAACAGAAGCACTGCTTTTTCATTGAGCAATAGGTATTTTTTTAAATGATTTATGAATGCGGGTTATTTTGGTTCTGTGCTCTTGGCGAATTTCTCATGAAAAATAATATTTTAAGAACAAAGAAATAAAAAAAAGTGTATCAGCTCCATAAATGACACGGTATAAAGTATTAAGATCATAGAGGTTATGAATTATTCACAATATTATGTCATTTAATGATACACTATGCCGGTGTGACACTGAGGTTATTAATATTTCTTTAAAATATCGATGCTTGTTTATTGGAAAGTCCATATGTGCAAAATATTCCTATCATGTCAAGAACATGTTTTCAAACTATTTTACAAATCAAGATAAATATTTTCTTTAAAAAATATGTTTTACAGGACAGCATATGAACCAGAGCTCTCACGATACCCACTTCAGTGTGTGGGTAGCTCCTTCAATCCTGGATTTCCACTTTATATTATGTGATTTGTAGTCCTGTTGCTATAATTTTGGAATGCAAAGGCCACAAAAACATGTACTACATGAGTTACTCTTGTGTGATCCCGGGAATATTGAGACCTCTGAGATAGAACCAACATAGACAGATCCAAAACACATAAAAAACATGACTCACCAACACTCTCAAAACATATCTGGTCTTATGTTTTCTGATACAAATCAGATTTGCCCAATTTCTAATGCTCATATGCCGCCAGCTTAGCGGGAAGGGTTTGCTAGGTTGTATTTGGGACCCTGCTGTGCAGTGGTGCAAGCCCGGGGTGCTTCCTGTGTTGCTGGGTGTCCCCAGGACAATCTGTACCTTTAGCCATGCTCATCACCGGAGATCCTTCTCGAGCTTGTGGCACTCCTTAGCTTTTTGTGTTGGTACTCCCACTCCACTGTAAAGCATGGCAATGTGTTTTCTGATTTGGGCCAGTGCTGCAGCAGTATTACTCAGCTGGTTATCTACCCCCCATGTAGCTGAGGACAGTTTTGAGAAACCCTGAATTGATCTTTAGTTCTCTTTGGAAAACACTGGGGGCGCTATCTTCATGATCCTTTGTCATTTTTGTGGATAATGGAACATAATGAGCTACAGGAATGAAGAGGATTGTCTTTTGGTGAATAGATGGCTCTCAGAATGGCCTGCCTACTGGTCTTTTATGTCATTTCCAGTTTTTTTGGTTTGGAAGAGGACTTCACCTCCTGGTGCAGATCTCCACATGCATAGTGGAGGCAGAAAATCTGGTATTGGATTACAAAACAAAATAGATATGAAATAAAAGCAAATTCGAACTAGTTTAATGCAGAGGATGACCCATTGATGTCCACTGCACTACCTTCACAGTGCAGTGGATGCCAACAGGTCATCCACCATACAGGAAAAAAACTATGTTCTAAAGGGAAAACACCCAAAACATTTTCTTTTCCTAAATCAATATTGGGGCATGAGGGAGAGTTAGATTTTTTTGGGTGTTGCTGTGTTGAGCAGCGTGCACAGAGCACGGACATCACAGCAAATAAAAGCAAAAGGAACACAGAAGAGGCAGCATCGAAAAGGGAACAATTTCCCCCTTCAGTGCTGTCTCTCTTAAGTGGATCCCTGCTTAGGGGGCACACTGGACACACAATTCCCAAGCAGGGTTCACACCACTGGACACCAGGAATACTGTTTGGAGGGGAATAACCCCTTTATGCATTAGCCCATTCTTTTTACACTCCGATGACACAAGAGTCAATCTTCCTCCCCCCGGTGTGGAATTGGGTGTTTACTCCAATCTGTTCCCCCTGGTGGCAGAAACGCAATGTTTGGGGGAGCAGCACACCTGAACATGGGGCTATGCTCCCCATGCCCTGAGCACACAAGACTTACTGCCCTCTTGGTCTGTTGTCAGTAGGAGTTTACTCCAAATCTGCCCCATCCCACTAAATCATAAGGGATTATTTTTTAATTACTGTTTGGTCAAGAGCAACCTCCCTGGGCATGGGCCTGAAGTCCCCCACCCATGGATCAAGAGTCTGTCTGCCCCCCTGGGATAATGAATGTGTGTGCTTTCCCCTATCTGCACCCCAGGGTGACCGAAAGCCCACTAGAACACCAGGGAATATTTGTATTTACTATTTGGGGGATGCATCCCCCTGACCATGGTCCTGGCCCCCTCCCACCTGGCACAATAATCCTTCTGCCCTTTGGGAAGGCAGTACGGGGATGTTTACCCCGCATCTGGCCCCAAGGTGGGCATAAAGCCACTAGACTACAAGGGAATGTCTTTATTTACTGTTTTGGGGAGCGCCCCCCTTGGGCCTGTTCTGTGCCCACACCCACGCACAAGTCTTTATACCCCCAGGGGGCAGATAGAGGATTTTTACCCACAATCCTCTCCCCAGGAGGCAGCAGGCCCACTAGGCCAGCAGGGAATATGTTTTGCTCACTGTTTGGGGGAAGCATCCTGCTTGGGCATGCGCATGAACTTGTGCTCTCCTGATCTTAGTCAAAAACTTTTTCCAGCCCTGGGTGTCATTTTGGGGGTCTTTGCTCCAGTCCGCCCCAGGAGTTTAGAAAGCTCACTAGACCAGCAGAATTATTTTATTAATTGCTTGGGAGAGTGATCCCCATGGGCATCGGTCTGTGCTCCTACCTACCCCCAGGCACAAGAGTTTTTATCCTCCCTTACGGGCTTAATATGGGTTGTTTAATCCCAATATTCCCCACTGGGAGAGTAATGCCCAAGAGACCACAAGGGAATATTTCTATTTATCCCGGGCATAGGCACAAGTATTTCTGTTCCCTTGGGGGGTGGGTATGGGGTGTTTACCCACAATCTGACCTCCAGGCAGCATAAACCACCAAATAATATTTATATTTACTCTTTAGAGCATCTATACTCAAAGAAAGACTTACAGGAAAAAAACTATGTTCTAAAGGGAAAACACCCAAAACATTTTCTTTTCCTAAATCAATATTGGGGCATGAGGGAGAGTTAGATTTTTTTGGGTGTTGCTGTGTTGAGCAGCGTGCACAGAGCACGGACATCACAGCAAATAAAAGCAAAAGGAACACAGAAGAGGCAGCATCGAAAAGGGAACAATTTCCCCCTTCAGTGCTGTCTCTCTTAAGTGGATCCCTGCTTAGGGGGCACACTGGACACACAATTCCCAAGCAGGGTTCACACCACTGGACACCAGGAATACTGTTTGGAGGGGAATAACCCCTTTATGCATTAGCCCATTCTTTTTACACTCCGATGACACAAGAGTCAATCTTCCTCCCCCCGGTGTGGAATTGGGTGTTTACTCCAATCTGTTCCCCCTGGTGGCAGAAACGCAATGTTTGGGGGAGCAGCACACCTGAACATGGGGCTATGCTCCCCATGCCCTGAGCACACAAGACTTACTGCCCTCTTGGTCTGTTGTCAGTAGGAGTTTACTCCAAATCTGCCCCATCCCACTAAATCATAAGGGATTATTTTTTAATTACTGTTTAGTCAAGAGCAACCTCCCTGGGCATGGGCCTGAAGTCCCCCACCCATGGATCAAGAGTCTGTCTGCCCCCCTGGGATAATGAATGTGTGTGCTTTCCCCTATCTGCACCCCAGGGTGACCGAAAGCCCACTAGAACACCAGGGAATATTTGTATTTACTATTTGGGGGATGCATCCCCCTGACCATGGTCCTGGCCCCCTCCCACCTGGCACAATAATCCTTCTGCCCTTTGGGAAGGCAGAACGGGGATGTTTACCCCGCATCTGGCCCCAAGGTGGGCATAAAGCCACTAGACTACAAGGGAATGTCTTTATTTACTGTTTTGGGGAGCGCCCCCCTTGGGCCTGTTCTGTGCCCACACCCACGCACAAGTCTTTATACCCCCAGGGGGCAGATAGAGGATTTTTACCCACAATCCTCTCCCCAGGAGGCAGCAGGCCCACTAGGCCAGCAGGGAATATGTTTTGCTCACTGTTTGGGGGAAGCATCCTGCTTGGGCATGCGCATGAACTTGTGCTCTCCTGATCTTAGTCAAAAACTTTTTCCAGCCCTGGGTGTCATTTTGGGGGTCTTTGCTCCAGTCCGCCCCAGGAGTTTAGAAAGCTCACTAGACCAGCAGAATTATTTTATTAATTGCTTGGGAGAGTGATCCCCATGGGCATCGGTCTGTGCTCCTACCTACCCCCAGGCACAAGAGTTTTTATCCTCCCTTACGGGCTTAATATGGGTTGTTTAATCCCAATATTCCCCACTGGGAGAGTAATGCCCAAGAGACCACAAGGGAATATTTCTATTTATCCCGGGCATAGGCACAAGTATTTCTGTTCCCTTGGGGGGTGGGTATGGGGTGTTTACCCACAATCTGACCTCCAGGCAGCATAAACCACCAAATAATATTTATATTTACTCTTTAGAGCATCTATACTCAAAGAAAGACTCGGGGCTGCTGGTGGCCCTACTGACCTTTAAAAATGGCTCTCGGATGGACCAGAGCACTGGGCAGCTGCTTACTTGACTGAACACAAACCTTCAGAAATGGAGAAGGATTCATTTAGACTGTATTTATTTGGACTTTATTTATTTGCCTGAACTATACAGAAAGAAGCAAAGAATGTGCCCTGCAACACTAATCTTTAGGAACCTCTCATCAATCAACAAACATGTAATTATCCAATAAAGCCACTTCAAAATTCAAAACATTGTATTTCATTAACATGCAGAAGCGTTAAACCTTAGTACTTCAGATTATATCACTGCATTGAGAGGCATTTATTAAAGGTGATCATTTTAAAACATGAATTAAGGAACAGTCATACTTCCTCCTGTACTGACAACAAAGAAACAAGAGGCAATTCATTTGCCAAATGTGCGCTTTGGGTGCCCTAGACAGTTATTATAATTGCAACAGCACCATAGTTTATTAAATCAAACACAAAAGAAGATTTTGTAAAATGTACATCGAGACTCATCTATTTTAAGGTGCTTTCATATGTGATCATGAAGACAACTGAGGCAAAGTAAAATAAAACAATTGCCTTCCTTTACAGCATTTAGCTAAGTGGTGAAGTTGGGATTGATGCCAGGTTTTGTGGTTTAACATTGTGGAATTTAGCCACTAGATGGGTATCTCTTTCCCTCTCTCATTTTACATCAACTGTTAGTGCGTTGTCTTTAATTCTTGGCACATGAGGTTAGAGCTTGGGTTGTACGCAGAAGCCACATGAAAGTTCGGCTCATTTTGGGCTTGGGAACTCAGAGTACTTCAAGATGAGTCAGAGACAGCCATCTAGCTAGAGCTTAGCTCGAGCATTCAATAGCTCCCCACTTCTGCCACATAATGGCAATTAAGGGGACAATGATATAGGAAGGATAGGACTTGAGTAGTAACAAAAAATCTAGTGATGCAGCAATACTAAGACCACACTGCACAGCACCTTGTTTCAAGGTTTATACATTTCCCACTATACCATATTTAAGTGAGCGAATTATGAGACTGTTCTCTCTCCATGGGTAAAATCAAATGATTGTTGGGTTAGGGTTCTGTTTGCTTAACACATATGTTGGAAATTAAGTTACTTGTTGAGGGAGGTGAAACCCTACTCAAGTAAGAGCCAAAATTCCTGTCAGGTTGAGGTCACAAGCAAAACAAAACCCCAATTAGTCTGTGCTTAACCCCCTAGTAACTTGGCACAAAAGCAACCAGCTTAACTTAGAGGCAATGTATAAAGTATTTATGCTGCACATATAAAGTAATACAGTAAAAAGAGGAAACAAGAAAAATCACACACCAATTGAGAAAAATATAGTACATTTTAATAAATGATTTGAGATCAAAAACCAAAATCCTATCAGTAGATCCAGAGATATGCAATTGTAAAAATTTCAGGTAGTTATAGCGCCTAAAAGTACAAAACTTGACTGGCGGTTATCTGGTCATCAGAGACGGGGTGCAAGCCACCAGTTCAGGCTGACAGTGATAGAGTGTAGGCTGGATACAGGGACCAGGTTAGTCCGGCTGAAATAAATTACCTTCAAACGTCCATTACAAAGAGTTCCGTTCATGGTGGAGGGGGTCATGAGGAGCAGGGAGAGCTTTGCGGATGATCATCAACGTAGTGCAAAAAGCAGGCCAGGTTCCATGGATGGTAGCCGCTGGAGATTCATGGTGACTGTCACCACAGGCTGTCAATGCTGAAGTGCAAAGTGCAGGTCTCATGCTGCCAAGCTTTGATGGCACTCACTGTGGTCTGAAGAGTCAGGTTCACTGGAACTTCCATTGGTGGGTGGCAAGATCGATGTGTGAACTGGCATGTTCGTGGTCGCGAAGAGCCCAAACTTCAGGATTTATCCATTTTTTTTTAAAAGGGGGTTCACTGGTGCCCCACCAACGGGCCAGGACCTGAGGGGCACCTTCTTGGGGATCAGGAACTCACTCCAGAAGAGGCTAGCAGGGTGCAGGAAGATCCAATTACAGTTACAGCTGCTGGTCAAGGCAGCAGGTCAGCTGGGCAGATGCAGGGAGTTTTCGGAGCTTTTTATGTCCCCGTCGCTCTCCCTATCTCACTGCTTCCCTGTCAAGCCAAATTTCTAGAGATACATCTTAATTTCCACCTGATGGAATTTGTAGAACAGCAGTACTGGCTAGATAACTCTCAGTTTGGATTCAGGCAACACCATGGAACAGTAACTGCAATGATTTCAGTCATGGACTGTATGAGGCTCTTAGTGGATGAAGAACATGGCCTGACATTGATACACCTTGATCTTGTTGTATAGTATTTTAGGACCCTGTTGTAATTTTCCAGATTCATGCCCTTATATAGGTATAAATCACTATATCCTTATATAGGCATAGAAATCATAACCATATTTAGACATAGCTCATATAGTCCAAATACGACAGGGCTCCTTCCACTAGTTCTGAAATTCCACAACGATTTCTTGGAAAACTCGGCTTCAGCAGCTAGGGACTTCCCCTTGCTCGAATACTGACTTGTCCAAGAACTCATGGAGTTTTCAAAGAACTGAGACTCTTTGATGATGTTATTATGTCCACCTTTATGTCAAACTCTGCACCTTCAAGGTATAAATATGCCCACACTTGCCATAGCAAACACACGGTGGTTTGGAGCAGTTCGACTATCTAATTGCCCGACGCATCCTGTTACAGCAAGTGCCGAAGGAAGCCGACCCTCCAGCAGATGCACTGAGAGAGACGCTGTTTTTTCTCCTGCTGAGAATTCCAGCTCCGGGGAGGCAAGATGGCGGTCTAAGCGTTAGACCGGTTAGCAGCACTATCGCTGAGCTCTGCTTCACCACTAAAATCGAGGATGACTGACCCGCCGAAGATCGTCTTTCTGCTGAAATAAGATTTATAACTGTTCTGGCTCTTTGAAAGACAATTAGAGTGAGCCTTTGATCGACAGGCTCTTTGAAAGACAATTAGAATGAGCCTCTGATCGATTGCTGTTTAATGAGGCAAAACTCTGAGGGAAACTTTGTATCGAGCCCCGAGAGAGCCTTTCAAGCTATCGCTTTAATTAACACTCCCGCTCTGTTTCTTTTGCTGCTCTGTACAAACGCTATGCCACAAGGGGTAGCATATTTTAACAAAAACAGGAGAACCCCCGAGACATTTACAAACTTACTTGGTCTTACACGGAAGCTCTCGGTTTCTTCGTACGCCCAGTCAAACGGATTCCGAGCTCAGTTCCGAGCTCAGCCGGTGACTGTTCAGCTGAGGAGGGCGTGTCAGGCAGTGCAGCCGCCGCCGCGTCAGAGGGACTCTGTGTTTGTGCTCTTGTTCTTTACGAGCAGCACCTACTGTGATCTCTGTGTCGAGCAACAGCGATTGAAGAAAGAGACGCCGAGAGCAAGGAAAACAACAAGGATGCCCCCGAAAAGTGCTTCAGCAGCTGCTACTAGAGCGCGAGTGGCAAAAGCAGCCAGAGCACTGCGCAAGGAAATTGAAAGGCAACAGCAAGAAGGCTCACAGGATGGGGAAGAGTCCGATTGCGCTCCTGCCAGAACAGCGAGATCAAAGTCGAGGAGGCAGCAACCCACAGTGTCTACATCCATCACCACAATACAGGAAGCCATCGCATCACGGAGAAAGATAAGTACTACTGGGGGGAAGTCAGTACTTGATTTACTTTTAAAGAAACATACTGTTCAGACTATTCCTCAGGCCAAGACTGAACCACCATTACCTCTATCCTTAATTGATGACCAGTGCAGTAGACAAGAGGTGGCCCCCCCTGACCTACCCGTGCCTCAGACAAATGACTCTTTCGGTGTAAATAACAAAGTATCTGAACCACTAAGCGCTCCCCCTATTCTTCAGCCTGTTGTGGATGTATTAAATAATTTGACCGTCCTGGAAACTGAATCGATTATTGAATCAGCTAAGACTCCTGAACCCATACAAACTAGCAAAATGGCAGAGTTTCGCGATACGGGGACCGTTTGGGTGAGGAAATGCGATAGCCTGACTTTTGCTCACCGACTTATCATGGTTGTAAACTCTACTTTTTAAATAACACCGGCCTGCTCTCGAGTGTTCGTTTCTATGAACCTGATACAAACAGACGTGTATTTACTCATCGAACAAACGTATAGCTAGCTTATGAGCTGGGTCGTACTTGACTATCGTGACTGTTGCTACAGACCGGAAGACTTTCCTCATTTCGCATTTTGCTCAACTTCTTACCCTGCCATTTATATTTTGGATATTATGCTTCATTGCCAAATCACGGCTTATTCTGTTCAAACGTGATGTTCAATACATATCTCAGTTCGCCGTGTTCATGCCTTGAAAAAGTCCTTGTTTAGGACGAAACACGTGTTGGTGATCTCTATTTTTGCTGGGAATATCTGTTTTATGGAATTGAAAAAATAAAGACTGAAGAAAACATAATAAGTGGACTATATTTTGAAACTTCCTTTGAAAATCCCTATTGAATATAACCTTGTCATTTGTTTCTTTTGGAATACTCTATTACTAGTAGAGTGTGGTATATTGAGGGTTTATAACTTCTGCCCTAATTATTAGAATTACTAGCCCACAGGAGTGCTGTTAAAAGTTTCTCAAAATTTGTTTGAATTCATGTGACACACATCCAGTGTGTACTGACGGCACCTTTAGGTGGTAGGTGCCTTGAGTATCTGTAGCACCCTATCGGTTGAAACTTTTCTTATTAGAAACAGATTATTTGATGTGTACTAATTGTAGAAATAACAAGATTGTTTTGCAGAGTGTTGTGCGGACGTTTCCCTTTGGGAACACTACTACCTATCTTTCGTGAATGAGAATCCAACAAAAAGCAGATTGAGGAGGGGCGTGCCATGTCCTTTACCGGGCCAGGTGAAAACATTTTAGGAGTGCAGAGTGAGCTGGCTAGCTCATCTGGGGAGACAGACATAAACCAGACATTACTTACAACACCGACTTTGCGGTTAGTTACTTCCGAAGAGTCAATATCTGGAACTTTACATCCTGTGCAAGCTGCAGTAAATGTATCACATGGTATTAATGACCCGCAACGAATTTAACTTTGCTACAAAATGCTGCTCAGATTCTGGAGGTTGAGAAGGATCCTAGTGAGTCCTACTCCTTTTCTGATGAAACTGGGGAGGTCGGAGCTGATGTGGTAGGGGAATGGTCAGAGAGCTTTGTCTCTACGGAAGAGGAGGAGGAAGATGATGAACTGGAATCTCACCCCTACTCTTCAGAAGATAGCTATGGGGATGAAAGACAGAACGTTAACACAGTTAAAATTAAATCTAAAATAGGCACTAGAATTATGCAAAATAATCTAGCTAAAGAATGCTCTGATATTAATCATGGTGCCAGCTCTGCTTTCTCCGAGATACCTCCTACTGCGGTTGAGACTATTCTACAAGCAATAGCTGCTCACAGGGAAGAGACCGCGTTAGACAGTAAAAGATCTCAGGCAGCCCTACGTAAAATGCAGGGGGTCGTCAAGAAGCTCTCTAAAACATGCAATCATATTGGTGAGAGAGTTACTGAATTGGAAACAAGGGTTATGACGGCAGAAAAAAATTCCTCTGAGAACTCGGAGAAAATAAAGTTACAGGAGGCAGAGCTAATGGATATAAAATGGAAGCTTGAGGACTTCGAAAATAGGCAGCGCCGCAACAATCTGCGCATCCTAGGAGTGCCGGAGAAAATGGAGGGGGAGAATATGCGAGCCTTCATTATTAAACTTTTTAGTGTTTCTACGCCCAAAGTACAAAACTGGAACTGGGAATTAGAAATACAGAGGGCCCATCGAGTTCCATTCAATCCACCACCCAAGCCAGGGTTGTACCCACGAGCTATATTAGTATATTTTGGGAACTTTTTGCTACGGCAAGTGGTGGCTGAGAAAGCGAGACCGGATCACAAACTGTCTTTCAATGATGTCTCATTTTTTTCAAGGCCTGACTTTTGTCACGCAACTGTTGAAAGACGCTGGCGGTTGCTCCTACTGATTAAACCATTCCAAGAAAAGGGAGCCTTGGCTTATTTGAACAATCCTGCTAGACTTAAAATCATTCATGGTAGCAAGACAAGGTTTTTTCAATCAGAAATTAAGGCAAAAGCCTATCTTGATGAAATTTCATAGATGGACCCTAGACAATCTATAGTCAACTCTGGAAAGTAATCTTATTTGTTTAAGTAAGAATAGCATGTACTTACGAATGATATATCCTATGTAATTTAATCATTGTTAACTCTATAATAGCTAGTTGATTGGATTGAGAAGCTTCAATAAGGTCTGACAAGATATAGGGCCCTTTTGATTAAGGTCATGGTACATAATGGCTTGTATTTAGCTTCTTCTTTTTTCTTTTTATTCTTTCATTAGGGAATTATCTTTTTTCATTTTTTTTTTTTATTGGTTCAGTTCAAAACCGATATCTTTTCATATTCATAATACAGTTATGATGTTATCCACTTCCAAAAGACATTTAAACTATATAGATAAATAAAAACAGTACATTAAGTGAGTATTACCAAATATAAGACAATGTTGATATTACGCTACAGTGAAGACCTTCATTGGTCTAGATTTATGCAAACATCATTCCTCGACCCCCATATGATCAATCATCGCCTGCCAAACCTTAATCCCCCTTTGCTTTTTCTTAATTGACTTAGTACAATATAGGTTGTACTCCAGGTAAAACACATTGTAAAATTTCGCTCTCCACATCTCATAAGCTGGAACTTCCGGTTTCAACCACATTGAGACAATGCAAAGGCGAGCCACTGCCGTCACCATAAATAGCAAGTATCTATACTTGCAATACGATACGAACACATCCAAGTCACTAGATAAACCAAAGATAATCATTTCCTTGGAGATTATGACATCAACTTTTAACACATTTGAGAGAAATTGTACAATGCATGTGAAGAATGAATTTAACGCATTACAATCAGCAAATATATGAACAATGTCAGCCATATTAGTTTGGCATCTAAAACACTTCCCATTATAACTGTTGCCCCACTTTGCCATTTTTGCAGGAGTATGGTAAAGATTAAATAAAGTTTTGTAGTGCTGAGCACGTAAATTCGCCGATAGCATAATATCGGCCGCAGTATTAATAGACTCTTGTAAGGGTACAGAACTAGTAACAAGCCTCGTCAACCATTTGGACTCCTGCAGCGCAAGGTCATCCTGATGTAATTCGAGTAAATAAATATATATAATACCGATCCGTGTCGGTCTATTAAGTATTGTCAATAGACCGTTAGGCAGGATAGATATTGAATTTAGATGTTTGAAAATAAAGTCTTGTAACTGTAAATACTTAAAAAAATCATTCTGTTGGATTGCATAGGTGTCTTTAAGCTCTTTAAAAGATAACACTACACCGTCTTTAAACAGCGAACCAACCGCTTTTAAGCCTTTTCCCCCCCAAATTTGCATTCTATAGTCCCAAAATATAGATGGTAGTAGTGCCGGGGAGTAGCAAGGAGTGTGGCAGTTAATGCGACGCAGCTGCATCATTTTGCTAATCATGCGCCAACCCTTAAAAGCAGTGTACACCAACTTAAATTTCGTTCTCTTGTAATAGCTAGGCTCGTAAAAACGAAGAAACATCTGTCGTGCTCGTGGGCCAAGTAATAAATAAAAAATATCAGGGTCCTCAAATTGAGGTGGGTCATTCCCATTTACAGCAAACTTAATATTCTGTAGCAAACAAGACAAATAATATAATGCAAAGTTTGGGATGCCCCAGCGTCCCCTCGACATAGGAAGTGTCATGAATTTAGATGCCCGACGTGGGGATTTCCATCCCCATATGAATCTTTCAACCGCTGCTTGAAGTTTCCGCACTTCTAAGGGTGGTACCTCAAGTGGAACTGACCTAAAGAAATACAGCACTTTAGGAAGTATGGACATTTTAAGCACATTGCGTCGTCCCACCATCGATAAATGTAAACATTCAAGTTTTTCTAGTTGTTGTTTTATTGATCGTATAAGATCGGTCCAATTGACCATAACCAGATCATGAAGGGATAGTCTAATTTTAATACCAAGGTACTTGGCTTCTGGGGTCACTCGACTATCATTAGGGCATAATCCTGACGTGCATACAATTTGTGTTTTTGAGATATTGAGTTTATATCCTGCTACCCGACCAAACTCTTTAGTTATAGCTTCAATTTCGGAAACTGCAGCGTCCGGGTCTGATGTTACAACTGCAATGTTGTCTGCATATGCTAGCACACGCATGCTACCCCCCGGAAGGATCATAGATGGTATATGTGATGATGTGGTTAACGCCTGTAGCAGTGGGTCAATGTAAATAGCGAATAAGAGTGGTGAACAGGGACAGCCCTGGCGTGTACCACGACAAATATCTACATACCCTGACAGCTGCCCTGACATAGAAATCTGTGCCCTTGGATGCCTATACATAACCTGGATGGCCTGCAGATAGCGAGGTCCAAACCCGACTTTAGTCATGACAGCCCATAAATACGGCCATGAGACGCGATCAAACGCCTTTTCTGCGTCTAAGAATACTAAACCTATAGTCTAATGCGTCGTCTCGGCGTAGTCCAGGGCTGCAATGACTCGACAAACGTGATTAGTTGTATCCCGCCCAGGTAGGAATCCATGCTGTTGATTAGAAACCAATCCCGGGACCACACAGATCAGCCGGTTCGCAAGAATTTTAGAATAGACTTTGACATCAACATTAATAAGCGATATAGGCCGATATGAGCCAGGCAGATATGAAGGCTTATCTTTTTTCTTAAAAACTGCTATAGTGGCGTCGTCCCATGATGGCGGTGGATGTCCTGACTGGGCAGCTATGAATGTCTCCAGCATGTCTTTTTTAATGATTGGAAACAGTTTCAGATATAACTCTAATGGCAGTTTATCAGGGCCCGAAGCTTTGCCCAAAGCTAAACTTGTAATGGCTGTCTCGAGTTCTAGCATCGTGATTGGAGCTTCCAATTCCTCTCTTTGTGTATCCTCCACCGTTGTCCCGTATAACAACTGTTGACAAACTGCTCTATTAACTCTGGGGAGGCATTGTCTTGAGTGTAGAGCTCGGTATAGAATTCTTGGAAAACTCTCATGATGCCTTCAGGTGTCTCTATCCTCAAACCTTGTCTATTTTCAATAGAGGATATATGTTGCATCGTCTGTCTTTGTCGCATTCTTTGAGCAAGACACCTCCCTACCGTCTCACCGTACTCATACCTTTCAGCCTTATACAATTTATATTGAGAAGCAATTTTCTGACTCCAGACCCCTGTAATTTTCGCCTTGCATTTTGCCACTTTATCTTGAGTTTTACAGCAGTCCTGTCCTCTCCTTATATCACCTATCAACTCACATTCTGCATTGGCCAGATCTTGCAATAGCTGTTTCATTGCTTCCTTTTCCTTACGTTGCATTGCCCAGCCATAGCTGCATGTCTCACCACGCAGCCCCGCTTTGAAGCAGTCCCATACCATTGCACTAGTTGAGGATCCTCTATTGATATCGAAAAACTGTTGGGACCATTCTAACATTTGAGAGACATACAGCGTATCTACCAAAAGTTTCTTATTAAATGTGAAAGGTCTTTGCATGCGAGGTAAGCTAGATATTAACATATCCAACACTACGGGTGCGTGGTCTGATGTGATACGTGGCATTAAGGACATCCGAGCACCTACTATCAAGTCTCGTGTTGAAAAAATATAATCGCGCCGAACACATTTTTTATGTGGGGAAGAAAAGAAGGTGTAACCAGGGTCTAGTGGATTTGAGAGTGGCCAACAGTCTACCAAACCATGTTGGAGCAATAATTGTCTTAACCCCCTAAATACCTTCGGTTTTCGACCCCTATAGTCTTTAAAGGTTGAATCCCAAGTATTTATATCCCCATGGATATTGAAATCTCCCATTACCAACACGGGGGTACGCCAGAGTGCTAATTCAACATTCAGAAATTCAAGTATAGCAGGGTCGTCACTATTTGAGCGATATACAGTACATATAGTCACAGGGGTATTCCCTATCACACATTCACAAATTGCCCAGCGGCCCATATTATCAGCTTTAACTCTTGTAGTTGCAATACCTGATTGGCGCCCCAGAATAGCAACACCCCGGTTCATAGTAGACTGTTGTGATACAACTAAAACAGTATACCCTAATTCGTTCAACACTTTACGGTTTCCCCATGATATATGTGTCTCTTGGAGACAAATAATGTCTGGCTGTATTAAACGTATTTCATGCATCACTTTCCTACGTTTTACCACATTATTCAACCCACAAACGTTAAAGGAACATATTCGAAAATTTGTACCAGCCATCTTTTTTACTTAAAATAGTAAATAACAGCCATCTCTTAAATCCAGAGCATTTCACCTCAATATCTCTCACATCTTGTCGGTCTTGAACTGAGTTTTCCTCCTTTTTTACCCCCCACCACCGTGCACCCTCCCCCCACCCACCAGCCCCCAAAGCACCCCCTCCCCCACCCCAGTGACCCTCCCCCAACAATGAGGCAGTATGGCCTATTGCCCCTTGATGTGTGTGAGAGTACCTCCAGTGGCTGTGGAGATCGTTATCGAAACTAGAAACAGAAAACCTTGAGATTCCAAAATATAGAAAAAAATAGTCACATGGTAATCAAGTCTATGTCATCTCAGGGTAGTGAGTTCAGATATTCTTTGGCTGAGACTTCAGTCGTAAAAAATCTATTTTGCCCTTTATAAATCGTTTTCAAAGTAGCAGGTTGCAGAAGGAACACCTGCACCTCTTTTGCTTGAAATGCAGGAATTAATTGGCGAAGTCGCCACCGGTTCTCAACTGTAGCGTGGCAATAATCGGGGTGGACGAAAAATTCCACCCCCAAACCTGATCTCTTTTTGTCTGGTCGTGCAAGATCGTAGAGTAGCTGTCTAGCCAAGAAGTTATTTAAGGAAATCAAAATAGCCCGTGGATATCGAGCGCCTTGGTTTGCTCGTGCTGGTTGTGACCGAAATGGAAAACGATGAGTCCGTTGAATTTCTTGCGCCCATTGCCATTCCTTGACTTCAGGAAATGCATAATTAAATAAATCTATAACAAACTGACGCACATCTTGGCCTTCGCGGCCCTCGGGCACACCCAAAATGCGTAAATTATTACGCCGTAGCCTATTTTCTAGGTCAGTCAGCTTTGCGTTTACATCGGACTTTTGCGCCTTGATTTCCTTAATATTGCTTTGGTTTTGGGTCATTTGATCTTCAAGTGCAGAGATGCGTCCTTCTGCTTCAATCATTCTGTCCGTAAAGTCATTGCAGGTTTTTGCTAGACGGCGAACAGTATTCTGTAGCTTTTTGCAGGCATTATGAGTTTTTTGATGATCCGCTTTGGCCTCTACACGTTGATCAGAAATTGCCTTCAATACTACATCCAATGCCTCCTGTGCCGTTGCGCCCATATTATATACTGCTCCACCTGGTTGATCAGCATTGGAATTGGGATTATTCTCGATTAATGCCCATTCAGGAATTTCCGTAGATCCAGGATGGCCACCATTATCATTAACCTTATTGCCAGCAGTCAGGTCTGCCCAATTCATGTTCCCTTGCTCGACGGCAGTACGATCGAGAGATAATTTCCCAGTGTTTTCGCCATCATCCTCCAGGTCTCCCTCCTCTTCCTCCTCCTCTTCCTCTTCCTCTATCTCCTCTGAGGCATAGGAGTGCTCTGAATGTTCAGATAGTGAATAATATTCACTATCCTTGCTACCAATAAGGTCCCCCTCTCCAGAGTCAACTTTATTTACTGTGATAGAGGTCGGTGTGGGGGTAGATATTAGAATGCTAGTATGGTTGGAAGCAGCTTGTATGGACTTGGGGGAGACTACCAAATCTGATAATGCCTCCGTCAGGGTAGTATCTACCACATTGTCAATATTCTCAATATTTTCAATATACTCTTTAGGTTCTATACCCTCGGTGTTCTCCTTTTGGGGTTTGAACTTATTCTCTGTATCACATGTGGCCACTTTTGTCTCTGAATTAGCAGGAATATCACTCTCAGGGGGGGCTGCTGACTCAACAACAGGACTTTCAGAGGCCGATGCTACGTTCGCTATTTTTGATGTTGCCATTTTGCCCCTGAGTTGAAACATTTGTGTGATCTTTGGAGTCCCAGCTTGGAATCCATCAGTCTCAATAACATTACTGAGGTCCTGCTTGCCTTTAGCTGCCTTTAGCTGCGCGTGTGCCAATCTGCATCTCCCCAGTCGCTCTGGTTTTCCCACCACGTGCAGTTTTAGGTGCCATAATGAAGAGTCTATTTATTTCTTCTTAAAGGCAGTCTAGATATCTAATTAGTTTGAACAAAAAAATGAAATCGATGAAAATATGGGCAACGCACCAAAATACCTGGTAAATGTCTCTCACGCTGTATATGCGGCTGCACGTCAGCAAGGCTCAACACCAGTCCCCCTTCATTTAGCCACGAGTCCACAAGTCCACAAGTCCAGGTAACAAAGAAACACTGGAAGAGAGTGGGAAGAGGGCGGAGGGGAGAGGGCAATATATCCTGTAAACTCCACCAAGCACCAAAGCACCAAAGCACCAAAAAACTGCTCGTGTTCAGCTCAGCAATATTCCATTTGAACCATTTGAACCATTGCTTGAACCATTGTTTGAACCATTGCTCCGTTATTACATTGTTGCATTACTGCAGTACTCCGCCGCTCCGCAGCTCCGTGTGCCTGAATCTCCGTGTCTCCACAACTCCCCTGACTCCGACTCCACCTGCAGCGTCGGTTCAGCACATTCCACACCTGGGTCGGCGTGGCTCCTCCTATGCCTCGGCTCAAGCTCCAACTCAGCCTGAGCTCTGGCCCCGGTATCGTCAGCTCGAAATGGTGAGTGTTTGTAACCCGTTTGTAAACCGTTCTAAATTGCCGCTGCCGCCGCAGTCACCGTTTTCTTAAAGATGAAACGGAGGTTTTCATAGCCAAAAACCAGTTCAGTCTCCCAGCCGCAGTTGGAGCTCTCACACTCGCGTCTGACCGTCAGACGCCATCTTGCCTCCCAATGATCTTTTTTTTTTTTTCATTTCTAATTCAGGAAGCGGTAGCTCAGCAGAAGTGCAGCACTTCCATCACACAGACTCTAAGTGGAGTCTGAATGCCTACAAAAAGGGGAGAGGGGTCAGCTGGGAGGGACCAGGGGAGAGTTCTTGGGAGGGATTGCAGGGGACGGGGAAAGGGGAAGGGCAAGGGGGGGGTGGGGAAGGGGGGCAAAAAAATAAAAAATTAACCAGGATTAGTGTCAGGAGCATTGTTAATTTTTGAATTAAATAGAGAGGTGATACAGCAGGACAAAGAACATAATATGAATAAGTATAAGAATATCATGCAATCTTTTTATATTAATAATGGGTAAACTTAGTGTGCAATCCTGGAATGTAGGGGGGCTCCTATCTAGAGACAAATGTATTAGACTGGGAGAATTAATTAAACTAAATCCCGTAGATATTCTGTGCATTCAGGAGACACATATCCCTTGGAACAAAAGATCCCTATTAAGTTTTAAGGGGTATAACCTGTTGATAACAACATCCCAATCCTCAAATATAAGGGGAGTAGCAATTTTTGCAAAATCATGTTTTGGCCATGGAATACGTTATTTATCGGATACACATGGAAGGTGGGCAATTGTTAAACTCGCCAATGGAATTACTATTTGTTCCGTTTATGGATCTAATCATGATGATCCGGCAGTATTTGATTTCTTGGAAACAGAACTAGCTACATGGCAAGGCCCGTTAATTTTCTGTGGGGATTTTAATATCTCGCTTCTTCCTGCATTTACGACTCAAACGCCGGAACAGAAATATACGGGCCGGAAACCAAGAGTATATCGTGCAGTCAAGAGTTGAATGTATAGTATGGGATTGATCGATATATGGCTATTAAATAAACCAAATGATCTTGGTTATACATACTTCTCCCATCCTCACCAAAAGCATGTTCGGATAGACTATATCTTCACTTCTAGAGAATTAGCAGCTCATTCTAACATAACCAAACCACCTAAGATAATTTCGGATCATAACTCATTAGTATTACTAACCACTTATGATAATAATCCCACCCAAAAGTATTCTTGGACCTTTGACAGGAAATTACTAGCTAATAATGAATATATCAATTTCATTAAAACCTGAACTGATGAATTTTTTAATATGAATCGTTATAGCGCGCCAAGAAACACTGTTTGGGATTCCTATAAAGCTGCATTAAGGGGTGAGACTATTAACCCCTTCCATGCTCATGACGAGCTCAGCTCGTCATGCAGCACGGTTGAGCTGTGCTGATGACGAGCTGAGCTCGTCATGATCAATGGACCTGACGAGCTTCCAGCACAGGAGGGGAAAAGCCTTAGCAGCGATGTGGTTAACTATCAAAATAAAGCCTGAAAAATCTTGAAAGACAACTATGATTTGAAAATTGCTGCCTTAGCTAAAGCTGGGGAGGAACACATTGTTAAAATAATGCAAAAGCAAGAAGCCGGGAATTTGATGACCCATATAGCTCCCAGTATAAGAATTGGCTTGGTAGTTTGGTCTGCCCTGTTCCCATGATGCACTGGGCCAGGGTCAGACTAATTTGCATATAGCCAAGTTCTGAGCTGGGATGGTGCAGTGAGCTAAAAAACGGTGATGGATCAAGCCCTGATCTTTGGACTGGGTAAGAATGGTCTGCTTAATTCAGACACTCTGTTCATCACCACCCCCTTTTCTGAACCATATAGCAGTAAACACTAGCCTCAGCCAGAAAGCTGCCCAAACATATCAAACACACAGGAAGCTAATTTATGAAAGTGGGGAAAAAGTGGGTAGACACTTGGCTCTCTCTACACGTCAGAGAAATACAAGGAATAATATTTCTTCAATAGTAGAAAATGGACAGACGTTCACCCATGCGATAGATATTAACTACCAATTTCAAAGATATTATCAGAATCTTTATACAGAAGATACTCTAGCTACGGAAAAGGACATAATAGACTATTTGGATAATTTTCTTACTAATACGGAGGCTACGAAGTTGCTAGACGATATCACCAAGGAAGAACTCGAAAAAGAAATTACATGAGTCGAGGTGGGGGTTGCTTTATCCTTATTATCTTCTGGCAAGGCAGCAGGCCCTGACAAAATTCCGATTGATTTATATAAGATTCTTAGTCAACAATTGTGTACTATTCTACATGATTTATTCCTTGGTATTCAATGTAATGGTGTTCCACCAACATCTTGGGATGAGGCTAAAATAATCGTTTTTCCGAAAAATGGAAAATCCCCCGAACAATTAACCTCATATCGTCCCATATCCCTGATCAATTCGGACTCCAAATTGTATGCAAAGGTTTTGGCGCTCAGACTCAGTGGGGTCATTGAACATCTTGTCTCCCCGTGGCAACATGGCTTCATCCCTGGTAAAGGAACTACAGAACACACTCGTCAAGCAATCACCCTATTCGACGCCATGGTTGCCATGGGGGGACAAATGTCGATGATCCTACTTGACGCTGAGAAAGCCTTTGACCGCGTCTCATGGGACTTCCTTTGGGAAGTGTTGAAACGTAATAATTTCGGCCCTAAATTTATTAAATCTATTAATTCAATGTACCTTTATCCCAAAGCAAAAATTCTAGCGGCAGGACTCTTATCTGAAAATATTAATATTGCAAGGGGTACCAGGCAGGGATGCCCTTGTTCACCCCTGCTTTTTGCTTTATATATTAACCCCCTTATTTTGAAACTATTAGAAAACAATATTATTAAACCGGTCATTAGCTGCCAATTCGAAACTAAAGTATTGGCCTACGCCGATGACATCGCGGTTACTACATCTGACCCGACTGAGGCTATACGTGAAATAGAGAAAGTGACTACTGAATTTGGATGTTGCTCGGGCTATTCCCTTAACAAAGGAAAAACTATTATTTTGTGTACAGATAACAGCATTTGCCTGGATCAACGAAGAGCCGGAAAGGCTACGTATCTGGGAGTTGTTATTTGTGCAGATACTAAACTGTTATCAAAAGCTAATTTCGATCCATTACTGGCCAAGATTAAGAATGATTTTGAAAGAGTTAATAGCCTCCATCTCTCTATCATAGGTAGAGCCAATTATGTAAAAATGAATACGCTGTCTAGATGCCTGTATCTTTTTCGGGCAATTCCTTTAGCTATTGATCAGGAAACGCTAGAGTTGATTAATTCACTTATTTCGAAATTCATGTGGCAACATGGTAAGATTCGGAGATCTCTCGCGCTATTATCATTACCCTTTGATAGAGGTGGTCTTGCTATTCCCAATATAATTTTGTATTACTGGGCAGCATTTTTAAAACAACTCACACCTATGATTAATGGCTATAGTATAGAGAGCCCAGAAGGAGTCGAAAATATTCCCTCAATCTACGAGCTTCTTATAGGTCAGGAGGCTAAGGGTCTACTCCTACGGAAAACTGAGGCAAGAAATTATAAGGCTTTCAAGGGAGAAGTTATAAAGAGCGCATGGAGGATTTGGAAGAAAGTGACTAAATATATGCATATTTGTAAGATTAATCGATATACGCCTCTTTGGCGGTCAAATGCCATTGAAGGCAAGGAATTTAATGCTGTCTTAAAGAAATGGGAAAGTTAGGAATAAGAACAATTGGTGACTTTTTAGTAAATAATTTTGACTCCACCTTTTTCGATTTAAAAGTTAAATATAAGTTAACAAATGGAGACTTTTTGAATTATGCACAGATATTTGCCAAATTAAAGGCCAAAGAGTCCTTAATCTGTCTTTCCAAAGTCGAAATTTTGGATGCAATTCCCAGAATTAACACCAGGATTGGAACCCTCTATAACATTCTTTTGACTCAAAAACAGGATGATCTTGATAAAAGTGAAAATAAACGGACCACAAAATTAATCAATTCTAATGTTGACATTGATAGAGTGTTAGAGATGAGCCAGAAGTTACTTATGGCAAGTAATCTTAAAGCGCAACTGTATAAAACTATATTTGACCTGTATTTTACTCCTGCAAAATTGTTTCTATGGGGGAAACGTGAGAATGATTTATGTCCTAGATGTAACCAAGGACCTGCTACGCTAACCCACATGTTTTATAATTGTCCTGATTTGATGGTAATCAAAAATATGATTTTAGCCTTTTGGGAAGAGGTATTTTCTCTAAATTTAACTAAATCTGAAGAAAGATTAATTTTTATAGGTACGGCAGTATTAAGACTAATTTTATCAACTCGCTGGAAAGAAACAGATCCTCCTAGCTTTCAGATGTGGCTAGCGGGTTTCCTAGCAGTTTATAGATACGAAACAGCTATTTTTGAAACAAGAGGAGTTAAATCTAGGGCCGGCGGGGAGGCACTCTGGCGCCCAATAACTAGATGGAAAGCCGGCATTATTTCTAGCGGCATTGGCTGATTCAAAAATTAATGTTCGTATCTCACTTGTCTTAAGTATTCATTGCTGTACTTATGTTGATTTTGTTTAATATATTGTTTCTTCTTGTGTTTGATTAACGGTCCAATTTGCACTACCTGCTGTATAATCAACATTCTATTCATCTTTGTTATGTTTTGTTTCATTTTTTCTTTCTGTAAAGTTGCTCCTGCCTTTCCTGGTTATAAACAAATAAAAAAAAAAAAAAAAAAGAGAAATCCAGCTCCAGTGTTTCCAAGCTACCCTTGCGGGTTGTTGGGAAATCGAGTCCTGAGATTGACCTTCTTCATTTTAAACCAAGGTACAGAGCTGATTAGACCCTAAGAGAAATCTTGGATAGATTCTTGGCAAAGGAATATTAAATTGATGCTACACCTCACTTACTTCTTCCCTCGTACTAAGCTTAGGTTAGGTACATCGGGGTAGGCGTATTTTAGAAGCACCAGTTCAGTACTTTTTAGCCTCTGTTATTTATGTATGTATTTATCTATGGTTTAGGAACCATACAATGCTCTTACAGTATTATTTTATTCTACTCTTTTTACTGGATGCAATATATTTTGCAACCAGTTTTACGATTGTAGCAGTTGAAAACGCCGTCTATCTATTTCTCTGCACCTCTGGTGAAACGAAGTGTGCACGATTAACTGAGTAAAATATCTATCTATTGTTTCCACAACTTTGAAGATCAGTTTTATCTTGGGAAACAAAGTTGTCATGTTTATGCGGTTGTCAGAAACTAAATCCCTTCTTGTGAATTCGAGAAAGTTTCTTGTGACCTCTGAGCTAGCTGGCGCTCACAATTAAGTCTAATATATTTCGATAGAGACCTAGTAGATATAAGTCCTACGTCACATCTATAGGATATATTATTCGAATGCGCAGAGCCTATTGGGAATATAGGAACTATACTACATGGCACCCAACGTTTGGTAAGGCACTAATTTAACGCTAGATACATGAGTAACTCAGTCGTGCTTTTCACGGAGACCCCTTTATCCCGTAAAATACTCCAATAGACGTCTGAAGTGGGTTAAAGGATAAAATATCCACCTTAAACTGAGTAGGACGAAAAATCCTATTTTATTAGTTTTTGGTTTTGTTCAACGTTGAAGGATACAGTGTTCCAAATTATTGTGCACCTTCTCTTTATTTCCTTAAAACTTGCTCTGCAAAGACATTCTACAAAATGTCGAATAGTGATGAAAAAAACAGGAGAGATGCAGTAAATGCAAACCAACCCGGTTTTGACGTTACAGGTTTCCGACATGACGACCCGAATGCTATAAACATCCCGGAGAATGTGCAGAAAAACATAGCTATAAAGCCTATAAAAAATGGCCTATCAGCAAGAGGTGGTAGGGTAATTTTCGTCATAGAGGCACATGAATATCGGTAGACCAAGGTATTCTATTCATGGATTATCTTTCCACAAGCAAATCCAACAACACATGTGTTCCACTTCTATAAGATAGAGGAACACCCAGCAGAATAAGTTCCTTTCGAGGACCTTGAAATCCCACTGACTTACCATGAGCATCAGGTCTGGTTTAAAGGCGCCCTACAACATCCAAATCACATTATCAGGCTCGGTCCACTAGGTAGACCAGGAGCAGCATGGCTGGTACTAGCCAGCTATACACCACATCCTGCCATTGAACAAATGACAGGTCCAGAACGATTAGCTCAGCTAAAACAATTAATTAAAATCCATAGACAGTTAGTACAATATGTCATGCGGACGTTAACAGTCCAACCTGCTATGAGGATTCCACAGCACACCCCTCATCAGGGGAACACAAACAAAATTACACCACAGACTATACAATCAGTCATTGGTAAATTATCCACAAAAAGGGAACACATTACTCAAATTGAGGCAGTATTTCCTGATAGTACACCTCTTGAGAAACACAGGATTCTAACAATCCGTTTACCAATGGGGATCGCACCACATCTAGAGGACTGTGACACTTGGGGTACAGTCTTTGCTGCAATCTACACAAACACACATGGTGTACCTTCTATGGCGGTGATACCAGATGTCCTGAAACAGATTCAAAATGAATACGGGGCAGAGCCTGCTTTAAATCACAGTATGAAGTTACTGAAGGATTTCAAACAGGTCTCAGCTGTAATATTAGCTAATATTAAAGGTGAAGCATCATCAGTGGCAATCCGCCAAAAACTAAAAGCACTTGATATAACTGAGCAACTGTATGAACTGGCCAGAATAATAGAAAAATCCTATGAAGAACTAGGAAGGGATAGTTTGGGAGGGAAACCAGTAAAACCGTTTTTATTAAGAACACTCTCACTACTCCTAAAAAGAAGTGGGAAAATACTAGACAGACACTTCCTAAAGAGAAGCGTTCTCAATCAAGAGCTACATCTCCTCAAAAGAAGCCCTCTGAAAAGAGGTATAACCTCAGAAACAGGGATAACTTGAGAAAGCCTGATAGATATTAAGATACTGATATACGTTCCTCTCGTACCTTTCAGACTTCCCCGCAGAAATCTGAAAGAAGAGGATGATCAGAACACAAGGAAGAACGCATGAAGTCCAAAGACGATCAACACGTTCCGAAAAATTAGAAAACTCAATTCACCAAAAGCAAGGTACCAAGTCTTAAAATCAGACATGCTGAGGATCTTGAGGACACATCTCAAGAACTGGGAGTGGGCCCAGACAATGCTGGACAGCGCAGCAGAGGTTACCATAGCTCGCAAGATCCTGAAGGATCATCTGGAGACAGTGGACCTGAATGAATGCATTCGGGTTGAAACTGCAGATACCAGGGTTAGTGTACCACATAAGTTATACGAGTTAACACACCGAATAGAGGGTGATATAACTAGGAAAATAAAAGCACTCTTTTGGGAAAAACTATCTAAGGGTTATGACATCCTTTTGGCTGAAAAAGACTGGCCACCTGAATTTGTCATGGAGTGCCCACATGGCGAAGAGATCATTGTGCCAGCCTTCTCAAATCATATTCCTATTCATAAAAAATACACCTATGCCAAAAAATGGTCTGGGGCCCAGGCTCCAGCGTTATATAAAAATCATGTGGGATGGGATGAGGATTCACCTCAACACAAGATCCTGTTAAAAATTCAACCAACTGCTCAGAAGCACTATCCAGTTAAACAAGAATCTAAAAAGCAGGTCAGGGAGATCCTAGTTCAACTTGAATACCAAGGGTTGATTGAAACATGCACCTCGTCCATGAACAATCCTTTCTTTCCTGTCTTCAACCAGACAATACATACTAGTTTTGGACTACAGACATTTAAAATTCTGTTGCAAAACCTTTGCAGTACAAAATGCACAGTGCAGCACTGATGAATAACATTGTGCGTAAAAAATACAAACCGACATTAGACATTTCAAACGGTTTCTTCTGTCAAAACATTGTACCTGAAAGCAGGTACTTAACCGCTTTATCAATATTGGGGACACAGCAACACTTTTGTTGTCTCCCACAGGGATTCAAGAACAGTCCTAGATTATTTTCAGCCAGAGTAACAGAGTTACTACAAAAGTACGATGATGAGGCATTATCTTATGTTGATGACATCTATCTTACAGATGATGACTTGGATAGGCACTTGTCCAAGGTGAACATCATAATACTTGGATTCGCCTCTGAAGGGTACAAATTCAACTTTAAAAAATCAAGAATTGCCCACCTGAATGCCCTATTCTTGGGATATAAACTTTCAAGTTTAGGCAAAAGCCTGGCAGCAAACTTTTTAGAAAAGTGTGCGCTGCTCCAACCTCCAACAACACTGAAAAATTTACAGTCAGTTCTAGGATTCCTGAATTTCGGAAGAACTTACATTGTAAATCACGCAAAAAGGGTTCAACCTCTCTACGAATTAATCAAACCTGATTTCAAACCTACTAATTGGACTCAAAAACACACAGAAATTTTGCGTTCAGTGCAACCAGACATGTTGGTAATAACAAATTCACAGACACGAGTAAATGAACGCAACCTTGTAATCCGAATCATCCCAGGGTGATGAGGATTCACATACCTAACCTTTAATGCAGTTGAAAAGGTACCAATAGCTTACAAATCACATTTGCACACACAAGCTGAAATGAAATTCACTTCAACAGAAAACATTCTGACAGCGGTTCAAACTGCGGTAGCAAAAGAGAGATCACAGGGTGAATGCGTTAAAGTTGTTACTCCTGTACCTGCCTTAGAGGCAGTGACAAAAGCAAGCATTCTGAATGCAAAAGCTTTACATCTGAGATGGATACAATGGGTTAATTCTCTTGCTGCATTAGACGTTGAATACGTTTTTGACCCTTACTTGAAGACACACACATTTTTCCAATACGAACAAGAATGTCCTCTGCCCACTGAAATTCTGCCTCTAGAACATTACGGATGTATAATATATACAGACGGATCAGCACAACCCGCAATTGGGGTAAACAAGCTCATAGTGCTGCTGCATTTGCGATTGTTAAAAGTGGCTGGCGCGATGGTAAATTCAGACCTATGGTCACAAAAACGTAGTCTCTCGGAGACTGTACAGCTCAGCGAGCTGAACTACAGGCTTTCAAGATGGCGCTTGAAAATACCGATCGCAAATTCCCCACACTCATAGTGTGCGATTCGTATTACTGCGTCCATTCTTACAATGAGTACCTGCATTACTGGGTTCAAAATGGTTTTAAAGACGCAAAAGGTGGCACGATCAAGCATAAAATGCTTTGGGAACAAGTAGTTCTTTTTAAGAAAGAACTACAAAAGACTCACATGAGCCATACAAGGAGTCAACAGTGAAGGCAGCTGTACAAACGGCTTCCGTAGCTGCAATCACTCGTTCAAAAACTAAAATAGACAGCGAAATATTGCAAGCTGTCACTGCTTCAGTAAAAGACAGTGGTAAAACACTACCAAAAGGCTTTCCACTCAAGTGCTCCTATATAACTGATGCAAATAATTTTCCTTTTGCTCGAATCGCTGGAGTGGGGGATAGAGTAATCCAAAACATGGAACATAGATTAGGACTAATTTTAGCAGCACATAAAGGGCTTGCCTCTGCACACACAGGTGTTTCTTCCACAGTTTCAATATTAAAACAACGATACTGGTGGCCGCGCATGAGGAAACAAGCCAGAAACTATGTTTTGGAATGTGAAATCTGCCAGAAAATGAAAGTTTCAACAGTGAAACGTCCTGCGCAGAAGCCCCTTCTGATTTCAGATAAACCATTAGCATGTGTTTACCTGGGTCACTGCGGTCCCCTACAAAGGGATGGTAACTATAAATACATCATGGTCGCAGTGGATTCTTGCTCAAGATTCATTTGGATGTGGCCTCAGCACTCAGCTGAAGCCCGAACTATTATAAAAGATCTGTGAGTCTTTATTGGCACATACGCAATTGGCACGCTACATTCTGACCAGGGTCCTGCTTTTAGCTCTCGGGCTTACAAGGAGGCAATGGCCAGCTTGGTCGTTGCATTGCGGTGCTCAAGTCCATTCCATCCTGAGGGAAATTCGGTTGTGGAAAGAAAAAAACGTTACATAAAGCAATCTATAACAGCTAGGGTATTAGGTTAGGGTGACAGGTGGGTTAAACATCTAATAAGTGCCCAACGTAGTCTTAATAACCTGCCAAGAAATTCTCTGGGTGGAATCACTTCATATGAAATCCTTTTTGGTACTAGAATGGTGGTTGAAGACTTCGATCGTCATACTTCAGTGGTGGAACAAAAACCATTTGATATCAAAGGCTGTTTTACAGGACTTAAATGAAACAAGAAGAAGTCTAAGCAACACCATACAGAAGCCAACGACCACTGAAGAAAAACCACCTGTCCCTGCAAGACCTGTCTGGATTCCAAAGATTGGGGATCTGGTCAGGGAGATAATAGCGGATAAGAAGGAGTTTGGGCCTTCTTATAGAAAACCAGTACCTGTACTAGCAGTCCATGCATCAAGAACACTGTTAGTGCCGCCCCTTGCTGGAAGAAAGGAGAACCGATCTGTATCAATTGACCTGGTAAAAAAACACCATGTGGCCGATAATAAGTAGTAGGCCCAGTGGACTCCAAAGATGTAGCAGACGACCAAATCTTGCTACCATCCAAGAGGTTCAAACTGAAAGACTCTTCACCTTTGAAGAATCTGCAGTGAGAAAAGAAGGACTATGCAAGAAAGCCATGGAACTTGTGCCTCTTGAAACCCAAATAACAGTTTGTCAAGAAACTCCCATCTACAATGATGTAGCATCTGACTATACTAATATGTCAAGGGAACAAGCAGCTCCAGCAATTTCAAATAATCTGGATGCGATACCAACTAGTGACAGAACTGCCTCTGGCTATTTCATCAACTTTGATACTTTTTCTGAGGATCCCAGTGAACCTGGAACTACACCAACGAACAATTCTTTCAGGGAACAAGTAACAGAATTTTTTCACCAGCTTAAAAATACATATCTGGTTTCACCATGGGTTGAATTTTGGATTGTGTTAGGTGTACTTTTTCTCCTACTATGACCTATTCTTGTTTTAAGTTTGGGAGAGCTGATAGATGGAAAATATAGTAAAATGGACACAGCAAGTAAGAACATCAACTTGCTCCTTAAACCTCACAAATCATCTCATTGTGAACAAAGAGACCTGTCATCAGTGAACATCACAGCTGTTCCTCTACCTGGTGGTATAGCTTGGGATAGAACTGATTATGACATTTATGGCCAAATTGAGCTGCTGAAGATTCCACATCAATTTAAGGTTTTCTTGAGTGATTTTGTTTCAAACGAGTACATTTTCTGATGATTGGGACTTTGAGACTGTTAATAACATGATGGCAGACTTGGAAATGCCGGCAAAATTTGCAAAACATGAATACTTCAAAGGATCATCAAATTATGAAGAAATGTATTGTTTTAATCATTGTGGTCATCATTATTTGCACAAATCTGCAAACCCTAGAAATGTTTTAACTTATAATCAATGGGAACATTATCCAACACCTCCAAAAGGCAGCTCTAAAAAATTCTATAGAAATTTTCCATACTTTACAGGTTTTAATGTCACAAATCCAGAAAGCTTTTACTTTAAAAATGTTAATAAGACAGGCATGAAAAGTATCTTGACAAATACTAAACAAATTTATTCTGTGGTCTTCTATGCTCAATTGTCCACATTAGGCTTTGACTTTTGGAAAGACAACATTGAGACAAAAACTGTTTGGGGCACAAAAGACTGGCAGGTACAAGGTTTAGAAGCATTATTCAGAGCCTGCATCATCCCAGAACAAATACTGTTTCTAAATGAAACTGTTCAACAGACATCTTGTCTTGGCCTGGCTAAGATAAAAGATTTAAACAAACCGTCCATACCTAAACCCACACCTGATAGTAATAGAACTACAGATGAGGAGGTAGACGTGAATTATATTTTACAACAAAACAGAAGTAATCCTGAATGGAAAAATGGTTAATCTGGCCCACAGACACTAATAATTGTCAAGATAAATTCCTGAACAAGACACAAGGTTTTACAGTAAATAGGCCAGATCCAAGATATGTCCAGAGATAACATCCAGGGATAATAACATCTTACAGTGTAGGAAAACTGTGCCTAGAATGGCTACAAAAATCCACACTCCCAGATATAAAACAACACTTAACTTTACTTAAAGATGGCGTTGACTTGAGAGAATTCTTACTTGGACCTCGCAAACCACGTCATAAACTTTTCATATATGCCGGTATTTACGCTGCTTACAATGAAGCATGGAAAGTCAGGCAAAGGGAAACTGCAGAACGAATATGAGAAATTGATCGTATTAATTTAGAGAAAGCTCTCTCTGTAGTTGACAATGGGTTAACAACTCTGTTTACCATAATGTATTCTTTGGACAGCATCGTATCCTCTGCCATAGACATAATGGAACAGGACTTGCTAATGTTACAACATGGCCAGTCTCAATTACGTTCTATAATTCTGCTAGGCTGGACGTTACAAAACATTCGTTCTGGCTATGTGCCCTGGCGTCTAATCAACACCACGTCATTATTTACTGTATTTAACCTTACAGATAAACACATCTCTTTGACACAGATGGGAGCAGACTATACGGTGCTGAGCATAGAAAACTAGAGAGGTTACCATTAACCGTTTCTGAGAAACCATCCCTTGAATAATAATACATGGCACCATCACGATACCAGTGACGATTTTCCAGTTTCAGTATTGCTTAAAACACATACCAGCAGGCCTGTATGAAAGGTTAGGTAAAGAGTACATAAAGTCGACCTGGGATTTACCATACATACACAAATGTTGGAGTGGGGGAAAGGAGGTATTTCTTAGTGGTAAAAATTGTAAAACCACATTAAGCGGTACACTTCTGTGTCATGGCATTAATTTACATGGAGCCTGTGATGGTTCTTCAAACAACTTATCATGCCACCTGAAGGGTTCCCTGGCAGTAGTGATAGATCCAATTTTTAGGCAGCTTTCCAATGGAAGCTACATAATGCTGAATGATCACAGCTGTTGTGGAATGATGCCAGTGACAGCCATTCTGGTTAGTGTGTCAGCCAAGGTCACTTGTATGCAAGTATTGTTTCCAAAAGCTAAGACAGACGGGGAGTCGCCACTATGGCTTTCATTGAACATCTTTTCTATACGAATTGATACTTTAAGCAGAATGAAAGCCTTCTTTTACAAAAAACTGTGCCACTGACCTCGTCCAAAGAGACGTATGATCTGCAAGTTGCGAGGTCCACTGCAGAGATACAAGCATTATTATCAACAAGCTGCCCCATACAGTTTGCAGAAATGTTAGGTCGTATCTTAAACATGTCCGATACCAGCGGTATTGTACATATATTTAAGACAATTTTGTAGGGAGTGTTAGCACCCTTTGAAGCAGTCCTAGGCATTTTTCCTAACTTCCTGCATTCTGTGTCTCATCTTGGGACTCAAAGCAGGGATACTATTTCTATTTCTTCTGCTTCGTAATGGCAAGTTAAATCACCAGTGATACCCAAATTACCATGGAGAATGCTCTTCTGGCACTACAGTATCGTGAAAGAATAACACAGATCCTTGGCTTGGGTCGTTTGAGAGATCTGATTACCACATGGTTCCTGTCATTCAGACCAATCTGACAAGATTGCATCTTACCTGTTCTACGATACCTGCTTTGTGGAGAGGAATGCGTGTTAGATATCTGTCTAACACTTCCATCTGCAATGCCAACGGATGTTGGCGCTTTACTGGGTCCGGTAACGGCTCATGTATTGTGTTGCCCCCAACGGCTACCAATCCTGATGACGGCATTCATTGAGATCTCACCGGCAATTCCAGCTGAAGGTGTGATACGCGGACACAGGGACCATATTCTACGAACTTTGCTAATGCGACTGACGCTGATGGCGATGCTTCTCATCTGTGTATGATTGATCTACTTAATGAAGTGGTTCAACTTGCATCTACTGTGGTAGACGATTTCTTTGCCAGCCTGGACAACTTAATGGTTTCTCCTGGCACCGAGAATAACTTTTGAAGTTAGCACACAGCGTTCTTTCAACTCTGAAATTCGACCTTTTTCAAAACAAAAGCGTCTAAGTTTGGAACTCTATTTTTCTACGATTTAATTTGACTTTTTTCCAAACCACAATGAACTTTGGCACAAAGCAATCTGCTTAGAGTAGAACTATTCTTAGAGAACAAGAATTCTTTGAATACTTCCTAGAAACAATATTGACCTAATGGACAAACCAAAACAACTTGTATATCCTGCTTGGGATGGTCTCGATTTTTTTTTCTGTAACTAAGAGCCATTTCATAAATGTAATTTCATGATTCATTCAGTTGGCATTTCCAATATCATATTATAAGCTTACAATAAAATCATTACTTTTAAATGCGTTCAATACAAATGCTCATTTTTTGTGTGCAACCATTTCAAATGCATTTTATATGTATTTTTGGGTGGGATTGTAAACACATGCTATATGTTTTAGTGCTTAAACTTAGTTGAACATGATAACGTGGAGTGGGTGTTGTATAGTATTTTAGGTCCCTATTGTAATTTTCCCGATTCATGCCCTTATATAGGTATAAATCACCATATCCTTATACAGGCATAGAAATCATAACCATATTTAGATATAGCTCAAACAGTCCAAATACGGCAGGGCTACTTCCACTAGTTCTGAAAATCCACAACAATTTCTTGGAAAACTCGGCTTCAGCAGCTAGGGACTTTCCCTTGCTCGAATACTGACTTGTCCAAGAACTCATGGAGGTTTCAAAGAACTGAGACTCTTTGATGCCATTATTATGTCCACCTTTACGTCAAACTCGGCACCTTCAAGGAATAAATATGCCCACACTTGCCATAGCAAACACACGGTGGTTTGGAGCAGTTCGACTATCTACTTGCCGGACGCATCCTGCTACAGGAAGTGCTGAAGGAAGCCGACCTTCCAGCAGACGCACTGAGAGAGATGCTGTCTTTTCTCCTGCCGAGAAATCCAGCTCCAGTGTTTCCAAGCTACCCTTGTGGGTTGTTGGGAAATCGAGTCCTGAGATTGACCTTCTTCATTCTAAACCAAGGTATGGAGCTGATTAGACCCTAAGAGAAATCTTGGATAGATTCTTGGCAAAGGAATACTAAATTTATGCTACACCTCACTTACTTCTTCCTTCGTACTAAGTTGAGGTTAGGTACATCGGGGTAGGCGTATTTTAGAGGCACCAGTTGAGTACTTTTTAGCCTCTGTTATTAATGTATGTATTTATCTATGGTCTAGGAACCATACAATGCTCTTACAGTATTATTTTATTCTACTCTTTTTACTCTATGCATGATATTTTGCAACCAGTTTTACAATTGTAGCAGTTAATTTCTTATGCTTGAGAAACAAAACTGTTCAATAAAACCTTTTACTGAAAACGCCTGTCTATCTATTTCTCTGCACCTCTGGTGAAACGAAGCATGCACGATTGACTGAGTAAAATATCTATCTATTGTTTCCACGACTCTGAAGATCAGTTTAATTCGGGAAACAAAGTTGTCATGTTTATGTGATTGTCAGAAACTAAATCCCTTCTTGTGAATTCGAGAAAGTTTCTAGTGACCTCTGAGCTAGCTGGCATTCACAATTAAGTCTAATATATTTCGATAGAGATCTAGTAGACATAAGTCCTACGTCATATCTATAGGATATATTATTCCAATGTGCAGATCCTATTGGGAATATAGGAACTACACTACAATCTATCAGCAGCGGTTGATAGTATCTCACTTTTTCAGTTGATTGAGCACCTCCAATACATGGGTATCACACATCAAGCCTTGGCCAATCTGTCTTCTTTTCCTAGGGAACGTGCGCAGAGGTTGAAGCTACAGCAATTCTACTCAGAGGGTTCCTCCCTGCTGTGTGGAATGCTGCAGGGCTCATCATTAGGCCCCACACTATTAAACCTCTTTGTGGCACCACTTGCAGCCATAATTCAGAACTGGGCCTCCATCGCAGAAAACTTCTTGCAAGGTATGCTGGCAGTTGCAGACTGGATTGGATGAGATTTTCTTAAACTAAATGGTGGAAAAACCGAGGTGTTGCTTTTTGGCATGGCTTCATGGAGCTGGAACAGCAGTTGGTGGCCAGACACATTGGGCACTTGTCCCATCCCAGGGAAGAAGTTCAAAAATCTCAGAGTCCTCCTAGATACAGCAATTAGTCTTAATGCCCAGGCCAATCACATTGTGGTGACCTGCATCTGGCTTAGAAGATTGCATAGGAACATTTTTACGCTTATCGCTCAGCCAGCATGTAAGCAGGTTGCACTAGCCCTGGTTATGTCCAGATTGGACTATTATAATTCTCTCTATCTAGTACAGAATGCAATGGCCAGACTACCTCTTTATATTCCCAGGCGCCAGCTAGCTACTAGTTGGTTGTAGGCCTTACATTGGCTCCCCATCCAAAGCGTATTATGTTTAAAGCACCCTGAATAGTACATAAAGCTCTTTTTCTCCCCAGCCCATCAAGAATTAAAGGTATGTTCCACTGGCACGCTCCAGGTAGAAACCTGCAACCATCTCATCGATATCTGCTCACTGTTCCCAGAAGCAAGAAGAAGAAATGTGATGACAGAGAGTTCTCAAATGCTACAAGCAGACTTTGGAACTTGATCCTGCAAAGCCCTCAGCTGTTGCCCTTCAGGAAATCGCTCAAGACCTGAATCTATGCTCTATAGACAGTTATTTCTTGATGCATCTATAGGCAGTTCATGGTTCTGGACGGTCAGCTATAGCGCCTTGAGACCTTCGGGTAAATGTTGCGCTCTACAAATTTGCAAATCAATTAAATCAATCACAACAGTTCTTCTGTAGCATCTACTAGTTCAGAAGTGTACCGAAGAGTTGGGTCCGAGGGTCCATTATTTATAACTAGTGCCCACATTGAAGTAGGAGAAGGATCTAGAGGTTTCCACATCACAGATGCTTGGAATTTCAAGCCTCCCTGCCCTGGCTCCAGCTTGTCTCGGGACACAAAATACTAGAGTCAAAACCCTTTGTGAGCATGCTGGTCAGAGCCTTTGTGTTGAGCAAGTTTGGTAATTGACAGCTCCTCCCCTTTATCAAGTCCGAGACGGTCCATTCTGCCTTTTACTATTCACCTTTGTCTCACAATCCAGGAGCAATACGCAAAGACAAACCACCAGCTACACCAGTGACCCAGAATACAGTCTGCAGGCATCAAATTGTTAGGAAAAGAAAATTAATAATTTTTAAGAGTGGCATTTTCAGAATTGTAAATCAATAAGCGGGTGGTCTGAGCACTCCGTAGGTTTAAACTATTTAGATCCAAACTCTACGCTCTTATTTTGATCAGAGTGCTGTGCCTGCCTGAGGGTACCTAAACACTCAAAGTAAAACTAAAGTGGTGGCTAGCCTGCCAAACTGCCTGCTAGGCTCAGGTACGCACAACTATAGTTGATTTACAAACTGTTAATTAGAAATTTAAACAGAATTTAAAACACAGATGACGTTCTATTCAATTTATTCTGTAAGAAAGAATTATCTTGTTTGATAATCAATTTCAAAAAAACATTTTTTCATTGATGAAAATGAAACCAATGATGAGTGTAATTTTTTATAAGACATAAAACTGAAATACAATTAATTTCTTTAGACAATATAGATGTTAATGGCCCAATGCATTTCGGAACTTGTCATTTTCCCTTTGTCAGGGGCAACACTGTAAATCAAAACATAATCACAATTAGATAAATAAATCAGCACATTTACAGATCCATAAGTATAATCTTACAATATTGGACTATGTCCTAACACAAAGTAGCTCTATAAGCAGTCAACATATTAGATAGTATATATGTATTAAAGAACCAGCTCTAATTATACAATGTCATGACTCAAAATTGCTCTATGAGAAGTCAACGTATTAAAAAAGATAGTATATATGTGGTAAAGAACCAGCTTTGTTGTGTATGTATAAAGGTGTAAAACAATATTTAAAAGCCACCACCTGAGTAAACAACCATGTGCACAACCTTCAAGTATGCTACTTACTCTAAATTGTAGATAATAACACAATTTCAGGTGTGTAACTAATATGGCAATCCACTGAAGTCCTATTTATTAAAAAACAGGAAATCAACCACCATAACCATTATTCGTGTTTCAGTGTCGTTTTTATTACTCCACTAAAATACACTTACTATTGCGTTGAATTCCAATGTTGCACCACCTAAATTTGCAAACCAAAAAGTATAGAATGAGTTTGCAGTTAAAAAGATCATATCCATTATCATCAGCTGAAACAGCAAGTTTCCCTCACGTACCGTAAGAAATAAACGCGAGCTTTCACTTTGTGGTACTCGAATCACAAGCTGATGCGTACAGTCAATGTAATTCCTAGGAAATAAAGGACAGAGGATCAGTAACTTCAAATGCCGACCTTTTATGCCAGAATGCCAACCTCATATACAAACAATATCCTGCGCTTACCGTTATATGAAAATAATCCGAACGCCACCTTCGACTCCTCGTTCGTCTTAGTTTCCCAGTCATGTGACAGTGGAACGTACACATACTTATGACGGGGCTACGTATTTAAACAATCTATTCTAAATAGTTCCTTTCCTGTAAACCTCGCTACATTTTAACGTCGTTGTCATGGTAACCATTTGACGCAAGACCGTTTTCAACATCAACAAATCTTTATGCAAACCTAAGGATTGCCGACAATCAGCATTACTCTACATTCAGTTTCTTTCCGATCATAATAGTTGTGGTTCAGTGTCCAAATCACTCACGGCTATCCTAAGTTATTTCCAATGTCAGCATATCTATATTACCAACCATAGTCTTATCAGCTGGAACCATTCTTAACAAGACCACGAACAAAAGATAATGAATCTATTTCAAAAGAAAGCTAGTCCGCACACACAATGGGTTATAGGAATAACGATGATACTCTTCCTGAAACACTATGACAAATTAACAACCAAATTACTGCCTGCTTGAAGTGCGTTATCTATACCTCGTACTTTCATCATTGCAAGTTTTTTAAAGACATAAATTAAAGGCATTGTCATTTACAAGGAGCCACTGAATTCAATCACCAGATATTCATTTCTGGCCGGTGATCGACCCGCGATTGTGTGTTCCCCGTTTGATCCAAGGGATACCTGTTTTGCTGGTGGTTTATCTATTCACCATCTGTGGGATAATGGTCGGCCTCCCTGCTCCTCAAGTACGGATCCAATTTCGCAGATGGTGAATTGATAAACCACCAGCAAAACAGGCAAAATTTCGAATAGTGATGAAAAAAACAGGAGAGATGCAGTAAATGCAAACCAACCCGGTTTTGACGTTACAGGTTTCCGACATGACGACCCGAATGCTATAAACATCCCGGAGAATGTGCAGAAAAACATAGCTATAAAGCCTATAAAAAATGGCCTATCAGCAAGAGGTGGTAGGGTAATTTTCGTCATAGAGGCACATGAATATCGGTAGACCAAGGTATTCTATTCATGGATTATCTTTCCACAAGCAAATCCAACAACACATGTGTTCCACTTCTATAAGATAGAGGAACACCCAGCAGAATAAGTTCCTTTCGAGGACCTTGAAATCCCACTGACTTACCAAGAGCATCAGGTCTGGTTTAAAGGCGCCCTACAACATCCAAATCACATTACCAGGCTCGGTCCACTAGGTAGACCAGGAGCAGCATGGCTGGTACTAGCCAGCTATACACCACATCCTGCCATTGAACAAATGACAGGTCCAGAACGATTAGCTCAGCTAAAACAATTAATTAAAATCCATAGACAGTTAGTACAATATGTCATGCGGACGTTAACAGTCCAACCTGCTATAAGGATTCCACAGCACACCCCTCATCAGGGGAACACAAACAAAATTACACCACAGACTATACAATCAGTCATTGGTAAATTATCCACAAAAAGGGAACACATTACTCAAATTGAGGCAATATTTCCTGATAGTACACCTCTTGAGAAACACAGGATTCTAACAATCCGTTTACCAATGGGGATCGCACCACATCTAGAGGACTGTGACACTTGGGGTACAGTCTTTGCTGCAATCTACACAAACACACATGGTGTACCTTCTATGGCGGTGATACCAGATGTCCTGAAACAGATTCAAAATGAATACCGGGCAGAGCCTGCTTTAAATCACAGTATGAAGTTACTGAATGATTTCAAACAGGTCTCAGCTATAATATTAGCTAATATTAAAGGTGAAGCATCATCAGTGGCAATCCGCCAAAAACTAAAAGAACTTGATATAACTGAGCAACTGTATGAACTGGCCAGAATAATAGAAAAATCCTATGAAGAACTAGGAAGGGATAGTTTGGGAGGGAAACCAGTAAAACCGTTTTTATTAAGAACACTCTCACTACTCCTAAAAAGAAGTGGGAAAATACTAGACAGACACTTCCTAAAGAGAAGCGTTCTCAATCAAGAGCTGCATCTCCTCAAAAGAAGCCCTCTGAAAAGAGGTATAACCTCAGAAACAGGGATAACTTGAGAAAGCCTGATAGATATTAAGATACTGATATACGTTCCTCTCGTACCTTTCAGACTTCCCTGCAGAAATCTGAAAGAAGAGGATGATCAGAACACAAGGAAGAACGCATGAAGTCCAAAGACGATCAACACGTTCCGAAAAATTAGAAAACTCAATTCATCAAAAGCAAGGTACCAAGTCTTAAAATCAGACATGCTGAGGATCTTGAGGACACATCTCAAGAACTGGGAGTGGGCCCAGACAATGCTGGACAGCGCAGCAGAGGTTACCATAGCTCGCAAGATCCTGAAGGATCATCTGGAGACAGTGGACCTGAATGAATGCATTCAGGTTGAAACTGCAGATACCAGGGTTAGTGTACCACATAAGTTATACGAGTTAACACACCGAATAGAGGGTGATATAACTAGGAAAATAAAAGCACTCTTCTGGGAAAAACTATCTAAGGGTTATGACATCCTTTTGGCTGAAAAAGACTGGCCACCTGAATTTGTCATGGAGTGCCCACATGGCGAAGAGATCATTGTGCCAGCCTTCTCAAATCATATTCCTATTCATAAAAAATACACCTATGCCAAAAAATGGTCTGGTGCCCAGGCTCCAGCGTTATATAAAAATCATGTGGGATGGGATGAGGATTCACCTCAACACAAGATCCTGTTAAAAATTCAACCAACTGCTCAGAAGCAGTATCCAGTTAAACAAGAATCTAAAAAGCAGGTCAGGGAGATCCTAGTTCAACTTGAATACCAAGGGTTGATTGAAACATGTACCTCGTCCATGAACAATCCTTTCTTTCCTGTCTTCAACCAGACAATACATACTAGTTTTGGACTACAGACATTTAAAATCCTGTTGCAAAACCTTTGCAGTACAAAATGCACAGTGCAGCACTGATGAATAACATTGTGCGTAAAAAATACAAACCGACATTAGACATTTCAAACGGTTTCTTCTGTCAAAACATTGTACCTGAAAGCAGGTACTTAACCGCTTTATCAATATTGGGGACACAGCAACACTTTTGTTGTCTCCCACAGGGATTCAAGAACAGTCCTAGATTATTTTCAGCCAGAGTAACAGAGTTACTACAAAAGTACGATGATGAGGCATGATCTTATGTCGATGACATCTATCTTACAGATGATGACTTGGATAGGCACTTGTCCAAGGTGAACATCATAATACTTGGATTCGCCTCTGAAGGGTATAAATTCAACTTTAAAAAATCAAGAATTGGCCACCTCAATGCCCTATTCTTGGGATATAAACTTTCAAGTTTAGGCAAAAGCCTGGCAGCAAACTTTTTAGAAAAGTGTGCGCTGCTCCAACCTCCAACAACACTGAAAAATTTACAGTCAGTTCTAGGATTCCTGAATTTCGGAAGAACTTACATTGTAAATCATGCAAAAAGGGTTCAACCTCTCTACGAATTAATCAAACCTGATTTCAAACCTACTAATTGGACTCAAAAACACACCGAAATTTTGCGTTCAGTGCAACCAGACATGTTGGCAATAACAAATTCACAGACACGAGTAAATGAACGCAACCTTGTAATCCGAATCATCCCAGGGTGATGAGGATTCACATACCTAACCTTTAATGCAGTTGAAAAGGTACCAATAGCTTACAAATCACATTTGCACACACAAGCTGAAATGAAATTCACTTCAACAGAAAACATTCTGACAGCGGTTCAAACTGCGGTAGCAAAAGAGAGATCACAGGGTGAATGCGTTAAAGTTGTTACTCCTGTACCTGCCTTAGAGGCAGTGACAAAAGCAAGCATTCTGAATGCAAAAGCTTTACATCTGAGATGGATACAATGGGTTAATTCTCTTGCTGCATTAGACGTTGAATACGTTTTTGACCCTTACTTGAAGACACACAAATTTTTCCAATACGAACAAGAATGTCCTCTGCCCACTGAAATTCTGCCTCTAGAACATTACGGATGTATAATATATACAGACGGATCAGCACAACCCGCAATTGGGGTAAACAAGCTCATAGTGCTGCTGCATTTGCGATTGTTAAAAGTGGCTGGCGCGATGGTAAATTCAGACCTATGGTCACAAAAACTTAGTCTCTCGGAGACTGTACAGCTCAGCGAGCTGAACTACAGGCTTTCAAGATGGCGCTTGAAAATACCGATCGCAAATTCCCCACACTCATAGTGTGCGATTCGTATTACTGCGTCCATTCTTACAATGAGTACCTGCATTACTGGGTTCAAAATGGTTTTAAAGACGCAAAAGGTGGCACGATCAAGCATAAAATGCTTTGGGAACAAGTAGTTCTTTTTAAGAAAGAACTACAAAAGACTCACATGATCCATACAAGGAGTCAACAGTAAAGGCAGCTGTACAAACGGCTTCCGTAGCTGCAATCACTCGTTCAAAAACTAAAATAGACAGCGAAATATTGCAAGCTGTCACTGCTTCAGTAAAAGACAGTGGTAAAACACTACCAAAAGGCTTTCCACTCAAGTGCTCCTATATAACTGATGCAAATAATTTTCCTTTTGCTCGAATCGCTGGAGTGGGGGATAGAGTAATCCAAAACATGGAACATAGATTAGGACTAATTTTAGCAGCACATAAAGGGCTTGCCTCTGCACACACAGGTGTTTCTTCCACAGTTTCAATATTAAAACAACGATACTGGTGGCCGCGCATGAGGAAACAAGCCAGAAACTATGTTTTGGAATGTGAAATCTGCCAGAAAATGAAAGTTTCAACAGTGAAACGTCCTGCGCAGAAGCCCCTTCTGATTTCAGATAAACCATTAGCGTGTGTTTACCTGGGTCACTGCGGTCCCCTACAAAGGGATGGTAACTATAAATACATCATGGTCGCAGTGGATTCTTGCTCAAGATTCATTTGGATGTGGCCTCAGCACTCAGCTGAAGCCCGAACTATTATAAAAGATTTGTGAGTCTTTATTGGCACATACGCAATTGGCACGCTACATTCTGACCAGGGTCCTGCTTTTAGCTCTCGGGCTTACAAGGAGGCAATGGCCAGCTTGGTCGTTGCATTGCGGTGCTCAAGTCCATTCCATCCTGAGGGAAATTCGGTTGTGGAAAGAAAAAAACGTTACATAAAGCAATCTATAACAGCTAGGGTATTAGGTTAGGGTGACAGGTGGGTTAAACATCTAATAAGTGCCCAACGTAGTCTTAATAACCTGCCAAGAAATTCTCTGGGTGGAATCACTTCATATGAAATCCTTTTTTGTACTAGAATGGTGGTTGAAGACTTCGATCGTCATACTTCAGTGGTGGAACAAAAACCATTTGATATCAAAGGCTGTTTTACAGGACTTAAATGAAACAAGAAGAAGTCTAAGCAACACCATACAGAAGCCAACGACCACTGAAGAAAAACCACCTGTCCCTGCAAGACCTGTCTGGATTCCAAAGATTGGGGATCTGGTCAGGGAGATAATAGCGGATAAGAAGGAGTTTGGGCCTTCTTATAGAAAACCAGTACCTGTACTAGCAGTCCATGCATCAAGAACACTGTTACTGCCGCCCCTTGCTGGAAGAAAGGAGAACCGATCTGTATCAATTGACCTGGTAAAAAAACACCATGTGGCCGATAATAAGTAGTAGGCCCAGTGGACTCCAAAGATGTAGCAGACGACCAAATCTTGCTACCATCCAAGAGGTTCAAACTGAAAGACTCTTCACCTTTGAAGAATCTGCAGTGAGAAAAGAAGGACTATGCAAGAAAGCCATGGAACTTGTGCCTCTTGAAACCCAAATAACAGTTTGTCAAGAAACTCCCATCTACAATGATGTAGCATCTGACTATACTAATATGTCAAGGGAACAAGCAGCTCCAGCAATTTCAAATAATCCGGATGCGATACCAACTAGTGACAGAACTGCCTCTGGCTATTTCATCAACTTTGATACTTTTTCTGAGGATCCCAGTGAACCTGGAACTACACCAACGAACAATTCTTTCAGGGAACAAGTAACAGAATTTTTTCACCAGCTTAAAAATACATATCTGGTTTCACCATGGGTTGAATTTTGGATTGTGTTAGGTGTACTTTTTCTCCTACTATGACTTATTCTTGTTTTAAGTTTGGGAGAGCTGATAGATGGAAAATATAGTAAAATGGACACAGCAAGTAAGAACATCAACTTGCTCCTTAAACCTCACAAATCATCTCATTGTGAACAAAGAGACCTGTCATCAGTGAACATCACAGCTGTTCCTCTACCTGGTGGTATAGCTTGGGATAGAACTGATTATGACATTTATGGCCAAATTGAGCTGCTGAAGATTCCACATTAATTTAAGGTTTTCTTGAGTGATTTTGTTTCAAACGAGTACATTTTCTGATGATTGGGACTTTGAGACTGTTAATAACATGATGGCAGACTTGGAAATGCCGGCAAAATTTGCAAAACATGAATACTTCAAAGGTTCATCAAATTATGAAGAAATTTATTGTTTTAATCATTGTGGTCATCATTATTTGCACAAATCTGCATACCCTAGAAATGTTTTAACTTATAATCAATGGGAACATTATCCAACACCTCCAAAAGGCAGCTCTAAAAAATTCTATAGAAAATTTCCATACTTTACAGGTTTTAATGTCACAAATCCAGAAAGCTTTTACTTTAAAAATGTTAATAAGACAGGCATGAAAAGTATCTTAACAAATACTAAACAAATTTATTCTGTGGTCTTCTATGCTCAATTGTCCACATTAGGCTTTGACTTTTGGAAAGACAACATTGAGACAAAAACTGTTTGGGGCACAAAAGACTGGCAGGTACAAGGTTTAGAAGCATTATTCAGAGCCTGCATCATCCCAGAACAAATACTGTTTCTAAATGAAACTGTTCAACAGACATCTTGTCTTGGCCTGGCTAAGATAAAAGATTTAAACAAACCGTCCATACCTAAACCCACACCTGATAGTAATAGAACTACAGATGAGGAGGTAGACGTGAATTATATTTTACAACAAAACAGAAGTAATCCTGAATGGAAAAATGGTTAATCTGGCCCACAGACACTAATAATTGTCAAGATAAATTCCTGAACAAGACACAAGGTTTTACAGTAATTAGGCCAGATCCAAGATATGTCCAGAGATAACATCCAGGGATAATAACATCTTACAGTGTAGGAAAACTGTGCCTAGAATGGCTACAAAAATCCACACTCCCAGATATAAAACAACACTTAACTTTACTTAAAGATGGCGTTGACTTGCGAGAATTCTTACTTGGACCTCGCAAACCACGTCATAAACTTTTCATATATGCCGGTATTTACGCTGCTTACAATGAAGCATGGAAAGTCAGGCAAAGGGAAACTGCAGAACGAATATGAGAAATTGATCGTATTAATTTAGAGAAAGCTCTCTCTGTAGTTGACAATGGGTTAACAACTCTGTTTCCCATAATGTATTCTTTGGACAGCATCGTATCCTCTGCCATAGACATAATGGAACAGGACTTGCTAATGTTACAACATGGCCAGTCTCAATTACGTTCTAAAATTCTGCTAGGCTGGACGTTACAAAACATTCGTTCTGGCTATGTGCCCTGGCGTCTAATCAACACCACGTCATTATTTACTGTATTTAACCTTACAGATAAACACATCTCTTTGAAACAGATGGGAGCAGACTATACGGTGCTGAGCATAGAAAACTAGAGAGGTTACCATTAACCGTTTCTGAGAAACCATCCCTTGAATAATAATACATGGCACCATCACGATACCAGTGACGATTTTCCAGTTTCAGTATTGCTTAAAACACATACCAGCAGGCCTGTATGAAAGGCTAGGTAAAGAGTACATAAAGTCGACCTGGGATTTACCATACATACACAAATGTTGGAGTGGGGGAAAGGAGGTATTTCTTAGTGGTAAAAATTGTAAAACCACATTAAGCGGTACACTTCTGTGTCATGGCATTAATTTACATGGAGCCTGTGATGGTTCTTCAAACAACTTATCATGCCACCTGAAGGGTTCCCTGGCAGCAGTGATAGATCCAATTTTTAGGCAGCTTTCCAATGGAAGCTACATAATGCTGAATGATCACAGCTGTTGTGGAATGATGCCAGTGACAGCCATTCTGGTTAGTGTGTCAGCCAAGGTCACTTGTATGCAAGTATTGTTTCCAAAAGCTAAGACAGACGGGGAGTCGCCACTATGGCTTTCATTGAACATCTTTTCTATACGAATTGATACTTTAAGCAGAATGAAAGCCTTCTTTTACAAAAAACTGTGCCACTGACCTCGTCCAAAGAGACGTATGATCTGCAAGTTGCGAGGTCCACTGCAGAGATACAAGCATTATTATCAACAAGCTGCCCCATACAGTTTGCAGAAATGTTAGGTTGTATCTTAAACATGTCTGATACCAGCGGTATTGTACATGTATTTAAGACAATTTTGTAGGGAGTGTTAGCACCCTTTGAAGCAGTCCTAGGCATTTTTCCTAACTTCTTGCATTCTGTGTCTCATCTTGGGACTCAAAGCAGGGATACTATTTCTATTTCTTCTGCTTCGTAATGGCAAGTTAAATCACCAGTGATACCCAAATTACCATGGAGAATGCTCTTCTGGCACTACAGTATCGTGAAAGAATAACACAGATCCTTGGCTTGGGTCGTTTGAGAGATCTGAATACCACATGGTTCCTGTCATTCAGACCAATCTGACAAGATTGCATCTTACCTGTTCTACGATACCTGCTTTGTGGAGAGGAATGCGTGTTAGATATCTGTCTAACACTTCCATCTGCAATGCCAACGGATGTTGGCGCTTTACTGGGTCCGGTAACGGCTCATGTATTGTGTTGCCCCCAACGGCTACCAATCCTGATGATGGCATTCATTGAGATCTCACCGGCAATTCCAGCTGAAGGTGTGATACGCGGACACAGGGACCATCTACTACGAACTTTGCTAATGCGACTGACGCTGATGGCGATGCTTCTCATCTGTGTATGATTGATCTACTTAATGAAGTGGTTCAACTTGCATCTACTGTGGTAGACGATTTCTTTGCCAGCCTAGACAACTTAATGGTTTCTCCTGGCACCGAGAATAACTTTTGAAGTTAGCACACAGCGTTCTTTCAACTCTGAAATTCGACCTTTTTCAAAACAAAAGCGTCTAAGTTTGGAACTCTATTTTTCTACGATTTAATTTGACTTTTTTCCAAACCACAATGAGCTTTGGCACAAAGCAATCTGCTTAGAGTAGAACTATTCTTAGAGAACAAGAATTCTTTGAATACTTCCTAGAAACAATATTGACCTAATGGACAAACCAAAACAACTTGTATATCCTGCTTGGGATGGTCTCGATTTTTTTTTCTGTAACTAAGAGCCATTTCATAAATGTAATTTCATGATTCATTCAGTTGGCATTTCCAATATCATATTATAAGCTTACAATAAAATCATTACTTTTAAATGCGTTCAATACAAATGCTCATTTTTTGTGTGCAACCATTTCAAATGCATTTTATATGTATTTTTGGGTGGGATTGTAAATACATGCTATATGTTTTAGTGCTTAAACTTAGTTGAACATGATAACGTGGAGTGGGTGTTGTATAGTATTTTAGGTCCCTATTGTAATTTTCCCGATTCATGCCCTTATATAGGTATAAATCACCATATCCTTATATAGGCATAGAAATCATAACCATATTTAGACATAGCTCAAACAGTCCAAATACGGCAGGGCTACTTCCACTAGTTCTGAAAATCCACAACATTTTTTTGGAAAACTCGGCTTCAGCAGCTAGGGACTTTCCCTTGCTCGAATACTGACTTGTCCAAGAACTCATGGAGGTTTCAAAGAACTGAGACTCTTTGATGCCATTATTATGTCCACCTTTACGTCAAACTCGGCACCTTCAAGGAATAAATATGCCCACACTTGCCATAGCAAACACACGGTGGTTTGGAGCAGTTCGACTATCTACTTGCCGGACGCATCCTGCTACAGGAAGTGCTGAAGGAAGCCGACCTTCCAGCAGACGCACTGAGAGAGATGCTGTCTTTTCTCCTGCCGAGAAATCCAGCTCCAGTGTTTCCAAGCTACCCTTGTGGGTTGTTGGGAAATCGAGTCCTGAGATTGACCTTCTTCATTCTAAACCAAGGTATGGAGCTGATTAGACCCTAAGAGAAATCTTGGATAGATTCTTGGTAAAGGAATACTAAATTTATGCTACACCTCACTTACTTCTTCCTTCGTACTAAGTTGAGGTTAGGTACATCGGGGTAGGCGTATTTTAGAGGCACCAGTTGAGTACTTTTTAGCCTCTGTTATTAATGTATGTATTTATCTATGGTCTAGGAACCATACAATGCTCTTACAGTATTATTTTATTCTACTCTTTTTACTGTATGCATGATATTTTGCAACCAGTTTTACAATTGTAGCAATTAATTTCTTATGCTTGAGAAACAAAACTGTTCAATAAAACCTTTTACTGAAAACGCCTGTCTATCTATTTCTCTGCACCTCTGGTGAAACGAAGCATGCACGATTGACTGAGTAAAATATCTATCTATTGTTTCCACGACTCTGAAGATCAGTTTAATTCGGGAAACAAAGTTGTCATGTTTATGTGATTGTCAGAAACTAAATCCCTTCTTGTGAATTCGAGAAAGTTTCTAGTGACCTCTGAGCTAGCTGGCATTCACAATTAAGTCTAATATATTTCGATAGAGATCTAGTAGACATAAGTCCTACGTCATATCTATAGGATATATTATTCCAATGTGCAGATCCTATTGGGAATATAGGAACTACACTACAATCTATCAGCAGCGGTTGATAGTATCTCACTTTTTCAGTTGATTGAGCACCTCCAATACATGGGTATCACACATCAAGCCTTGGCCAATCTGTCTTCTTTTCCTAGGGAACGTGCGCAGAGGTTGAAGCTACAGCAATTCTACTCAGAGGGTTCCTCCCTGCTGTGTGGAATGCTGCAGGGCTCATCATTAGGCCCCACACTATTAAACCTCTTTGTGGCACCACTTGCAGCCATAATTCAGAACTGGGCCTCCATCGCAGAAAACTTCTTGCAAGGTATGCTGGCAGTTGCAGACTGGATTGGATGAGATTTTCTTAAACTAAATGGTGTTGCTTTTTGGCATGGCTTCATGGAGCTGGAACAGCAGTTGGTGGCCAGACACATTCGGCACTTGTCCCATCCCAGGGAAGAAGTTCAAAAATCTCAGAGTCCTCCTAGATACAGAAATTAGTCTTAATGCCCAGGCCAATCACATTGTGGTGACCTGCATCTGGCTTAGAAGATTGCATAGGAACATTTTTACGCTTATCGCTCAGCCAGCATGTAAGCAGGTTGCACTAGCCCTGGTTATGTCCAGATTGGACTATTATAATTCTCTCTATCTAGTACAGAATGCAATGGCCAGACTACCTCTTTATATTCCCAGGCGCCAGCTAGCTACTAGTTGGTTGTAGGCCTTACATTGGCTCCCCATCCAAAGCGTATTATGTTTAAAGCACCCTGAATAGTACATAAAGCTCTTTTTCTCCCCAGCCCATCAAGAATTAAAGGTATGTTCCACTGGCACGCTCCAGGTAGAAACCTGCAACCATCTCATCGATATCTGCTCACTGTTCCCAGAAGCAAAAAGAAGAAATGTGATGACAGAGAGTTCTCAATTGCTACAAGCAGACTTTGGAACTTGATCCTGCAAAGCCCTCAGCTGTTGCCCTTCAGGAAATCGCTCAAGACCTGAATCTATGCTCTATAGACAGTTATTTCTTGATGCATCTATAGGCAGTTCATGGTTCTGGACGGTCAGCTATAGCGCCTTGAGACCTTCGGGTAAATGTTGCGCTCTACAAATTTGCAAATCAATTAAATCAATCACAACAGTTCTTCTGTAGCATCTACTAGTCCAGAAGTGTACCGAAGAGTTGGGTCCGAGGGTCCATTATTTATAACTAGTGCCCACATTGAAGTAGGAGAAGGATCTAGAGGTTTCCACATCACAGATGCTTGGAATTTCAAGCCTCCCTGCCCTGGCTCCAGCTTGTCTCGGGACACAAAATACTAGAGTCAAAACCCTTTGTGAGCCTGCTGGTCAGAGCCTTTGTGTTGAGCAAGTTTGGTAATTGACAGCTCCTCCCCTTTATCAAGTCCGAGACGGTCCATTCTGCCTTTTACTATTCACCTTTGTCTCACAATCCAGGAGCAATACGCAAAGACAAACCACCAGCTACACCAGTGACCCAGAATACAGTCTGCAGGCATCAAATTGTTAGGAAAAGAAAATGAATAATTTTTAAGAGTGGCATTTTCAGAATTGTAAATCAATAAGCGGGTGGTCTGAGCACTCCGTAGGTTTAAACTATTTAGATCCAAACTCTACGCTCTTATTTTGATCAGAGTGCTGTGCCTGCCTGAGGGTACCTAAACACTCAAAGTAAAACTAAAGTGGTGGCTAGCCTGCCAAACTGCCTGCTAGGCTCAGGTACGCACAACTATAGTTGATTTACAAACTGTTAATTAGAAATTTAAACAGAATTTAAAACACAGATGACGTTCTATTCAATTTATTCTGTAAGAAAGAATTATCTTGTTTGATAATCAATTTCAAAAAAACATTTTTTCATTGATGAAAATGAAACCAATGATGAGTGTAATTTTTTATAAGACATAAAACTGAAATACAATTAATTTCTTTAGACAATATAGATGTTAATGGCCCAATGCATTTCGGAACTTGTCATTTTCCCTTTGTCAGGGGCAACACTGTAAATCAAAACATAATCACAATCAGATAAATAAATCAGCACATTTACAGATCCATAAGTATAATCTTACAATATTGGACTATGTCCTAACACAAAGTAGCTCTATAAGCAGTCAACATATTAGATAGTATATATGTATTAAAGAACCAGCTCTAATTATACAATGTCATGACTCAAAATTGCTCTATGAGAAGTCAACGTATTAAAAAAGATAGTACATATGTGGTAAAGAACCAGCTTTGTTGTGTATGTATAAAGGTGTAAAACAATATTTAAAAGCCACCACCTGAGTAAACAACCATGTGCACAACCTTCAAGTATGCTACTTACTCTAAATTGTAGATAATAACACCCTTTCAGGTGTGTAACTAATATGGCAATCCACTGAAGTCCTATTTATTAAAAAACAGGAAATCAACCACCATAACCATTATTCGTGTTTCAGTGTCGTTTTTATTACTCCACTAAAATACACTTACTATTGCGTTGAATTCCAATGTTGCACCACCTAAATTTGCAAACCAAAAAGTATAGAATGAGTTTGCAGTTAAAAAGATCATATCCATTATCATCAGCTGAAACAGCAAGTTTCCCTCACGTACCGTAAGAAATAAACGCGAGCTTTCACTTTGTGGTACTCGAATCACAAGCTGATGCGTACCGTCAATGTAATTCCTAGGAAATAAAGGACAGAGGATCAGTAACTTCAAATGCTGACCTTTTATGCCAGAACGCCGACCTCATATACAAACAATATCCTGCGCTTACCGTTATATGAAAATAATCCGAAGGCCACCTTCGACTCCTCGTTCGTCTTAGTTTCCCAGTCATGTGACAGTGGAACGTACACATACTTATGACGGGGCTACGTATTTAAACAATCTATTCTAAATAGTTCCTTTCCTGTAAACCTCGCTACATTTTAACGTCGTTGTCATGGTAACCATTTGACGCAAGACCGTTTTCAACATCAACAAATCTTTATGCAAACCTAAGGATTGCCGACAATCAGCATTACTCTACATTCAGTTTCTTTCCGATCATAATAGTTGTGGTTCAGTGTCCAAATCACTCACGGCTATCCTAAGTTATTTCCAACGTCAGCATATCTATATTACCAACCATAGTCTTATCAGCTGGAACCATTCTTAACAAGACCACGAACAAAAGATAATGAATCTATTTCAAAAGAAAGCTAGTCCGCACACACAATGGGTTATAGGAATAACGATGATACTCTTCCTGAAACACTATGACAAATTAACAACCAAATTACTGCCTGCTTGAAGTGCGTTATCTATACCTCGTACTTTCATCATTGCAAGTTTTTTAAAGACATAAATTAAAGGCATTGTCATTTACAAGGAGCCACTGAATTCAATCACCAGATATTCATTTCTGGCCGGTGATCGACCCGCGATTGTGTGTTCCCCGTTTGATCCAAGGGATACCTGTTTTGCTGGTGGTTTATCTATTCACCATCTGTGGGATAATGGTCGGCCTCCCTGCTCCTCAAGTACGGATCCAATTTCGCAGATGGTGAATTGATAAACCACCAGCAAAACAGGTATCCCTTGCATCAAACTGGGAACATACAATCACGGGTGGATCACCGGCCAGAAATGAATAACTGGTGATTAAATTTTAATTAACACATCGGTGGCTCCTCGGTACGTAAAGAAAAGGAGACACTGTAACATGAAGGTTCATAACACCCAGCTTAAAGAAACCACAGGTGTCTGACAATTCCAAATAAGAACAAGCATTTGCAATGCAGTAGGTCTCGCATTTGCGAGATTTTGAGCTATTGGCATTGTAAATGACAATGCCTTTAATTTATGTCTTTAAAACACTTGCAATGATGAAAGGCATTGTCATTTAAAATACCAAAAGGTCAAATGCAATTGCAATTTAGTAACAGTTCGGTGCATTTCTTTCACTTGCAGTACTTTTAGTAAATGCATAACGTACTGAAATATAAAAAAAGGTGCAAAACAGCAGTGGTGGGATCGTGAGAGCAGTGTGGGAGTGAACAGAGTTGTGTTACACCATATTTAACTCATCCCATATGAAGTAGCTGACGCGGTCTCTGCTCCTTGTCCACGGCTGAGTGCCTTCGCTCTGAATGTCACACCCCTCCCCTAGGCGGAAAGATAGTCTCACACACACAGGTCGACTACGCACTCAACAACCAAAAGTGACTACAAATGGCACATAGTGTTGTCCCACAAACACACAGACACACACAGCGGGGATGCACTCAACAAACAGCAGCGGCTATCGAAGGCACACAGTTCCGTCCCTCTGTCTCCCTCCCTCTAGCTTGCACACACACAACAAGCATCAGTGGCACCCAGCGCTGACGCGCTGACACACGACACACACACAGCTGGCACACAGCGATAAAGCACTCAACAAACATCAGTAGAAACCAAAGGCACACCGTGGCACACAGTGCTGACACACAACACACACACAGCTGGCACACAGCGATAAAGTACTGACCAAACATCAGTAGATACCAAAGGCACACAGTGTTGTCAGTCACACACACCACAAATCAACTCAAAAGGTATGTATAGCACGCAGACTGCTCAATGGAGTGTGCAGGCGCTAGCAGATCGGTGCGACGCACAGGGCTACCTAGATCACTTTATGAAAGGCAAGTCTTCAGCTGACGTTTCAGGCTCCGTGCCCTCAATGGATCCGGGCGACCAGGGCAAGGAGGCCCAGCCTCTGGGGGCCACAGCAGAAAAGTAAGAACCCTCGTGCCTTTCTTGTCTTGGACACTACTTTCAGCAAAGCCTTGTCGACACGCAATAAACATCAGTGGCTAGACTAGCACACGGTGTTGTCACACGCACACACACACACGCTGCGCACATGTCGCAGACATTAGTGAACCACACAGCGTACATCACTGTGCCACACAAAATTCTTTGCGGTGACGCTCACTATGCTTGCATGCAGCGCCAGGCGGGTGCAGAGGGGAGGACGAGGCGCTGTAGCAGCCCCCCAGGGGGCCTTGTGCAGTGTGCCCTCTGTCCTGACAGATTATACAGAACGCAATTAGCTTTTAGACACAGCCCCCCCACCCCGCCCCTGAATTTGTGTGCAGCTGGCTGCAGAGGATTAAACACGGCCCCTGTCCAGGTGCTGTCTCTCGGTGCTTTGTGCCAGTGTAGAAGCTGCTCCCCCCATCAAACAAGCCAGGCTAGCAAGAGCAGTAAATATATCATCTTGAGAATGTAATGATATATGCCAGCACTCCCTGTCTGTTCTGCCTGGTAGCCGCTGTTGATTCTAGGTGCCACTTCAGTTTACATTGAGGGGTGGATGGTGGGAGGGGGGGTTGAAATGCTCGCTGTAATCCGAATGCACTCTACGACAATGGAAACTGTTGCCACTCCAGTGAAAGGAAGAGGAAAGGTGCACAACGACTCAATAAAAAATAAATAATACCACCACCACAGACTTGTGCCTGCCGTCTTCTGAGTTCATAATCTGGAATACAACAAAGCAATTGACGTCTGAAAGAAAACGAGAGCACACCTGGGCGCTCAGAGAAATTAGTTGAAAGTACAGACAAACGTTTATGTCTCGATATTCAAACTAGCTACATAGTTAAAGAGGAACTGATCAACAACAACATGCGGGATATAATTGCATGAAAATAAAAATAGCCAACTTAATATTATTAAATACACTACGCGCATATTATAGAACGATATGAAATAGTATCTGATGCATGAACGTATATGTTTAGTGAAATAAAATATATATATATAAATATATATCTTTTGTAATATGTATCTTTTACCGCAGTCACATTCAAGAAGATAAACAACATAATGAGATTCACATGTGATCTTATTCCGAATTTCAAAAGGTTGGCCTTTCGGATCAGTTAGGGATTTAAAGTTTTTTCCAATCTTGCAGGCTTTGCACGATATACATTTGGTAAAGCCTTTTTGTCTTTTTTCCAGCCAGGTTGCTTCCCTTCTGTTCATGAAGTGGCTGTTAACTAAGGTGTCTCCGAGTGATGGTGCCTTTCTAAAGGAGATTAATGGCGCATCTCCAATCATATTTCCAATGTCCACATCCTTCTTCAACACACTCCAATATTTGGTGACTATTTTTCTGATTTTCACACTTTCCTTAGAGTATGTAAGGATTAGACGTGGCTTATCCTCTGCCGTTGTTGAAGTTGCATCTTTCTTTTTTTCAATCCAAGTTTCAGTTCTCGTCTTTTTACGTGCTCTTGTTTCTCCTAATTTGATTGTTTGCATGCTATATCCTCTTTGAGAGAAACGTTGTGCAGTTTCTGCAAATTTTTGTTCCATCTTGATGGGTTCAGAGCAATTTCGTTTCATCCTTAAAAACTCTCCGTAAGGTACATTTTGTTTCAGAGATATCGGATGAAAGCTAGTTCCGTGAAGGATGCTGTTTGTGGAGGTTTTCTTCCGAAAAAGAGTAGTGTGTATTTTGTTCTCTTTTATGTATACCTTAGTATCTAGAAAGTCGATTTCTTTTTCTTGGATGTTAAAGGTGAATTATAATCCCACACTGTTAGTATTCAAGATCGTTATGTAGTCGAGCAGCTCTTCCCTTGTCCCTTTCCACAGTAGGAAGAGATCGTCAATAAATCTCAGCCAGAGAATTATCTTAGCAGTGTATGGCTCGTTTTCTTCTCTCCAAGCTATGTGTTTCTCCCACCATCCCATGGTGAGATTAGCATAGCTTGGAGAGAAGGAAACTCCCATGGCAGTTCCACGATTTTGAGAATAAATTCCATTGTTAAAGAGAAACACATTGTTCGTTAGACATGTCTGTATCATGTCCAACAGCATTGCTGAATGATTAAGTTCCCCTATTGGTCTCTGCCTGAGAAAATATGCGATTGCTTCTAGACCTAGTTGATGTTCAATAGATGTATAGAGTGATACAACATCTATTGTGGCTAGTAAATATCTTGGTTGCCATTCTGTGTCCATTATGATGCGTAGAAAGTCTCCAGTATCTTTGATGAAGGAGTTTAGTGTTGGCACTATGGGAGCTAGAAAATAATCAACATATGAGGCAATGTTTTCATACAGCGATCCACAGCTAGATATTATTGGTCGAGCTGGGGGTTTGTGCAATGTTTTGTGAACTTTCGGCAGAAAGTAAATTGTCGGTGTAATTGGATTCTGGACTGTTAGAAAGTTAGTTTCTTCTTGGGTCAACAAGCCATTTTCCTGCCATCGTTTTATTTGTTGGTGTATAGTTATTGTCCTTGCCGCTATTGGGTTGTCCTTTAGTTTTGTGTAATTGGTAACATCATCCAATTGTCGATATGCCTCTTCTATGTAGTCTGTTTTGTTTTGTATCACGATGTTTTCGCCTTTGTCGGCTGGTTTTATTTCGATTTTCAGGTTTTCTTTTAGAGACTTTAATGCTTGACGTTCTTCCCAGGTTAGATTTTCCTTCTTTTTGTTGTTATCATTTTTCATTTTCTCCAGTTCAGTGTTGATCAGGTCTTGGAATGCATATATTCTGTTGCCAGGATGTAGAACTGGACAGAATTTTGATGGATTTTTAAAGTTTGTTTTCGGATGCGTATTATGTGGAATTTCCATTTCCTTCAGTATTTGTGTTTCTGTTACTGATATGTCGGTTTCATCATTAGCCAAATCATGAGCTACCTTTAGTGCGGGTATGTCAGAGATAGTATATCCTTCTTCCTCAAGACTGTTATTAGTACTGGATTCATCTCCAGCTTTCTTAGTTGATTTTGCGAAGAATTTTTTTAACCTTTTGAAATTCGGAATAAGATCACATATGAATCTCATTATGTTGTTTATCTTCTTGAATGTGACTGCGGTAAAAGATACATTGGATCGACAATATGTGCTCTTAAAAAAAGAATGTTAGAGCACATCAGAGCAATTCAATATAGAGACCAAACGTACGCAATGGCCAAGCACCTGATGACTCATAAAAACAAAACCTGGCTAAATGTAAAATACTCAGGGATAGCCATGGTGCCAGAAAATGAAAGAGGAGGAAATCGCCTACAAAAACTCAGACGTTTGGAATCTAAATTAATAATAAGATTCAAGACCAAGATCCCCATGGGTTTGAATGGGGACGAAGAACTGTATGTACACTTATAAATGACTTATACAACCAAGTAAGAGACAATCAAAGAATGAATGTAATCCAGATATCATGATATCTATCTCATAAGACAAACGGTTAATATTCAAATTATGAAATGTGAGGATTAATAACTGAAATATTTGAGAAAATGTATACTTTATGCTTGAACTTAGCATCTTAGTAGCTTTTTAGAGTACATTTTGTTTAGATTTTTGAAATTTGAAAAGGGTCAAATTGGACTAGATGAGAAATTTACGTTTGTTGTTTGCACTGTTCGTTGTTTTAATTAATGTCAAGCTCCTGGACCAAAACACAAGCCATTGACTCTGGTATATAGCACTCAGCTATCACCCCAGCATATGTAAAGAATCATACATACCAAAGTAAGCAGGTATAAATACCATACTTACATCATGTAAATTAGAAGAATTTATTCTTCTAATCCAGGAGGCACTAAGTCCAAGAATAATAATCAATCTACATAATGTCATTAACATGTGGCTTATTGATTTGGAATAGGAAACTGACATTGGTTGGAATTCAACCAAAAAATACCCCTCCCATAATGCATCCTAATTGCAAACTGGGTAGTAGGGTATAAATACTGAAAAGTAAAAACGGACTTGTTACTACCGTGATCAAGAACAGTCATTTGTTCGAAACGCGTAGGTGAGGAAGTTTTACTTGAGATGGATTAAACAAGCTTGAAAACATCCGAGAAGAGTGCGGTGTCTTTTTGAAATTGCTCGGAATATATATATAAATATATATATATATATTTATATATATATATATATATATATATATATATATATATATATATATATATATATATATATATATATATATATATATATATCCTACTGGCGGTCGCCAGTAGGTACTATAGTTAGGATTTTTTTCAATGCAAAATCTCAAAATTCTATTGTGAATAACTTTGGCATCGGTTGACAAATCTGCCTGAAAATTTTCTCAAATTTGCCTCGCAGAGCTCCGGTCCTTCCCTGACAGTTTGGGGGGATTCGTCAAGTGGGGGCTGAGATAAAATGGGGGTCCCAAAACGTGTTTTCCCCATGTTTATTTCCTTAGGGCGGTCAAACTCACTTTTAGCCCGAACGGCTGAATGGATTTGCACCAGACTTGGCAAATTTGTAGGGACTGGTAGCCCGATGTGCCTTTGCTATGTCTCAAGATATGTGCTCCAATGGTTTTTACGAAAATTAACTTTTAAAAAATATATCTTGGTCTACATTGGGCTATATATATGTTAGAGCCCAAATGTAGCCCAATGTAGCCCAATGTAGCCCAAAGATGGCCACCAGAGACAAAAAAAAACAAATGTAGCCCAAATATCAGCCAGATGTAGCCCAACTATAGCCCAATGACAGAATGTCCCAGAGTGTTCTAAAGAACAACAAGAACGCTAACAGTCTTACTTATGACAAAAGTATGGCAAACCTGAAGTCATCTTGATTGGAATAAAGTGGTAACACTTAATACATTTAATTTGAAAAGGAACAAGATGAGGGGTTTCATTTTGCCATAGAAATTATATATATATATATATTCACTGAAAAAACCATAGGTTTCACACCAGTTATAGTTAGGAATTAGCATTTAAAAAACCTATTAAATTCACTGAAAAAACCATAGGTTTCACACCAGTTATAGTTAGCTGGAAATTTTACTGATATAAAACCATTGAAATTCCCACGTTATAGTTAGTCGGACTCACTATAACTTGCGCGTGCAATGCACTGCTGATGACGTCACATATTACATCACTCATGACATGGTCAGTGACATCACTCATGACATCACTGATGACACCATCCAGTGAATATGTGTCTTTCTGAAAAATAAATATTAGTGAGTTATGTTTAAATATTTAAATACATATATTAGTGTTTCACTTTGTGTATAAGTGGCTACATGTGTTGATAAGTAGCTACATGCGTATGTATATGGGTTATTTGATATTTTTATTAGTATTAGTATGAGTGTCTATATGGTTAGGCGGAGGTATTACTTAGCACATAGATGCATGAGTGACTGACTCTTTGTTTGTATGTGTTTTGAAGACAGCATATGTACAGGACTGTATGGGTGGATGAGTGTCTATATGTGTTTGTTAGTGAGTGAATGACTGTCTCACTAGTGTCTTTATCAGTAACTACATATGTTTTAATCTAGTATATATGAATATTGATGTATATAACTGAGTATATGTGAGAGTAAGAGATTGTAAGATTTCCTGTTTAAATAAGTATGTGTTTCTATAAGTGATTGTTTAAGAGAATAAATATGTGTAATTTTCAATAGAAGTAAGGTGGAAGTGTGTGTATAACTCTATTTTCAAATAAATGGTTGTTCAATAGTTTATTTGCACGTGTGAATATGTGTGTGAGTAACTTTTGGATGAATGTCGGTGTGTAACAGAATGTATAGGTGTATCTCTTCATATGATGAGTGAGTATATGTATGAGTGACTATATAGAACTGTTGGTGAATGAGTGGATGAGTATATAGATAGTGGAAGTACAGAATTGCTTGTTGTAACTGATATAGGTATGTCCATTTTTTAAAAATTTCAGTTTCTATTTTTGAATATGTGTCTCAAGGGTTACTTTACACTGAGAGGAGGTCTGTCACTATGTCACAAGGATGGTGTCATCAGTGATGTCATGAGTGATGTCACTGACCATGTCATGAGTGATGTAATATGTGACGTCATCAGCAGTGCATTGCACGCGCAAGTTATAGTGAGTCCGACTAACTATAACGTGGGAATTTCAATGGTTTTATATCAGTAAAATTTCCAGCTAACTATAACTGGTGTGAAACCTATGGTTTTTTCAGTGAATTTAATAGGTTTTTTAAATGCTAATTCCTAACTATAACTGGTGTGAAACCTATGGTTTTTTCAGTGAATTTCAAAGGTTTTTTAAATGCTAATTCCTAACTATAACTGGTGTGAAACCTATGGTTTTTTCAGTGAATTTCAAAGGTTTTTTAAATGCTAATTCCTAACTATAACTGGTGTGAAACCTATGGTTTTTTCAGTGTATTTCATAGGTTTTTTAAATGCTAATTCCTTTGTATATCGAGTTTCTAACCTTTTTTTTTTTTACAATTTGCTGTTTTTTTTAAGTATTCATTTTTTTTATAATTTTTTTTTTTTGCGCTCTGGGTGCGCGCACGGGGAAGCTTTCAGCTAAGCTCTCCTGTAAGCTTCTCCGTGCGCTCATCTGAAAGCGCACCCAGAGCGCAACTGTCGTTCGTGAAAAAAAAATATGAATGAAAAGTTAATAATAATGCAAAACATTTCGTACCATACAAATAAAATTTGTTTTTTTTAATATGGAAAATGATTATGCATTTCTATTAAAGATTGATGACGTCACTTCGGCGCGCAACGTACGTGCCCTCGGAAGCGCATACGTGCGCGGCGCCTAAACGCACGCAAAAGCGCCTACGGTCGCGCCACGTGTGCGCCCCGGAAGCGCCTACGATCGCGCTGCGTAAACGCACCCGGAAGTGCACCCGAGCGCGCATCGTAAGCGCGTCAGGTCATGTGACCCTAAAATAACACTTTTCATTGGTTGCTAACAGTTTTTTGTTACAATGAATGAAATCCCCACCCATTTCCTTCACTTCTTCTTTCACTTTTGTGACTGAAAGACCTGCCTTTTTTGCTGCTCCATATTCCTGGATTCATCATGGCTGCCAGATCATCCAGCAGTGAAGATGACTTCATTGATGAAGAGCCACCTACCCCAAAGAAGAAGGGACATTTCATCTGGAAATTCTTTAAATTTCCAGCAGACCAGAAAAAGGTGAATGCACCAAAAGTAGAGTGCAGGATCTGCAAAAAGGTCCTGTCACGGGGTAACCCCCAAAAAAAGTACTCTTTTGGGAACTTTACGATGATCAGACATGTGGAGACCAGGCACCCCCAGAATTTTGCCCGGGAAAGTGTCAGGGCTCTGGCACAGGAGGTTCCTAGAGATGGGGCCTCTACATCTACAGGAGGAGCAACTTCTTCCGGAAGAGATCAATCTCAGGGGCAGGTGGCAAACATCCAACCTGCATTCAACCATGGGGTCGTCAGATGCAGATACTGCAATCAACTCCTCACCTATGGGGAGCAAAGTGTCCTGCTCATGGTTCGGGCATTAGAGAACCATCACTGCCCTTCCCACCCCTAATTTTTTTCTTTTCTTTTTGCTCCTGTTGAGCAGTTTCTATTCCCTGTTTTTGTTCCTCTTCAGTTAAAAGAAGAAAACCAAAAGTTCTTTTCAGAACTACCTCCAATTCTCATCAAAGAGCTATAATCTTAAAAAATGAAGAGTAAGTGAAATATAGTGCATTGATAATTGAAAGGAGAATGAGTAAGAAAGAACAGAAAGGTATGAGAGGTGAAAGGAAGTGAAGTAGGAGGACTGAAAGAAGGTGAGTGTTAGAAAAGAAATTTATGACACAGTGAATAAACTGGAGGCCTCATTTCTGAAAAGTGACGCATCGCTACGTGAAAATAGCGATGCGTCACTTATCTGGACGCACTCCTTATGACATTCCACATATGTCATATTTAATATATGACTAATCAATTCGCAAGGAGTTACAGATATGTCAGTATTTCTGACATATCTCTAAACACAAAAGTAACGCATTGCAGGAGTGCGTCACAAAAGTGACGCAACTCCAGTAATGTGTCCTTTCACATGGAAAAAGCACCATGTGAAAGGTTTGCTGTGAAGCAGGCGCAAGATTTTGGCGCAACTGCATCCTAAAAGTGACGCACTGCGTCATTATTACCAAGCTTTTTGCAAGGAACACCCCCTCTGCATGCATTATACCTGACACTATTTTTTAAAAAGTGACGCATGTAGGTACATGGGTCACTTTTTAAAACTCTGCGCCATATTGTATCTGCATCAGGTATAATGTATGCAGAGGGGGCAATCCCTCGCAAAAAGCTTGGTAATAACAACGTACTGATATCTATGAGATTTCCCTGCGTCACTTTTAGGATGCTATTGCGTCAAAATTTTGCGCCGGCCTCGCATCACTTTTATGTTTACACATATGTCAGAAATACTGACGTATCTGTAACTCCTTGCAATATGATTCGTCATACATTAAATATGACACATCTGGAATGTCATAAGGACTGTGTACAGAAAAGTGACGCATCACACCAGCAGTGTAATAAAATGTGCCTCGTTGCACTATATTTAAAGGATGCAACAGCATCCTAAAAGTGACGCAGTGAAATCTCAAACATTTCACTGCGTCGCTATTACAAAGCTTTTTGTGGGGGAACACCCCCTCTGCATGCATTATACCTCACGCAGATATAATGTGGCGCTTGATTTTAAAAAGTGACCCATCTACCTAGATACCTCACTTTTTAAATATAACGCAACGCAACACATTTTTTTACACTACTGGTGCAATGCGTCACTTTTCTGTGCGCACTCCTTATGACATTCCAAGTAACGCATTGCTGGAGTGCGTCACAAAAGTGACGCAACTCCAGTAATGTGTCCTTTCACATGGAAAAAGCACCATGTGAAAGGTTTGCTGTGAAGCAGGCGCAAGATTTTGGCGCAACTGCATCCTAAAAGTGACGCACTGCGTCATTATTACCAAGCTTTTTGCAAGGAACACCCCCTCTGCATGCATTATACCTGACACTATTTTTAAAAAAGTGACGCATGTAGGTACATGGGTCACTTTTTAAAACTCTGCGCCATATTGTATCTGCATCAGGTATAATGTATGCAGAGGGGGCAATCCCTCGCAAAAAGCTTGGTAATAACAACGTACTGAAATCTATGAGATTTCCCTGCGTCACTTTTAGGATGCTATTGCGTCAAAATTTTGCGCCGGCCTTTCACTGCGTCGCTATTACAAAGCTTTTTGCGGGAGAACACCCCCTCTGCATACATTATACCTGACGCTATTTTTAAAAAGTGACGCATCTAGGTACATGGGTCACTTTTTAAAACTCTGCGCCATATTGTATCTGCAACATGATTCGTCATACATTAAATATGACACATCTGGAACGTCATAAGGAGTGCGCACAGAAAAGTGACGCATAACACCAGCAGTGTAATAAAATGTACCTCGTTGCACTATATTTAAAAAGTGACGCATCTAGATAGATGCGTCACTTTTTAAATATTGCATAACAATGCGCATTTTTTTACACCGCTGGTGCGTCACAAAAATTGACGCACAGGAAGCGCAAAACTAACAGCGCAAGGCCTTCATAAATATAGTCCTGGATTTAGGGGGTCAGAGGGGGTCTACTCTTCCCCCTTATGATCCAATCAGCTTCCTGCGCGCATCACACCAGCAGTGTAATAAAATGTGCCTCGTTGCACTATATTTAAAGGATGCAACAGCATCCTAAAAGTGACGCAGTGAAATCTCAAACATTTCACTGCGTCGCTATTACAAAGCTTTTTGTGGGGGAACACCCCCTCTGCATGCATTATACCTCACGCAGATATAATGTGGCGCTTGATTTTAAAAAGTGACCCATCTACCTAGATACCTCACTTTTTAAATATAACGCAACGCAACACATTTTTTTACACTACTGGTGCAATGCGTCACTTTTCTGTGCGCACTCCTTATGACATTCCAAGTAACGCATTGCTGGAGTGCGTCACAAAAGTGACGCAACTCCAGTAATGTGTCCTTTCACATGGAAAAAGCACCATGTGAAAGGTTTGCTGTGAAGCAGGCGCAAGATTTTGGCGCAACTGCATCCTAAAAGTGACGCACTGCGTCATTATTACCAAGCTTTTTGAAAGGAACACCCCCTCTGCATGCATTATACCTGACACTATTTTTAAAAAAGTGACGCATGTAGGTACATGGGTCACTTTTTAAAACTCTGCGCCATATTGTATCTGCATCAGGTATAATGTATGCAGAGGGGGCAATCCCTCGCAAAAAGCTTGGTAATAACAACGTACTGAAATCTATGAGATTTCCCTGCGTCACTTTTAGGATGCTATTGCGTCAAAATTTTGCGCCGGCCTTTCACTGCGTCGCTATTACAAAGCTTTTTGCAGGAGAACACCCCCTCTGCATACATTATACCTGACGCTATTTTTAAAAAGTGACGCATCTAGGTACATGGGTCACTTTTTAAAACTCTGCGCCATATTGTATCTGCAACATGATTCGTCATACATTAAATATGACACATCTGGAACGTCATAAGGAGTGCGCACAGAAAAGTGACGCATAACACCAGCAGTGTAATAAAATGTACCTCGTTGCACTATATTTAAAAAGTGACGCATCTAGATAGATGCGTCACTTTTTAAATATTGCATAACAATGCGCATTTTTTTACACCGCTGGTGCGTCACAAAAATTGACGCACAGGAAGCGCAAAACTAACAGCGCAAGGCCTTCATAAATATAGTCCTGGATTTAGGGGGTCAGAGGGGGTCTACTCTTCCCCCTTATGATCCAATCAGCTTCCTGCGCGCAAGTCGCGTGTCGCGCCTGGAGCGCACTCCCGTGCGCGCACGGGAGCGCGGCTATCCCCGCGCAAAACGAAAAAAAAATTTTAATGCCCTGCAGGACCCTATTTTAGTCCCTACATCAAACCTAGGGGGTCAGAGGGGGTCTACTCTTCCCCCTTATGGTCATTTGCCCCTTTTTTTTTCAAACTCCTTGTGTCTCGATTTTACCGAGACACAAGATGGCGGCCGCTCCGCACTGTTTAGAATGTTTACAGACAACTGAGATCCAATCAGCTTCCTGCGCGCAAGTCGCGTGTCGCGCCTGGAGCGCACTCCCGTGCGCGCACGGGAGCGCGGCTATAGATATATATATTTTTTTGAACCTAAATTACTCAAAATCCACTGGAGCACATATCTTGAGACATAGCAAAGGCACATCGGGCTACCAGTCCCTACAATTTTGCCAAGTTTGGTGGAAATCCATTCAGCCGTTCGGGCTAAAAGTGAAATCGACCGCCCTATGGAAATTAACATGGGGAAACGCGTTTTGGGACCCCCCTTTTATCTCGGCCCCCGCTTGACGAATCCCCCCCAAACTTTCAGGGAAGGACCGGACCGCCATGAGACCATTTTCCTGAAAATTTCAGGCAGATTCGTCAACCGGCGCCAAAGTTATTCAAAATAGAATGTTGAGATTTAACATTGAAAATTATCCTAACTATAACTACCTACTGGCGACCGCCAGTAGGTAATATATATATATATATATATATATATATATATATATATATATATATATATATATATATATATATATATATATATATATATATATATATATATATGTATGTATGTATATATATATATATATATATATGTATGTATGTATATATATATATATATATATATATATATATATATATATATATATATATATATATATATATATATATATATATATATATATTCACTGAAAAAACCATAGGTTTCACACCAGTTATAGTTAGGTGGAAATTTTACTCGCATAAAATCAATGGTATTTTCATTTGGCCCTTATTTATGATCAAGAACAGTCATTTGTTCGAAACGCGTAGGTGAGGAAGTTTTACTTGAGATGGATTAAACAAGCTTGAAAACATCCGAGAAGAGTGCGGTGTCTTTTTGAAATTGCTCGGAATATATATATATATATATATATATATATATATATATATATATATATATATATATATATATATATATATATATATATATATATATATATATATATATATATATATATATAACCTACTGGCAGTCGCCAGTAGGTACTATAGTTAGGATTTTTTTCAATGCAAAATCTCAAAATTCTATTGTGAATAACTTTGGCATCGGTTGACAAATCTGTCTGAAAATTTTCTCAAATTTGCCTCGCAGAGCTCTGGTCCTTCCCTGAAAGTTTGGGGGGATTCGTCAAGTGGGGGCTGAGATAAAAGGGGGGTCCCAAAACGTGTTTTCCCCATGTTTATTTCCTTAGGGCGGTCAAACTCACTTTTAGCCCGAACGGCTGAATGGATTTGCACCAGACTTGGCAAAATTGTAGGGACTGGTAGCCCAATGTGCCTTTGCTATGTCTCAAGATATGTGCTCCAATGGTTTTTACGAAAATTAACTTTGAAAAAATATATCTTGGGCTACATTGGGCTATATATATGTTAGAGCCCAAATGTAGCCCAATGTAGCCCAAAGATGGCCACCAGAGACAAAAAAAAACAAATGTAGCCCAAATATCAGCCAGATGTAGCCCAACTATAGCCCAATGACAGAATGTCCCAGAGTGTTCTAAAGAACAACAAGAACGCTAACAGTCTTACTTATGACAAAAGTATGGCACACCTGAAGTCATCTTGATTGGAATAAAGTGGTAACACTTAATACATTTAATTTGAAAAGGAACAAGATGAGGGGTTTTTATTTTGCCATAGAAATTTTATATATATATATATATATATATATATATATATATATATATATATATATATATATATATATATATATATATATATATATATATATATATATATATATATCACACCAGTTATAGTTAGGTGGAAATTTTACTCGCATAAAATCAATGGTATTTTCATTTGGCCCTTATTTATGATTGCCTTGTGCAGCCGGTGCATCACTTTAAACATGGGAAATCAGTGACGCTCTTGTGGCGCAAGGCCTTCATAAATAAGGCCCTGAGTTTGTTGGCTGTTGATTTGTTTTTTGCTTTTTGATAATACTTATTATGAACATTTGCAAGATAGTGGATTTGTATTTTGGGAAACAGTGAGGTTTCAAAAGTGATATTGAGTGGTTGTACATAGGTTCTGCGCAGTGTTTCTAAAATGTTATTCAAAAAACGATTTTGGGTGCAAATCAATGGTATTTTCATTTGGCCCTTATTTATGATTGCCTTGTGCAGCCGGTGCATCACTTTAAACATGGGAAATAAGTGACGCTCTTGTGGTGCAAGGCCTTCATAAATAAGGCCCTGATTTTTTTTGTTGTTGGTTTGTTTTTTGCTTTTTGATAATACTTGCTATGAACATTTGCAAAATAGAGGATTTGTATTTTGGTAAACAGTGAGGTTTCAAAAGTGATATTGAGTGGTTGTACATAGGTTCTGCGCAGTTTTTCTAAAATGTTATTCAAAAAAAGATTTTGGGTGCAAATGAATGGTATTTTCATTTGGCTCTTATTTATGATTACCTTGTGCAGCCGGTGCATCACTTTAAACATGGGAAATAAGTGACGCTCTTGTGGCGCAAGGCCTTCATAAATAAGGCCCTGAGTTTGTTGGCTGTTGATTTGTTTTTTGCTTTTTGATAATACTTATTATGAACATTTGCAACATAGTGGATTTGTATTTTGGGAAACAGTGAGGTTTCAAAAGTGATATTGAGTGGTTGTACATAGGTTCTGCGCAGTGTTTCTAAAATGTTATTCAAAAAACGATTTTGGGTGCAAATCAATGGTATTTTCATTTGGCCCTTATTTATGATTGCCTTGTGCAGCCGGTGCATCACTTTAAACATGGGAAATAAGTGACGCTCTTGTGGCGCAAGGCCTTCATAAATAAGGCCCTGATTTTTGTTGTTCTTGGTTTGTGTCTTGCTTTTTGATAATACTTGCTATGAACATTTGCAAAATAGAGGATTTGTATTTTGGGAAACAGTGAGGTTTCAAAAGTGATAATCAGTGGTTGTACATAGGTTCTGCGCAGTGTTTCTTTAGTGTTATTCAAAAAACGATTTTGGGGGAAAATCAATGGTATTTATATTTAGCCCATATTTATGATTGCCTTGTGGCACCAGTGCGTCTCTTTTAACATTTGACGCACTCGTGGTGCAAGGCCTTCATAAATAAGGTCCTGAGTTTTTTTGTTGTTGGTTTGTGTCTTGCTTTTTGATAATGCTTGATATCAACATTTGCAAGATAGAGGATTTGTATTTTTTGAAATAGTGAGGGTTCAGTAGTGAAAATGAGTGCTTGTACATAGGATCTTTGCTGTGTTTCTAAGATGTTATACCAAAAACGATTTTGGGTGCAAATCAATGGTATTTTTATTTGGCCTTTATTTATGATTGCCTTGTGCAGCCGGTGCAACACTTTAAACATGGGAAATAAGTGACGCTCTTGTGGCGCAAGGTCTTCATAAATAAGGCCCTGAGTTTGTTGGCTGTTGATTTGTTTTTTGCTTTTTGATAATACTTATTATGAACATTTGCAAGATAGAGGATTTGTATTTTGTGAAATAGTGAGGGTTCAGTAGTGAAATTGAGTGCTTGTACATAGGATCTTTGCTGTGTTTCTAAAATGTTATTCAAAAAACGATTTTGGGTGCAAATCAATGGTATTTTCATTTGGCCTTTATTTATGATTGCCTTGTGCAGCCGGTGCATCACTTTAAACATGGGAAATAAGTGACGCTCTTGTGGCGCAAGGCCTTCATAAATAAGGCCCTGAGTTTGTTTGCTGTTGGTTTGTTTTTTGCTTTTTGATAATACTTGCTATGAACATTTGCAAGATAAAGGATTTGTATTTTGGGAAACAGTGAGGTTCCAAAAGTGATATTGAGTGGTTGTACATAGGTTCTGCGCAGTGTTTCTTAAATGTTATTCAAAAAACGATTTTTGGGGAAAATCAATGGTATTTACATTTGGTCTTTATTTATGACTGCCTTGTGGCACCGGTGCGTCTATTTTAACATGGGATGCACTGGTGGCGCAAGGCCTTCATAAATAAGGCCCTGAGTTGCTGTGGTATAAACTTTAATATGTTGCAAATTAGTGTTTATATATTGCTTTCTTTTTGTCATTACTTTGTTGTTTGCTAATAGTGGTCTTTAATGTGTTATTTTTTTCAGAACCACAGATTGAAATCAAAATTTTAAAAGCAAGCAAAAATGCCATCAAGGCAAAGGAATAGAAAAAATATCATACGTAAAAAATCTAAATTATCAAAGGAAATACAAGAATCTTCTACAACAAGTACGTCAAAAAACACCAGAAAAGCTCCTGGTAAGACAATTAAGTCTTTTCTTCACAATTTATGTAGATCAAAAAGTAATGTTAATGGTCATAAGAAGATCCAGAAGCAGAGAACAAATTTAAAAAGGAAGGAGAGGCCCTCAAAAAATGTCTCTAATGGAGCAGGAGATAAAACTATGGATAGCAATAGAAGGTCAAATCAATTTAGGGACATTCGTAGATGAATGTTTCGCAATAGGGTAGTTTTAAATTTGCTAAAAAATTAAAAGAAAGGTAAACAGTGAGCTGCTTTTTACAAGAAAAAGAAAAGTGTAGAGAAGATTTTTGGTCAGGCTTTTGAAGTTAAGAAAAAATTATTTATTTTAGTAATCAATAGAATTAGAATACTTAATAAGGCAAGTGATGTTTTCAAATCGAACAGTAGATGGAAAAGAATTATTAATCGGACTAATTTTTGTAAAGTATTTTCTGGAGAATGGATGCATAGTTCAAGTTCTGAGCCATTTTTTAATGAGGAGAGTTACTTTCAGGAAAATGATTTGGTGCATGCAGTTGACACCAGTGGTCAAGCATATGAGGTGAAAGATGGTTGTGTGATGGAAAAAGAGAAACTTGTGTCTAGAGTTTCAGAAGAGGTGTTAAGTGATGAAGTTTTAGGGAGATGTACTAAGGGTCCAGTGTACACATGGAAGTGCAGTAGTATTTGTAGTGTGCGAGAGGATTCAACCGATTTGCTTCGAAATGTCTTACGTACATATAGTAAGAAAAGTCTAAAACAAAAAATGAAGATCTTGCAAGAGCTAGATCCTTGCAGAGTGAGAGAAAGCACAGGTTTGCATGGGCATTCACTGGCTTGTCTTTCTAGAAAAGTATGTCAGAGTGGTTTTCATCATTTTAGGATGTTAGCAGTGCATCATAATAAGGTGAGGAAATTAGTGAGAAGGTTGTATTATGCAAAAAGTCCAGCACTTAAGCTTAAACAGTTAAACAGTGCTCTTTTGCATTGATCTGAAGTGGATGTGAAGACTATTTGTGAATAAATTGAGTTTTGTTATTTTGGGAACAAAGAGGACAGTGTAGAAATGGATATAGTAATGGATGGTAATGTGGAAGACAATGTACAGATTTCAAGTACAGAAAAGTTTGACGAGGAAATTTCCAAGTTTAAGGTGAAATCAAGTGAAAGGCCTAATTTAACTTGTGTGTGTTGTCGACTGACTCATTATAAGATTCAGACTAGGTTAGTTGATTTATATGCAAAATGTGAATTGGAAAATAATAGTGAATGGCAGGATTTTGTAGGTTATTTGTTGGTGGAGAATTCTTTTGATTTGAGTTTTGATCAGTGTATTTGTAATTATTGTTTGAAAAAATTAAATGAAAATAGAATGCCTGCTAGAGCTGCTCATATTAATCTTCAGTTGATAGATATTCCTTCTGAATTGATGGATTTAAATACTTATGAATCAATTTTGATTCAATGTGTCCATCTTTTTCAAGCTATTGTTCGCATGGAGCCTAAGATAGGGAAATTACCTCCTACAGATTTACAAAGAGGATTAAAGGGGAGTGTTGTTTATTTGCCTCTAGATATCAAGAAAAATATTGATACAATTGGTGTAGAAAGAGTAGAAGAGGATCCTCTGGTTATTCTAGTTAATGGGGTTTCGACAAAGAGTAAGAAAATCTGGCAAGATTTAGTGGATGTTAGGAAAGTCAAAAAGGCAACGTTGTATTTGGTCAAAAACAATAAGTACTATAAAGATGTAAGTGTTGGAGCAGAGGAAACAGCTACAGAAGAAGACAGTGATTGTTCAGTTGGCCAAATTGAAAAAGTTGATGTGTCTAGAAGTGGAGAAATATATGAACATTATACTGTTCATCCTTTGCATTCCAAAGAAGTAATGGGGAATGCAATTGACTTGTTTCAAATGAAAGCAGCAAAAGGAACACCGCGCCCTGCAGACTGGCGTCGCTCTTTTGGCAACTGGGCCAGTGCGGAGAGTGTGTCACTACACAGAGAGGAGACCACTGGCCTACGGAAATACCCAATCGCCCAAGACGGGGACGCTACCCTGATCGCGTACCACAGGGCATGCGCCCGGGCCGGTATAGAATGCCAACCTGACGCGGAATAGAAGGGGCCCTGTTACTTGCTGTCCATATAGGACACGGAATTTGCCCCCTCCCCCCCCGCTGCCGCGTCCCCCCCCTCTCCCCCCCACTGCCGCGCCCCCCCCTCCTTCCCCCCGCCGCCTGCCCCGTCTACCGAGATCTTGCACAATGAGCGATGTCCCCTGCAGCTCCCCGCCGCTGCCCTTCCCCCCCCCCCGCTGCCTCCTCCTCCCCCCGCCTCCGCCCAGCGGCCGCAGCGACACCACATCCTCGATCACCCCCGCCCCCGCGCAGCCCATACAGGGTGCACCACACGCAGCTAGGATTCAAGACACACTACCACACGCACATACACTAGTCCAGCAGTTGTTGAAATGTTTCTCCCTCCCCCTCTTCTTTTAATTCCCAGTTATACCTTTTGGTTGACGCAGAGACTGTTGATTTTGTACACGCGCTAATGCTCGACCCCCCCCTCCCTGTTTCCGTATCATACAATGGCAACTGGGTGTTTTCATGTACAGGTAGCGGAAGCCCAGCGATCCATGTGACGACGGGGGATATGATCCTGCTCCAGCTCGCTACTGTACTGAACAGGGAACATAACTTAATGCAATGACTGTCGGATTTCTTACAGCACCCTGGTCCTAGCGCAGTGCTATGAGCCACAAGCGCTACGGCACAAGACATTTCCTAGCACCGCTACTTGTGAACTAATGCATTACCACTGGCTACTGTTTATTTTTACTCGTATTTAATTGACATGTCATTATGTACTGATAGCCGAGTACCGCTTGTAGTAGTGGTTTATTGTTATGACACTGTGTGACTGCTGTTTAACTCATCTGTGAAACTAAATAAAGTTTGGGACCATTGGTCTTAAAAAAAAAAAAAAAAAATGAAAGCAGCAAAAAGAAGTCCCATTAGTGTATGGGAAGAAAGTTTGGAAGCTCGTTGTTTTCCACAGGTATTTCCAACAGGTCGTGGTGGACGATATGATGATCGACCAGTTCAAATTCCTGCAGCTGAATACCGGACTTTAAGATTATATGCTGAAGATCCAAGGTTTCGGCAATGTATTCCGTATTTGTTTCATCTACTGTATGAAAGTGATTTGTCTGGGCTTTCTTATGCAGTTAATCATATATTGAAAAGTTGAGCTCATCTGCAAAATGTTTCAGCAAGGGACTTCATGGAGAAAGTCAATCTGCAAGACAGTATTTTGGAATCTCAGCTAATCAATCTCATGGCATGTCAGCGTGGAACAAATGAGTATTGGTTCCGTCGTCATGGGGAATTGAAATGTATGCTAAGAAACTTAGGAACTCCTACATGGTTCCTTACTCTTAGCTGTGCTGAGTATGCATGGGACGACTTACTTCAATTTCTACGAGAGGCAAATGGAAACATACAAAATATAGAATTGAAAACACCGGGAGAACTGTGTTCTTTGGATCCAGTGAATGTTTGCAGATATTTTAATCATAGATTTGAAGCTATGATGTCTTTTATTACCAACAAAAAAAAAATCCTCCCCTTGGAGAGGTTTTGGATTTCTTTTGGAGGAAGGAATATCAAGCGAGAGGTGCTCCTCATTTACATATGCTGTTATGGATTAAAGATGCACCCAAATTTGGATTAGATTCAGATGAAACAGTGATGAGTTTCATTGAACAGTATTCAACATATGCTGTTCCAAAAACTACTGAAGAAAACAGTTTAAGGCAACAAGTTTTACGTTTTCAATCTCATCGTTGTGGAAAGTACTGTCGTCGAAAATTTAAAAACAAGGAAAAGTACTACACGAAATGTTGTTTTGCGTTTCCACGACCAGTGATTTCTAAGGGAAGAGTAAATAATTTGATGTCATCTCTACGACATACTGTGACGAGGAAATCTCCCAAAAATACATATAATTTAAAAAGAAACGAAGAGTCCAAGTACATCAACGACTACAACCCAGTGATTTTGTCCATGTGGAATGCTAACATGGATATTCAGGTCGTTGCTGACAACTCTATTGCTGTGGCTCGATATGTGACATCTTACATCACAAAAAAAGAAAAGACAGAGCTGAAGGAAATGTGGGAGGAAATTTCACATGAAAAGAGTCTAAGCAAGAAATTATACAGTTTCAGTCTGAAGATGTCTCATCGAGAAATTGGAGCATATGAATGTTCTGATCGGTTATCATCAGCAAGTCTCTATGCCAAATCAAGAACAATCATTTGGGTGAGTCTAGGTCTTGCTGCAACACGAAACCAAGTTTTGAAATCTGTACAAGAAATTGAATATTTGGCGGAGAAAGAACCAAACATTACAGATATTTTGAAGACAAATATGTTGGATACATACTATCCAAATAGAAGTACTCACCTTGAGAACACTTGTTTATATGAAGTTCTGCAAAACTACAGTTATAAGAGGAACATCACAGAAGATATCAAAAATGGAAAATATGCTGTCATTGGGTATGAAGGATGTCTAGTGAAGCAGAGAAAAGGCCATTTGATTAATCATCGAAAATTGAGTTGCAAAGCTCCAGACAAAAGAGAATTTTACTATTTAGCTCTTTTGCAACTCTTTAAGCCATGGCGTACAGAAGAGGAACTACTTGGAGATTTTCTGTGTTATGAAGACTCTTTTAATGCAACTAAGAATACCATAAAATGTCCTGTTTTTCCAAATTATCTGCAAATGTTGAACGAAGAAATAGAGCAAGAAACCACAATTGCTGAAGAGATTGCTAGAGACAGTTCTCAAGACAGTCAGAGTTCTACTTCATTGAGCCAGGATCCACTAGGAGGACCAATTATCCAAAATGAAGCTGCAACTGCCATGGATGAGGTGGAAAGAGCTATGGAACAAGCTCAAGAGGATGGAGTTAACTTAGAAGATTTGATAACGCAACTAAACGTTGAGCAGAAAAAGATATATGATGAAGTCACAGAACAGATTGAACATGGATTCAGACATGAGAAAAAAGAGTGCTCATGTACATCATTTGAGCCTGTCCGACTTTACGTAAGTGGAGAAGCGGGAACAGGAAAAAGTTTTCTGATTAAAGCCATTTCAACTTATCTGCTGAAAAGGACTGATTCACCGCTGTCTTGTGTTGTAACTGCTCCAACTGGTCTGGCAGCACATAACATTAAAGGGATTACTCTACATTGTTTACTGATGCTGCCAGTTTAGCATGATAATAAATTGCATTACAACAAGTTATCTGGAGATGCGTGTTCAGAAGTTTCAAGAGTCTTGAAGAAAATGAAACTTCTTATCATTGATGAAGTAAGCATGGTCTCAAATCTAATGCTTGCTTTTGTGCATTTGAGAATGGAAGAAATTCTTAGAACAGAGTATGATGTGTTATTTGGAGGAAAACACATTATTGTTTTTGGAGATCTATTGCAGTTGACTCCAGTAAAAGGACAACCAGTGTTTAAAATGCTCACGAATGAAGATATCAGGAAGTCCCTTGGAAGCATTGGAAATGTTAATTTTAAATATGCTGAACTGCTTCAAAATATGCGACAGGCAAAGGATGAAGATTATAAAAATATTCTACAAGATGTAAGAATTGGAAAAGTAAGTGAGCTTGGGAAAGAAGCTTTACATGCTCATTAATTTCAAATTTGTATCCAAATGAAAACATTCTGCCAGAGAATATTTTTTAAAAAATGACTGAGAAGAAATCTGGGATATGTTTGATGCCAACTCTGCAAGAATGTTCCATCTTCAACAACAAAATGTTAAAGTTAGAAAATTAAGAGATTGTGAAACTGGAAACAATAGATAAAATAGAGCATATGGGTGCAACAATTGTTTTGTCAGAAAATTTGAAAACAAAATTGGATTCATTAGAGAAAAGTATTTCTAAAACAGCTGGTTTTGAAAAGACTCTGAATGTGTGTTTAAATTGTCTTATCATTTTGAGAAGGAATTTAAATGTTGAAAGAGGTCTGGTAAATGGAGCAATTGGTTATGTTGTTGATTTTGTGAATTATAGAAATAGAGATGGAATTGAATTTTTAAAAATAAAATTTGATGGTATTGAGCAAGTACAACAAATCAGTCGTTGTTCTGCTAGATTTTTACTTGTAAAAGACGTATATGTTTGCCGAAAACAGTTTCCTGTTTGTTTGGCATATGCAGTAACAATTCATAAATCTCAAGGTTTAAGTGTAGATAGTGCTTTGGTGAACATTGGAAGATCTGTGTTTAAAGAGGGTATGGCATATGTGGCATTATCCCGAGTCAGAACTTTATCAGGATTGTACTTGATTGAGTGTGATGAGACAAAGATTTGTGCAGATCTAGATTGTGTTAAAGAATACAATAGGTTAAGAAGAGAGTATGCTCCACATTTGCCACAATATCCTCTGTTTGAAAAATGTGTGGTAGGCCGAAAAAGAAGAAATGAGGATAATTGCAGTGAGGTAGTAGCAAAAAGACAAAAAGTAGATGAAACTGTAATTCAAAACAGAAGGAAAAGGATTGTGATGAAAATGTTGTAGGATTTCAGTTTGAAAATAGTTCTGGTGTCAACTGCCATGCTAATGTAGTGGTTAATGTTGTTTTTTTTCTTAAAACTTTACAAGAACAGATTGTTGAAAATCGGGATCAAAGATTGTGTGGTTTATTCAATTCTGTGTTTGAGAAATGTAGCAGTGATAGAGCAAAAATAAAAAGTGTAACAGAAATTCGGAATATTTTAGATATGTGTTCTGGTCAAGATACATTTTCACAGAACATTCAGCAGGATTGTCAGGAATTTTTAATGTATATGTTTGGTGTTTTGGAAGATGAAGGTGTAGATGTAGATAATCTTTTCAGCCTTTCTTATCAATGGCAGCATGACTGCCACAATTGTAGTTCATCAAGTAATACTAGAATAGACACTGAAAGATTTATATATTTGATTTTACCAGACTGTAAATCAGTGTCATTTAAAAATCTAGTTAAAGCAGCAGATCATAATATGGTGTGTACTCAATGTAAATGTCCAATGCTATCCATATTATTTATACAAAGTTATGGTCAGTATTTCATTTTAGTTTTCCAACGATGTAGACCTGATGGAACTAAATTGACAACTTGTATCAAAAATTTTGTGGCTTCTCAGTTATCAATTTCAGGAAGAACCTTTACAACTGAAGCTATTATTTATCATGACGGTCCTTCGACAACATCAGGACATTATACATGCTACTTAAAATGTCAAAAAGGTTGGACTTACTGCAATGATTCTCATTTGACTTATGACTTTACAAATTCTTACCTAGTGTTCTTAAAACCAAAGTTTTAGTAAAGGGAATTGGCCTTTGAAGATGGGAATAGTTAATAAAAGTTAGTTAGTTAGTTAATGTAATGTTTAAAATTATTTATCTCATATAGGTACTGTAAGTGGATCTCATAGTAAAAAATATTCATATATCTGACACAATTTGGCCGTACGGAAAGTGTAAGGTATGATGTTCTTAGATCTTTTTTCATAGGAAGTCGATGAAATGGAAGTTATAGAGCACAGCAGACTTTTTTCCACCAAAAGGACCTTCACTATCTTCTATTTGGCCTCACGGAAAAGTAAGTGAATCAAAGATTAGTGTACATATATGAGTTGTAAGTTTGTATGGGTTTTTTTAAACACAATCTTTTAGATTGTGTTTTTTTTCCCGCTGTTATATGATGAAGAGCTTGAACTCACTAATTTAAGTGAAATTCAATATATTCTGAGAACAGCAAAAATAAACAATGTAACATATTGTGAAAGTTATTCTATAGTTAACCCTTGACCCAGTCCTGAGGCGGAAGCCGGGAGCTGGAGGTACTCTATTGTTTTTAAAATTTGTACATTTCACTGCACTCTTGCTCCTGTGTGGTGTCACTATTTTCTTGCTTTTAAAAACTAAGCACACCTTAGCGCTCGCTCTTACCTTAGCGCACAGCTGATGTCAATAGCTGTTCGCGCCCTTCCTAGTTCTTTGCCTGCAGCCGTCATCACCAGCGGCGTGCGCGCTGACTCCGCCCCCTTTTGAGGCCACGCCCCCTGACCGCCGTACTTAACCCGCTGATTCCTAGCGGCACCAGTAAACCCTTGACCCACTCCTGAAGCGGAAGCCGTGAGCTGGAGGTACTCTATTGTTTTTAAAATTTGTACATTTCACTGCACTCTTGCTCCTGTGTGGTGTCACTATTTTCTTGCTTTTAAAAACTTAGCACACCTTAGCGCTCGCTCTTACCTTAGCGCACAGCTGATCTCAATAGCTGTTCGCGCCCTTCCTAGTTCTTTGCCTGCAGCCGCCATCACCAGCGGCGTGCGCGCTGACTCCGCCCCCTTTTGAGGCCACGCCCCCTGCCCGCCGTACTTAACCCGCTGATTCCTAGCGGCACCAGTAAACCCTTGACCCAGTCCTGAGGCAGAAGCCGGGAGCTGGAGGTACTCTATTGTTTTTAAAATTTGTACATTTCACTGCACTCTTGCTCCTGTGTGGTGTCACTATTTTCTTGCTTTTAAAAACTAAGCACACCTTAGCGCTCGCTCTTACCTTAGCGCACAGCTGATCTCAATAGCTGTTCGCGCCCTTCCTAGTTCTTTGCCTGCAGCCGCCATCACCAGCGGCGTGCACGCTGACTCCGCCCCCTTTTGAGGCCACGTCCCCTTCCTTTCCTTACAAATGTGCATGCATAGGACGCGCAGCGGACGAGCGCAGCGGGAGCGCCGTTTGCGCACCGAAGGCGCGCCTAAGGCAAGCCCGTCTGCGCCCGTCCGCGCCAAGACCGCGCCAGGCGCAGGAACCCCTGCCCCAATCCCTCCTAGTATCAGGTATACACCCAACGACCTCCTCCGACTCCGAGGCAGTTCCGGCTGCTCCTGCAAGCTTGATCTGTCAAAAGTAGTCGGCTCTGCCAGCTGCACCAAATGCCGCTGGTCACTCACTTTCGACCACGACCAGCCAACCCCCCCCAAGCACCAGCGACCATTCTTCACAGGTGGCCTTATAAATGTCGGGTCGATGTGCAAACATAGTCAAGACATTCACAACCTCATCATTGACTATGACCTTGACTGCCTCATGATCACCGAAACCTGGCTCACTGAGGACAGTAACCCCGACATAGCCGTAGCCCTCCCCCAGGGTTACTCTTTCCACAGACAGGACAGACAGAAAGGTAGAGGAGGAGGTGTTGCAATTATACTGAAGAACACCTTTAACTGTCACACCTTTTGCCTTGACCCTCTCATCGACGCAGAGGGATTGGGCTTTTCCATCAAACTCAGCCAATCCCTTTCCCTCTCAGGTGGCCTGATCTACCGCCCACCCGGCAATGCTGCTAAATTTCTCGACTCTCTCAATGACGCTCTGGGACATTTCCTACTTCGTTACCCACACTTTACCCTGCTAGGAGATTTTAATTTGCATCTTGAGACCTCCGCCGACTCTCAAACAAGCAATTTTCTTCAGACACTTGAAATTTTTAACCTACAACAAAGTGTAACGTTGCCTACACATTCTCTTGGTCACACCTTAGATGGTGTTTTCTCCAATTTCCCTTCTCTCACCACCCTGCCCCCCCTACCCCAGATATGGACTGATCATTGCCTGATCCCCTTCCATATCTCTAGCTGCCACCCTCCAACCAGCAATAAACACATTCCTCACCATGGTCACTCTACAAACTGGAAAACGGTCCAGAAAAATCTCATTCTCAATCCCTTTTCCCAAACCAACTTCCCCTCTCTATCCGGTAACATCGACAGAGATGCAGACCGCTTCCATAACTGGCTCTCACAAGAAATTGCTAAACGGTGCCCCTCCAATCATCAGGATAGAATCTTGAAGAAAACTAAAATCAAAGCTCCCTGGTATACACCTGACTTAGCCTCCGCACATCTACTCTGCAGGAAAGCGGAACGTAAATGGCGTAGAACCTACGACAATGACGACCGAAGTGCCTACATACTTCAGAGGAAAAACTATCTCTCCACCATCAAATCGGCCAAGAGAACATACTATGTAAATGCCATTAAAGAAGCCAGCCAAAAGCAAAAAACTTTATTTACAATAGTAAAGACCTTCACCCATCCCAAAGCTCTCCAACCCGAAATCCCCCCATCCCAAGAGCTATGTGACAAGATCTCAGAATACTTTGATGATAAAATTACCTCCATTCAAAAAAACTTCCCCCTCCCCCAACCACCCACAAACTCCCCCATCCCGATCAACCTTGCCTGACTGCTGACAGTCTCAAAAACTTCACCCCGGTCACTCTGGCTCAGACCAGAGAAGCGATCCTTTCCTGCAAATCCGGCTCCCCCTCCGACCCCTGCCCCCCTAAGATTCTCCATCTAATCATTGATGAGATTAACCCTATCGTCAATGACATTATCAACCTGTCTCTCAGTTCTGGTTCTGTTCCTCGCTCATGGAAAAAAGGTGTGGTCAAGCCACTTATGAAAAAAGCTAACAAATCCCCAGTGGACTTGACCAACCTCCGTCCCATCACCCTTCTCCCCGCTCTGGGTAAAATAACAGAACAGCTAGTCCACAAAGAACTCAAAACCTTTCTGGAAACCCACAACATACTCCTTCCCCAACAATCCGGGTTCCGGTCTAAACATTCAACCGAAACTGCCTTAATCGAACTGACCGACACCATTAAATCACTGCAAGACCAAACGAAGAAGGCCATTCTGATCCTTCTTGACCTTACGGCAGCTTTCAATACCATATCCCACTCCATCTTGATCAATAGATTAATGGACATCGGCATCTCCAACTCAGCCCTATCATGGATCAGATCTTTTCTCAGCGATAGGTCCCAAACTGTCACCCTGGGCCCTTTTCAATCCAATGAGAAAAAGGTGTCCTCCGGAGTCCCCCAAGGGTCCATCCTAAGCCCCCTCCTTTTTAACATTTATCTCATCCCTCTTCTCACCCTGATAGAATCATTCGGCATAACTGTCACTTCATATGCCGATGATACTCAGTTGATCATCCCCCTAGACGACAATTCCAACAAGGCAGAGCTCAATCTTAAACACTGCCTAACTGCTGTATTCCAATGGATGGACGCTAACCACCTCCGTTGCAACTCAAATACAACTGAGATCCTCCCCATTGGAAAGAACGCCTCCTTCTGTCCTGCCCTTTGGTGGCCTGACAACTCTGTTGCCCCCCCCAGACCGTCACTTCTGCCAGAAACCTCGGGGTTCTTTTTGACTCTGACCTTTCATTTGACCACCACGCCACGACCGTAGCAGGCAAATGCTTCGGCATAATCAAATTCCTGAGAAAGTTCTTTGATTTCCTCCCCCTCGATTCTAGAAAAACGGTAACAGTAGCCCTCATTCTCTCGCGTGTAGACTACTGTAACGGCCTCCTGGCAGGGACCAAGAAGTACACTCTCTCCAAACTCCAAAGTGTCTTACACACTGCCACCCACCTTGTCCTAAAATTACCTCGTAAATCTTCAATCTCCTCAGCCCTAAAGACCTTACATTGGCTTCCCCTGCACAAGAGAATACTCTTCAAGATTCTCACCGTTGCCTTCCGAGCCTTTAACAAAACAGGTCCCATCTATCTTACCAGACGCTTCCCACATTAAAACCCGAGTTGTTCCCTCCAATCTTCACAAGAAAATTTCATGACCTCCACCAAGTTCAACCTGAAGTCTAAAGGCGGAAAAACCCTTAGCACCCTGGCTATCAGAGCCTGGAACAGTATGCCCAGACACCTCAGACTTCAGACACTTGAGAAGCCTTTTAGAAAACTTCTCAAAACATGGATTTTCAATCTCTCCGACGATTGGACTAAAGCTTCCATCTAACCTCCCCCCTATCACTCTGTGATCTGGTTTCAAGGACTTCCAGCGCCATGATGCTCCTTCCGGAGCGAACGCCGCGCTCTATAAATACCCCTCCAAATATCCAAATAGTTTGCATTGTGTAATTTATATTGTATTCACATTGTCTCACACTCATTTTCCTTTTTCACCCTTATTTAGCTCTCTTTACTCATTTACACTGCCTTTTTTTAACTTTGTTTCATCGCTGTTCCTTTACTCCACTTCATTCACAACTCCTCAATCCAATTTGAACTGTCTGCATTTCCTCTCTCCCTTCCACCACTTTTTATCTTTCTCACATTCTCTCAGTACCACTGCTTTAGTTTTCTTCCCCTCTCTTTCTTTCTTTTTCTTCTTTACTCTTTTTCCTTTTGCACTCATTGTACTGCAGTTCACTCAGTCCTTCCCTTTGTTTTTCTGTGTACTTACTCTCTCACTCCTTTTTCATCCATCATTCTATATTAACCTCATTCCCTTCATCCCTTTACTCTGTCTCAGTGAACTCCCCTTCACTCTCTCTCAGTCATCTTCTATTCCTCTTTCTTAATAATAGTTCCTCATTTAGACTCCTCTCCTTTTCACTCATTTTCCTTTTACTTTCTTATCTTTCCTGATTTCGTTTTGGTATCTCACATTCTATTAGTATCTTACTTACCTTCAGAAATTTGTTCTCTCTCTATTTCTTTTTCCCTCTTTTTTCTCTTTCTAGATTACTTTATTTCTGTTTTTGTATCCTTCACTATTGCTTTATTTCTTAGTAAACGCTTTTAGATTTTTTACCTCTTGAACTGTTTCTTCTATTTTTAAATATATATTTTACTAATTATAACTTGTTTTTTCTTTTGTCTTTCACAGATACAAGTAAGTTTTCATTAATTTTATGGTAAGTGTGTCTACAAAATGTAATTTGTCATCACCCTTTGCTTTAACCTCACTACATTTCTCTCACCCTACCTCACCCCTGTTTCCTTACTCTGCTTCCCTCACTTATTCTTATCCTCCATGTTTATTTCTCTTTTCCTTACTTTCCTACCACATTCAACTTCTTTCAGTGCCCCTGCTCATCCACACTCCTTCACTTACCTTTTTTACTGGTTCACTTAGTCCCTTTCTGACACTCCTTCCTTTACTCTCTCTCTTTTTTCTCTCTGTCACTCCCCATGTCTTACCCTTATTCACTTATATCAACCCTCTTTCACTCCTCTTTACTTACACTCACAGCTATTTTCTTTCCCTCCGTCACTACTGTTTCTTTTCTCTGGTTCCGTCACTACCTGTCATTCCCCATACTTAACTCTCCTTCCTTTTACTTTCATCACCCATTCACATTCTCCCAGAACCTCTGCTTTAGTTTTCTTCCTTTCACCTTTCTTCTCTTCTTTTGCTCCCTTATTTATTTTCCTTTTCTCATTATTTTTTTTCTTTTTCTTAAAAAAGTGCGCTGACGGAACGCGCCCCGGTACGCGCACCGGGGCGCTCACCGGTACGCGCACCGGAAGCGCACCAAAGTGAAATTTTAAAAAAAAATGAATATACTTAAAAATATATATAATATATTAATATAGGGTTCATTTTTAGAAAAACATACCTTTCTCAGCTATAGACATTTGCGAAAAAATAACCTTAGAAATTCACTAAAAAGTACATAGGTATGAAGCCCTATAAAAAGTTAAGAATTAGCAGTTAAAAAACCTATGAAATTCACAGAAAAAAACAAAGGTTTCACACCAGTTATAGTTAGGAATTAGCAGTTAAAAAACCTTTGAAAATCACTGAAAAAACCATAGGTTTCACACCGTTATAGTTACCTGGAAATTTTACTGACATAAAACCATTGAAATTCCCTATGTTATAGTTAGTTGGACTCACTATAACTTGCGCGTGTAATGCACTGCTGATGACATCACATATTACATCACTCATGACATGGTCATTGACATCACTCATGACATCACTGATGACACCATCCTTGTGAGAGAGAGACTGACCTACTTTCACTGTAAAGTAACCCTTGAAACACATTTTGAAAAATAAAAACTAACATTTAAAAAAAGTGGACATACCTATACCAGTTACAACAACCAATTCAGTAATTCCACCATTTATATACACATCCACTCACTCACCAACACTTCTATATAGTCACTCATACATATACTCACTCATCATATGTAATGAGACACCTATACATCCGTTAACACACCGACAGTCTTCCAAAAGTTGCTCACACACATACTCACACATGCAAATAAACTATTGAACATCCATTTATTTGCATATACAGCTATACACACACTACCACCTTACTTCTAAGGAAACTTACACATACTTACTCTCTTAAACAATCACTTATAGAAACACATACTTATTAACACAAGAACTCTTTCAATCTCTCACTCTCACATATACTCACTTATATACACCAATACTCACATATACTAGATTAACCCTTTCGCTGCTGATGACGAGCTCAGCTCGTCATCACCCACGGGTGTCGTGTGCTGATGACGAGCTGAGCTCGTCATAACTGCAGCAAAAGTGCAATCTGCAGCACAGGGGAAAAATCCCCGCAGCAGCCATGTGGTTAAAACATATGTAGTTACTGATAAAGACAGTAGTGAGACAGTCATTCACTTACTAACACATACATATACACACTCACTCACCCATACAGTCTGGCACATATGTTGTCTTCAAAACACATACAAACAGTGAGTCAGTCATTGATGCATCAGTGTGCTAAGTAACACCCCCACCAAATCATACAGACATTTATACTGATACTAAAAAAAACATCTAATAAGCCATAGAAACACACATGTAGCCACTCACCAACCCATGCACCCACTTATATACAAAGTGAAACACTGATACAAACATTTAAATATTGAAACAATACTCGCTAATATATGTATTCACTATGATACACTTAATAAACCAGTTAACCAATCATTTTATTAAAAAAAATATCCATTAAGACACTTATTTAACCATTTATTCTTCCATCGAACTTTACATATACATATATAAAACATATTTATTTTTCAGAAAGACACACATTCACTGGATGGTGTCATCAGTGATGTCATGAGTGATGTCACTGACCATGTCATGAGTGATGTAATATGTGATGTCATCAGCAGTGCATTACATGCGCAAGTTATAGTGAGTCCAACTAACTATAACGTGGGAATTTCAATGGTTTTATGTCAGTAAACTTTCCAGGTAACTATAACTGGTGTGAAACCTATGGTTTTTTCAGTGAATTTGATAGGTTTTTTAAATGCTAATTCCTAACTATAACTGGTGTGAAACCTATGTTTTTTTCAGTGAATATATATAACATTTCTATGGCAAAATGAAACCCCTCATTTTGTTCCTTTTCAAATTAAATGTATTAAGTGTTACCACTTTATTCCAATCAAGATGACTTCAGGTGTGCCATACTTTTGTTATAAGTAAGACTGTTAGCGTTCTAGTTGTTCTTTAGAACACTCTGGGACATTCTGTCATTGGGCTATAGTTGGGCTACATCTGGCTGATATTTGGGCTACATTTGGGCTCTTTTGTCTCTGGTGGCCATCTTGGGAGACTGCATATCAGAATTTTTTTAATGAAATATAAGAGGATTTGAGAAGTCACTCAAAATGTGCCCTAATTTTTCTTTCTTCAGCACTAATCATAATTTCTACAGCAAAATGAACCCCCTCATTTTGTTCCTTTGCAAATTAAATGTTTTAAGTGTTAACACTTTATTCCAATCAAGATGACTTCAGGTGTGCCATACTTTTGTCATAAGTAAGACTGTTAGCGCTCTAGTTGTTCTTTAGAACACTCTGGGACATTCTGTCATTGGGCTATAGTTGGGCTACATCTGGCTGATATTTGGGCTACATTTGGTTTTGTTTGTCTCTGGTGGCCATCTTTGGGCTACATTGGGCTACATTGGGCTACATTTGGGCTCTAACATATATGTAGCCCAATGTTGCCCAATATATATTTTTTCAAAGTTAGTTTTCGTAAAAACCACTGGAGCACATATCTTGAGACATAGCAAAGGCACATCGGGCTACCAGTCCCTACAATTTTGCCAAGTTTGGTGGAAATCCATTCAGCCGTTCCGGCTAAAAGTGAGGTTGACCGCCCTATGGAAATTAACATGGGGAAAACACGTTTTGGGGCCCCCCTTTTATCTCGGCTCCCGCTTGACGAACCCCCTCGAAACCTTCAGGGAAGTACTGGAGCTCCGCGAGGCAAATTTGAGGAAATTTTCAGGCATATTCCTCAACCGGCGCCAAAGTTATTCACAATAGAATTTTGAGATTTTGCATTGAAAAAAATCCTAACTATAACTACCTACTGGCGACCGCCAGTAGGTTATATATACATATATATTATATATATATATATATATATATATATATATATATATATATATATATATATATATATATATATATATATCCGAGATTGGCAAAATCGTTCACGGAAAGATGATAAGCGTTGAACTTTATAAAACACAAATGCACACAGCGCTCGGAATTATCAATTTCATCGATGCAAAATGAGTATTATATGTTGTCTTGTTCTGTGTTAATCTGGTCTCTGCTCATGACACCAGAGCAAGGTTTCCCCAAGGCTCCCGGCAGCGGGCTGTAGGAAGCGCCCTCTGTGAAGGTGCTATGAAACCCCTCTGAGTGGTACAGTGCCCCTCTGCCCTCCTAGGATGCCCGACTGCGGCTAGAAGCCCATAGAGGTGCTGGACGCCACCTCCGAGCGATGCCTGCCGCAGTATCAGCCCGGCACGGCCTAGTAGCGATGCTGATCCCGCCTAAGAATAGACATGCAAAGAACAAAACTAATTACCGAAGTAAGGTGTAGCGAAGCTCGTGGTTGGTATGTGTAGGAACTGGTTGAGTTGTCGACTTTCCAGCAGACATTCAAGAAGAGCGTTTATACAGGCCAACAAATTCATTCCAGCGATTGTTGAACCATGATGCTTGATTAAAACAAGCAGGGGCCTAGGGCTGCAGGGGCAGGTATAAACTGGGGCCTCGGGTGGAGGGGAGGGGCATGACCAAGTGGGGCAGGTACAAGCAGGGGCCTAAGACAGCAGGGGCAGGTATACACTGGGGCCTAGGGTGGAGAAAGGGGCAGCAATAATCAGGGGCTTAGGGAAGCAGGGGTAGGAACAAGCAGGGGCCTAGGGGGGGACTGGTACAAGCGGGGGCTGCGTGCATAGCATCGCGCGAGGAATAGACTCTAAAACGACGCCCACTGACAGAAGGTGCAGGAACAGGTGATCTTACATGGATGCTGGCATGAAAGCAGGTAGATTGAGAGAGCCTAGGGGTCAGAGGTGACATGGGGCACAGGGCACCAGTGAATGGAGACAGACACGTGTAGGTACAGAGTCATATATACAAGGGGGCAGTCACATACAACAGCATGGATCATAGACAGGGGCGTCATGACACAGGCACAGGTGTCACCCCCACCCCCAAGCCCTCTCCGCTCCGCCCCCCCTCTACCCTCTGTCCCTACCCTGCCCGGGCTCCAGCCTTGCCCCCTCCCGGGATCTCTCGCTGCCCGGTGCCAGCCTGCCTCACCTTCCTTCACTGCCAGCCCCCCCAGGCAGCCCTCGGGGGGCCACAGCACAGACACGAATCCAAGCCCCCACCCAACACCTCTCCTCCAATGCGAGACGCCAGCGTGGGGGCGGGTGTGGGGGTGAGAAGCATGTAGGAGGAGGCGACTTTAAAGACATGCTGCAGAGAATAATCATACAACCGCCAGCACCCTCACCCCTCATGATATGGAATGAAACAAGAAGAGAGAAGCGCTGAAAGTACAAAAAGACTGAAGTACGAGAAGGAAAACACAACCACATAAACAAGCAGGCAAGAAAACAAAAGAAGTAAACGTATTCTGCAAAATAAGTACCATAGCAGCGTGTCCTCCTGTCCAGGGAAGAGTCTGGGGTCCTCGAGGCAGGGTACAGCCCGGGTGGGCTCTGTTTGGGGAGGCGGTGATCTCGGCGCTGCCGCTGATCCCTGGCTGGAGTTGTGCAGAACAGGAGGAGGCACTGCTGTGCAAGCTCTCTCCTCCCTCTATCACCACAGGCCTGACAGTGAGGGGGAGGAGGCGGGCTTTAAAGAAACAGTGCCCTCTGCTCCCTCCTCACACCAGCTTAACACTTTGCAGGAACGTGCCAGGCACGGCACAGTCAGAGACACCTTTTAACAAAGTGCCGGAGAAAACATACCACGAAGAGACACCTCCAGAAAACGCTAAAACACTTTGCCCATTCCAAACACACCTCATGCACAGAACAAGAATGGCTTGAGCTGCAGCTAATAGTCATTATTTATGGGCAGAAACAGGATACTGAATCCCGCCCCTCCAGGACTTCCTGACCTGCCTCATGTTTCCCAAGGCAATATTTCTAAAAATATTGTCGTGCTACCGTAAGGAAGGTCATGGAGTCCTCGAGAGGCGGGATCTAGAGCAGACAAATCTGCTAAACAGGAGCTTTTTCCAATGGCAGGCCCCCGTTGCCAGAGACCTGCCAATGGAAAAAAGGGGCGTGGCTTCACGCCATACTGAAACCCCCTTTTCACAATATCTCTTTGCCTGCAGCAGGGCCATGCCCTGCAATGCAGGCTTCGGCCTAAAAAAGGAACTGAGACCTAAAGGTGGAACTGTTTTTAAACAACAGGACTTGGAAAATTACCAGTCTTGAGAGTCTTAAAGTATATCAAGCTGACCAGAAAAGAAAGCCGAAAAATCACAGAAAAGGCATTCAATCTAAATAAGAGAACTGTCCTGAAGAAGGTGTTATTGCAACATACCGAAACGCTGCGTCGACATTTCGTTTTCTTTCAAGTTAATTTATGTTTTAAATTTGTCACTGTGTTTTCACACAGCTTTTAATTTTCTGCTGACATGGCACATGTATGCATAAAATGTATTTTTTAAGAATAAACTACTGAATGAAATTTTTCTAAATATAATCATTTTTTCTTACAATTGTTTTTATCATAACTGTATTAGATGGCACTAGTGGGCTCTTGAATCAGCTGCCAGTTCTTTCTCCCATTTGGGTTTGACGGACTTTTCTTATTTTCCATTTAAGTGGGTGGCCAATTAATGCTGCAGGCCAACCAGTAGGCTTTAATTTACACTTGTAGCGTTCAGAACCATTGGTTCAAATGGAAACCCTCATAAACGCCATGTTGTTACGGTATGCGGTGTATCTTGATTATCCGCCCCACATTGGCGTTACGGCTTTGTCATTGGGTATCCAATTTTTGTGCTCTATGCCGGCCTCAACCAGAGGCAACCTCTGGGTCTGAATGCAGTGTCCAGGTTATGAGGGGCACCCCCTAGAGGTAAAGTGAATGAGGGTGAAAAAATTATAAAAAACAAATCTTCTCCTGTAAACAGCAATTTTAATAGAAAAAGGGGGGATTTGGTATTAAAAATTGGCAGGTATCAACTGTGGAACGAGTTACTAGGTCTAGTTGTACCTCCTTGGTGGTGCAGTCGACATGTTTCAGCTCCCTATGCCCGGAGGTCTATGGAGCATTCGTCAGGACAAACATACATTCATTTACTAACAACAACTTGTGCGGTATTGGTCAATGAATTCACAGACTTTGTCACTCTCGTTGGCCTTGTATGAGAATGGAATATACTTCATCAGGGAAACAGCTGTCTTGTAGCGTGGAGCTGCACATAGAAGAACTTCCTCCGGTAGTGCTAGCTCCGACCCGATTTTTCCCAGGGTCGGAGCTAGCACTACCGGAGGAAGTTCTGGTCGATGGTGATTGAACAACTATACTGGCTGCCTCTGCAGCACTCAAGGGCTTGGACTTAAGTTGGCGTGGTAGTGGTGGCACTGAGCCCAATGGAGCCGGGGTGCTGCTCCCAGCTTGGTCTCCAGCAGACCCAGCTGCTGCTGCAGGCGTACTTTTTTTCCCAAAACATGCGGCGGTAGGCACACCAGTCTCCTTGGTAAGTGGCGCCACTTGCTTCTTCTGCTCCTTACTGGCAACTTTCTTGCTAGAGGAGCTACGGGCAACTTTTTTTGGGGCCACCTTCTTCAGATGTCAGAACAGCAGGCCGCAGTTGCACAAGTTGCAGAGTTGTCTGTGGCCACACGTGACGTTGTGCTGCACACACCGCAGCAGGACTTGTTCCTGGCACTGATGAGGAACTATGAGGCTGATGATTTGCACCTAAAAGCAAACAAAGCCAGAGGAACATCAGTTAAATAAATGTTGCATATGTAGCGCTTCAATTAATAGTTTGCAAGTAAGCATTTTTATTATACCCACCCTCCAAAATGGAAAGACCAATAAAATGCACCACTGACAGAGTACCCCTGGGCATAAGAAAGCATGGCAGACTGGGTGCAGGCCTATGGCACAACAAAGCACACTGCCTGGCTTCAAAATGGCCCCTAGACCCCCACCACATGGCCAGGCCCTGCCTGTACCAGTCCTCAAAATGGCCCCCACCCACATGGACAGGCCCAATCAACACCCCAAAAAATCGAAAAACACACAAAAATCACCACAATCCAATGCCATCCATGCCCTCCATGATGTTTACATTAAAGAGACCCCACAGAAAGACTCGGCCCATGCACCACTGAGTACCCCTGGGCAAAAGGCCCCAACAACAGCCCAAAAATCGAAAAACACACAACAATCACCACAATCCAAGGCCATCCATGCCCTCTATGATGTTTACATTAAAGAGACCCCACAGAAAGACTCAGTCCATGCACCACTGAGTACCCCTGGGCAAAAGGCCCCAACACCACCCCCAAAAATCGAAAAACACACAAAAATCACAACAATCCAATGCCATCCATTCCATCAATCATGTTCGAATTCAAGACACCCCAGAGAAAGACTAGGCCAATGCACCACTGAGTACCCCTGGGCATAATGGATGAAAGCATGGCAGACTGGGTGCAGGCCTATGGCACACCAAAGCACACTGCCTGGCTTCAAAATGGCCTCTAGACCCCAACCACATGGCCAGGCCCTGCCTGTACCAGTCCTCAAAATGGCCCCCACCCACATGGACAGGCCCCATCAACACCCTAAAAAATCGAAAAACACACAAAAATCACCACAATCCAATGCCATCCATGATGTTTACATTAAAGAGACCCCCCAGAAAGACTCAGTCCATGCACCACTGAGTACCCCTGGGCAAAAGGCCCCAACAACAGCCCAAAAATCGAAAAACACAAAAAAATCACCACAATCCAATGCTATCCATGCCCTCCATGATCTTTACATTAAAGAGACCCCACAGAAAGACTCAGTACATGCACCACTGAGTACCCCTGGGCAAAAGGCCCCAACAACAGCCCAAAAATCGAAAAACACACAAAAAGCACCACAATCCAATGCCATCCATGCCCTCCATGATGTTTACATTAAAGAGACCCCAGAGAAAGACTCAGTCCATGCACCACTGAGTACCCCTGGGCAAAAGGCCCCAACACCACCCCCAAAAATCGAAAAACACACATAAATCACCACAATCCAATGCCATCCATGCCCTAAATGATGTTGAAATTCAACAAAGCAGTTGTATCATGCACCCATAACTAACCCTGTTCCTACTGGATACTGTGGCTACCCACAATATATTTTATTTAATGTTCTGAAAAAGTTCCAAAATTGTAGTTGCAGCAACTGTAATGCCCCAAACAAACAACATCAACTTACTTGTGAAATTTCTAATCCAAAAGTGATCCAAAAAAAGTCAAAAAGGCATCAAATCCAAATATCCAGCAGCATCCACAAAAAGTAATCCTTCCAGGTCAAGATCCAAATCAAAGTGACCAGGACATGAACAAAGCACTGGGAGGAGCCTGCTGGACAGGAACAGGAAGTTGGAGACTGTGGGGCACTTCCTTCCTCCCACCCCACCCCCCCAAAATGGACTCCTTGCAAAAAAAAGTGCGTGCAGGCAAATGTCAACCTGAGGAGTTATTCTGATAAAAATCATCATTTTCAGTAGGTTTATGCTGCCTGCTGGTGGATTTCTTGTGCAGAATTGGCAAATTTTGCAATTTCGCGAGTGCGAGATTGTTGCTGCCCGCCGCATTTACGTGTTCGCAATTGTTTACTCCCGCGATGCTTGATCACGAGCCTTTATGATGTACTCGCATTGACAAACTCTCGCTGTGCAAGGTGGCGGGCGCGATGACGTAATCACGGTCGACAAACTCCCGCGGGATCGCACAGCAAGATCCAAAATGGCGCAACACACGCAAACATGGAGAAAAACAACTCTTCAAAAATGCTGAATGATGGTAAGTGAACGCCGCGCGCCGCAATATTGTATTTGTCAAGCGCGACCAAGCAAAAAAATCCGCTGCGTGCGAATTTGCGAATTTTTGGCAAATTGGCGAGAATTCGCAGATCACGAATTTGCCGAAAATCCGCAAATTCCGCGAGCGGAACGAATTTTACGCTCATACATAATTAATAATTAATGGACTGCTGCTTAAATGCAAGTGCTCAGGACTGATAGACTTCGATCTGTGTCCATACAAGCCTGCGGACAACGGTCCAGGATACAATTAACCATTTTGTGCCCAGGGAGAGACATAAGTGCAACTTTAACATTATTTATCCCAAGGCCACTATTGCTCAGTGAGCTAATAAGATTAATTTTTTATGAGATTGCCTTTCCCACGGGCCCAGAGCAAGTCCCTGAGCAAGAATTAACAGATCTACGTTTTGACATTCTCAATGGTGCAATTTTTGCGATAGAAAGTACTGGTTTTAGCATTATTCTAAACCTTGAACATTATCCATTGTGTTGTTTGTGCTACAGAGGTCACTGGTCCTAGACTTATTCGAGACATTAAATAGAAGAGAAAATCAGTGGTTGAATACTTAGCTCTAAGGGTCAGTTAGCATAGCGCCAAGAGGAAGAAGAATAAAATTAGGGCCTATTCACAAGCCCGAGTGGACCAAGAATAAACTTAGGGTCTATTCACAAGAAGATTACATAGCATAGGGAAGGGTCAGGTTTGTTCAGTGTCATGCAGTCCACTGAAAGACACACATGTAACTGGAAAGCAGTGGTCCTTGCAATATTGTTACCGGCACCAGCAATACTTGTAACAACGATGATAATAGTATATTCTGCAGAACTTGAAATACCGCGTCTTAATGGAAGAGTGGGGGATGGGAGTGATGGAGCTGAGCCAACAAAATCCCCAAAAGACTATGAACAGAATATGACCATGAATATTACTGAAATGGGAGTGGATGTGAATAAAGGGGACCAAGGAAGATTGTGGGATACATACGAGTGAAACCAATATATAGAAATGCTGAAACTATATGTGACAATTTTTAATATATCAGACTGCTATGTTTGCACACACCTGCCCACAGATGCCACACATAGTTTGAAGTAGAATCTGCTGCCGGTATCCAAATATGTAGGCTGTGTTCTGATGCGTGACATGTTACTAAGTCAACACAGCATGTCTGTGTCGGTATCAACAGGTGTAACTTCATCTGAAGTACTGGCTGCTGATTCCAGCGGTAGCACTGGCTATAGCTATAGCAGGAAGACAACAGCCCCTCCTCTCAGACCCAAGAAAGTCCCTTGCATGAATACACAGCCAACTAAGGGAGACCTAAAGATGTTAAAGGGATTTGACAGGGCTTCTAGGAATGAGGATTGGAGAGGCCGGGCAGGCTTGGATGACATAGGTGCAAGGCAGACAGGCAGCATGAAACTGCCAAGGTTCAGAGTAGGGGAAGTTTCAGCCCCTTCCTGTATCTTCAGGGATGAAAAGATAACACAAAAAAGAATACCAGCTTTGCCAAAAGGAGCTGCCAGAACATGCAGTTTTTCAGAACTGCTGTCCAGAGACAACTGGAAAGAATGCATTTCATTTGGATGCACCTTCGAAGAAGTTGCTCAAGGAGAGCAGGGTTTGTTTGACTGTGAAGACAGGATAAACAGAATAAAAGGCATACTACCCACCAAGACAGCTCCCCAGATATACATGGGGACCAGTAGCTGTAACCATACCACCAGACTAACTCGAGTTAGGAGTCGTGACGAGCCGTCACCGGGTCTGGTAGGTTACAAGGGCCTTTTGTTATGTTATGTTATGTTATGTTATATTGTGTTTATATAGCGCACGGCTACTCTAAAAGAGTGTCCTGGCGCTTTCCACATGCAGCTCAGTGTAAATAACACAACAGACAAATAACAGACCACAAAGCAAAAAGGGGAGAAAGTAGAAGGCCTAGAGGTTAAAAAGCCAAGTCTTTAGGCTCTTCCTGAACTGAAGCAAATTAGAGGTGCTACGTAAAACCATCGGAAGCGAATTCCAAAGCTGAGGGGCCTTGAAGCTAAAGGAGCGACCCCCATTGCGGGCCTTTCTCACACGCGGAACCACGGCCATGAAAAGAGATTCTGACTGCAGTGAGCGGGCTGGACGGTAAAAGGACAGCCTCCGATCTCGAGGCAGCTAAGTTCCGTGAGGGACTTATATTCTTGGCCCACTGGATGAATGACAATTTCCTGCAATTGAACGCTAAGAAGACCGAGGTGCTCATTGTGGGGAAACAAACTCATCTGTGGGGCGATAGCTGGTGGCCTCAAGAGCTCAGCCCTACTCCTACCCCCGTTACTGAAGTCAAAAATCTTGGGGTGTGGTTTGACTCCCAATTGAGCTTCTCCACCCATACTAAAAAGACTGCTGCATCTTGCTTTGGGATTTTGCGTCAGCTTCGGTCCACCTTTAAATACTTTGACGCTCCCACCCGTCAACTTATCGTGCAAGCCATGATCCTGTCTAAATTGGATTATGCTAGCTCTCTTTTTCTCGGAGTCAATCAGGCTGAGCTCTCTCGTCTTCAACGCGTCCAGAACGCTGCCGCCAGGGCTCTGGTTGGCTTGCCCAAATTTTGCTCAGCTAGGAAAACCATTTACAATCTCCATTGGCTCCCGGTGGCACAGAGAATAAAGTTTAAATCTTTGATTTTGACCTTCAAAATCCTTAAACTTTCTTCCCCTCAAATTCTCCAGCAACTTATCTCTCCCTACGTTCCAGCTCGCACTCTGAGGTCCTCTGTCCTCCATCTTGCCACAGTTCCTCGTTTTGAGAGATCTAGGATTGGCGGACGCTCTTTCCGAGTCCTTGCCGCCAAGTTATGGAATTCTTTGCCTGTTCATATTCGTGCCATAGAGGGGCTCCTCGCTTTTAGGAAGGCTGTTAAAACCTTCCTCTTCCCCTTAGCACCTTAACTCTGCTGTTGTTGTGTTGTGTTTTCCCCTTTTGTCCGGTTTTTTTGTTCTGTTCTCGCGCCAGGACGCCCCTTTGCTGGGGCATCTGCGCGCGTAATAAATCCGGATAACATAACATAACATAACATAACAAATACCTAGCGCCTGAGCCAAAAAGTGCTTTATGCATCAGCGTCAAAGATCTAAACATGATCCGCTTCCGGATGGGCAGCCAGTGAAGCTTCTGCAGCAGCCCAGAAACTCGTGCTCGCCTGTGAAAGCCAAAAATGGCACGAGCAGCAGAGTTCTGCGCCACCTGCAGGCGCTGGACCAAATAATCCGGGAGACCTAGAAAGAGGGCATTCGCATAGTCCAACCTGGATCCAATAAGAGCTTGCACAGTGATCCGCCTGTGTTCCACAGAAAGCAGTGGTAAAAACTTGCGTAGCATCTTCAAGATGCCAAAACAGGTGCCAGCCAGACCAAGAACATGCGCTCTCAACATAAGCTTATTGTCCAGCTTGACTCCCAGGTTTTTGGCAACCAGCGATGACTGTGCAGGAGGACACATATCCAACGGCCACCATTCCTGCCACTCAGGGTCGGTGGGGCAGCCGAAGAATAAAACCTCTGACTTGCTGGAGTTGGCCTTCAGACTATTCCGCTGGAACCAGTCGAAGACCATTCCCAAGCACCCCCGGATGCTCTCTCCATCAAATGCCTGATCTTTTCCGCATGTAAAGAGAAGTTGCGTGTCGTCTGCGTATGAGACGATCTGGGCCCCATAAGCCTCCACCAAGGCCGCCAGAGGGGACATGAAAATGTTAAACAACGTCGGGCTCAAGACAGAACCCTGTGGAACTCTGACTCCCAGTGGCGGCATCTCAGCGGAGCTCTGGGAGACCCAGATCGTCTGGCGGCGGCCCTCAAGAAAAGATGTAAACCATTTAAGCACCGTCCTCCTAAGGCCGATGTCATGAAGCCTGGCGAGGAGCGCCTCATGGGGGACGGTGTCAAAGGCCGCCGACAGATCTAACATGACAAGCATGACCTTGCCTCCAACATCCAAAGTCTCCCGAATGACCTCCGAGACCTCCAACAGAGCCGTTTCCGTACTTAAATTAGGACGGAATCCGGATTGGGATGGATGAAGTAGATTGTTTGTTTCTAAAAAACCGGACAAGATGCCATGCACATGTTTCTCTGTGATCTTAGCCAGAGCCGGGAGAAGAGAGATTGGCCTGTAGTTGGCCAGAACCTCGGCATCTAATCCAGGCTTTTTCAGGAGGGGGATCACCATCGACCTTTTCCAGGTGCGTGGGACACTCCCCTCCCTCAAGGAGGCATTGAGAAGGGGGTTCTTTGTCTGTGGTCCATGGGCATACTTCTACCTGCCCCCAGGATGGTATGGAAGTTGCTACCTAGCATCCATCATCCCACAGATGACCCACTTCACAACATTAGGGCCAGCAGAAAAGAAAGAGTTGACACTAGTTAGGGGCAAGAGAACACCTGAATGGGTAGATAACATATGAACAGGTTTTGGGGCAATGATCCCAGTAGTAGGCAATGTCTCTTCCTCAGCAAGGATACATCAGTTATCCAGGATGATTGAGGATTTAGCGGACTCTACCACTGATGCCTTAGGGAATATAACAGAAGAACTCACCTCCATGAGAGCGGTTGTGGTCCAGAACAGGATTGCTCTCGATATCATTCTGGCCAAAGAAGGTGGAGTCTGTTCCATCCTTCATCAAGTATCTTCCCTGGCCCAGGGCCAGTGCTGTGTATTCATACTGGATAACAGTGAGAATATAAATAAGGCAATAATAAAGATCAAAGACATTAAAGATGAGGCCCACGGTATACACACAGGAGGCCTATGGGAAGACATGATGAACTGGTTCACAGACTGGGGTTCTTGGATACTAAAGACAATTATAATATTGGTAGCAGCCTTTTTGACACTATGCCTCCTGATCAAGATATGCCCAGCTTGTTGTACAGTAATTTCCAGCTCCTGTGCCCGCTGCCTATCCAGGAATGGTGACTCATCACACCACACCCATAAGGATGAGGATGAGGAACAAGAGATGATGAGGATAGATGGTTTCTGATTAACATATGATTTGGTATCAGATTTGGGGATGATGAAGCGGATATTTCTATGATACCAAATACATTTGTTTCCAGGCCTAAAGTCTTCTTTGAGCTACTAAAGAATTGACACCAGTAGGAATTCACAAAATGGTTGCACGCTCCATTTTGTGTGCCAGTCAGCTGCAACGTGCAAAGCAACGCAAGGCTTTCCGAGAACAAACATGCCAGCTTTCAGCTAGCTATTGCAAAACCTCACATTTCAGTAATCATGTCGACATGATCTGGCTGGTCACGTCCGTGCCAAGTCCACGTATACCAGAGGCACAGATTTCACCTTTAGGGAAAAGCCCAAATCTGCTCTTGTAGATAGCACGTGGGCAGCAACGCCAGGGTATAGACATATTTTGAGCCTTAAAAGGGTATCACACCACAATTGCCCTTCATTGATTGGTCCAGCAGGACATAGTCTGATCTAGGTTACGTATGCTATGATGCCCATCCTGTAGGGCTTGTACCTATAAAATGTCTCTGCACTGTCATACCAATTGGGCACTACGGGCCAGATGTAGGTGTCCAAATACCGGTCGGAAAGGGCCGAAAATACCGATTTTTGCCCGTTTCCGACCGGTATTTGGACATTGGTATGTAGGGGTTTAAAAAACTTACAGATTCGGTAATTTTACCGAATCGGTAATTTTACCTAATCGGTAAAATTACAGAATCAGTAAATTTACCGATTCTGTAAATTTTACCGATTCTGTAAAATTACCGATCGGTAAAAATACTGAATCTGTAATTTGCTATGTAGGTAGCACTGTTAACAGTGCTACAGGCCATTCAGGATTTGATATTTACCATGTAATACTATTACATGGTAAATAACGAATTCCTGTGTACATGCACATCTGTGCATGTACACCTGTGCCATGTGGCACACAGACATGCCCTAATGGTATGTATGTGTGTCACATGGCACACAAGCCTGAAACAGGGGTGCAACAGGGTGTCAAAGTGATACCTTGTTCCCCCTGTCAATTCGGTAAATTTACCGATTCGGTAATTACCGAATCAGTATTTGCTATTGATTCCTGTAAATGTACATGTAAATGTCATGGTACTTATAGAGCGCACTGTCACCAGACGGTCACCTTGTAGTGTCGCCTATTCGGCTTTCTGGCGCTGATACTCATACTGCTGTGGAACCCCTCCTGGCTTTCCCTGTGAGGTGTCCACGCCTGGGCACCCCCAGGGTGAAGCCAGGCCTCCTTAGCGCTGTTGGGGCCGGTGTGGAGGCTAAGCAAGCTATTGCCCAGAGTTGCAGCGTGGGGCCCGTGATTAGAATAGGCACCGAGGCGAGAATTAACAGGTCCGAGGAAATTGAGCCCGAGACCCCGCCGAGGCGGGAATCAAACCCTGGTCCCTGGCCAGAACTCTGCATCAGGGTCTGCCGCTCTAACCATTGAGCCACACTCCTCCACTATGGGCTTCAAGGCCCGGGATTACTGATTGATGGGCACAGGTGGGAAGGTGCATAGTTGGCAGGCAAACACTCATGCAAGAAACTCTTGGTCAATTCCACAGATAGGCACAGTGACATTACAATGGTCAGGGGAGATTTCCCCAATAAGGCACGTTGCCGGAGGGGTATGCATGCTCCTAAAAGCACCATAATGTCAGATGCCACATGAGTTAGGAACACATAGGCAATCCAGACCTAGGACACTTAGTGATCACGCACTCCCCATGCCAGGCACATTCACCACTGGCCACACTATCAATGCGAGGTAAGGACCCACCTGTAGTAACCATTCACCATTAATTTATGAGTCTAAAGGCAACAATCAATATTCCTCACCATATATAATATGCCAGAAATCTTTTATTGCTTGGTGTAATTTTGTATATAAGAAAAACACAAACCCGATGAAAACTGAGGCAGTCCTCAGACCTAGTGCCTGTAAATGTTCCACCGGCTGAACTGTTTAACTATACAAACTGTTCCTGTTTTGACAAACCCTCTTTTCTTCTGTTTTTTTTTTTTTAAAGAAATCAGTTTTGAGCAACATTTGCATTGCTGAATGACAGCCTAAAGTCTGCAATCCCAGGGGAAGAGGAAACAGTAAAGTATGTTAGAAGATAAGGCTTTGTTCTGGTCACTCCCTGTCATGCAACACAGAGCAGCAACTGTGATTTCTGATTGCAATCAGTAAACAGTTAGCAAATCTGCCTGATGGATTTAGCATGGAAAGACAAAACAATTAGTGCCCTTTTCTGTCAAATTTTAAGGTACAGATTCACCCCAGGCCTCACGTTTTTGGAAGTGGAATCTTTGAATATACAATGGCAATTATTTTCTTATTGTTTTCACAATTCAGTGGGTTTCTAAACCTATGCATGGACATCACAGATCAAGGAGTGCTGAAAGTTTAGAAATGGTCCTGAAACAGTCCCCTTTTGTGTCTTGCTACAGACAGTGCTAGTTGTGTGTGACAGACTACATTGTATACCTAACTCCATAGACTCAACTATTGTTCATGATTGAATGACTTTCTTGGCAATATCAGTTCCCTGCTTTTTATTGCTAGTGTTCCTTCCTGTTCTGTGTTTGTGAGCATAGCTTTTTACCCTTGCTTTTGATTGGATAATGTGTACCCTTCCGCTGCTGATCTAATTTAACCACATTATGTGCCTTTTTTATATCATTAGTTGTTTAGTACTGCATGCGAGTGCACATCATGGTTTCCAGAGTGTGCCCCAGCTCTTTACCTGTACTCCTCCTTCTCTCCCCTCCTGCTCCTCAGAGGTACAAGAGGCGACACATGGTAACCTTGGTGATGTCATGGATGTTCCTTCCTACCTTCCCTCCAAAGACTCCTCAGTAGCACACCAAGCACTGGATGAAGGCCTTAGTGAAGCTCTGGATATCCCCAGATGTTCCTCTGCTGCGCACCAGCTGCCAAATGGTGGCCGTGGCGATCCCCTGGATATATAAACTCAATTGGCTTTGCCAATGTAGGATGTTTTTGAACTCCATCAGCATTGGCAAAGCCAAAAGCAGCGTCCAGATATATTTAAAGTATAGAAAACAATAAAAACATAATTTCTATGATTTCAAAATGGAGGCCATGCTTCATGATGTGTTGTGTTAATATACTTTGAGTCCCCAGCGTGGACCCCATCTTGAAAGAATACAAAGCAAAGTGTTAATTGCTTTTGATACTTTTAACATGGCCTGTTGGATGATGCATTGCAAGCCACATGACCGAAGGCGGTGGCTATCGATAAAGTAGAGAAAGCAATGTTTTCATTGCATTCTCTACTTTTAACATGCTCAGTCAAGCAATGTTAAAGCCGATTGGGTTACTTGCTCAACATTGGGCAGTGAGACTGGAATTGCCAATACTTCTTTCAGCAGGTAAAGTAATGCAATGGAAAAATATTTTACATGTACAATAAAAACAGGAACCGTAACACCACTCTTGCGGATTGTGCACAATTTTGGTAATGAATACAAGAAAAAAATGACAGACGTGTTTCTTGAAATATGTTTGCCGCTTCTATGAATAGGATCAGGGGCTGTTTTATGGCAGTGCCCTGTAAGTGCCCTGGGGCACTTTGGTATACCAGAAGGGTCTGCAGACGCTTTTGCATCACCTTCTGTAATAGCAATAGCGCGGACACACATAAAGCTCCAGTGCTATCATGAGAGTCCTCTCCCTCATTTGCATGAGGGCATGACCCCATGTAAAGGAGGGAATCCCTTTGCCTCTGCTCCCACCACTTATTATAGATGTGGGCGCAGGGGCACAGAAGCTGTCTGCAGGCTGACCTCTGACCCTTCTCCAGGGCCGAGTCGCTCCCCTGCCAAACAGCCCCACCAGTGCGTGTTCGCCCCCGCTGCTGTCGCTCCTGAACACAGGTTCAATTCTCCTGTGCCCTGTTCTCTCATTGTTGTGCTGCTTGTACTTCGTTTTTGTATTTTGCCCCATTCTTGCCTGTCTGTATTTTTTGCATTTCTGGGTCCGTTTTCCCTCTGTTGCAGCCCCCTGCGATGCCCCCCTCCCCCCCTTGCCTCCCCAGGTTTCCCACCGCTGTCGAGGCCATGCACCCTTGCCCCCGCTCCGGCCTCCCAGCTGACCCTCCACGCCTCATAAGCCAGCCACTGTCGGACGAAGGAGGAGACCTCTGACCCTTCTCCAGGGCCGAGTCGCTTCCCTGCCGAACAGTACCACCAGTACGCGTTCGCCCCCTCTGCTGCCGCTCCCGAACACAGGTTCGATTCTCCTGTGCCCTGTTCTCTCATTGTTGTGCTGCTTGTACTTCGTTTTTGTATTTTGCCTCATTCTTGCCTGTCTGTTTATTTTTGCATTTCTGGGACCATTTTCCCTCCGTTGCAGCCCCCTGCGTCTCCCCTCTCCCCCTTTGCCTCCCCTGACCGCCATGTTTCCCGCCGCTGTCACCCGAGGCCACGCCCCCTCGCTGCCCCGCTCCCGACTCCCAGCTGACCCTCCATACCTCATAAGCGGCTACTGTCGAACAAAGGAGGTGACCTCTGACCCTACTCCAGGGCCGAGTCGCTCCCCTGCCGAACAGCACCACCAGTGCGCATTCGCCCCCGCTGCTACCGCTCCTGAACACAGGTTTGATTCTCCTGTGTGCTGTTCTCTCATTGTTGTGCTGCTTGTACTTTGTTTTTGTATTTTGCCCCATTCTTGCCTGTCTGTTTATTTTTGCATTTCTGGGACCGTTTTTCCTCCGTTGCAGTCCCCTGCGACTCCCCCCTCCCCCCTTGCCTCCCCTGACCACCAGGTTTTCTGCCGCTGTCCCCTGAGGCCATGCCCCCTCACCGCCCCGCTCCCGCCTCCCAGCTGACCCTCCACGCCTCATATGGTGACCACCGCCCGGACGCGCAGCAGACGCGCGCAGCGGACGCGCGCAGCGGGCACGCCGATTGCAGGCCAAGGGTGAGCCAAAGGCAAGCCCGCCTGCGCCCGTCCGCTTCTGGACCGCGCCCAGTGCCGGAACGCCTGGACCCCGCGTACTCCACAACACCAGACTCCGATACAACGCCAACCCCCTCCACGCTCTCAACACTGGCCGAAAACAACGCTGCTTCCAGGCTGCCCCGAAACGCACCCACGGTCCCTTCTCCTGCCACACCTGCAACTACACTTGCAACAGATCCACCAAGCCTCCAAGGACCGGACCCAACCACCTTAGATGCATACTCCTCAACACCCGCTCAGCACGCAAAACACGCCGTCGAGCTCTGGGACCTGCTCGACACCTCCGTCCCTGATGTGGCCTTCCTGACCGAGACCTGGTGGAATGACTCCTCGGCACCGGACATCCCCATAGCCATCCCAGAAGGCTACAAGATCTCCTGCAGAGACCGCACCAACGGAATCGGAGGAGGAATAGCCATCGTCCACAAGTACACCCTCCAAGTCCACACCCTCGCAGACGACTCCCTCAACTCCGCCAAACTCCTCCACTTCCAGATCCGCACCGACCCCAACACCGCCCTCAGAGGAACTCTTGTCTACAGACCTCCTGGACCCCGGGCTCTGTTCAGCGACTCCATCGCCGACCCCACCAGCACCCACTCACTCGCCTCCGCAGACTACATCCTCCTAGGGGACCTGAACTTCCACTTCAAGAACAAAAATGAAGCCAACTCCGCCACCCTGATCGACAACCTCGCCAACCTCGGCCTCTGACAACTCATCACCGAACCCACCCATGTCGCCGGCCACACGCTCGACCCTGTCTTCTCCACGAGCACCCACGTCACCTTCAACAACACCACCGAACTCCACTGGACCGACCACCGCTGCATCCACTTCACCTTCAAGAAACCAACCCCGTACCACCGCACCCTACAACTCCCCCGCCGCTGCTGGGGCAAAATCACTGAGGTCAAACTGACCTCCACCTCCACCCTCGCCCAAAACCCACCCACTGACCCCACCGGCCCAGACACCGCCACTGCCAACCTCAGACAATGGATCGAAGACTGCGCCAAAACTCTCGCCCCCCTAAAGAAACCTTCCATCGACCACCCCAGCAAGAAAGCCGCCTGGCTCAATGAGGAACTACAGACCTCCAAACGCACATGCCGGAAGCTGGAGAAGAAATGGACCCACGACCGCACACCAGACAGCCACGCAGCACACAAGGACGCCATTCGCAGACATCACCAGCTCATCAGAACAGCCAAGAGATCCTCCTTCAAAACCCGCCTGGATAACAACGCTCACAACAGCAAAGAGCTTTTTAACATAGTGAAGGAACTCTCCAACCCCATCGCCAACACCAACGACATCCCACCCTCGCAAGATCTGTGCGATGCACTGGCCACCTTCTTCCATCGTAAGATCGCCGACATCCACGACAGTTTCAACACCCCGTCCGCTCCAACCACGACAGACCCCACCCCGAACACCACCTGCACCAACCAGCTGACCTCCAGGTTCCACACCAATGACGGCGAGACACGCAAGGTAATGAACTCCATCCACTCAGGATCTCCGTCCGACCCCTGCCCTGACCATGTCTTCAACAAAGCAGACGCAACCATCGCAGCTAAGGAAGATCATCAACACCTCCTTCAACACAGCGATGTTCCAGGAAAGCTGGAAGCACGCCAAAATCCACACCCTCCTCAAGAAGACAAAGGGGAACCCCAAGGACCTCAAGAACTTCCGGCCCATCTCACTGCTCCCCTTCCCAGCGAAGGTCATCGAGAAAATCATCAACATACAGCTGACCCGCCACCTCGAGGACAACAACATCCTGAACCCATCCCAATCCGGATTCAGACAAAACCACAGCACCGAGACAGCCCTCATCGCTGCCACAGATGACATCAGGCGCCAGCTAGACAACGGCGAAACTTCAGCCCTCATCCTCCTGGACCTGTCAGCCACATTCGACACGGTCTGCCACCGTACACTAAGAACACGCCTCCAAGAAGCCTGAATCCAAAAGAAAGCCCTGGACTGGACCACGTCCTTCCTCTCCGGCAGAACCCAGAGAGTCCGCCTTCCACCCTTCCGATCCAAAGCCACAGACCTCATCTGCGGCGTACCCCAGGGCTCATCCCTTAGCCCAACCCTGTTCAATGTCTATATGGACCCCCTTGCATAAGTGGCCCGCCAGCACTACCTGAACATCATCTCCTATGCCGACAACACCCAGCTCATGTTCTCCCTCACCAAGTACCCTCACACCGCCAAAACCAATGTCCACGAGGTAATGAAGGCCGTCGCCGAGTAGATTAGAAGCAGCTGCCTGAAACTGAACTCAGACAAGACAGAAGTCCTCATCCTCGGCCCGACCCCCTCTGCCTGTGGCGACACCTGGTGGCCGACCAACCTAGGAACAGCGCCAACACCCTCAGACCACGGACTCGACCTATGATTCATCCTTGACTCCTCCTTCTCCATGTCGAAGCAGGTCAACGCCATCTCCTCCTCCTGCTACAACACCCTCCGCATGCTTCACAGGATCTACAAGTGGGTCCCGACCGAAACCAGAAGAACTGTGGCCCAAGTCCTCGTCAGCAGCAGACTAGACTACGGCAACGCACTCTATGCAGGAATCCCTGCCAAACGCCTACGGCGACTGCAACGCATCAAAAACGCCTCCGCCCGCCTGATCCTCAACATCCCTCATTGCAGTCACATCACCCCCCACCTGAGAGACCTGCACAGGCTACCCGTCAACAAGAGGATCACCTTCAAGCTCCTCCCCCACGCACACAAAGCACTCCACAACACCGGACCAGCCTACCTGAACAACAGACTCAACTTCTACACCCCCACCCACCAGCTCCGCTCCACCAGCCTCACCCTCGCCGCAGTCCCGCGCATCCAACGAACAACCTCCGGCCGCAGATCCTTCTCCTTCCTCGTCGCTAAGACTTGGAACACCCTCCCCACCCACCTGCGGCAGACCCAGGACATGCTCACCTTCAGGAGGCTCCTCAAGACCTGGCTCTTTGAGCAGTAGCAGCACCCCCCTTCCCCCAGCACCTTGAGACCCTCACGGATAAGTAGTGCACTCTACAAATTCACTGATTGATTGATTGATTGATTGAGGTGCCCCCAGTGCGCCACCTAAGAGGTGGCGTACTGTCAGTATGCCCCTGATGGCAGACCTCTGGGGTGGGTGAAGGGTGTCCCATGGACCTCCAGACACCCCCTTGCAGTTAGGTGCAATCACTCACTGCACCCACCTACAAGGGGATCTCTAATTTCCCTTAAAAGTGCAAGTGGGTTGCCGCCTGCACTGTGAGACACAGAGCAGCTTCAAAGCAGCCGCTTCGTTTTTTCAATGAATGCTCCACCCCGGGCCAAAGTAAGCTCATAGCTGCCCTCGGGCAGGACCTTAATCCTAATACGGCTCATTTTCCTTGACTGCACCAGGCGCATCTCTTAAGAGGTGCGTCTGGTGCAATCAAGGAAAATGGCCTGTATGTATCATATGACCCTGGAAGTCTTAAATCTCTCAGTGTACTCTTCAGTGTACTCTGTCCTTGGCTGGGATTAATGGCTTGTTTTGGATTTAGCCCTACAGTGGGTGGGCAGAAAGCAGTATGTCTGCCAGGGCCTTTGTGAGGCTAATGGACTAGCTGGAGTGCAGAGTGGCAACTTTAAAAAAGTTGCTTGCTATAATAAGGGGAATTAATTCAACCTGGGCATCAAGTTGGGTTTAATGTCACAAATAATTTGATAACTTACATGACACAGTTAGGTAGTTCCATTCAGAGATTAGCTAGGCTGGGATGCCAGTCGGTAAGCCTGTGTTAGCCGATGGGGCTACTAACCTTTCCACCTCAAAATGGGAATTTGTAAGTTTTGCTGTTAAGACATATACAAATTATATGACCTACTTGATAATATATAGCTCCCTGGCACAGGACTCTTAAGGCCTTCCTTTGGGGAGACTTACATATGTTATTATGGGAAGGAAGTTGTTGCTATTGGTTGCAATGGCAAAGTCAAAATAGCAGTGTAAACACTACTCGTTTAGTCTGCTTTGACAGCCTGGGGACCATCTTGTCCTTGTCACATTCAGTGTTACACCAAAAAGTGCTGCAGCCCTGGTTGGACACTCTGCCTTACATGTCCTAGGTACCCCGCTTACCATATAGTAGAGACCTATTAGTAAGTCCGTATTTGCCAGTTGAGTGTATCCAATTCGTCTTATTTTTTGTATAGGGTTAAAACACTGGTACTGAGGCCCATTAGCAGGCCTCAGTGCACTCTCTAGGTCGAAAAAACACCAGCATCAGTCCAAAAATGTGGGGGTGAAAATGGAGAAAGGCATCTCCTCATATTGAAATATTTGTAAATATGTGTGCAGTTCATTTACAGGTATTTAAATATTGTTGTGTTAGAAGAAATAACATCATACATCTTTCACTTTTCCACTCCCTGTACTCCAGCAAGAATATCAGATTTTACCTTGCAGTTATAGAACCGTAAGTAAACACCAATCTCCATGTTAAAAAAGAAGCAGCAATTTGTCAGAAGATATAACCTGACATTTTACCCCCGAATTTGAGCACACAGAAAACGCACAAGATAAACACAAACTTTAAGGCATCTGTTAAGATTAAGAACCACATATGAACAAGTTAAAAACTGTGGTTTAATATTGGTTTTGAGCCCTCTAGTATCAACTATCCTAATCAGAATTGTGATTCCCTATGGCATAAGTCATGAGTTTACAGGTTCTGACTGACATTGTTAACATTCCACTCTACAGAACAGGTATATAATAGCACATTTGTTCCCCTTAATGATAGGATATCTTTTTTTTATTTATTGATTTTATTTCAGCAATCAGTTATATATTGATTAAAGAGAACAGAATAAGTTTTGTTTATACAGGGGTCCAGGATAAACAATCATGATATACATATACATTAACATGAAAACAAAATAGTATGGTAAAAGTCAATCAATAAAACAATACAAAGTCAAATCCATTTAGAGATAGAAGCCCATACATTTTGACCAAATGTTTTCGTTTGTAAGCCCTTTGATCTATAAACCGCCATTTCTAATTGATATATAGATAATAATTTCAATTGCCAGTGATTAAAGACTGGTGGCTCAGGATCTAGCCAACGAGAGGTAATACAGAATCGATAAATGCAAATAAATAAGAACCCTTCTTCATCTACTGATCTTTTCCCGATTTGATTTGTTTGAAGTCCAAAAATAACCAAATCGAAGGACACTTGTACATCTATCCCCAGACTATTATTTAAAAAAATTGAGCATCCATGATAAATTAAGATAATTTTGGACAATTAAAAAACATATGAATAGAGTCAGCAGCAAGATAACAGCATTGATTACATTTATCGCCATTTCTAGTTTTCCATTTTGCCAGTTTGGCTGGAGAATAATATAGATCAAAGATAGACATAAAATGTTGACTTTGTAATGAGCCATTAAATAGCATTTTGATTGGCAACTCAATTGCTCTAGGTATATTGTCTATTTCAAGTTTCCTTTGCCATTTATTTTCAAAAAAACATAGATTATCTTCTGATTTATTTCTCATCATTTGTTATACTGCGCCAATTTTCTTCTCCCTTCTGCTAATTTCCAAAACATCCATTTTAGTCATCGAGGAGTGAACTAAAAGACCCTTAGATTCCAAAAAGCTTCGTATTTGAAAAAATTAGTTCTAGGAAGATTATATTTCTGTTGTAAAAAAAAAAAAAGGAAGCAACCTGGTACCCCTGGTAAAGATCTCCCAACAAATGGATTCCAGTCGAGTACCATCTTGTCATTACTTGATCCTTAAAGATTTCAGGTAAAATACGATTATTCACAACCGGGGAATAATAATTTAAATCAGCACAAAGAAGATTTTTTTTTTAATTTGCCTCCATATTTGGAAAGCAGTTATCATAATTTAAAAACATTTTTTTATAGTAGCTAGGTTCAATTATTCTTACTAGGCATTGCCGAGCTTCCTCCCCTAATAACATTTCATATATCGAAGGACTAACAGATTCTTCCAATCTAATATCTTGAAAAATTAGGATGCCCATATGTCTCAGTAGAATCGCCCAATAGTATAGCCGAAAATTGGGAATCCCCCAGCCGCCCTTCATTCTTGGGAGAGTACACCATTTCAAAGCTCTTCTGGATCAATGATAGCCCCAGAGAAATCTGGAGGACATTCTTTCGATCTTAGAAAAATAAAACGATGAGAATAGGAGGGGTATGGTATGAAATAAATACAAACATTTAGGAAAAAATCAAAATTTTTAGTATATTAGTACGCCCATATAATGAAAAATGTAAGTTATTTAGCCTCTCCAAGATTCTATTAGTGGATTTTAAAACAGGCTCTATATTAAGGCGTACTATATCTTCTATTTTGGGAGATATTGTAATCCCGAGATAAGGTGCATCTGGAACAAAGATCAGGTCGTTTGGACGGCCCTTTAGTTTGTATCCCGAAAGCCCCCGAAATTCCTTAGCTAAATCAATTATTTTGGGTAGAGCCCGTTTAGTATCTGAAGTAGTAATGGCAATGTCGTCTGCATACCAAACACTTTGAATTCGGTCTGTTGAATGATAACCGGAACAATATCAGCCTCCTTTTCCAACTTGTTGAGATATGGTTCAATATACAATGCGAACAACAAGGGGGAGCAAGGACGGCCTTGCCTTGTCTCCCTTGTTATCATAAAGTTCTCAGATAATGCATCTGTTATTCGAATTGCAGCCTTCGGTTGCGAATATAATGCTTGTATTGCATTGATGTATTCTTTGGGAAATCCCTTCAATACAAGCACAGGCCACAAGAAACCCCAGGAGACCCTGTTGAATGCTTTTTCTGCATCCAACAGGGCCACCGCCACCGGGGACTCCGTAGCCTGCGCCCAGTCCAGGAGTGATATAATCCCTTTTACATGATCTGTTGTATCTCGATTTGAGATAAATCTGTGCTGTCTTATTGAGACAAGTGCTGGCATAAAATCATTCAGCCTAATGGTCAAGATTATGGAAAAAATGTTGCTATCAGCAGTGATAAGAGAGATGGGTCTGTATGACCCTAACTCGTTATCAGCCTTCCCATTTTTTTTTAAATAACTATAGTGGCTAGCGAACATGAATCAGGAGGATATCCCAGAAAAGCTTGCTGGAATACTTTAAGCATTTCAGACTTAAGTAGTCTGCGAAATGTACGATAAAATTCTAAAGGTATGTTGTCTGGCCCCATTGCCTTCCCAGCGGCCAATAGCTGTCTCAAGTTCTTCCCATGCAATAGCTGTCTCAATTTCTTCCCATGCAATGGGTGCGGCTAATATAGTTTTCAGTTCTTTCGATAACCCTACACTGTCTAAACTTTCAAAATACTGTGAAGCGTTCATAACTATATCAGTAGCGTCAACAGACTCATGATATAATAACTGATAAAATTCAGACAATGCTTTTAATATATCCATTTTGAAAGTAGGGATGACCCCATTTAAATCACATATTTTTTGGATATCATTAGATGCTGCCTTTTGCCCAAGCCTTTGAGCTAGCACTCTACCGGTTTGCTCACTAAGCTCGTAGCTTTCTGTCTTATACTGTCTGTATTTACATGCAATCTGATTGGCTATGTGAGATTAGACTGTACTCCATTTAATGGACAAATCTAATTAGGTTTCTTCAATACCCCAGCCAAGTTTGATGTTTTCTGCTAATTTTATCTCTGCCTTCAAGACCATGTCACAATCCCTCCTAAACTTATTTGGTTTAGCTGTTTGTTGAAAATTCGAGTAGCTAAGGGTTTCCCCCCTTATTATAGATTTAAAAGTATCGCAAACAATTGGAACAGAAGCAGTATTGTTATTATTCTTAAAAAATTCCTGAATAATTTTGGTCATATATTGAAGATAATCATCTTCAAGTAGTTAATTCCTTTGAAACAACCAATTAGTTTTACTGCTTTTTATAATAGCTGACAGTTGTATGTCTAACATTAGCGGATTGTGATCTGATATAAGTTTTGGAAGGATTTCGATATCAACTTTATTGATAAAATATTGGGACCCGAATAAATAATCGAGATGGACAAATTTCCGATGAGGGGCAGAGAAGAAGCTATATCCAGGATCCTTGGAACACAGAATATTCCATACATCTATGAGCCAGTTATCTAAGACTAGATCGCAGAGAGCTCTATAAGTTTGAGGTTTCTTCCCCAAATATTTCTCACTTTGCCTAATATCAAATCTGGCTTCAATATGAATATTTAAATCCCCACAAAGATTAATGGGTTGGCTCCATAAAGCGAACTCTGAATTCAGAAAGTTCAGCAGCTCAGAATCAACTATGTTTGGACCATAAAATGTAGAAATCGTAAATCTATTTTGATGAATCTTAAGTTCTGCCAATCCCAATCTCCACCATTTATCTGCTGAAGTTTTAATACCTGCCCCTAAGCTTTGTTTCATAAAAATAGCAACTCCCCTTTTAATCCCTGTCTGCTTAGAGCATACTAACAGATCTAAACCTCCATTTTTTAGCCAGTCCCTTTTTTCCCAAGCGACATGCGTCTCCTGCAAGCAAAGAACGTCTATTTGTAAGAGTTGAATCATTTTAGACAAGACACTCTTTTGCTTATAATCATTAAGGCCATTAATATTCAGCGTACAAACCTTCAATTTCCTAGCCATTTTGTAAATCAAAAATAAGCGAGCAAATCTTTTCAGCTTTTAATTTCAAAGCATATCTAACAAAAAACGTTGTCTTCGAAAATAGTTTAGAACAGGCCCCCCTGACTTGTGTTCAATAATAACTGTTGCTGATTTACACCCTTCTCACCACCACCACCACCAAACCCTCACCTTCACCACCCTCCCACCCCCCTCCTTACCTCCCCTGCCCACCCAACCCACCATATGAGGCACAAGGACTATTAGTCCCTGAGAACACAGAGTACCCTCCCCTAACCCCTTTCCTTGGTCAGAAAAAGAAGAATATCAGCAACAAAATAGACCATCTTAACCAAACCATAGTGAAATGATGATGCTACAAACGTCTTTCATATAGAATAAATAATACAAGGAAAGTATCATCTTCACACATTTTTTTATTTCATAGTGAGGTTAAATATTCTTTTGCCGCAATTTCAGAAAAAAAGAATTTTGTTTGACCCTTCACGATGACTTTTAACTTGGCCGGATTTTGCAAATATACCACTGCTCCCTTTTCCTGAAACCCAGCGATTAGCTGTCGTAAATGCCACCGTTTGGTTACAGTGGCCTGACTAAAATCAGGTCGGACAAAAAAATTACACCCTTTAGCAATTCTCTTCTTATCGGGTCTGGCCAGACCAAAAACAGCTTCCCTTGCCAAAAAATTATTAAATATGACCAGTATTGCTCATGGGTGATCAACCTCGGTTTGCCTAGCTTTATTGCCTGTAAATGGGAAACGAATGCGCTCGCTCAATTACTACAGCCCAGTCCCATGATGTTAATTCTGGGAACACTTCGGAGAACAGCTCATACACAGATTTTTGTATATCTGGACCCCCATGATTTTCAGGTACCCCCAAAATCTGTAAATTGTTTCTACGATATTGATTTTCTAACTCTGCGAGCTTGAAGCTGGTGTCATCATGTTGTGCTTTAATAGAGCTAAGTACTAATTTTTGTGCGGCAACTTCATCCTCCAAAGCAGATATTCTAGTCTCGGCTTCAAAAACTCTTGTAGAAATATCCGTACAGATTTTCGTGACTCGCTTTACTGCGTTCTTCACCTTGCGGCATGTAGCTTGAGTACGGGCAATCTCAGTCTTTGTTTCCGATCTGTGTGCCATCATTGTTTGGTAAATCATGGTTAATGTCACTTCCTGATCAGAACTGGACTCCTCAAATTGTATATGCCCCCCCAAAGATCCGGGTTGCGATGCTGCTTCAGATGGAATATCACCAGGATCAATGGATTTATTTCTGGCACCCTGTGTCTTCCTAACCTTGTGCTTTTTAACAGTTATAGCTGATCCTGGAGAGATCTAGCTGAATCTTGATTCTTCGTCCATACTACTATCACCTGGGTAATCCGCCCAATCTTTGTATACTTTCATCCGATGTATGTAAGACATGGAGAAAAATCTATCCGGAATTTCTTGGGAGCCAGTAAAATCTTGATATAGAACCTCATTTGTTTCCTACACAGTTATTGGAAATACATTGGTCGTACTGCCCGAGCTCCCACTAGCTACTTCAGAAACTACAGTTCCCATAATGCCTTTTGATGGGATTTGTTCATTACTTTTTTCGATTGCGGGATCAGGCATTTGCAATGCTTTGGGTAAATTAGTCGATTCAGAAAAGGGGGTGGTGATGGACCGAGTATCTGAATTAAGCAGAACACTCCTACCCAGTCAAGAGATCAGGGCTTGATCCATCACCGTTTTTAGCTCACTGCACCATCCCAGCTCAGAACCTGGCTACATGCAAATTAGTCTGTCCCTGGCCCAGTGCATCATGGGAACAGGGCAGACCAAACTACCAAGCCAATTCTTTTACTGGAAAGGAAACAAGCTTCCGGGGACCGGTTTCTGGCATTACAGCCGTCTTCGGCCCGGCTTGCTTGAATCCTGATGGTGCAGTGAGCAAGGGACGTATGTCTGAGCATACCCTTCCACGCTTATGGTGGACAAAACGATTCAGAAAAGGGGGTGGTGATGGACAGAGTATCTGAATTAAGCAGAACACTCCTACCCAGTCAAGAGATCAGGGCTTGATCCATCACCGTTTTTTAGCTCACTGCACTATCCCAGCTCAGAACCTGGCTACATGCAAATTAGTCTGTCCCTGGCCCAGTGCATCATGGGAACAGGGCAGACCAAACTACCAAGCCAATTCTTTTACTGGAAAGGAAACAAGCTTCCGGGGACCGGTTTCTGGCATTACAGCCGTCTTCGGCCCGGCTTGCTTGAATCCTGATGGTGCAGTGAGCAAGGGACTCATGTCTGAGCATACCCTTCCACGCTTATGGTGGACAAAACGATTCAGAAAAGGGGGTGGTGATGGACAGAGTATCTGAATTAAGCAGAACACTCCTATCCAGTCAAGAGATCAGGGCTTGATCCATCACCGTTTTTTAGCTCACTGCACCATCCCAGCTCAGAACCTGCTTAGTTAATCTGGCCATGAAATCTTGTTCCTGACCCGCACGCCAGCTCCTGCATAACAAAACAGCCCACGGGGCCGCTACATTGCCACGCCGCCACGCTGAATAAGACGCCCGGGACCCCACTTCCCAGAGTCCTCGGGGGCGCACAGTGGCCGCGTCACTCCTCTGCGCCAGGAGGTGCTTCAAATTCCCTGCATGGCTCCCGCAGTGCGGGACATGCGTGGGCGTGCCCGGGCACTGCCCGGGCGAAGCCTGGGCCAAGGGCAGGCCCATCTGCGCCCGTCAGAGCCAGGAAGAGGCGGGGTGGGGCCAAACTTCTTGGCTTTGGGCTCTGGCCTCATACTCGCCGCTTGAGACGCTAGCAAATGGCGGTAAATCAGGGACCTGGAGGTACAAAGCTTACAGCCCCAAATTTACAGGGGACATCGACACTTGATGGGTATCTGCTACAAGCAACGAAGGTGATAGAGAAGGAGATTCAAACGGTGGAAAGAAGACTCTCAATAGAAGATGGTCGAGCAACTGATATCACCCTAGCAGAAAGAGGTACTTTTAATATCATTGAGGCCATCACTGGCAATGAATCATTGAATAAATCCCCATCATTATCTATACTGGTCCCGGAGTCAATACACAGTCAGGGGTCCCCAGATCTGGTGTCTGCTCATGCAAAGTATTTTATGGCCCTGGAAAAAAGGAGAAAGTCCAAACATCTTGAACCACCCTCCTCTACCAATACAAAGACAAAGAAAAACAGTAAAGGCCCAAGTGCGGCTACTAGGGAGGGGCCTCTAACCCGGAGTAAGCGAATTGTCAATTCTAGGAATGCAGAGTCTCCCCTTCCCAATTCGCCTGAGATGTTAATCAGCCTCCCTGGCAAGAACTCTTTGCCCACTAATCTTGAGACTGGATAAATTAGAGGCTGACATTAAATTGTTGTTAAATGTAGTAACAGGGATTAGGGTGGGAATGGACGGGGAAGGGAGGGCCGGGCTCAATAGGAAGGCGGGTGTAGAGGATACTCTATTAGAACATCATGATCCCAGCAATCAGGGAATGGAAGCCAGGGATCAAATGAACAGTCATCTGGAGTTGCATAATGGTGCTAGGGTTGGAACGGAAATTGTACCTGCACTAAAGAAAACTTTAGAAACGGGCAACAGGTTAGATTGCCAAGCAGGGGAAAGGGGAAAAATGTATTGCCCGCTGCCATAGGACAGAGGAAGGAAACCAATGCGCCAGGGAGATCCCTGCCAATCAACCCGGAACCCAGTCTAGCTAGAGGTGATGATAAAATGACACTGCACCTCCCAACCCGAATGTTCGCCGTATGTACTAGTGCTAGCTGATATTCAATCACTTAGAGAAAATCAAAGGGAATCCTATGAGGGGCTTAAGAATAAGGTCTGCCACTGGTTGGCCCAAAAGGTGGATTTATCAAATGCTCACTTTGGAGCTATTTTATTTGTAGGAAGGGTTGGCCCTATGCAAAAAAAATTACAAGGAAGATTGTATTGTAACAAATTGCAGATCTCGATCGCTAGCACATTGGCTGGCTGACCGGGGCCTGACATTAGTAAATCGAAACCCAGGGCAAGGTCCCAAACTACTGCCATTGGCACACTTTTACAGGAATCTAGTATCTAATGAGGGGGCACCGATGATGAGTAGGAATGGCCCCTGTATGAAGCCAATAACAGAGGGCTGAGGACCCTAGAAGTCAGAAATAGGTACCAGCCACTATCAGACTTAGATGGTCTAGATTGACTCATTGAAGTTCCCAGACAGATGTTAAGTGAAGATAATGGAAACATTGCAACAAATAGGGCACAGTTGAATGATTGGGTAAAGGATAATTTAAACTGTCCTGGTATAATTGCCCAATCCAATACGCTTCCAGAGGGTGGGGGAAAATATCTGAATAATAGAGACACCCAGATAAATAATGTAGACTTCGGTGATTTAACAATCTTGTCTTGGAATGTGGCGGGCTTCAACTCTAAGCTCAACGATCCTGAATGGGGCGCTTTCATTGACAAAAATCACATATGTTTACTTCAGGAGACTTGGGCTGTAGAGAAAGTGTACAAGTTAGACTTCGCCACCTTTGGTATTGAGGCAAAGACGGGACCAATGGGCTGCACTGCAGGGGGCATATTGATATGGGTGAAAAACTCCCTGATAGGGAAGATTAAAAGCTTCAACCTGGGTTGTGAAGACATTCTTGGGTTGAAAATATCTCTCCCAAGTGGGGATGTTTCCCTGAAGATTATGAATGTAAACAACCGGTTGAGAACCTCACATAAGCCTTCTGAAACACTGACACTCCTGGGGAATCATCTTGATCTAGCAAGAGGGAGGCGCCGGCTAATTATTGCCAGTAATTTAAACATCACCTTTGAGCCTGTTGATTATATCCAGGAACTCATCGAAGAGGGGGACGAAGCAAGAGGAATCCCAAAACTGGAAATTCCACCAATAAAAAAGTATACCAGGGCAGCCCAGCAGGTAAATTCATTGATCATAGACCATGGGCTACGAGCATGTAATGGCAGGACTGATTCAGACAGGAGAGCTGGATTTACTTTTAAGAGAGGGGCATGTAAATCCAGAATCGACTATTATTTAATCGATAGAGAACTCTGGGGAAATATAAAAGATATGAAGGTTATTGATAGGGACGACAGTGACCACAACGCACTACTTTTAACATTGCATAATTTGCTGGACTGCCATGCCCCTATATCACAAAACAATGCCCCAGTAATTACAAGCAATAATGAGAGAAGCGTTAAATGGCCGATGATTCTCTTAGACCAAACAGCCCTTCCAGAAATTTACAAAAGGGTAGAGCTAGCGCTATTGGAACTAGCCCCAATAAACGAAAATAGGGCTGATACTTTGCAAGTCTTTAGGGAATTAAATTATGCCATAAAACCTTTTTTTGTTGTAAAATAAATGATAATATCCTCCCACGCAAACACACTAAGCCATGGTATAATCAATCATGCAGACAAGCTAAGGAATTTCTTATGAAGGCGGTAAAGACCGAATCCTTAGATAATATAAGAGCATGCAGGAAAAATTACATCTGTAACCAGAAAAATGCCACAAAATATTGGCAGGCTGACAACTGGAGAGATCTTGTGGAAGCCTCAAAGATGAGGAATAGCCAACAATTCTGGCACTTAATGACTAAAGGCTCTAGTAGCCTGAAAACAGAAAATAGTTTCCACCTGCAGCCCCAAGTCTGGGAGGAATACTTTGGGAGCTTATATGCAGCCCTGGGGGAGGGGGGGGGGGAAAGAAAAAATTGATTAATTGGAAACCCCGCTCTCCCTGCCCATAATGGAGGATACGTCCATTACTGTCGAGGAGACTACTTTGGCCATAAATTCAATACAGAAAGGGAAGGCCCCTGGCTTGGACAAACTGCCCGAGACATGTATAGAGCAGAGCCTGAAATATTGGGGGTATTATTAACTAGAGTTTTCAACGCCATCTTGGAGGGGGGAGAGGTCCCAGCCTCCTGGAAGGGCGCTGAAATCATCCCCATTTTCAAGAAAGGAGAAAAGGGCTCCCCTGAAAACTATAGACCCATCAGTCTTATTGACGTTTCTCAAAAAATCTTTGGCAAAGTTATATTGACTAGAATCCAATAATGGATGAAGAATACCATGTACTTTCTGATCTGCAGGCGGGCTTCAGGGAGTCCACGAGCACAGCGGAACAGGTCCTCAGATTCCTCATGTTAATTTGGAAGGAAGTGGTCATCAATAGAGGACACCTGTACGTTGTGTTCGTGGACCTAAAAACAGCCTTTGATTCCATCAATAGATCCCAATTGTGGTCCGTTCTGAGAGATATGGGTCTACCACCATATCTACTTAACACCTTGGTTCATTTGCATATAAAATACTTTGCAAAGGTTAGATGGCAATATAAATATCCAAAAACGTGTCCGCCAAGGATGCGTCCTGGCCCACACTCTATTCACACTGTTTGTGAAAGGAGTCATAGATGAGCTCTTTAGTTGTGATGGAGATCCTCCTAAAATGGCAGGCAGAACTGTTCCCTGTTTACTATTCGTGGATGACACCCTATTGATTGCAAAAACGCCAAGAGGAATTCAGAAACCTGGAGCGAGTAAAATCCTGTGACTATCTTGGGGTCCGAATAAATGAAAATCTAGCTTGATCGGACAAAAAAGAAAAGGGCACTTCAACACATAGATAGTGCAATTAACAAGAGGGTTAAAGTTTCCCCATACAGACCAACATCCCCACTGATAGAAATCCATAGAGCAAAAGGGCTGGATGCAGCGCTCTATGGAGCGGAACTATAGGGTTTAGAAAATCTTAAAGGTCTAGTTCTTGCGGAAAATAGATTCATTAGGATAATTTTCAATTTACCTATGAACACCCCTTTTTTACCTCTGAGACTGGACCTTGGCCTCAGATCAATTGCCCATTTTGTCACCTTGAGGGTACTAATTTTTTGGATTAGGATCTGGGTCAATAACTCTCAAGTTCCTCTTAGAAGCAGCTTACCGGAGCTAATTACCCTCCATAAAATGAATGTTAAATGGCTTGGAGGGATTAGAGATTGGTTCCATAAACTTAACTTGGGTTTTATCTGGGATTTCCCAGAAGGCATTAAGAAAGAGATGGTGTCCACATTGAAAAGAGGTTTTGGGACTATCAAGATCAGTGCACTTTAAACTGGATGTATGTCGTTACTATGCATGCTTTTACAACGCATGCCTTTACCACACAGGTTTTACAACGCAAGTAGTTACAATGACTTGGGTTGAGGGGCGCTGGATAGTGAATAGTTTAATTTACTATTCCAACTCCAGTCCCCGTGGATAGTAGGGAAGGTTTTGGATAGTAAATTAAACTATTCCCTATCCTACAGCGCCCCCAGCGCAAGTCGATGTAACGACTTGCGTTGTAAAAGTTGCGTGGTAAAGGTACTGCGTGGTAAAATTTGTGTTGTAAACGCTGCTCCCCCTTTAAACTTGAATGCCCAGGGACCTCTGTCTTTCTCGAAATAAAACCTGCCATAGTTTTGAATTGTTTCTTGACAAGGTTGAACCACCCCAGGCGAGAATGCTGTTTTTACAATTCAGATACAGCACTCTTCCTCTAAACTCAGTAAAGAGTAAATGGGGTAATGACCCACTCCTTTCGATATGTCCCACGTGTCACTCTGCTAGAGACTAGTAGTCACCTTATTCTTTATTGCACAGCTTATGCAGATTTGCGTAGGATCTGGATTGCACCAATGTGCCGTCTGCTATCATGTCAAAACCCAGCAGATGCAATGAGAATTTTTAAATCAGAGTCGACTAGATGGCTTGTTTTTGCACTCTCGAGATTCTTGATATATGCATGGTGGAGGAGAGCGAAGGCTATGAAAAACTGCCTAGTAGGCAAACTAATAATGAACCTTCCTTTGCCTTACCCGGGAGTGCTGTTGCTGAAGCGTCTGCCACATTGCTTTCTGCCGACCACTACGCCACACCTCGCGGGCGCCGCTCGAGGTTTGAAAACCTTGCCAGGGATCTTGATATTGGACCTTGCCTGTTCATTGATGGACCTACGCCCTCGCTGCTGACCATCAGCCCCACACACACGGTCAGAGGCGGGACTGCGAGGACCAGCCTGCTGAGAGGCGCTGATCGGCCGCAGCTGGTCCTCTTCCCGCCCCCTCCAACTGTTAAATCTCTGTGGAGTGTGTGTTGCTTGGGAGCCTTCCTGTGCCTTACCCGGGAGTGCTGTTGCTGAAGCGTCTGCCACATTGCTTTCTGCCGACCACTACGCCACGCCTCCCGGCCCCCGCTCGAGGTTTGAAAACCTTACCAGGGATCTTGATATTGGACCTTGCCTGTTCATTGAAGGACCTACGCCCTCGCTGCTGACCATCAGCCCCACACACATGGTCAGAGGCGGGACTGCGAGGACCAGCCTGCTGAGCGGCGCTGATCGGCCGCAGCTGGTCCTCTTCCCGCCCCCTCCTGCTCCTCCCCTTGATAATCTGTAACAGCCACGCGCACGCGGGACGCGCGCGGGACCAAGGCCGGGGCGAAGACCGGGCAAAGAGCGGGCCGTTTGAGGCCGTTCGAGTACGTGAGAGTCCGGTCCGGGCCACGTCTCTTTGCCTGCCACACAAAGGACATTAAACACCTGTGAAATGAGTACCAGGGAAACCAGAAGTAAAACATCTTCCTTAGCCGCGGCCGGAGCAGTCAAAGGCCCCATGGATACCTACTTTGCTAAAGCTGGTTCTCTCCTGATTGAGGAAATCGAGGTCCTGGAGCGAAGAATCTCCCAAGAAATAGACTGTGTAAGGAGATCTTCAATGGGCCCAGTGGCCCAAGCTAGAACCCCAGAAGATAGGTCTGGTTTACCAACTAGTGGCAGCACTGACCAGGCAACATGCCTATTTCCAGGTACTTCAATTACTAACCCAGAGTTCACCATCGAGGTCCCGAGTGACTTTGAGGTTATGAGCCTCATGGCCTTACCCAATACGCTAATCCCCCAACCCACACCAACAGAGAATACTGAGGCAGCCAAAGTCATAGAACCTAACACAGATTGCAATAGGGGGGCTAGAGAAGGGGCTATACAAAAAAAGAAGCGGGGGCCCCAAAACAAAGAAGACAATAGGATCAAATCTCCCAAACCCAAACAACCCAGAGGTAAAGGGGGGAAAGGAGCTACCTCTGTCACCACGCTAGAGAGGACGGGAATGTCATCCCCCCTAGAACTACTAACTTAACCCCTTCGCTGCGGATGACAAAGCCAGCTCGTCATGGGCGTTACCTGCGCTGCGCGGATGACGAGCTGGCTTTGTCACGAACCGCGCGATTTTCAAAAGTCAGCGCACAGCGGGAAAACCCGTAGCGCGCATGCGGTTAACCCCACTACCACAGCCCACTAACACCGCGCCAGTAGATATCACCTCTGATGACATCACACTGGAGGACATAGGTACACTGCTTAGGTCCTTATTGAGTCCCCTTGAGGCTAGATTGATTAAGATCGAAGCTAGACTAGTCATCATCGAAAAGGCAACTGTGCAACTTGCCGATTCAAGGAAACTCGATAACAGCGGACCAAAAACAGTAATAGAGGGACCAGGACCAAAGCCCACTAAGGGCAATGGACCTCCTACAACAACAACCAATAGGCTTCCATCCACAAACCCCAAAGTCTCACAACCCATACCAAACAATACTCCGCAACTACCAAATGCCAATAAGGCCCCTATCCCAAAACAGCAAACAGCAACTGCCACCCCAAAAATAACCCCCCCATCGAAAGACAATGTTTTGCCTTCGACTAATGCCAAGGGTGACCCACCTTCTATTGGAGAGAAATCAAATACCAACCGTAAACATAAGCCTATAAACCTCCCCCCAGAAGCAGCACCCTACACCTTAGTTCTGGCGGGGGTCCCGGAATTAAATTCTCCTATATTTGAATCCACTACCTCACTTAAAAACAAAGTCATTAACTGGCTCTCTGTAAATAGACCACTCCCGAGAGGAACAACCAGTGACATCGCTATGGCTAGGAGGGCAACGTGGGTGGGTTACACTAGGAAATCCATCAGGGGAGACTGCATTCTGGTCACTTTCAGAGACCCGAATACAGCCGCATACATCTGCACCTGGGCTTCCAATGAGGATTTTGGCAGTAATATTCAACCACTTCCTCTTTCATTTTTCTACCCCTCAAACCTTTATAACTTAGAGGACCACAGATGGGGGCATCACCAAGAGTTGTTTGAGGGCTGGGAAAATTGCCCTAGGGAAAGTAACGTCCACCCACAACTCAGGGGAAGACCTATAGAGCAGTTCTCTTCGTATGGGGATGAGGCTGGCTGGGAAACTGTTACAAGAAGGAGGGGGGGTGGTGGCTATAGGAGAGGAATCCCTGGGCCACATAGAACACACTACACAGCCTATCTATCTACCCACAATAGAAACAGTAGTCTAGAGACGGTAGATTGAAAGGTGGCTGAAGAGGGGAGTGTTCCACAAGCATCTCCCACGATCGAGAGCAATACACTCCCAGCTCTAGATACTCATACTAAGGCATCCAATACAGTTGAACTTAATCAGGTCCCAAGCACGACGGATCCTATCTTATCCCCTGCCAACATACCTTCGGGTACAAATTACTCCCTCACTAGCCAACCGGTGCCCACTGAGCCTACCCTCAACAACTCTGTTTCTATAAGCCCAGCCACTACCCAACTGCCACATATAACAGTGATCTCTTGGAACGTGGCAGGCCTAGCCAACAAAATAGATTGCACAGAGTGGGGTTCTTACATCAGCTCCAAAAATATACTCCTCTTTCAAGAGACTTGGGCGCGTGAGGAAATACTATTCCCGGGCTTTGCCTCTTTTTTCAAAGCCCCTAAATGGGGGGGCAGGGGTAGGCCGTCAGGGGGACTCACGACCTGGATAGCAACGGACCTAGGTTGTCAAGCTACATGTCTAGAGACCGCCTCAGATGACATATTGGCTGTTTTACTTGAGTGGCCAGACTCCACGAAGTTGCTAGTCATCAACATTTATTCAAGGCCGGTACCAATGCACAAAGAATCTGGCACCATAGATGAATTAGCTGGGCTCTTAGAAGGCTTTCCATGTGAACTTGCCTGCCTGGTGGGAGGTGATTTTAATTCCCATTACAAACCACTGCCCGGTCTACGCGACGGCCCTTCCCACGAGGAAGATTCGTGTTGGTTCGTCCCTGAGACGATGGCTCCACCCCCAAGGGCCTGGACTCCTTTGGCCTTGCAGATAACTGCCCTCACTCTCAACCTAGGTTTAAGGGCGTGCAATGGCCGTTGCTAATCAGATATACCCAGTATCCATACTTTTAACAAATTAGGTAGCGAATCTAGACTGGACTACATTATGGTTAAACTGTTTATGTGGCCAGCAATAGTCGATTTCAAAGTCACTGAAAGAACGGACAGTGACCATAACGCCTTGGAATTGACTTACTCCCTGCCTGGGGGTGAGGTTACATCCCACGGAACGGACAAAGATAAGGCGGGTCTCCTACTTGAAAATAATTGGAGGAAAGTCAAGTGGGAGAAATTGGCCAATAGTCTAGACAGAATACCCCAGTTATATGAAAGGATCATCCCATTTCTGGAGAATGCCTTCCAGTTAAGAAATGAGGTGCAAGACGATGCCAACAGAGGAAAGCTTGCACAAATACACGCAGACATCATCAACACCTTAGAGCAGGATCTGTTCTCATCCGCAGGGAAAAGGAAAGGCCCCCCTCCCAAGAGGTCTTGGTATAACGCCGCTTGCAGGGAAGCCAAGGCCCATTTGTTACTTGCTATAAAGGGACGTCTTAACAAGGAAGAAATCCGCGCCTGGAGAAGATCGTATAAAAACTTCCTGGAGAATGCGCGGGCAGAATGGGACCAGGATTACTGGGAAAATCTCGTTAAAGCACTAACAACCAGAGATTCCCGCAAATTCTGGCGCGTAGTGGCTAATGGCACGGAGGACTTATCCTCCGCAATAGAGCCCAACATAGCCCCTACGGTATGGCAGAGCCACTTCGAGGCGCTGTATGCGGAGGGAGGGGGGGATCAAAATATGGCTGGTATCATAAAGACACCTAGTCCCACAGGGGTTCCTTTTACAGAAAAAGAGGTGAGGGAGGCCATTAAAGGATTAGCAGCTGGAAAAGCCCCGGGGCTTGATGGGGTGCCCGGGGACCTGTTCAAGCAGGAACCAGGGATATGGGCACCTTATCTCACCCTGATATTCAATGCCATTCTGGGGGGAATGGAGGTGCCCGATACTTGGAGGGGAGCAGAGGTGGTCCCAATTTATAAAAGGGGATCCCCTCTGCTTCCTGCCAACTATCGCCCCATCAGTCTCATTGACATATCCCAAAAACTTTTCGGTAGACTGATTCTAAATCGGCTCCAGGCCTGGATAGAAGAGATGGACATCCTGTCCCCCTATCAGGCAGGATTTAGGCAGGGAGTATCGACTATAGACCAAATCTTCAGGCTAAATCTCCTCTATTGGAGAACAGCTGTAATCGAGGGCGGCACTCTGTATACTATTTTCGTAGACTTACGTGCCTCCTTCGATTTGGTACCTAGAGCGAGGCTGTGGAGAGTTATGGAAGAGCTGAACGTCCCTGGTGATATTTTGTCAATCCAGATGAGACTACACGATAACAACTACGCCCGCGTAAGGTGTGGCAAAGGTGGCAAGGTAACCGAAAGGTTCCCCGTTCGCAGAGGGGTGAGACAGGGTTGTGTGCTTGCACCAACCCTGTTTTGCCTCTTTGTGAACGGGGTTGTTGCCCACCTAAACAGGATTGCCAACACTGATGCCCCAAAGTTGACAGGCAGCAGGGTGCCTGCAATTATGTTTGCAGACGACACCCTGCTGCTGTCTAAATCCCCTATGGGGATCCAACGCATCTTGGATGGTTTTCTAGAGTTCTGCTATGAACGAGGATTGGAAATCAACCCACAGAAAACTAAATTCATGATTTTGAATCCCAACCCCCATAATCGAGCCCCACCTAGGCTAGGCACAGTCCAATTAGAATGTGTGCACAATATTGAATACTTGGGGATTACTTTAAATGAACATCTAATATGGACGTCTCACCAGACTAAAGTGACCATCAAACTGGCTCAGTTGGCGGGTGGCACTATGCGTCTGGCGAATTAATCCCCCTATCGCCCACTAACCCCAATCATTCATATCTACAAAACTCAAGCCCGTGCGGGTGTCACATATGGGGGTGAACTGTGGGGCCACTCTCAACTCCCTAAACTACAGTCAACCGAAAACAAATTTCTGAGACAGGTCGCTGCCCTCCCCCAGAGCACTCCACTACTTCCCCTCCGATTAGACTTGGGAATTCGACCTATAACGGAAGAGCTTGGACTTAAACCCCTAACATTTTGGAGGCGTCTGTGGTGTAGCCCAGATCTTATAAACTATAGAGAGGAACTACAGGAATTCCTGGAGCTACAGAATGCCAAGAGGATCCCGTGGATGATTTACGTCAAGGGAATGCTAGAGGAAATGGGCCACCCGGAGCTATGGACGGATCCCTTAAACACCTGCCTAAAGACTCCAAAAAAGGTACTTGTGAGAGCATACCAAGAACTGATGCTTACAAAAGCTATTGATGCCACTCGAGAAGAATCCTTGACACATTTGTTCCTAAAAGCGAAAAACTCTTACTGTCTCGAAAGTACTCTAGACGCTATTTCTCCTGTATTAACGAGGAAATTATTCTTACAATGGAGATATGGAAGCCTCTCCGTAGCTTCATTTACAGCGTCCTGGTCATCCCGCTCCACCATAGAAACCTGCCCAGTGTGTGCTCATCCGAAGGAGGATGATGTTCACGTTGTTTTTTTCTGCAAGGGATATGAGAGGAGCAGGAAATACTGGTTAGTCCCGTTACTCAGGAACTTGGGTTTTAGATCTTTTCAACCTGCTTATAGAGTTTTGAAGACAGACCTCTCTCCCACTGTAGTTTTTACCCTCTCGAAATTTTTAACCGCCATGTGGTTCACCCGAAGCCGTGTGGTCAAAAGACTTGTATAATAGCCTTCCCGAAAGTTATATTCTATTTTCACAGCACCCCTTGTTTTTACAAAATGTTTTAACCAATGGATCACATTGTGTTTAATCCGTTTTTATTTGTGTATAAATGTTATGTCTCTTTTATGATCTGTGATCGAAATAAAGATTTTTGAAATGAAATAATGAACTGTGATAACCTAGACATTTGCAAATAGACAGACTAATTGTGATTAGTACCATAGTAATTAATGCACTTTTGCTTGTAAATACATTATAGGGACTGTGTTTTAACAGGTTTTAAATGTATAAGCTGCTAATTGCCCTTCTTAAATCTTTTTATGATGTAATTGATCATATTTATGAACTGTGATGATTTTAGTCTTTTTAATCTGTTATGGTCAAGGAATTGATCGAATAAAATTTTACTTACTTACTAATCTGGCCATGCTCCATACTCCACCAGAATCCAAAACAACCACATTTCATTTTACTTTGATTATAACAAATGGTCCCATGAACCTGGAAACCACTTTCCTCATAAGTCCAGGTTTCCTAACCAATTATGACCTTACCATTTGCTTAAAAAAAAAGGTGTAGCAGAATGTTTGTAATCATATCTAGTTTTGTGTCTTGATTGATACTTCTTACTTCTTGCAATGATTTCATCTTCAAAATGAAGATCATCACCGCTGTGTGTTTTGCTTAGCTTGAACTATGCTGGATTGAGATTGGATATTGGGCATTCTTCATCTAAAAGTGAAAACAATTATATTTTAGGGAAACAGTATTAAGTATAACTCTATGAGCCCACCAGGTTTCATGCAATACTTCAGTGGAAATGTATTTTCCACAGCCCTTCGAACACAACTTTTGACCATTTGGTTCATCCCTTGAGCTAACCCATTGGATTATGGTAAATAGAGAGCTGTCTTCAAATGGACAATCCAAAGAAAGGTCATCCAAAAATGTCTTAATTTCTTGTGAGATCAGCTGTACTGTATTGTGGGTCACCAAATACTGTGGTATACCTTCCCATGTAAATTCTTCCTTAAGAAATTCCAGCACTGTTTCGGTGTTGAGCACACTGACAGATTTGGTTACCACCCACTAAGAGGTTTAATCTGCCAAAAGTAAAACATGGCATTCAATTTGAGGTAGAAGTTCTAATGGAACTACAAAATCTAATGGCAACTTCAGCTGTCACATCTACAGGTGACAATGGAGAACAATGTGTTGCTTTCCTCTTATCACTATTACCATATGACCAATAATCCTTGCCCACTACTTCTACTTGACAATCCTTTCCAGGCCACCAATACCATTGCCTCAACCTTGCTTTGGTCAAACTCCAACCCAGATGTCCTTCATGAGCCAAATTGATCACTTTCTTTTGTAATCCCATTGGATGTTCCACTTTAGAACATCTGCATAACTTCCCCCCTAAAAGACTGAAATCCTCACAGACATTCCAAAACCCCTTCAATTTCTTGGACAAGTCCTTAACATCAGGGCAGCTGTTAATTATGTACTGAAATACTTCTATGAGATCTTTATCTGCATCATAATGCCTGTCCCGTTCCTCAGCACTCGCGGTGCGTGCAGGTAACAGCTGTGGCGCTGGAGGTGGTTTGGTAAATTAAATATTACCCTGTCAGAATTTCTATACTTAAACAAAGGGTCATGCATATAATGAGAGGCAGAGTCCGTGGTGTCCGATTCAAAAGGGCTTTATTTCAGTAACTCGAGTTAAGGGAGAATTGGGTTCCGTCACCACTAAGGTTCAGGAAGGGTCTTCTGAACTTTATTCACAGAGTACAATATTTATACATTGAGAATACATTGACTTGCATAGAGAAGGAGGAGCGCTCCAGGCAGAGCAAGAGAAAGAGAGAGATAAGAGCATGTGGGCGTGCAAGAGGCGTATAAGAGGGCGTACATGTAGGCGTTCACTTGAGGAGTCATAGGTGAGTCATAGGTGGGTGGATACATGGAGGGGTCTGCATGGTCAGCTGGAACCTTTACCCTACTTGTGTGCGCCACTTGATCATGACGTGCAATTAACGTGTAACTGGGGGAAGCTGGGGGGAGCTCACTTTCGGTCTAGTAGAGAAGCCTTCAGTGTCGGGACGACCTGCACGTCTGGTATTGTCTGATATCTTAAGTTTGGAGGATGTATTGTCTGAAGTAAAGGTCGCTCGAGCAAAGGTTGCTCATCACCGAGAGCCAGTGTGTGCATATATTTCTTCGTGCATTGCGTGGGGGCCATGGGCTTTCTATGGATGCAAGCTCTGTAAATCACTTAAACGGAGACAGGAAGGCTAGGCTCTATCTCTGCAGACGGGTTCTGTTTACCTTCTTCACTAGGCAGGAATGTGTTTCTGTGGAGCATGCAGATAACTGTGTGCAAAATACTGTCTTGGCAGGCCGGACTGGGCCCCTCTCGACTGAGCCAGAAGTATGCAAGAGGTCAGGGATACGTAGCTAAGCTGCAGCTTTCAGAGTGTCTGGAGGCAAGAAACCTGAATTTGGAGACTGGCTCAGGCTGAGCCACAAAACGGGTTCATATCGATTTTTAAACGTGCACAATGCAAATACATTGGCAACATAGGCCTCAGTGCGTAATTAACGTTTCTTTCATGGAAGGCTTGGTAACTGACATTCTAATGTGGGACGGAAATGCAGAGGCATCATTATTACAGGCATGAGAGGGAAAATGCATGGGTGACATGCACATACACTAAACGTGGGGCACACGCAGGGGACACATTGGCCACGTAAAATTTCTATTTCCTCATTCCCTCCTTGTCCCCTACTGTGCCCTTCAGGACACATCTATATTCATGAGACCGTATATCTGATCATACAGCATCATTTGTTCGTCTTTTCTCTTTTGTATACGTGGATGGGGAATACAGGCAGTGGCACACAGGCCGCAAATCGCCGGGCCACATTGCAGACAGAGACAGCAGCCGAATATCATAAGCAGTATCATTCCTAGGAACGACAACACTGTCCATCCCCATCCCGATATTACACCCCAGAGCCAACCGGACCAAGTCCATGGGTCTTGATGCATCTCGTGAGCTATCTTGTGGAGTCTTGTTATTGCTGCGTACACAGATGGCGCGTTATTTGGAATAAACACGCAACAACTGGAGCCGATCACTCTACAAGCCCCGCCCCTATCTGCCAGGATGACGTCAAGAACAAGGCCATTCTGAAGAACAACAAGTCGCATGGCAGACTGCTCCTCGGTCAAGTTCGCCAGGGCAGATGTAGTCTCATTCACTACTGCTTCTAGAGTTCTTGTTAACCTGCGTATGAGTTTACTGTTTTGGACGGGACCTATGAACCAGAAATATCCTTTAATGAAATCTGTATATTGCTTCCAAGCTGTCTCAGTCTGATCAACCACTGGGGAATCGATCTCCCTCCTGTGTCTAACATGTACTAGTCGTGAATCTTGATGATAATGGGATGGGGCCAGAAAGACGGGTGGCAGCAGGAACGCTATATAACATGTCCCACCCCAGTCTAAGGGCAGATGTACATAGGCTGTCTGACCGCAAATGAAATAGGAATGGCGGGAAGCTTTGAAAGAAGACTTTCCTTTGTCAGTAAACTTGATTACAGCATTACACTCGCTGTGTCCCAATTGTACTCATCCTTTCTTTCTAACGCACAATTCACCTTTTACTGGTAGGACTGATATAAACGGTGGACCTGTATTTTGCTCGTGCTGGACATTCAGAATCATAAAGTTAAGGGAAGCATTTCCTTGTTCGTACACTTCATTTTCTAGATCGGTCCCCTTCCTTTGGGGAAGACCGTCTTTGTCTGGAAAACATGCCTCATGCATTACTGTATTCAAGTTTCCCCATATCCAGACACCCTGGGAAACTGCGGACTTTCTCTCTAGGGATGACATTAAAGCAAACCATGCTCCACATGAACCATTGTGCGAGAACGGAAAAGGAAAGAGGGGCAGAACTCCCTTCGTTTTCTGGTAAGGTGGGAGTCGGCCACATACCCAGCAATCTGTTACATTGCTGGTCTGATGAGAATGGTGCAACATTCGAATAAAAGTATTGTTGCGCAGGGCTAATCGATATGACAGTTCATGGGGTGGCAGATCACTGAATGTATGCTCTACAGTGTCATTAAAAGAAAAGTGTATACGTGAAGAAAGAGGAGGAAAGAAAACATGTAGTGTCAAACTGATACATATTATAGTGATACTCAGAAGAGACATAAAAATCAAAGTTACTATACATCTACTGCGTAATATCTTGCAGTATTTCTCTCTCATCTTGCTCTTTTTACTATTCTGGTCTACGATCTTATACATGTCAGGAACCTGTCTAACCGATTCACCACCTAGTGGACTTAAACAATTAAACGCTGTCTGACTTACTAGATCGTAACTTGGACCTATATTCTTGTTGCGGAGTCTTTTCTAGCAAAGGGGGCTTAAAGTCTGTGCTATCGGCACTGTCTTTAGTCTTGATCAAAGTTCCAGAATCTCCAAAGTATTTCTTACAATGTTGGGCATGAAGCCATCCTTTACGTCCTTCGACTTTGACGGCTGTCCTCGTGGTGAGCAATACTAGTTTCGGTGTCTTCCAGCGTGGCTCAAGGGGGCTTGATCGATCAAAGTTCCGCACATATACGTAATCACCAGGGACGATGGCGTGCTCCTTGACTTGGGTGTTGTCAGGGAAGGCGGCGGCAACCTGTGAACGACAAGAGAGTAGTGCAGACATCAAGGAAGCCAGGTAATCTGTCAGCATGTTACTGTCAACATCAGTTATTTTCTTAGGCATAGGCGTACCCCACATATTCGGTGGTCTACCGAAAACCACTTCATAAGGAGATAGGCCTGTTCTGGAATGAGCTACCATACGCATGTAAAAGAGGGCAACCGGCAAGGCTACCATCCAATCCACGCCTTTTTCTGCACAAATCTTTGCTAATTTCGTCTTAAGTGTCTGATTATGGCGCTCTACGAGTCCGGCTGCTTCAGGGTGTCGTACACAATGAAACTTCCACTGATAGCCTAACAGAAGGGACACTTGTTTCATTAATTCAGAGGAAAAGGGCTGACCAATATCTGAGTACACGACACGGGGCAATCCATATCGTGGGAAAAACTCATGCACCAGTTGCCTGGCAGTGGTCACAGCAGTATAATCTGGGACCGGGTACGCTTCTGTCCATCTAGATAGTGCACACACAACTACCAAGACATACTTGTAACCTCTACATCTGTCCATTTGGATATAATCCATCTGGAGGACTTCGAAAGGATGGTCAGGAGGATGAAATCCGCCTTGTTCCACCGGAATGCCTTTGCCTGGATTGAACTGACAACAGATCATACAGGTGAGTACTTTCTGTTTCGCAGCTGCACTTAGGTGCTTGTTAAACCAGATATTCTGTAAGCTGTCTAGCATTGCTTTTTCTCCTAAGTGTGCTGGACTATGTGCTGTGTTTATGATGACTTGTACCATAGAGTCTGGGAGAAACCATGTAGCTTTGCCTTTAGTCATCCAACCTTGGTCAGTCTGGACCCCTCCTTGTTCAGTCCATTTCTTTATTTCGTCTGGAGTGGCATGTGTCTGTATGTCGAGTACATCTTGTGAAGGATCCCTGACTGTCATGCTTTTTGTCAGTGATGGTACCTCTGTCTTTGTCGTGTCTGTTGGTGTCTGGGCTGTAAGTTTAGCAGTTCGGTCTGCCAGGTCATTACCCTGGGAAATGGTGTCTGTAACTTTGGTATGTGCTTTGCATTTCAGGATGGCTATGGCTGTAGGCAAATGTATTGCTTCTAACAGAGCATGAATAAGCGGACATTGCTGAATTTTAGCCCCATGAGAGGTCAAGAAACCTCTCTCCCTCCATAATACTCCGAAATCATGAACAACACCGAATGCATACTGTGAATCTGTATAAATGTTCACTTTCAAGTTCTTGGCTCTTATGCAGGCTTGTGTCAGAGCGATGAGCTCTGCTGCTTGTGCTGACAGTGTGCCTATTCTTTGTGTCTCTATGACTTCAGTATCAGTGGTCACGGCATATGCGGCCACTAACTCTCCTGTGCTTGTTCTCATGCATGAACCATCTACATAAAGTGTCAGGTCAGGGTCTGGCAGTGCAATATCTGTAAGGTCTTGTCTTGGTTTCGTCACTGTATTCATTACTTCTACACAGTCATGTGGTGCAGTGTCTACTGTACTTGAGGGCAAAAGTGTAGCAGGGTTGAGAATATTGCATCGTCTGATCTCTATGTGTGGCTGAAATAACGTCAGTTCATATCCTGTCAGTCTCGCTACAGTCAAGTGCTGTGTCTGTGTCCTGGTCAAGAGAACTTCCACTGCATGTGGTACCTGTACTGTCAGGGGGTGTCCCAGCACTATGGAGTCACTTTGTCTTATGGCTAGGGCTGTTGCTGCAACCGATTTCAGGCACGCAGGCAGAGCCTGGCCACTGGGTCCAGTGTACTAGAAAAATAAGCACAAGGCTTGTGTTTTCCTGCTTGATCCTGTGTGAGGACAGATAATGCTGTTCCATCTCGTTCAGTGACAAAAAGCGTAAAAGGTTTGCTGTAACAAGGAGTCGCTAGAACTGGTGCTTGACATAAGGCTCTTTTTAATTCTTCAAATGCCAGGGTATGTTCTTGTGTCCAAGGGAGGACAGTCGAAGACGCTGCCTCCTGTGTTGTCAACTGTATGAGTGGTTTGGCTAGGTAGGCATACTGGGGAATCCATTGTCTGCAGTATGAAGTGAGGCCAATGAAGGCCCGTACTTCCTTTTGTGTCTTGGGCTGTGAAAGATTAGCAATTAACTGAATACGTTCTTGTGTCAGCTGTCTACCCCTCTTGGACAGCAAGTGTCCAAGGTACACCACTTGCTGTGCACAGAATTGCAACTTCGAAGGGGACACTTTGTGCCCCTTGTCTGCCAGAAAGTGTAAAACTGTCAGTGATGCATTTTCGCAGTCTGGTTCTGATCGTGCTGTAATTAGGATGTCGTCTACATACTGGAGCAGTGCAGTGTTGGTAGGCATATGAATACTGTCCAGCTGTCTTTTTAATGCTTGGCTGTAAATGCTAGGACTCTCTGTAAAACCTTGGGGAGCTCTCGTAAATTTAACGCTGCATCCATTTAAACTGAATCCAAAAAGGTACTGGCTATCTGGATGAATTGGAACACTGAAAAAGGCATTCTTCAAGTCAATTACAGTAAAGAACGTTGCCTCAGAATCAATAGCAGTCAGTAATGAAGAAATGTCTGGGACCACTAAGTATTGAGGGACTACACATTTGTTCAATTCTCGAAGGTCAACAACTAGTCTGTAAACTGGTAGTGCATTAGGGTCTGTTCATTTAGGAATAGGGATGACAGGTGAATTACATACATTCGAGTCAGTCTCTACTACCACCCCTTGTGCAATGAGCTCGTCAACAATTTTCAGTAAGGCTACTACGGCATCAGGTGGTAACTTGTATTGTCGGATACGTGGCAGTACTACTCCTGTTTTGAGAGTGACACGGTGTGGTGTTATGTGCATGTAACCTACGTCAGTCGGACCTCGCGCGCATAGGTGCTGTGGTACATTCTGGAGTCTGTGGTCAAAATCCCTCAACACATAATGTCCCTTAAAATCACGTAAGAACAGTCGTACTCCTTCCGGAGAACAACATATAACTGCTCCTAGTTCTTTTAATGTCTTTATACCAAGCAAGTTTTCTGGACATGACTTAGTAAGTAACAAGTCTGTGGTACGTGACAATGGACCAACCCCTAGGGAAACTGGTTTCGATACTTCGTTAACAATAGGCTTTCCTGAAAATCCCAGGGAAACATTCTGTGAGCCTGAGAGGGGTGCCCCTGGAACCTCGTCATGGCTGATGGTAGTTCTGCTCGCCCCTGTGTCAATCAGAAATTTTCTGTCTTTTCCCAATACACGACTATGTACATAGGGACCCTCTTGATCTACAGGAACCTCAATAAGGGGCAAGCCAACTTCCCTCTCTAGGCTGTTTCATGAGAACTGTTGGTATTCTGGATAGTCTGACTGCGTGTACTGATACATTTGTTGTGTGGCATTAACAGGTGGTGGTGGGGGTGGAAAATTCGCTACTGTCTGTTGTGCGTTCTGTGGGGTGCTATTCTGCCTGGGAACGTGTGGTCGTTCTTTTGTCTTGCCTGTAGCTATATTGTGTTTCAGGACAGCACAATCTTTTACAAAGTGACCTGGCTGTTTGCAATAATTACAGTTCCCTTTAACAAGTGTCGTGGCATTTTTGTTCATATTAGCTGGTACCGTTTGGGCAACCAGCACTTTCATTTTTGTCTCTTTCATGCGTCTCTTTTCATGATCCTGCTCCTCTCTAATTCTGTTCTGGTGATATTGTAACATTTGCAACATTTGTGAAGGGCTATTTGCTTGCCAAGTACTCTCAACCTTCAGTACTCTATTCTTGATCTGGGGTAAGGAATTCTCTACTAATTTGCTCACGAAAAGATGAGGAGGAGACCGCAAGCAATTCGCCGCCACCGCCGAGAGTCACAATCACCTACCAGACCTCACGGAGGAAGACAGAGGCCATTGTCCACGACGCCGCCACCGCCAAAGAGTCAGGGAACCATCGACTCCGCGCCGCCGCTCCGGGAGACTCCAACTCCCGGCAGGCACCGCGGCGGCGCGTCCGAGTGACGCGGCAGCGCCGAGAGAGCGCCAGCAGAGGCCCTCAAAAGGAGGAGCACCCCGGCGGAGCGGGGGAGACCGCAAGCAATTCGCCGCCACCGCCGAGAGTCACAATCACCTACCAGACCTCACGGAGGAAGACAGAGGCCATTGTCCACGACGCCGCCACCGCCAAAGAGTCAGGGAACCATCGACTCCGCGCCGCCGCTCCGGGAGACTCCAACTCCCGGCAGGCACCGCGGCGGCGCGTCCGAGTGACGCGGCAGCGCCGAGAGAGCGCCAGCAGAGGCCCTCAAAAGGAGGAGCACCCCCGCGTCGCGGGGGAGACCGCAAGCAATTCGCCGCCACCGCCGAGAGTCACAATCACCTACCAGACCTCACGGAGGAAGACAGAGGCCATTGTCCACGACGCCGCCACCGCCAAAGAGTCAGGGAACCATCGACTCCGCGCCGCCGCTCCGGGAGACTCCAACTCCCGGCAGGCACCGCGGCGGCGCGTCCGAGTGACGCGGCAGCGCCGAGAGAGCGCCAGCAGAGGCCCTCAAAAGGAGGAGCACCCCCGCGTCGCGGGACGCGAGCGGGACGCCCGGGGCGAAGCCCGGGCAAAGGGCGGGCCCTCTACGGCCCTCATCGGCAGGAGGAGGCAGGGCAGGGCCAGAACCCCTGTCAGAAGCTCAAGAGACAATCAGCAGACCAAGTAAGACTGTGTTGTTTTTAACAGCCCCACGTACATTCTTAGCTACCTAGGCTCTACGCTACGTTAGTCATAATGTCAAAAAAGAACCAAGTACCACAAGCTAATAACATGAAGAACTATTTGGTTCAGACTGTGGAAAAAATCAACTCTCAAAGGAGAGAATCATTGGGTCTTAGTCAGTCACCTGACCTACGTTGTTTATCCCCCTCCCTAACCCCATCACCGGAGGACATAGTCTCTTTACAGACCTTCCCTGATGCCAGTCTCATATGTCCCACAACACTGGAATCCGGCCCCGCGACCAGCGATGTACCATCCGGATCTGGCTCCGAGGTTCTCTTAGTGGACCTAGGGAATCAAGTGGTCAGCGATGAGGACCAGGAAATTCTTGCCTCCCTCACTGATGATGACACCTCTATCACTGAACTCCCTTCCCGCTCGGACTCCGGGAAAAAGAAAAATCCACCTAGGCGGGGTGGTCTAAGATCTGGGACCAGGAGGAAGAGGGTTAACACCCCAAAAGCTCCTCCTAAGGAGACACGAGGGGGGCGTGCAAAGTCTACTAATACCATTGATGAGGACTTACTCGATAGACTCACTGAGTTAATTGATCTGAAAATTAAAACCATCGTCAAGCCTTTGCTCTCTAAAATTGACAAACTTCAATCCGACATTAAAAAGCTGGGAGGGCAGATGAACAAACTAACTGAGGGGGTTGACTGTGTTATGACAGCGGTGGGAAACATGGGAAATACCAGAAGCCAGGAGGACGAACAAGAGAGGGTGATTCCAGTTGTAGCCCCTAGTAATACACCACCCCAGCTTCCTGACCAACCTTTTAGCAGTTCAGGTACCAGTAGAGGGGAGGGCTCCTTAACGGTTGAGATACCCCCTGCTCAAGACCAACCAACTGACCCACTTCAATTTATAGTTGAAGCCTCCCCGGTCGTCCTAGTTCTGGCGAACGTCCCACCACTAGAAGCTGGTACTGAGGAATCTCCATCTTCCCTGTCTAATAAAGCCCTACAGTGGCTAACAACAAATATGAAATTAGCTCCAGGGGGTGGCCGGCAGCTGGCCCAGGAAATCAAAACAGCCAAAAGGGTCTCATGGCTGGGCAATCGCCCCAAAAAATTCAAGGGGGACTGTGTGGCAGTAAGTTTTACTCACACAGGGGTGTTACCTAACATCCTAATCAACTTACTCCCACCACAGCGTAGGCAGGGTTCTGTTGTACCATTGACACTTAAATTCTTTTATGGTGAACAACAGAATGTCACATACCCTAAAACACCAGCTTTTGCCTGGGATTCTAACCCTGATACACACCAGAGATGGGGTTTTGAACAAACGCGCAATATAGTGAATCATTCTGTACCTCGAGGGTTTCAGAATCCTTTTGCTCAACCCCTCTTACTGTCTAACCGCTTTGCACCCCTTACACTTTTAGATCATAATGATTGACTTCAGTCAGAACAACTCGTAAAGCCTAGGACCAATGTGCCTGTTTTTAGCATCCTTACCTGGAATATTGCTGGCATTAAGACAAAGGCAGATAATGCAACCTGGTTAGATTTTATATCCAAGTATGACATTATCGCCTTTCAGGAAACCTGGGACATTAACAACACCTTCTCTCTTGATGGCTTCAGCTACTTTAGTATTCCTGCGGTGGCTAGCTCAGCAGGAAGGGCTAAGGGGGGCTTGATTAGCCTGTTTAAACTTGATATTAAGGGAGGTCTCAAGGTCCTAGCCTCAGGTTCAGAACATTGCCTTATCGTTGAATTGTCTCGTGATGAGTCTCCTAATATTTTGTTTATTAACTTTTATAACCCCAACGCTGCCGATTGTACGCTATATAGTCTTGGTAGATTGGATGATTTTCTGTCAGTCTATAGTGAGGATGTTAATGTTTTTGAAATTATTTTTTTAGGGGATTTTAATATACATCCTTGTTCACTATCATGTGTTTGTGATGACGTTGACTCCCCCCCGAACAGTGCAATGGTCCATCTGGCGCACAATAAGCAGGGGGAATGTCTAGAAAACTTTCTTGCTAGATGGAACCTTTATGAATCCAGTTGTGGGGAGGAGGTCAGGGCCCCTACCTTTAAGGGCTCAGACAATGGCTCTATCATTGATTATATCTTTATTTCTGCACGCTTTTTATCCAATGTTTTTATGTATAGAACTGTGATATCTGTTTTTAGTGACCACAACCCAGTTTCTCTGGACATAGGAGAGGGTGAATTATTGGGACGCATATATGGTTCAACCTTTATGGATGGACCATTCAAAGTGAAGGACCAAAGACGCAGACTCAAATGGGACAGCATAACCCCAGAACCGTTCATTCAGGAACTTTTGTTAGATGCTGAGGAAGAGGTTGGGGTTTGCTTATCGACTGATGCTAATGATGGGGATGTCATTCTTGCATTTACTAATATATGCTGTAAGATAAATGGTAGGCTCTCTGTGATCAGTAAGACCAAGACAAAACCTCTTAAAAGATGGTTTGATCATAGTTGTTCCCTAGCACATTCTGCGCTGCTAAATGCCCTCAAATCCGATCCAAAGGATCGCGACCTTATTAGGATTAGTAGGGCCTTATATAAAAAAGCTATTGCAGCCAGAAAGAAAGAGCTTAAAGATGAAGCTTGGGCGCAACTTACAGATCCAGCCATATTAAAAAATAGTGGGGAGTTCTGGAGAATTGTCAATCAACCCCTTCTTACAGGCGAGGATAACTCCCCTCTGGAAGCAAATATTCCAGATCAGGACTGGATTCAACACTTTAGAGACATATATTCAGGCCAGTCCCTAGCCAATAACAGTGTTTATGAAGAGTCTATTACCACACTGGGTAACCACCTGTACTTTGAAGTTGAGGACATTTTAGATGCCATTAGTCGCACACAGACAAAAAAGGCACCGGGACCGGATGGTGTTCCGGCCGATGCCTTTAAATGTTTCCCCAACTTCTGGTCAAGATTGCTTTGCAGGGTTTTTAACGCCTTAAACCGTGACAACATTCCGAAGTCCTGGAAAACTTCAACTATTATTCCGGTTTTTAAAAAGGGCAATAGGCAGGACCCTGTATGCTATAGGCCCATTTCACTAATAGACTCCTCAGTTAAAATCTTAGGGAGAGTGCTATTAGCAAAACTCAATACATGGGCCTCTGAGAACAACATCCTGAGCAATGTCCAATACGGGTTTAGACCCAAGAGAAGCACCCTGGACCAGTGTCTCAATCTCCATCTACTGATTGAGAAATACACCAGAGCTAAGGATGGGTCCATGTACCTAGGGTTCATGGACCTCTCCTCTGCATTTGATATGGTCAATAGATCTAAGCTCTGGGGTAAACTGGTTGAGATGGGTCTGGACAGATCTATAGTCAACTTACTGTCCGACCTGCATTCTGGCCTGTCTGCTAGGGTTAGAGTCTCTACTGATGGAAGATGTACTGAAGTGTTTGCCTCTGAAAGAGGTGTCCGTCAGGGATGCATCTTGGCACCTCTACTGTTCACGCTGTATGTGAATGCCTTAGAGCCCGCCCTAAGAGAGGTCACTTGCGATATTCCGCGTGCTGGGGAACAGGGTATTCCAGTTCTCCTGTACGCGGATGACGCGGTGCTTCTGGCGCGAACAGGCGTGGGGCTACAACGGCTGTTGGATGCTTTCGAATCCTTCATGGGTTCCTTAGACCTGAAAATTAACGCAAAAAAATCCCAGATCATGTTTATGGGTCAGGCTTCAAGGAAATCCGTCCATAAAACCTTTTTCTGCGGAAGGGAAAAACTTGTTCGGGTTACTACTTTCCCCTATCTGGGAATCACCTTTGATGAGAAAGGTAGTTGGGGCCCTCACGTAAAAAGTAGAGTAGCTACACTGGCTAGAACTTCCGCGGCCCTTCATGGCTTTTCAAAAAGGCTAGGGGGCAGGCCTTTTGAAGCTATCAGCAAAATATACAAAGCCAAATGTATTTCTGTAGCCTCATATGGGAGCTCCCTGTGGGGGTACAAAAGAGTAGACCCCATACAGACCGCGGAAAACAGATTTTTCAGATCAGTTTTGGGCGTCCCGCAGTCAACTCCATCTTATACTGTCCACCAGGAGCTAGGAGAAGGCTTTATTAGCGATTTGGTTAGAATAGCCCCATTAATCGCATGGCTCAAGCTGTGGCTTAATCCTGAAATTCCCTTAAACCATTCCATAATAAGGGATTGTCTGACCCTGGACAACGTACATAAGATAGGATGGTTAAATTACATTAAGGACAGTTTTTATAGGCTAGGGAGGCCTGAACTATATACAGCCACTGATTCCATAACATCCAATGATGTTGTCCTCATCAAGGTTGCTATGAAAGACCTTCTTTCCTTGGAGAGGGAGGAAGTCGAGCTACAGAAACCCTGTGTTAGGGCCAGCCTTCTGCTGGCTATACCTAGTGGTCCTGACAACTACCTTAATGTGGTGACTAACCCTTATCATAGGTTCATTTTAACTCGTTTCAGATTTAATCTAATTCATTTTAATCTGGGTTTTTACTCTGAGTGGAGCACCCCTGATAAGGCCCCGCCATGTTCATGTGATCTTTTTTCAGATCAGAGCACAATGCACTTTATAATGTTCTGTAGCTATTATAACGATGCCCGGAGGCAGTTTCTCGTGCCTATACTTAAGGAAGCGGGATTCATTCTGGTCCGACCTGCTCTTATTTATTTACAAATGCTGCAAACTCCCAGGATCATGTTTTCCGTGGCAAATTTCCTGGTAAGAGCAATAAGGAGCAGGAATACCAGACTTAAGAGTGTAGACTTGTTTACTAACTAGTCGGGCCGATGGCAACTTCAGGTTAATGAATTTCAGACCACAGTGTGTATCTTAGCAGAACATTTATGCGGGGTTTATTCTTTGGGATATTGCACTTTATCATGCACTTTAGTATTAATGCACTTTAATACCACACAATTACAAAGTCTTAATGATTTGTCGCATGGTACAGTGACTTTTATCTGAAATGCTCTTTTTTAATGTTTTAACTGTTTTTAACTGTTTTTAATTGCTTTTTAATTCATGTTATTTGTTGTTTGGGCTTTTATGCCATTGTCTTTGTATGATATTAAGTTATCGCAATAAAGAACTTTGACTGACTGACTCGCTACTGGGCTTAAGACCACTATTAATAGAAAAACATTTCTCGAATCTTGAATAGAAATCACTTGTGTCCTCGTCTTGTTTCTGTTTACAGGCTGAAATAGCATCCCAATCTTCCTTTTTAGTAATCAATAATCTTGGCAAAACCTGTATTAGGAGTTCAGGTAGTGCTTTAGCTTTCTCCCCAAGACCAACACCAGGGTGCCGGTCTTTATCCTCTGTTTCCAATGCTGCCCAACTTAACTTTTTCTCTCCCACCTCCCAGTCTTTTTCCTTCAGCTTTTCATAAATACCAGCAGGCAACAGTACTTTCAATAATTTTATAATGTCAGCGTACGTGTAATCCCCTATACGGAGAATGTCTTTTAATTCTCGGTGAAACCCCCCCGGGTCTTTATCATGGCAGGGCAACATCTTTTTAATTTCCAGTATTTCTAATTTCGTCAAGGGTGTGTAAACATACACTCGCTGAAGCTCACCCGCTGCATTTTTGACGGGATGTACCTCTCGTAGGGGGTTCTGTCTGTCTATGTATATGTTCTTTCTGTCGTGGTGTGGGGTGGGAAGCATGCATGTGGTCAGAGAACTTAAGTACTTATGTCGTTGATCCAGAATAACATTAATTAAATCAGTACCTAGGCCTGTCCATCTTTCTAGAAGTATATCGTCCAGTAATTTATACAAGTGACCGGGATCAGAATATTGACTCTCGTACAACGTTATTAAATGTTGAACCATGTAAATACCGGCCAAACGCTGTTCGTTCGGCGGAAGGCTCAAAAAGGTCTGGGCCACTATATCATTGCTATATATGTTAGAATTAGACACCCATTGGACGGCTGACCGGACCAATTCCTTTTCGTGTGGGGTGTAGGATCGCTCGCACTCTATCCGTCGTTTCAGTGCTTTTTCAGTAGCTTGGAATAGATTCTCAAGGGAGTATCTTTCTTTTATAGAATGTCCCTGTTTGTGGTAGTCGAGGCACTTGGGCCTGTCAAACTGTCGTGCTTTGCCTACGTAATTCATTTTGTCCTTTGCCTCGTTTTCTGGCTCAAAATCTTCCGATGATGACTCAAACTGCCCATCAGACACTTCACTATGTATTTCTAAAATCTCCTTTCGTATTTTCTTGTACATACTTTCTGTCTGTCCCTGTCTATCATGCCGACCGGCAGCTATGTTGTCACTCCAATCCATCAGACCTTTCTTTACATCTTTGTCTGGTTGGTCTTGTTCCCTGATCAGACAGTTAATCATAAAACGTAGAATGAAGTTCTTAACCTCCACCTTTCTGTGTTCCATGGCCTTTTCTATACACTCGGGTCCCTCCCCCGTTCTAATGAAATGGTATATTTTATCTAGGTGTTCCTTCATGTCTGGTAATGTGACCAAATAGTCGACGGCATGTCTTAATCTTAGTGAAAACACGAGCATTGAACCCTCTCCTGGTACTGGATTGTATATACAACGTGGAACTGTTACACCTACAGAATACTTAAATGGTGTTGATGACGTTTGTGGCGTACGTGGTGGCCCTAGCGGTGTTTGTGGCGTTGGCCCTCCCCCTATGGCCCCTGGCCCTACGTCCTCTTTCACGACCTGCGGAAGCTGAAGCTGTATGAGCTGATCCGCTGATAGGGCGGAGGGAACTCTGCGTTTACATAGTCCAATGCGGGCTCTTCTAGATAGGAGGAAATAAAAGCTTCTGAGGCTGTTGGCTTAGTTCTACGTACTCTAAAGGGTACTGGTGGTGGCGTACGCGACCTACGGGGTATTTCTGAGGGGGTCACTTTAGCTAGTTCTTCTGAGAGGACGGGATAAATACCAGCAACGAGGGCATTTCTTTCTCTATCAGCCTGTTCTGCCTTGACCCGTTCCCCCTCCTCCCGCAGTTCTTTTTCTTTGGCTTTTTCCGCTGCTTGTTTACTTCTCTCTGCTTGGTGGAATTCTTTCACTGCCCTCCTATGCGCTTCTTTACGCCATAACTCAATGGCATCTTTCTGAGACGGTCTTACTTTCCTTTTCCATAGCGCTTCCTCTACTTTCATAATGCATTCAGAATCCCATGTTCCTGAGGCAGGCCATCTGTACTTCTCCTCTAAATCCTTCGTGTAATCTACCCACAAGTCTAAAAACAATATGGCATCTAGCCCGTGTTTGTTATACATGAAATGACCAGGTGTGTCTCTAGGCGGGACGGGAACTGACTCTTCGAGTATTCCTTTCCTGGTCCCTATCTGACGTAATTTCGAAAACAGTGGCATGTTGAAACGAACGTAATGAAAACACAATACACACTAAAATAGACTGACTGAAACAACCATTCACACTACAACACTAAAACACTAAAACAGATACGTTCTAACTGATACATGGGGAAAAACATGAACTTGAAAACCGTTAACTTTATGCACTGGAATACAGTACAACCATACCGGTCTCATAAAGAGACACGTCTTTACCGTGCCCACCGAAATGGACCCGTCTTTACCGTGCCAGTGTGAACGGACACGTCTTTACCGAGCTCAAATAAATGAACCCGTCTTTAATCTTTATGCATTCCCAATAGCGGTACTCACCGGGAAGCAGAACTTGAAGGCCTCGGAAACTCGATACTGCGTGAACTCGGTACTGCGCATGCGCCTCGGAACAGGTGGGCCTCTGGAAACCTCGGACCTTGCTCTCTCACGGCTTGGGCTCTGGTTGGGATGATCCGCAATCCTCACCGCCTCGTGTGGATGCCTGGTCGCAGTCCGTCTCCTCCGTGGGCCTGAGGGAGTAAGCAGGAAGTCCCGCTGACGTGTACACTTTGAAGTCCGTCACGGCTGTAGAAGGGGGCAAGGGCTGGACCTACATCGCCGGCGCGTGGGGAAGGGGACTTGTCCCTATTCGGGCGCCAGAATTATGTGGTAAATTAAATATTACCCTGTCAGAATTTCTATACTTAAACAAAGGGTCATGCATATAATGAGAGGCAGAGTCCGTGGTGTCCGATTCAAAAGGGCTTTACTTCAGTAACTCGAGTTAAGGGAGAATCGGGTTCCGTCACCACTAAGGTTCAGGAAGGGTCTTCTGAACTTTATTCACAGAGTACAATATTTATACATTGAAAATACATTGACTTGCATAGAGAAGGAGGAGCGCTCCAGGCAGAGCAAGAGAAAGAGAGAGATAAGAGCATGTGGGCGTGCAAGAGGCGTGTAAGAGGGCGTACATGTAGGCGTTCACTTGAGGAGTCATAGGTGGGTCATAGGTGGGTGGATACATGGAGGGGTCTGCATGGTCAGCTGGAACCTTTACCCTACTTGTGTGCGCCACTTGGTCATGACGTGCAATTAACGTGTAACTGGGGGAAGCTGGGGGGAGCTGACTTTCGGTCTAGTAGAGAAGCCTTCAGTGTCGGGACGACCTGCACGTCTAGTATTATCTGATATCTTAAGTTTGGAGGATGTATTGTCTGAAGTAAAGGTCGCTCGAGCAAAGGTTGCGCATCACCAAGATCCAGTGTGTGCATATATTTCTTCGTGCATTGCGTGGGGTCCATGGGCTTTCTATGGATGCAAGCTCTGTAAATCACTTAAACGGAGACAGGAAGGCTAGGCTCTATCTCTGCAGACGGGTTCTGTTTACCTTCTTCACTAGGCAGGAATGTGTTTCTGTGGAGCATGCAGATAACTGTGTGCAAAATACTGTCTTGGCAGGCCGGACTGGGCCCCTCTCGACTGAGCCAGAAGTATGCGAGAGGTCAGGGATACGTAGCTAAGCTGCAGCTTTCAGAGTGTCTGGAGGCAAGAAACCTGAATTTGGAGACTGGCTCAGGCTGAGCCACAAAACGGGTTCATATCGATTTTTAAACGTGCACAATGCAAATACATTGGCAACATAGGCCTCAGTGCGTAATTAACGTTTCTTTCATGGAAGGCTTGGTAACTGACATTCTAATGTGGGACGGAAATGCAGAGGTATCATTATTACAGGCATGAGAGGGAAAATGCATGTGTGACATGCACATACACTAAACGTGGGGCACACGCAGGGGACACATTGGCCACGTAAAATTTCTATTTCCTCAGTGGGGGTTTCAGACGGACAATGATGAGAGAAAATTCTCTTAAATTTATTTAATTTTCCCTCTGCACTGTCCCTCGGAATACCCCCCACCCGGCTCCACCGCTTTTACCTGCATGGACTGCATCTGTTCCTCAGTAGATAAAGCATTCACTTTGACCCAACCAAAATGACCAGGCTTAGTTTCCTCATTAACACTTTGTAAAGTTAACCTGGACGAACAATAGGCTGCTTTGTTGCTTGCACCAGGAACATACTCTATCTTGAAATTAAAATCAGTCAACCTCTCCGACCACCTCTTAATCCTTGGAGTCAAATTTCCACACACTTTGGTGCTAAAAGTCTGCACCAGTGGACAATGATCCATCCTCACACTGAAAGGAATACCCCATACAAATTTTTTTTGAAATGATGAACAGCCCACAAGACCACCAGTGTCTCTATTTCAATGACAGAATATCTTTTGTCTGCACCTTTGATTGAGTGAGACGCAAAAGCTGCCACCTTCTCTTCTCCCTTCACCAATTGAGAGAAAGCTGCTCCTAACCCAGATAGACTAGCATCAGTGGATAACATAGTTTCTTGCAAGTAACAAATTGGCACAGGGATGGTAAAACAACAATGCTTTCCTATATAGTATCGAAAGCATTCACACACCCTGCATCCCAAACAAACTACGGTCCTTTCTTAAGCAGCATTGAGGTAAAGACACTCCAGCAAACACAGGAATGATTTCCAAACAATTTTCAGCCAGGCCTAAAAATGAATACACCCGATCTTTATTATTAGGTGAAGGTGCCATAACTATTCTTTTGGCCAAGTCTAACTAGGGGCTGATTCCTTCAGAAGACATTGTATGTACTAAAATGTGAAACAGAATTAATTAAATTGAGACCAACGCTGTGCATTCTGTTCAACACTTGCCACAAAATGTCATCAAGTTCTAACTTGTCAGCATCAGATACCAAAATGTCATCTTGGAAAAACAGAATATTGGGAATCCCTGACAAAATCTTTTTCATTACCCTCTGAATACATGCCACTTGAGGTACCAAACCAAAAGACATGTGAAGACACCTATATGCTCCAAATGGAGTAATAAATTATTTTAAAAGCCTTGAATCAACATATAAGGGAATTTGTTGATAGGTTGTTGACAAGTACACTACGCTGAACATGTTTGCTTTGATCTAAAGTTTCCAAGGACTCTGATATGTTTTGTAATGGTTGTCTGTCCACCCAAATGTGCTTCTTAGGCTCTTGCTAGTGCACCTACATTCTGACTTTTTTACCTCCATCCTTTGGTGCTTTTACCACAGGGGCAAGCCACTCATATGATTCAATTGCCTCAGTTACCCCAGCATCAAATATCTTTTGCAGTTTGTGTTTGAGTAGTTCTAACATGTTCAGAACCTTTCTCACTCTGGTAACAGAAGGAATAACATTTTATTTAGTGTAATTTTGTGCTAGAAACCCTTACACCCCCCTAAGATGTCCTGCCAAACATAAGGAAAATCATGGAATATTTTTGTACTATTTCCAGAAACACTAAGCAATAATATCTTCTCTGCAGCGTTAGATTTTAGTGTGATGCCCATGTCTCCTTTGTTACGCCACCTTAGAAGATTTCCCCTCTTTTAGCCACATACACCTTCCCTACTGTTTCCTTGTCCTGAAATGTTATCTCAACACTGTATATCCTAGTACATCAGTTTTGATTCCACCATACTCCAGTGGATTTATATCAAATGGTAACAATTCAATATTTTCAGAGCCAAAGATAATCTCCCTATTTTTGTCCCCAATCATTATATAGGGTAACAAGAATTGGTTAAAATACTCACTTCTTTCTCACCAATCAAGATTTTACATTCAGGCATTGTAATAGTGCCACCATCTACACTACCATCGTTATTGACACTCAAGATTATTTACTTATCATGCTCAACCATTGCCACACCTTGACTTTTTGTGCTTCTGTGTGCTATTGCATAATGGCCTAAGCTTGCAAAACATCCAGGGCTATTATAAAGATGAGATTCACTCCCACACTTAAAACATTGGCCTTGAAATTCATTGTTACTCTTGTTTTTGCTCTTCCTGTCACCTGTTACACGTTGCACACTCTTGTCAACTTCACAAGCTTTCTCTTCCATAATGGAACTACTCATTCCCTGAGATTCTTCACTCCCCTTAGTTATGTTGGAGACTGCGCGCATCCAAAAAAGAATCTATTGATAACTTGTGCTGGCAGGAAATAGAAGAACAAAAATTGACCAATACAAAAGGATCCTGGGGAGCTTACTTAATGCAGGCAATAGAGGAACTAAGCGTGCACGAAGCCTGGATGGTAAATATAGGACAAGCAGCCTCTTATCAGGCAATTTAAGCAACAGCCAAAACTTTGTCTCATACAACTGACAAAAATATTCTCATACGAAGACGCCAAGCCTGGACAGTGATGAATTCTTACAAAAAGAGGCAGCCACAGGAATACCTTTCAGCTTATTTCTCACAGCACATAAAACAACAGTTCATGCAATTCCACTTCGGTGTGTGGGAAATTAAGGATCTTGCTCCTAATTGGAAATATCAGTTTCACAATGAAGAATGTCGGCTGTGTAAATATAAGAAAGAGTCTTTAGTGAATATTCTGTGTGTGTGTCCAAAGTTTGGATTAGAAAGAAAAAAACTGTTGAAAACAATCTTTACAATACTAAAAATGCGAGCCTGCAGGCAAGCGGTAACAACTTGGCTTGGATGCATCTCAATCCCACTTGTCTGAAGAGGGGTAACATTTTTAACTCCATTTAAAAGAAAAAGCCCAAATAAAGGATTAATTACATAAATAGTACACATGTTAAATTCAGTTGGATTACAAATCGACTAAGAGTTTAGCAATCCCAAACTAAATGTTAAAGGATGGTACCCAGCAAGAAGAAAAATTCTGGATCAAGGACAATATTGAAATTAACCACAAACAATGATCTTCAAGGGATATAATAATCCCAGCTTAAACAAAAACTCTGAAAGAAAAAAGGAATTGCTTTGTAAATGCAAATAGAAACCAAATAATTTTTCCACTATTTCCATGTTAACAAGGGTTCTCCATTGTGTGAAAGAAATTGTGTTGGTTGAGACATATTGGCAGCAGCCATAATTTTTACTCGAAAAAGGATCAAGAATTGTGAGACAAGTTGAATTAAAAGGAATGGTTAAGGATGAGGTGAATGTATGACATGGTTCTACAATCTGTGAATTAGCTGTTCTTTTTGCATGAGGAACATTTGACACCACAGCATTTATATAGACACAAAATAATGTATACATCACTGAGGTACATAAAGACACCACCACAACACCAATCCAGAGTAGATAATAATAGTTCTGTGAAGTGAGTCTAAACCTATCAAATAATCCAAAATAGTGTGTCTAGTACCAGTGGTGGCTGGTGAGATTTTAAAGTGGTGGGGCGTAAACCTTCCGTGGGAGATGCACCTTGGAGAGGGAGTGTAGCAAGCAAGCCCGAACAACTAAAGGGGGGTTCGGGGAAAATTTTGGAAAATGAGTGGGCAAATGGTGCATTTTTAAGCAAATTTGAGAAGCAAGAAGGCTAATAAAGTAATTGTGAAAGTGCAGTTATTACAATAATAAAGGGATGTCATATAAAAACATAGAAGCTGCTCCTTCAGTATAACCACAGAGCTTCATTACAGACTTCCAGAAACAAAGCTGAGACCCTCACAGAATTCTTTTATTTAAACTGCAAACAACTAAACACACAACTTAAGAAAATTAGAGCCACTCGCCTTTGAGAATCAGATCATACCACCAGAACTGGCATGAGTATGGATATCTGAGCAACAGTTATCGACCAGAATTATTTGAGGTTACAAACAACTGATACATGTGATTGATTGTGCAATGTGCATCAAAAATAAGGAACGCCCAATGTGCATCACAAATAAGGAACGCCCGTTTCACTCTATTCATAAATGAAAACATTTTAGTCAATCTGAAAGGTATTTCTGGGCTGCCAAGAGTTTTTGTACACCCTAAAAGAACCAATCGATCCTGTAAACGAACGTTTTAACACATTAGAGGTGTACTGATGCACACTTGTGAAGCACAAATCTACCTGCACAAAGCAAAGGAGCACTGTACGCTGGTGGCGCTGCCGTGTGTCAAAAACTTGATCATGAGGCCCTCAATCTGTTTACCCCACACGCGTCCCTTTGGCTATTGTCTGTCCAGGCAGCGCCTCCTCCCTGTCTGTGATCAAACCTGGAGAGAAGCGCTAGAGAGGCCAGTTGCAGTTGGCTGCAGTTACCACCCGTCTGGACGCGTGCCCCTGTGCTACGCAGTTGTATTTTATCATTGCTTCTGTACATTGCAAGGGTTGTCTGTCTCGCTGTCTGTCCATCCGTCTCTGACTGTCACCTCCTCCCACTCTGCACGGGGCTGCATGTGGCCCATTTTATCAGCTTTTATGATGTGGCAGTATCTGAACCCAGTTGCTGCTGCGCTAAAATAAAGATTATTTTTGTGAAGAGAAGAGCTAAGTTAGCTAACTTCAAAAATAGCGCTGTTAGGAAGCGGCGCGCAAAGTGTAAAGGAAGCGCCCCGAGGGGGGATTTAGAGAGGGACACGCTGAAGGAACAAGGGACAGAGTTCCCAGAAGTGCTGCCTGCATCCAGCCATGCGAGGAGGGTGTGGGAGCCTCTCCTTGAACTCGGTGTTCAAGAGAACACTGTGTTTTCCTTCCAAAGCGCTTCACTCAACGCGAAGGTGGCAGGTGCACAGCGGGCCTAGCACCATCATCTCTTTTCTTCTGTTTGATCACATGTGTTTCATCCATTCCTCCCGCCTTTTTTCACCCCGGTCCCTTTCCTCATTCCCTTTTCGTCCCTCTCTCCTACACTCCGTCTTCTCCTGGACATTCTCTCCTTCCCTCCCACCCCCTCCATTCTTCTTTCACCATTCTTATTAAACCTCTTAATTCATTCCCTTGTCTTTTTCATTACCCCCTTCTATAAGGGTCTGAATTAAGACCATAAAAAAAGTGTCCAGCCCTCGAGAACATCCAGCTCGCACTGTGATGCGCGATCATTCAATTCTTAACTATAGTTTGCAACCAGCTGTGGGTGCTGCTGGGCGAGTGCATGACGCCCCTCCCTATTTAGGATTAGGAGGGAGACTTGAGAACCATCACCAGGCCCTAAGGGGCGCCATCGATGTGTGAGGAGGTGACCAGGCAGCGACGGAGGCGGCACTGCAGGTCGGGAACGTTACAGATCATCCCCTGGCAGTCCGGTCTGAACCAATGAACGGGCGCGCCAAAGTAACCACCAACATTTTTGAGAACAAGACAAAAAGAATGTCAGTCAAATCAACCAGGCGTCGTGAGGTTGGCCTTACTCGAGACTAGGCAAGCAAAGAGGACCTCGTCTTTTACTACAGTAAATAAATTAACAACAGAACAAATGTCCTACCTTTCACTTCTCACGCATTAGTAGTAGCGCCGCCCTCGATGTCTTCCGACGACCACGACACAGCAGACAGTGCAGACAAAGGAAAGAACCAGGCGGTGAGGCAGCCAGTCATGCGGTCCACCACTCTCCTTCGAGTCGTCACTCACGCTAAGTTCCACTTTCACTTACTTGTTGTTGTCTGGTGCGCCACGCGCTGTAACGTCCCTACAGCGTAGGGAAATGGCCAATCACATCGACATGGCTGGATATAGCCATATGTGATTGGCTATACAGTGCGGCCCTCCGCAGAGCAGCCAACACCCATGCACTGCACCAGCCTGCTGCAGCAGCCAATCCTGGCGCAGTGTTAACACCGCCACTACGCCAGGATTGGCTACGAGCAGGTACTATTCTGCCCATAATGAGACTGCGGCCCCGGGTCCCTGGCTGTGTCTCTGAATGCTGTAGGGGGGGAGGGAAGGTCTGCCAGTTGTACGCATGCGCTGACCAGTCGAAATATGAAGTACTCCTGGATTTCGTATGCGCAGTCACCCTGCTGCTTCTGTCAGTGCTATTCTGCTCTGCTCTGGCTGCCTGTCACTCTCTGCCGCAGCCCCGCCCCCCACGGCCGTCCGCCCACTTCCTTACGCTATGGCATGCCCGATTCTGACGGAGTTGTCCCGTGGCCGGTAGCGCGCAGTGGGTGCCATTTGATTTGAGAAAATCATTTATTTAATGCTTCTTGGGCAGTGCGGTCGTCCATGGCTAGTGGGGCAACGCCCCAACGCCCCCAATGGACGCACCGCCACTGTCTAGTACCGTTGGTAGGCTAGAATTGAAGTATGTAGAACCTCACCTAAGTACTACAAACAAATGGGATAGGGTGAGACTTCTTTCGCTTCCTGGGACAGGGTTTTTCTACTAGCTCCAAAATAGTTTATCTGTCAAAACTTACTGGCAGGGGGTATGGCCTAGTTTTAACATTCTCACACAATCACCATTGGTGTGCCCATCCCCGGTGGAAGGCAGTAAATATCACTGTGTTGGAGGTCACAATGAAATCTCCTTTAAATGTACTAGTCAGTTAAACCAGCTACATGGTATTTTACAGCCGGTGGAGCTTTTAAACGAAACAATACCAAGGTTTCAAGATGGCAACCTGTAATATGTTGTACTTATTGACCCTTTACTATGTCCCTTCCCCGCTCTGGTCCTACCTATTGTGTCGGTATGCGTGGTTCCCGGCGCGTGGTTAGAACATAGATGCTGGAGCGTGAGAGAGCCGTTAGGTAAAGGCATTCTGTGACATAGAACAAATACAGAAGGTCCCTTCTCTCACCTCCGCCTGCCGCTTCATTACCACATTCACTTTTGGCGACAATTACGGGAGCGCATCTTCAAATACATCGATAAAGCGGGGCGCCAGAGGCTTCCTTACCTTCCAGATACTCTCCGATCAGTGTAGTCTGAGGGGGACTTCCTTTTTCTCCCGAACTCCACTGCATCATGCCCACTGCTTATCCAGCCTCACTCCATTGGTCTTCTCTGACTCCTGCCAGCCCCTGGGAGGCGCTGCAACTAAATATGAGTGGAACAAATATTACTTGTCTGCCCACTGGGTTTTAGCCTAAGCTGACACCAGAGGGAGCCAAATACCTTCTTAACTTTTCACCCCGTAAAAGACTTGTGACATTTTCCTCACAAAACACTGGTACTGTGTCAACATAACTGGGATAATGAATGCAGTGGCTATGCTCAGCACCTTTTTAGAAGTCCCTGGGCTACCTATGGAAAATTGGACACAGTGGGTTAAATGTTTTGAAAAACATCTGGAGGCAATTGATGGAACTGAATACAATCCTATAAGAAAACAAGCCATGATGGACAACTGTTTGGGGGCAGAAGGGAGGAGGTTATTTGATCACATAACTCCCATTGAAAAGGAAGAAGGGGATAATGAATGGGATGTGTTTAAAGAAGCCACATTGAGGATGAAGAACTACTTTGATACCAATATGAGTGTGATAATGGAGAGATACAACGTCTACTACAGGTACCAAGCACCAGGTGAGGCAATTGCGTCTAACGTCGCACATTAAGAATGTTGGCCACAACATGTGCATTCAAAGATGCAGATGAGATGATACGTGATCAGGTGGTGATGCGCACCACATGTGTGAAGGCGCAGGAAAAACTGTTATTCCATAGGAACCCAAACCTAGAAAAGGTGGTTCCACCATCAAGAGCATGGAACGATCGGCCAAAGGTGTTAAATTACTGCGCAAACCTGACAGCAATAAATAAGCATCAATCTTGTGCGTAAGGATGAAGAATCTACATCCAAAAGACAACACAAGAATTTCATTTGCAAAACCCCCAGTAGTTTTATTGGAAAGCCAAGCTGTTATCATTGCAGATCCAACGCGCATGTGGCAACTTGTAAAGAGTGTCCTGCATGGGGGAAGGTCTGCCTGGGATGCGGAAAAATTGGAGATTTCCTTAATGTTTGCAGAACTTCGCATACTAGGAAGATTTATACAGTGAATGAGTCAAAGTCCGAAAAAGACTCAGATGAGAGTGAACTACTGAAGAACTTGTTGCTGCTGGTCGCCATTATTAACAGTGAAGATGTGCAAAACCAACCGAGGTGTAATGTCGGCATGAATGGTGAAACATTGGAGATGTTGGTAGATACTGGATCAAGAATTACAATCTTGTCAAAGGACACCTACAGTGGTCTCAAGTGCAAGACACCGTTGGAATCCAGCAGAATTGTTCCAGGTGCATATGGCGGACACAAGATAAAGTTGGAAGGGGTGTTCAAGGCGATGTGTCATGTAAGGAAAAAAACATTTTCACAAGGGTCTTTGTAGTGGATTACAACGTAAACATTCTGGTATGGCTGGAGCAACAAAAGCTTAAGATGATGATTAAACTTTGCCAACCACTGTATATATTCAGCATTCAAGAGGACGGCTTGGAGACCATTCTCAAGGAATTCAAGGAGGTGTTCAACGAGCAATTGGGATGCTTGAAGAACTTTGAACACCAGATTATCCTGAAGAGTAATGCATACGCAGTGAAACAAAGGGTCAGGAACATACCATTATCTGCCCATGCTGAAGTTAAGACAATTCTAGAGAATTGGTGCAAGGAGGGTATCATCGAACCAATCAATGCATCTGAGTGGTTGTCGCCCATGGTTATCGTGAAGAAAAGGAATGGAAACATCCGTTTGTGCATAGACCTTTGTGAATTAAACCACCACGTAGTAGCTGATTGCCAACCCTTGCCTCTGATTAATGAAATGGTGATGACGTTAGGTCAAGCAAAGATCTTCACTACACTAGACTTCAGTGTTGCATACCATCAAATACAATTGCAAGATGAGTCAAAGAAATATACAGCGTTCATCACACCAGAAGTTGCATAGCAATTCTGCAGGTTACCCTTCGGGTTGTGTTCAGCATCAGCTGTATTCCAGCACACAATTAATTAGTTGTTCAGCGGCATGGAAGGAGTTAGATCGTTCCAGGACGATGTACTAATTTACAGCAAAATGGAGGAAGAACACCTAATCATTTTGAGGAAGGTTCTTCAAAGGATTCAGGATAGTGGTCTCACATTGCAAAAGGCCAAGTGCAAATTCCTAAAAGGAACTATAGAAAACTTAGGTCACCTCATCGATAAAAATTGAGTACGATACAAACCGTCCTTGATATCTGCTATTTCCTGTTCACCAAATCCCAAAATAAGGAAGAACTTGCAAGTGTGAATTTCACTCCAAATTCATACAACATTACGCAGCCAAGGTCAAACCACTTTGAAAAATGATAAAGAAGGATGCAAAATTAATTTGGGATGAAGAATGTGAACAGAGTATAAAGACCATAAAGAAGAAGGAACTTGAGCAAGCACCATCACTCCAGTCATTCGACGAGAAGTTGCAAAGCACTGTAACCACAGACGCCAGCCAGATTGGGTTGGTGGCTGTGCTCAGCCAAAGGACTGAGAAAGGGAAGAAAACCATTGTATTCAGGAAGTTAAGGGACCCAGAGATAAGGCAATCAGTAATTGTGCACAAATTATTGGCTTGTGTTTGGGCTGTTACAAAGTTTAAAGGTTTTCTGGGGGCAAGGAATTCAACATCCGTACTGATCACAAACCGTTGGTCAGTATACTTGAAGGAAAGGGTTCCATCCAGACGACCTTCGCCAAGAATTGCAAAGTTGGCATGCAAATTGCAGGAGTATCAATTTAGGATGGAATACATTCCAGGCCGAGTGAACGTGTTGGCAGATTACTTGTCATTTGCCCCCTGTGAGGATGAATCTATGTGTGATGAGGATGAGGAAGATGATTTACTTGTTGCATGCTTATTTGAAGGTCACAAATTCAGTGGTACCATTACTAAGTCAGAATGGTTAGAAGCAATAAAAGATGTGTTGGAAGGAATTACAAAATACGTGATCAAAGGTTGTCCACGTGAAAGGGCACTTGACGAGGCATTCAGACACTACTGGAAAATTAAGGAAGATATTGGTGTTGTTGAAGATGTCATTCTCTGGGGTGAGACTTTAATGGCACCAATATCCATGAAGAGCAGGTTGGTGACTTTAGCCCACAAAGGACATGTCGGGATGATGGGCACCAAACAGAGATTGAGGGAAAGGTACTGGTGGCCATCCATGGATTGTAACGTTGATGTATTTGTCACTCACTGTTCAGTTTGCACTGAAGCTGACAAAACCATGACGACATAACATTGCCCCATGACCTTTATTGCACTACCAGAGGGTCCATGGTTCAAAGTCGGCATCGACTTCATTGGATCAATTAATGCGTTGAATCTAGAAATACGCTATGCCATAGTGTTAATTGATTACTGCAGCAAGTGGGTGGACCCACCACACATGAAGTAATTGACTTCTTGAAGGAATTGTTTTGCACAGAAGGTTTCCTTCATCAGCTTGTCACTGACAATGGAGTGCAGTTTGTATCCTCCGAGTTAGTCTTGTTACTTAACAAAAAATGGCATAGAGCATATGAGGTCCTCTTTATACCACCTGCAAAGAAATGGCCAAGTAGAACGGGCAAATCGCTTGATTAAAGAAACTATACAAATGGGCATAAAATCAGACATTCCAGTCGTGGCAGCACTACGCTCTAGGTTGTGGTCGTACCATTAGTAGAACCCAATTTGAACTCATTAGGGGTAGAGCAGCAATTACACGTTTGCAGCCACATTGATCATTGGCTTGGAAAAAATGTGAAAACGAGAACCACAAAGAAAATGAGATAAGGATGAGAAGTCTGGTGGACAAACACCAGAAGTGCATGCGCAATAATTATGATACAAGAAATGCTGTGAAAGAGATGTCTGCGAAGGAAGGTGATGTGGTGAGAGTGAAGTATCCTAGGAAAGGAGCTAACATGAACAGGTACAGGGAACCCAGGCGTGTGGTCAAAAATAAGGGCACTGCGGTCCTCCTCGACAATGGCCAGTGGTGGAATGGTTCAAAAGTTGCTAGAAGCTGGATCCCTGAGCCTGTGAGCAGGCCTTATGAATTGCAGAACGATGATCTGGCGTCCTCAGCAAAGGCACGCATAGGCGAAGGGTGTAGGGCTAGCACAAATCCTGTGTCTGTTGGCGATCTCCCCAATGTTTCTCCTCTTGAGCTGGCTACTGGTCATATTGATACGGTTTGGGAAAGGAGAACAATTGTTCCCCCCATAAGATTTAAGAATTATGCAATGTATTAGTTCACTTTTAAGAAAAGTAAAAGTATTTCCTCTGCATATTTGGAAACTGTGTAATCCCATAGTTGTCTTAAAAAAACGGAGCCCTTATTGACTCTTGCCTGTGTCCTTACCCCACTCCCATCTTACCTATTGTGTCTGTGCGCGTGGCTCCCGGTGCGCGGTTAGAACGTTGATGCTGGAGCGAGAGGGAGCCGTTAGTTAACGGCATTCTGTGACATAGAACAAATAAAGAAGATCGCTCCTCTCACCTCCGCCTGTCGCTTCATTACCACACACCATGGTTGAAAACAGATTTTTACCTGTCCTTTGGGCTTGCATGCGGTCCTTCCCAGTTATTCAAAATGGCTGCCAAATGCTCTTTACTTATTTTCACAGTGACTTGGGTTTGTATGGAATCCTTTCCAGTGCTTCAAGATGGCTGCTAATTCCTCCGTGCTTGTTTTAACAGTCTATTGGGCTTGTGCGTGATCCATGCCAATCCTTCATGATAACCTTCAAATGCTTCTTACTTGTTTCTAGACACGTTCCAAATTGTGGCTTCTAACCGTTGAGACAAAATGTAGACACAATGCTCGCAGCTGTGCCCGTAGTGCAGTATTTTGCTCTGCAGCCCATGGATTCATCCAAAAATCGATGGGAGGAGAAAAAAACCGATCTGAAATGGTGATCATCCTTGGGTGGCCCAAAATCGTTGTGGATTCCACAAAACTGTGGTTTCCAAGGCTAAAGCTGTAGGCACTCGTCGCCAGTGTTAAGATTACAAACCATGCATTGACAGGTTAAAAACAGGTACAAAAGGTAAGTGGTTTAATCTTTGTTTTGAGATAAAAATAAATAAATAGACCAGCAACCTTCAGCCTTCCAGTCTGAACTGTCCTATTCAGAATTTTGATTCCCTATGACCTGTCATGATGACACAGGTTCTGACTGACATAGGTAGCATTCCAGTCTACAGAACAGGTAGATCATAACAGCATCTTTATTACTCATCTACCTTCTAAACCCAGCCCTCCACCCCACACCCGTACTTCCAGAGCCTATGAATAGGAAAGTAAAAGCTGAACTCAAAGGTGCTAGTAGTGGTGACTGTGTTTTTTTAAGTAGTTAACTACCCTAACATTAAGTATGTGAATTAAGCAAGAATGTAAATCCTCAATGTACACATTTCTTTGATATTAAAAATGGACAAAAGATAGCACTTAACTGCCTCTGTGCCTTTAAAACAAAATCTTGGTTTTCTCTGCGAGAAGCAAGGAACGTCCCTGTTTAATGAAAAGGCTTAAACATAGTAATGCTGAGTTGGCAAATTTTGCAAGACAATTGAGTGTGCACTTTGTTTTCTTCCAAGCGATACAGCAACCTGTTTGTGTTTGCAAAACAATTAAAACATGGTTAGACTGAAGGTTGTTTTCATGAGAGCCGTAAACAATATTATGGTAGGTGTGACTGTGATTACACATATGACCTGTTTACAGTGCTGTCTCTTCATTAGTTCCTCGTATTAATATGATTTACCGAAATATAGTATGCATTTTAAGTCATTGCACATAGGACTCCTCCCAGAAAAGCCCTGATTGGTTGTGGAAATCACCACAGCATAGATGTTTCCATGCATTTGCTTTAACATACATCTTTGATGCATTTCCCACCTGCCAGGAGTCATATTTTAACGTCGCTTTATTGTTGAGTTTTATCAGCCTCCTTTCTGAACATTTGGTTCTACATTAGAAACGCATGTGAAAATAATATTGATGTGCAGAGGCTTTTTTAATTTAAGGTAGACATGTCAATTGTGGGATGGGTGAGGACTGATTGTTTTTAATTCCATCCACACTATACTTTTTCAGCAGGTGATGTGGGCGGGGAGACGATAGGAGGAAAGATAATCTGTGCCCGCCTTTCACCGAACTCTCTTCCCACCTTTAGTTTTTCCTTGAGTGTTTTATTTGTAATTGATTGGCGTTTTTCATACAAACCTCCCAAATCTGCATTGTTTTTCCTCCTGACCCCCTTTCCTTTCTTACTTACAGCACAAGAGGCACCATTTTGTGCTTATCCTGACAAATTCCTTTAGATATATGCCAAACACAAGGCCCGGGTGTACTTTTAATTATGCTTGGTTGGGCACAGTGATTTGGTAATTCTGTGTTGCTCTTTGACGAGGAATTATTGATAATAAAGCAATTACTCCTGCTTGCATAATTAGGAGTAATATGGGGGAAATTACGAGAGTACAATTAGCAAGCATGAGCGGGCACTCACTATTCATTTTCTGCAGCTTTTAGAGTTATTGTTAGGTAAAATGCATCCTTGCATCCATTTTGGATGCAAGGGTGAATTTTGTTCTAAGAAAACAAAATCCTGGGAGTAAGTTGATGGAGAACATACTCCAAGAGCACATAAAAAGAGTGTTAGCGAGTGCTCTGGCACGCAATTCTTTGCATTCTCACGTCCATTTTGTACATGGGGGACTTTTTTGTGCACAGGAATAGCACTAAATGCAGAAATACTCTTCTTGTGTAATTAACTGTATTCTCTTTAAATTCGTAGGTAATTCCCCATGATTATGCTTCACTGAATTATGTCAGTTACGCCCACCCTTACTAAAAGCCTGCCAGGTGACAGTCAATAATGTAATTTCCGGTGTTAGGCTAATAAACTAGATTTTTCAATTTTTTTTACAGAAAATCTCATCAAATTTGATGTCACAGTCAATTTCATGGTGGAAAAGTCCTTTTTAGCGGCCTTCGAGCAAAATGAGGTTTCATAAGTTCATCTGAAACAGCACAGAGTGGAGCATGTTCCTCTGGAAGGGGTTCAGAGACGAGATGGGCTGTAGGAACTCATTGTGAGTGATGCAGAAAGTTAAATCATAATAGGTTGGAGGGAAAGAGGTAGAATCATTAATAATCGCACATTTCAACGTTGCACAAAAATCTATAGGGGTGTGTTGCACAAATGCCCAATCACATTATATTTACAAGATATTGTGTGCCAATAATGTTATTTGTCTCGCAAATTCTAATAATGCTGTGTTTGCATGAAGCAAAACATGATTTAGCGCTGCACCATGGCCCAAAGAGATTCCGCAGTGTCTTGCTTGAGATTTGTACTCAAAGCACACCCTCAAGTACCCATTTTCTTAATGCAGAAGGCTTCTAAGGATCAATAACATATATGTAATTTTTGATGGAATTACATATATTGCACCTTAATATAGCAACATTTTCCTTTTGGCCATTGTTTGCACCTCTTTTCATTTGGCTCTACAATTCCACGCAAAGCCATACTTTTCGTGACTTTAGTGCTATGGTTTTGTGTTCTTCTAGGGTTGTGTACGATAGTACCTTCCCCATTGCACCAAATTGCATGCATTATTGGGGAGGGCGTTGCTAAGTTACATTGCCACATATCATCACACATCAATCAAACTTCTACGCAGCAATTCATTTGGGAAGGAAGTTGATCGGTGCTTGCGTTGCAAAGACCCACAATGCAAAACTTTACTACATCTGGGCCAAAATCTTGACTAACTGGCCTGTTTATCATTTTCATTTCTCATATGCAGATTCTGCGACAAAAATAACTGGCATAGCGTTAACTTTCACAAAAATAAGAGATTCAGGGGAGATTTACAAAAAAGTCATGCAATGCAGCGAAGCCCCCAGCGAGGCTGTGCTGCGTTGTGCGACTGGGAGGATTTCAGAGATTAGAGCCTCTCTTCCCCTTTTCCTTGTGACGGCGCTGATTTCAGTGGAAGTGCTCCATGCACAATGGTGTGTGTATGAGTCTAGCATAGTTTTTGTACATGAAGAGTACCCTAGACACGATGGAAAGCTTTTCCCACTTTATATGCGTGCTGCACAGTGCAGCATGCGTGCAAAGTCGGAAAAGCACAGAGAAATGAAAGCATTTCTTCTATTAGTGCCTCTTTTGAGGGGGCGTTAACTTTTGGCACAAAAAATCTATGTAAAAAGTGGTTGCATGGAACTGCCCGTGTTCCACCCATGTAAAGCCCCTTTGGCGCTAAGTAATGCAAAGCAGTGTTTTGCGCTGCTTTGAGCTATTTTGAGGGTGCTTTCCAATGTAAACCAAGTATTAAGCTGGATAGTAAATAACAAAAAAAGAAATTCACGCTGGTTAGCGTCACTCAGTTTTGTTACGATAACCCTGTGCAAAATGTTTGTAAATCGCCCCCTTAGGAGCTCATTTTCAAGCCCCTTGCGCCATCAGCACGTCACTTTTTCCCATATTAAAAGGGTCGCACTGGCAGCGCAAATAAGCCCCTGTTACGCACGGCTTGTAAATAAGCACCTGTTACGCACGAACACAGCTAAAATGAATGCAAATTGAGAATACAGGCAAAAATAAAAAAATAAAAAATTCACAGGTAAACTGTACATTGGGGAATTTGTGAGTGCAGAAATTGCTGTGGACAGGAGGCTGAAATGAGCCTTATGTCAACTGATAGGTTACATTTTGTGGTGGCAGGTGAGTGTTGTTCACTCTTCTGCATAAAGGCTACGTTTAAAAGTGATTTTTCTCCCCTACGCCACTGTTATTTAGGGATATCCACAAAGTGTGATTATAGTCTCTTATTCAGAGCCACTGGCATTTGTCTGATTGCCGAGTAGGGGCACGCAAACAGAACAAAATAATCGTCAGGTGAAATCAACACAACCAGCACAACAACACGTAAAAACAACACGACTATTTGGCGTATGGCGTTTAATGCTTGCTTTTAGGGACATGCTGTTAAAGTTATATGTTTTAATCGCCCATGCCCAGTTGGATGTCACTGCACGCGGCCTTACAATCTGGTCCAGGTGCAAGCATATCTTTTAGATTAAACGTTTCTACACTTTAGTGTTTGCTTTTCACCTTTCCCCTCTGTGTGCTTGCAGAGGGTGTGCTCGGATAGCTTCATAAGACGTTGTGAATAATGCAAAGGTACCACTGAAGTAGCCCCTCTAGATATTTGTTTAAAGCGATAAAATGGCCGTCTTAAAGATAGGATGAATCAAAGGAATGGCGTTACCCTGATTGCAATCTGCTCCTATTCAACAGCTTTGTACACGTATCACCCAGGGCTGTGTTTATAGCACCACCTTTTATGTGTATAGCTTTGTTTGTTCACTAACATGTTTCTGTTCAATAACTGTGTAGCAGACTTTCATAATGTAGCTATCAAGCTGCAATTTCACCTATCACACCGTTTCAGAAGCTGCCTTGCGCTGTTGTTTCTTCATCCTTTCACCCGAGCAGCCTCGGAGCCCAAGGCCTTTTAAACTCCATACAATCCTCTGGTCGATTACTACAGCTTCGAAACAAATTTCAAAGGTTTCTGAGGCTCACAGTGGATCCTAAGATTACGGAAGAAAATCTACGACAGAACAAGATTTCTTTGAAATGAGGTGGCCCATGACAAGGTCACATTAGTGATGAAATGGGACCCTTTCTGACCTTTTTTTAAGTTTATCGAAATGACTATCAAGCGAGTGGAAGTGAATTTCAAAATGGTGAAAAAGCTGAGAAACAGCGAAATGGGTATGTATGGGCATTCTGGTCTGTACTCTCAAGGGAGTAGCCAGCAAATTTAAATACACCCACCTTGCACCAAACTTCTAATGGCATCGAGGGAGCAAAGCAAATGAGTCTAACCCAGTTCCATTCATTCACAAATGTTTGTGCTTGTAGAAATCATATGGAGTTCTGTAGCATTCTGAAGCGAAGAAGGCACAGAATGAAGAAAGGGTGTGTAGTTTTAGGAAAGCCTAAAGGATAATTTGGTATCCATTAATGTCTGCTTAGTTTGTTAGACGTCCTGTGACAACTTCCCCGGATGCCCTTTTCAACACCTCACTATGATCCTGTATCGGTCTGGAAATACCACCAAAGCAAACCCCCAGTTGCTCTATGTTTTACAAGTCTTTAAGGGAAACAAAGGTTCTGTAAACTACAGCAATGCATTTTTACCTTAAAGAATAAATATATTAAAATCAAGAAAAACAGGAAGGTTTTACTCTCCATCATATGATAGTACCGTTTGCTACCCCATGAAGAAGTGTGTAGTATATTTTTGCATATCTTAATACCATTAGTTAACATATAGACCAAAACCTCCCCAGCCTTGGTCTTATCCTAGATGCAGGAGCAGTTTGTTCAGTGGGTGTAGTGACTGAGCCTAAGAATGGACCTCTTGGGTGTACCACAAGCCCGACCTTTAGCTGCAGACCAAGACTGTGGGAGAATCAAATTCTAGGGTTTGTAGAACGTTGGGCCCATTTTCCATTGAAAATTATTATGGTACCTCCAATATGGCCGTTATAATGCTGAGCCTGGTTAGATTCAGAAGCAGTGGACTGATTCATGGAGATCAACATGTCTGAAGACCCTCAGAAAGTAAAAGCCTGAACCTATCAATGGAAACCATGGTACTCCACTTACCTCAGGAGAATTGTGTAAAGAAGCCGAAAACTAAATCATAGCTAGCGATTTAGAGGCTATTTGTTTTGATCCTTGTGAGAAGTTGGCCTGATATGTGATGTCCACTATTCTAGTGCAAAAACAACAGTTGATGGACAGAATGCAGAACAATGTCATACATTCACCCCAGTACAGATATCAGGGCCTAAATCCATCGTTTTTTTTGCACTCCACACCACTCCAGTTCAGACATGGCCATATGCAAATCAGCCTTGACCCTGTGCCTCATGGCATGGGAACAGTCCAGCCCGAACTGCCAAGCCATGTCTTTCTTGGACCGGATTCAAGCATCCTAGGACTGGTTTCTGGCTATCAGCCGTCTTCAGCAAGGATAGCTTGACTCCAGTGGTGTGGAGAGCATGGGACTCACGTCTGAGCATACCCATCCCCCTCGGGGTGACAATTGCAAAAGCAACAGTTGATAGACAGAATGCAGAACAATGTCATACATTCACCCCAGTACATAGATCTGGGCCTAAATCCATCGTTTTTTTGCACTCCACACCACACCAGTTCAGACAGGGCCATATGCAAATCAGCCTTGACCCTGTGCCTCATGGGAACAGTCCAGCCCAAACTGCCAAGCTGGACGCTTGTTTCCGGTCCAGGGAAGACATGGCTTGGCAGTTCGGGCTGGACTGTTTCCATGAGGCACAGGGTCAGACTGATTTGCATATGGCAATGTCTGAACTGGGGTGGCTGAGTGAGCTAAAGAATGGTGATGGATTTAACCCAGATCAGTTGACTGGGGATGAGTGTTTTATTTGCTCAAACTCTCCGTCCATCATCCCCTTTTGTATCGCACTATTCTAGTGGGCACCCTGTATCAGTCCAAACAACCCTTATAGCGATGGTTGTAAAGTCAACCTTATAGACCAGCTATCCTAGTGGTAGCATGGACAAAGCAGTCTTAGGCTAACACTTCAGGGAGCATGTGAAGCCAATTGTTTTACCAATAATAATAATAAAGCAGAAATCCTCATCCTGGGATAATCGCCCTCCGCCTTGAACGACTCCTGGTAGACCCCTGCCCTGGGCACCCCTCCCAAACCAACGGACCACGCACGCAACCTGGACTTCATCCTGGACTCCTCCCTCTCGATGATCAGACAAGTCAACGCCGTCTCATCATCATGCTTCAACACCCTGCGCCTGCTCCGCAAGATCTTCCATTGGATCCCCACGAAACCAGGAAGACGATCACCCAGGCATTCGTCACCAGCCGGCTGGACTACGGAAACACCCTCTACGCCGGAACCACAGCCAAACTTCAGAAAAGACTCCAGCGCATCCAGAACGCCTCTGCACGACTCGTCCTGGACATCCCCCGACACAGCCACATCTCCGGCCACCTTAGAGACCTGCACTGGCTACTCGTCAGCAAGAGGATCACGTTCAGACTCCTCACCCACGCACACAAGGCCCTCCACAACCTGGGCCCAAGTACCTCAACAACCGCCTGACCTTCTACGCGCCCACCCACCAGCTACAATCATCCAGCCAGAGCACCCTTGCCGCCGTACCACGCATCCGCAAAGCCACCGCCGGGGGAAGATCCTTCTCCTACCTGGCAGCCAAGACATGGAACTCCATCCCGATCCACCTCCGGCTGACCCAGGATCATCTCTCCTTCAGGAAGCTCCTCGAGACTTTGCTCTTCGGGCAGTAACAGACCCCTCCCCCCCAGCGCCTTGAGACCCTCCCAGGTGAGTAGCGCGCTATACAAATGCCCATGATTGATTGATTGATTGATTAAATAATAACCCCTTGAATACCAAATGAAAGGACACCACACAAGGTATATATCAAATATATATGTATTTATTACTAACACAACCCCTCTGCACTCTTTATGAGGCCAGAGTTCGAGATACAGCACAAGTTACTCAATAAGCATACTATTATTTGCACAAATACAATTCTGCCCTAGGGGCCTCATGAACCATATACTAGGTAAGTGGTATAAGAACCACTTCAGGAAAGGTGAATAGGCCTAGGGCCTAGAAAATCGCTGGGGCTACACTGGACAACCAAAGGTTAGGAAGTAGGAGTCCCACAGGATGCGTGTGCAGTGTCTAAACACACATGCGAGTTAAAATAGACTTTCAATTGGAACGTAAAAGTTACAAAGTAGTTGATTTCGGACACTTCCGGATGGACTACAGGAAAACCCAGTTAAACTAGGACACTTGGATAGTTGTTACCCACGGGAGCACCGGAGTACTCGAGTTACCTCACCCAGGGAAGCCGGGGGCGTAAGTGTTCTTTCGTGTAGAATCCTATGGAGAGCTGCAAAAAGAGGCTGCAGGCGACCAGGAGGAAGATGTCCGGGTGGATCCAAGGGTGGAACCGAGCAGTGAAGAACCTGAAAGCAGAGGGGGCAGAGTCTTGGTCACTAGCCAGTGACCAGGAAGGACCCAGGAAGGAACCAGTCGATGTCGAGATGCAATCAGGTGAAGATGTGAAGCTTGTCTCTACAGCCACATGGACCAGGAGGTATCAACGATGACCATGAGCTAAATACGGTCTGTCCCACAAAGGATCTCACTGTTGGCCGTGTCGGCTTCTGGATTGGAGTCAACAAGCCTTGGTAAAGGCAATCCACGCAGGAAGGAAGATCGGCTTCTTATTAAGACCATCAAGGTTTAAGGAGCTTCCCCTTTACAGGAAAGCAGGAGCAAGCACAGAGCAACCAGGCAAGCAGCGTTGATTCACAAGAATGTCTTCAGGAGGGCCACTAGCCAACGGGCTAGCAACTGCAAAGACGCATCGAGGAGAAATGCAGGCACAGGCCCCACAAGGCACTAGTGGAGTGTGGAGGGCTGAGCTTCGGTGCACCTACGGCTCGGGGTTGGGGCTCCTCAAGTCCCAATGCACAACTTTGAGGACGCCTCAGAAGCTGCACAGTTAGCAAAAAGCAGGTACTGCAGGTAGTCTGGTCCCACATCTCTCGTCTCTGCCACGGGTCTCAGCTTTGCTGTGGACGTGGGTCTGAGTCAGAGAAGTCTGGAAGTTCAGAGGCTGCATCACTAAGTCTTCGGGTTCCGGCGGAAGCATCAGCAAAGCAAACCGGCAAGTCACTGATGGTGCCTGATTGCACAGGGTGGTCACTCCTTGACCACAAGGGAGATTCTTCAGTCTTCTAGTTGCAGTAGAATGTCGAAGGGCCAGAGTTTCGTTTCAGAGTTTCAGTTCAAGATAATCTAATTTCTCTAGTCACAGCTCCTAGCTTTATACTAATCTAAGGGGCTGGATTACCTCCTAGGTCCCTCCTATCGGTGGAACCTGGGAAGGGGGTGGTTACACCTCTTTCCCTTTGTCCAGTTTATCGCCAGAGCTGGGTCTGGAGTGCCCCAGCAACTGGTGGAACACCTTGTGTGCCCCAGGCAGTGTCTCATTTCCTTCAACCCAACCCACCCTGCCCCAATACACCATAGCCTGTCTGGGGAGGTGCTATCACCTCCCAAGTCAGGAAACCTATTGTCCAGGCCTCCCTGGCGGAGTTTCGTCCAGCAGCAGGAGGTCAGACTCATGTCTGTGGCAGCAGCATCCATTTTGTGATGCTGAGGCTCTGTTTAACTTTAACCAGGTAAAGCTACAACTACAGGTCTTCTCCCTCTAAAAGGGTGGAATGCTACTCCTGACGCCAGAAGTGGCGGGGGGGGGGGTAGTATTCCAAAGCGTATGACACCTTGCGCAACATGTTTTGATAAAGCCAAACCAAAGTTAGCATTAACCGCGAGGATTATATTGCACTTAAGAGTATATGGTATGGCTATATCATGGAACAGCTATAAGGACATGGTTCCGAAAGCTGCAGACAGGCTCGGCACATGCTAGAGCACCATCTCACGTAAAACCAAGCACTCTGCCTTCATGATTGTCAAGGCCTGCCATAGGAGTGACTTATAGGTGTATATGTGTCTATATATAAGGGTAGGTATAGGAATACTATGCCTAAGCAAGTGGTGATTAAATGACCTTGCCCTATCTGAGTGATCAGCCAGTTGTGTCAGTTTGTATGGCCAGCCAGGGGTGGCATAATACATGCTGCAGCCTCTGGTAAGGCTTGGATGCACCTATGCCCTGGGTACCTATGGTACACTATACAGGGACTCACAAGGTGACCCAATATCCAATTGGAGATGTACCTAAAGTACATGGAGTCCATTTTACAGAGAGAGCAGGTAGCCTGGGGCCCTGATTAGCAGGATCCCAGGCCAACTAAGTCAAAAAACAGCTAAACACTAGGCAAAAAGTTGGGATAACCATATAGTCAGATATCCACCTTCCTACAATCCTATAGATGCTTCTAATTTTCACATTGTTTCATTGTATCACCTGGTTGTGACAGCACAAAAAAAATCCACAAGTGGACTGCAACACATCACAGGTTTATTTTACTTGAGTAATGTAAAAATAAATGTTTTCCTGAAGGCACCACTTTCCCAGCAAATTCTTTGCTGGGTGTCACATTCTTGAGTTCTCCAAAACAAGCTTAAACATTACAGAAGTCTACGCTGAATTTTCAGACGTATTCAGTGAAAAAGGTGCAGACAAGCTGCTAGCGAATTGGGAATATGATTGCTTCATAGATATGAAAGCAGATGCCACGATACCACAGATTGACTCTATCCTTTAACAAAGAAAGAGGATCTCAGCATGGACCCTCAGAAGGACCAGTCATGGCTGAGTGGCAGCTTCCTTACACTGTGAAAGAGGCATAACGATGTCTGGGCTTCACAAGTTTCACTTCATTAAGGCCCTTTCTATGATTGTTTCAACCATTGTATGACTAAGCCGGTATTCAACCGGTATCGAGTGGCATTAGTGGCGTAGTCCAAGCCCTAGAGTATCCTGCGGCCGCTGCTGCTTCCTCGCAGCTGTTCCTGTGCCCAGAGGCACTTAAAGGTTCTTCAGGATCCCACTGCGTAGGAGCCTGTATCTAGGCCTGGGCATCAAATTCCGTTCCGCTCGCGGAAATTGTGATAATTTGACATTTTCGTGTTCCGCGGAGAGCGCGAAAATGTCCAAATTTCCTCAATCCGCATCTTACTGGGAATTTTTGTCTTGCTTGCGCTGTAAAAAAAAACATTCTCGCGTGCGCACGATCGCCTTACCTGAATCTCGCGTTCGCCGACAAGTTTTCATGATCCGGTCACGTTCTCTACAAGATGTTGGATTGTGGTAGCCATTTTGCGCTATCTCGAGAGAGTTCACGCCCGCATTAACGTCATACGTCACGCGATCATGTCATTCGTCGCGCGATCACGTTGTTCTTCATGCGATCATGCACAGCAAGAGTATGAGATGATTGAGTTCTCGAACACGTCATTCTCTACCGCGTGCGAGAGAGCGTGAGGATGTGGACACGTCATATCTAACACGACAATGAGCGAGAGAACCCGAACACGTCATATCCAACGCGACAGGGAGCGATCAAGTCATTTTGGACGCACCGGCGGAAGTAATGCGAAGCTCGAGAACTCGAAAACTTGAAATTTTCAGTTTGGAGAAGAATATCATTTCTAGCAGCATGAAACTTTCTGGAAATGAAGATTTGGATGAAAAAAACTCCACAGATTGACTTTTGGCTGTTCTTTTTTGTGCAAAGAGTCCTTTTTTAAAAAGGTGGGGAGAGGGAGGAAGTTCCACAGAATCTCCAACTTCCAGCAGGCTCCTCCCAGTGCTTTGACCATCTCCTGCTCATTCTGCCTTTGGATTTTGAGCTGGAAAGATCACTCTTTTTGTCTGCTGTATCATTGCAATTGGATTTGAGGATTTTTGAATTGGATATTTTACAAGTACGTGGTTGTTGTATCTGTTTGATCGGGGGCATTGCAGTTGTTGCAACTACAATTCAATTTTGGTAACTATGATTTTTTTTAAAATGTTGTGGGTAGTAGTAGTCAGTAGTAGGCCAGAGCTAGTCATGGCCTCATGGGTGTGTGCATGATGAAACAACTGTTCCTTTGGTGTTTTTTTTAAATGTATTTCATTTTCAAGCATGATTTAGGGCCTGGATGGCATTGGATTGAGTTGGGGAATGTGTTGTTTTTGGGGTGGGCTTTCTGCTGTTGGGCCTGGCCTTGTGGCTGTAGGCCATTTAGAAGCCTAGGCCTGCAAGCTTGTCCGGCCTTGTCTGCCAACAGGCCTGCTTTCATCCAGTAGGCTCAGAGCAGGTAGCCACAGCTTTATTAATCAAGTGTTTCTGTGTGGTCTGTTGAATTTAGACATAATTTAGGGTATGGATGGCATTGGATTGAGTTGTGAAGTGTGTTTTTTGGTGGTGGGCTTTCTGATGTTGTTGGGCCTGGCCATGTGGCTAGTGGCCATTTTGAAGCCTAGGCCTGCAAGCATGTCTGGCCTTGTCTGCCAACAGGCCTGCTTTCATCCAGTAGGCTCAGAGCAGAAGCCACAGCTTTATTAATCAAGTGTTTCTGTGTGTGGTCTGTTGAATTTAGCCATCATTTAGGGCATGGATGGCACTGGATTGAGGTGGGAAGTGTGTGTTTTTGGGGTGGGCTTTCTGATGTTGTTGGGCCTGACCATGTGGCTGGTGGCCATTTTGAAGCCTAGGCCTGCAAGCTTGTCTGGCCTTGTCTGCCAACAGGCCTGCTTTCATCCAGTAGGCTCAGAGCAGGTAGCCACAGTCTTATTAATCAAGTGTTTCTGTGTGTGGTCTGTTGAATATAGACATCATTTAGGGCATGGATGGCACTGGATTGAGTTGGTAAGTGTGTTTGTTTGGGGTGAGATTTCTGATGTTGTTGGGCCTGGCCATGTGGCTGGTGGCTTTTCTTTGTGTTGGGAGTTAGTAGCGTCCTGCTTTTGGCATATAGGCCTGCATGGTTTTCCTGTTGGCTTACTGCTTCCATCCATCCACCCCCTTTGCCAGCAGCAGCTCCATGAATTATGTGATGCTCTAATAATTTAATGGCAAATAGGGTCCACCCCACTTCCATTACATTTTTCATTTGGTGGTTCTTATTCTCTTTCCTATCCTTCCTGAGAGTGTAGTGTGTGTATACACAGTAGTATAACATAGCCCTTGTTGACAAAGTCTCAGAAATGGCTGGACTATATATTTTGTACAGTAGTAAGTAACTTAATCACATAACAACAAATGCAACATTTAGCTGATGTTCTTCTCCTGGCATATTTGCTTTTAGGTGCGCAAAAAGCCAGAGGAGGAGGTGACATCATCATCACCTGTTGTACTGCCAGCCAGACAGAAGTCCTGCTGCGCATCACGTCCACGTGTGAACACAACTTGTTGTGCATCTGCGTCCTGTCTGACATCTGAAGAAGATGGCCCCAAAGAAAGGTACCAGGTCCAGTACCATGAAAGTTGCTGGTGAGAAGAAGGAACAGAAAAAGAAGTGCCATTAACCATGACTGGTGTGCCGTCCAATGTTTTTTTGGGAGCAAAAAAGTTACGCCTGCAGCGGCGTTGTCCGGGAACCAAGCTGGGAGCAGCACCTCCGCACCAACGGCCCAACCCCACCAACCTAGGCCAAAGCCCTTGAGTGTCGCAGAGGTAGCCAGTCTACTAACGAGCAGCGATGTTGAAATGTCATCATCGCAAAGTAGTACACAATCAACGCAGGCAACTCAGCAGATAAGTGTGCAGCAGCAACAACAACAGCAGCAGCCGCAGCAGCAGCCGCAACAGCAGAAGCAGCCGCAAGAACAACAGCAGCAGCAGCCGCAAGTACAACACCAGCAGCAGCCGCAAGAACAACAGCAGCAGCCGCAAGAACAGCACACAACAGTAGTTGTTGCTCCTGACGTAGGGGCATTTCAGGAAATCGAGCTTCCCGCAGATAAAGTGGAGCAAACCATTGTTTCGGAAGATCTATTGTCTTCCAGACCACCAGCAAGGAAAAGGAGGCTTAGTCCATTATCTTCTTCTTCAAGCCCCGCTTCTGATGCCACTTGGCAGCCACCAGCTCAGTCTGAGAGTGATACACACCACAAGACAATGCTTCTGAAAAGGAAAGTTCCAGAAAAACGTACAGTTATGGAGGTAGATGTAGAAGAGGGGGGTGATGTTGATGAAGAGGACGAGCCAGTCATCACACACATCACTCCCGTCCAAAAGGGGGTGGAGACCAACATTCTCACCCTATCCAGAAAGGCTGCTACTGAGCGGGAAGTAGCACGGATACCACCAATGCAGGTTACACCACCACGATCTCCAGCTGCCATATTGTCCAAGGCCCGGCAGGGACCTACATCCAGCTCAACCATCTCAGAAGGTAGTAGTAGTAAAAGTCACAGTGTAGCTGCACAGAGCCACATTCCAAGCACACCCTCCGGTTCATCTGGTATTGAAAGTGGCAAATCCAGCAGTGCCAGAAAGTTCTCCTCCCCAGTTTGGGACTTCTTTTCTGTTAGCACCAATGAGGAGAACATTGCAATATGCTCGATTTGTCGCTTAGGTGTTTGGCGCAGTACGCTTGGTACAAACGATGGTACCGGAGGCCAAGCAAGTCATCTCAGAATACACCACACTATTGTGTGGGAAAATCACCTACTTAAGTTAAAAGAAAGTTGAAAAACGCCAACCCATTGAAGTTGGTCAGGAAGAATCAGGGGACGATATTATTGCGGTGGAAGATGGAGCAGGAGGCATTTTTAGCCCTGTCCCCGGTAGTGTAGTGGTACCGCCCACATCCTCCTCAGTAACATCTGAGTGGCACCGCAGTAAGAGCCATACTCAGAGTCAGGCTGATATACCAAGGCGTCCGCAGTCGGACAAACTGCATCGTTGAGCCTAAGTGGGTTAATGAAATCAACAGCACCACAAAGGAGAGTAATCCAGCCTACCATTGAGAGCATGCTTACGTTGGAGAGGCAGTTCCAACGCAACCACCCAACGGCACTGTTGTACAATGCAAAGCTCACTAAAATGTTAGCATTGGACCTTCTCCCTTTTTCATTTGTGGAAGGGGTGGGTTTCCTTGAATTTGTGTCAGCCATCTGCCCTAAATGGAAGGTTCCCCGCCCTTCCTCTTTCGCAAGAATTGCTGTTCCGGCACTACATCATGATGTGCTGGAATTGGTTGGACAAGCTTTGCAGCAGAGAGCTGTTCACAATATCCACCTGACTACAGACATGTGGACCAGTTGCCAAGCCACAGATTAAATGTGCATCACTGCACATTGGGTCTCTTTTGTGGGGGTTAGAGATAAGCTATCTGAACGAGGTGCTGTTGACACAGCTGAGATTTTTAAAGCTACTCGGAAACATGCAACTGTAGCCATGTTCGCCATGGAGAAATCTCATACTGCTGTAAACATTTTGCAAGAGTTTCGTAGCAAGGATTCTGAATGGCTGCGCCCAAGAGGGCTTACTATTGGTTTTGTTGCCACAGATAATGGCAGTAATTTACTGAAGGCCATGGATCTTGGTTCCTATTTCAGGGTTCCATATTTGGCGCTCTGCATAAACATTATAGTTCAAGACTTTCTGAACAAAGAACCCATTGTGAGCAACTTACTGAGCATCTTCTGAAGAATATGCACTAATTTCAGCCATTCTTTTAAAGCTCGGAAGCAGCTGAGGATCATTCAACGTGAATATAGGATGCCAGTCAAAGCACTCATCCAGGAGGTGGCAACACATTGGAACTCAACGTATTACATGCTTGATCGTCTGTTTAAGCAGTACAGGCCACTCAATGTTTATGTCATGCAAAGAGGTGATGCTACTGTGAAAGGCATGACCCTTTGGATGGAGCAATGGGGCCTAGTTAAATGCCTGACTGAGAGGCTTTGTCCTTTTGAGGTCTTCACACGTGAAGTCAGCAAGGAAGACTGTACAATGGGCCAAGCTATCCCATTATTACAAATGCTAGAGCATCAGCTGAAGAAGGTGTCTGAATCATACAAAGGTGTAGAGGACAAAAAGGAAGCCTTTGACTTAGTGGAGAGCTTAGCCCGTCGCTTAGCTGAAAAGACAAGGAAAGAAAATACAATTTTGTCACAAGAACATTACATTTCTGCCATAATTCTGGATCCATGGACGAAATTGGGACTGAAGACATTCTTTCCTTTTTCAGAGATTCATGTTGCCTGCTACAAAACTTGGATAGCTGAGGCAGCGAGTAAGTTGGAAAATGAACGGCTGTCAATTAAAAGCCCGCAAGATCAACCCACAAGAAGTACTGCAGAAGGGCATACAGCATCAAGTGCAACTTTAGAGGTTGAGGGCAGTGCGTTTGGATCACAACACTCACCATCACTATCGACAACAGCAACAATAACTTGATCATCATTAGGCCCAGTAGAATTGTTGAACGATTGGTACTTACAGTTAGGCATTAATAAGTGCAGTGCTAATGCACAGAGAAAAGAGCCCGAAAGGTTACCAGCAGCACCCCTGAACATTGAGCGGATGTCCAGGCCTATCTGGACGACCCAACAGAGGTGTACATTGATCAAAACCCATTACAGTATTGGTATAGGAAAATGTCTGAATGGCCACTGCTCAGCAGGCTGGTGATAAGCTATCTGGTTTGCCCAGTCACAATTGTCTCTTCCAAACAGGTTTTCAGTGCAGCCAGTTCCATTGTAACAGTGAGAAGGACCAGTCTCCCGGCAAAAAACATGAAGAGGTTAACAATGATCAAAAGGAATCAGCACTTCATACCATTGAATTACACAATACATGAAGCAAGGGAGGAAGATGAGGAGGACAGCGGAAGTAGTGTGTCAAATGATGATTACCTACTACTGGCTGAACCCCCAGAGTTTGCGGACGAGTTATACTTCCCTGACAATTAGGCTTGCACTTACTGTCTTCCTCCCTTTTTTTCCTTTGTTTTGTGTGTCTGTCGTTCCGGTTACAAACTTGTGAATCACAACAAATCCATTCCATTACCACCGTCTTCTACTCTTCTTATTTCAACATACAACTTTCAGGTGTCTGCATTTGACAGTACAGTCCTCCGAATCCAGCTCCTCCGCTCCATCATACTGAATCTCCCACCTAAATCCATTGCCCTCATGATGATTGGATGATGGAAAATAGAAGAAAAAATATAAACTTTCCTAGTCCCGCCAAAAGAAGTGGAACATGATGACTACTATAGCTATCCTCCTTTCAGAGCCGAGAGAGACTGCCCATGAAAATGAGATGGCACAGGTAATGATGATTGATGCCATGCCTTGGACGCAGAGTCGCAGACTGAGTGATTTTGTTGTTGTTTGTTGTGCATGAAGTTATGTCATTGTGCACAAATCATCTTTCTACAGTACACACTAAACATAACTCAAGGTGAATTTTCCCTTTCTTGCAAATAAGAAATTTGTACTTCTACTGCAGCTTGATACATTGATTTTGATTGAATACAGGAAAGGGACTCAATATGCGCACTGAGTGTGACAACAGCACCGTCCATGATAATAATGGCGAAAAGATGGCCCGTTAACTTAAGATGAGAAGGAACAGGTAATGAAAATGAATGGCATGCATTGGACACCTGACTCTGAGCGATTGGTGTTTTTGTTGTTTGTTTGTTGTGCACAAAGTGAATTCAAAGTGTACTAGTAGTCTTGCTGTACACACTAAAGAATGACTCAAGTCAATAATAGTTCTACTATTGTTGTGTAATAACAAAATGTTACTTCTACTGCAGGCCGACCTTCACAGTCAGTCAGTACAAGTATCGGAGATGATTGATGGAATAATAACAAGCCAGGAGGACGTTTCATGCGTGGCATAAAAGCCTAAAGGTAAACATGTCAACAACAACCACAGCAGACCCAAATGTCTGTGTAGAAGTGGAGTCGAGTGTAGCGGGGGATGACTGCGGTGCTTTTAATTAACTAACTTAAATTGTAAAATGCTATGTTTGGAATGGATATCTGCTTTGCCTTTGTTCAACTCTTTAAAAAAAAATACTCTAAATGGAGGATGTGCTAAGCAACGTGCTGTCAGGCCTGTCACTGTGGGCCTGCTCTGTTGTGTTGTTGTTGAAGGTCAATGCTGGAAACAGACTAGAGTAGAAATGATGCATACATGCCGCCTCAGAAAGTGTTCTTGTGTTGCACTATGACTACACCATAACTTGTGCATTTGTTTTAACTTTGTTTCTCAATATCCCCTTTGTGTTTCCATCTACAATTACAGGCCGTGACTTGCCCTATACTTGGGAAAATATTACAATGCACACTTACCTTACCAATAAATCTCTATTTTTATCCAGGCGGGCAGTAGCAACTGGCGAGTGGCAACACCCAAGATTGATGGGCGAGAGGACCAAGAAGAATGCCGAGATGCAAATCCAGTCCACATTCTTGACCAGGATAACACAGTAACAGTATCGACTTTCACCTTCTTTTAAATAATTTGATTAATTTTTTTGTCTACAATCTTTACAACAGTGTGTTCCTCTTGTTGTTGGTATTATCATTAGGTTTGCTCTCTGTTTATGATTCATCCCTACCAATATTCAAAAATTCTATTTCCTATCTGTAAAAGTATTAAGCGTGGAACAACAGAACAAGAAGTGTATGTAATCCGGGTCTCCTTATCAATCAACATCATGCATGCATTTCCTTTTTCTCCCTTAACATATTGATATGGATATGGTAGTCTTCATAGATGATTGTTGTTTTGTCCATGCATACTGTTTTTCACTGTAAAACCTTCATCCAAAACCCCTTCCCATCCATTCAACAAACCCTAACCCTCCTTCCCTGGGCTGTGTGACTTATTGAGATGTGACTAAATTAAATGTACACCAATAATTAATCACACGCTTGCTGGGGCGGATGTGGCGAAAGCAACAGTACATCAATTTCAAGGCAGAGCGATGATCTTTTTCTGCTTGCCCACCCATGAGCAGTATATTTTAGAGGTGATTTTTATTTAACAAAGGAACGTATACCTCAGCATTGATTGGATTTGTTGGCATTCCTCATACACAGCACTAACTGTTACACTGTAGGCGTAGTCAAGTGACTCGACACAACTATAGTTTTTGTAACTCTGTCTAGTAGGCTAACCCCACCACCATTAGGTTTTGTTGTAAAATATTTAGCATATTATTGTTGCTTGGTAAGTTCTGTACTGTACTTCATTCTACTACTACTCGAACAGTCTCTCAAAGGAGACTGACTGTCTCATTTTCTTTTTTTTGCAAATGCTGCTGCCCTGCCAGTGTCTACTACTACTACAACTACCACAACCACCCCAATCATGGCATGTTAGAATAGAAAAAGGAAACCATCTTCACCATGCAGCCATCACTGTGCCTAAGTTAAACATCAAGCAAAGGTAAGAGAAGTTTGGAGGAGGCATAATTAATAATGGACATGTTTTCAATGAATTCACACACCCCTTTGAGTCCAGATAAAGAATGCATAGACTAGAAGAGAGGGACAAAGTACTGGTAGGACAACTCAATCTGTGAGGGGTGTTGCATCTATCTGTTTGTGCCTTACACAGTCAGCCAATTATTTAAATCAAACACTGGCTATGGGCGGACCTGCACCAGCAAGGAAACAGTGTGATGTAAAACAGTAACCCCACCTACAAAACATTAACAACATTGCATGTATAGTATAAATATAGATTAAATTTACCCTAACAAAAATAAACTATGTAAAATGGAAACGCACAAAAGCTGACTCACACCCTCCCTAACCCCAACCAAAGTCCGTAAGAAACTGAAGTCCAAATGTCCAAAAATCCCCAACGCCCAATTCCCACCCACCCAAACATTAATTAAAAAAGGGGCAGACTGGATTGGAGGACGACACGCATTTGCTCCTCTAAACGGCGACACGGGGCTTGAGAGTGCGGCAGCAGGAGCAACCGTGGTGGGGGGCACCAGAGATGGTATTGCCGCTAGGGCAATCGCCAGACGGTGGCGCAGTGCCGCTGGAGGGCGATGGCTGGGGCCTGGGGCACTGAAGGAGGCTTCAAGTGTTGCCACAGTCTCCTCCTCCTCCTCTGCCAAGACCACCAGCCGCCGGTATTCTTGCTGCATTGCCTCCAGTTTCCGGCACCGTGCCTTGGCGGCCAACTCCTTTCTATCAACCTTGGAAGGAGTAGCTGTATATCAAAAAGAAACAAGACAATTGTAAAATATACTCTTAGAAAAACAGTAATACAAGTTATAATTATACACATAGTGGCATGGTAACACTATAAAGCACAGTACATAACATTTCTTAAATCTCACCCATTCTTCCTTCCACCCGTCTTTGACTTTTTAGTTGAACACTAGATGATCTGATCTGACTTTTAGTCTTCTCCATAAAATTTTCAAAGGGAGTTGAAATCACAGATAGATGAGGCCATTGATTACTCAATACTCCCGCCTCTATGCCAATTAAAGGGTGTCTTCTTCACTCTTCAAACGTTCACAACAACTCTTACTTACTTAGGACATCAGATGGCGGGCGGACTTTCTCACGCTAAAAAGGGACCACCCGCTATAAGGGCGAGTTTCCCGTGGGGACAATTAGGTTGCACCCGCCACAGTGGCGGGCGCATCCCGTATTTTTAACATTGTGCTCAGCACCGCCTGCCACAATGCTAAAAATACATGTTGTGCTTTTCCAAGCACAAGGTGACAGGCCCCGTGCGGAGCCTGCCACTTTGTGCTTTGAAAGGCAGGGGGTACCATAGCATAGGTAGGTACCCTCAATGGGGGCTCGCAATGGGCACCCCAAGCATACTCTGCATGCCTTTCCATGGCGGCAATGCCGCCACGGAAAGACATTCCAAAATGCAGATTATATGGCTGGTGGTGTGTTCAGACACCGCCACCATATTGAAACCTTTTCCGCCCAGTCGACATGTCAACTGTGCGGAAAATCGGCTGATGGTTTCTGTCAGCCGCGGACCTCCCAGCCATTGTAATATGGTGGGGGTCTTTTCTACAGGGATGGCGGGAGGTTTGCCCCTCAGGGGTCGGCGGTGACTACCACCGGCCCGGCGGGGGCAACCCTTGCAGTGAGTGTAATGTCAACAATAGTTAAGGATTATGAATCTAACTTACCACCGCCTGCCACTGGTGCTGGCACTCCCCCTACCGCTCCATCGGTATCCTCGGCAACTGCTGCATCCTCTCCCTCCGTGTCGCCTTGGCTGACCCCAGCAAAGGTGGTCGTGGGTAGTGCGCCTAGAAAAAATTACACTTTTTTTAGGCGTCATATAAACCTATCCCTATTGGTCAGTAGCAAGATTGAAAAATGAGTTAATAGTATATAACATACATCATTAGTACAAATCATGTAGTAGTCGAGTAGACACTAGTCGTTATATATGGTCCCTAGGGTCATTCTAGCCTTTGCTTAGTTAGCCCGAGCCATGCAACCATTTTACCTTTGTGTCTTTTATTTTTGCACATGTGACGTTACCTTGCAGCTTGTTGTATAAGACACCTTTGAGCCCACATGACCACACACTGCTACTGTCTAAGCGCTGCATACAAGTGGTCAACCAAAACATTAACAAGGCAATTTTTGTACGAAGTTCTGGTGTACTGTCAGTCCATATTGCTTATCCATAAATGCTACACTTTTTGGCACGGCTGAGAAATGCTTGCAATATACTAGCGCACACCATTTCAGTTTTAGCATTACAGACGGAAGATTCCCTTCTACGAACCAGAGCTTTGCAGAGCTTATGATGCAACAACTACCAGTACAAGGTTCTTCTAAGGTGAGGGGTCCCTTCACTCAGAGATCTTCAGTTCTAAATTTATATAAACTAAATTCCTACCTAGGGGATGGTGGTGCTTCCACCACTGTTCAGTTATCATGATTTAATTAACAACTGTAGGTAAATGTAACAATGTTTATGTTAATGTACAGAGCTTGTCAATAAACATTTTTAACTTGTTGGTATGTGGTGTGAACTTACACGAGTGAGCAGATTAAAGGAAGCATGTGCATTGCTTCCACGACTGAGAGGTTGGGTGTGTTATGTTCTGGGTTGTCTACTTGTTGGGTATCTTGGGGAGAGGGTTCGGAGAGCTAATAGTTATGACAAGACACTACCATAACTAGTGGGGCAGGGGATTGTGGTGGGTTCTGAACTTCTGATTGAGGTGTGTGAGGAAAGTCCAACCTACCATCACCAACATCCTATTTTCTTGTGCAAAGGTCTGTGGGCATATTATCAAGCCGGGATGATAAAATTATCGCCGTTTTATCTGCAGGAAACTGCCGATAAAGTGGCGATAATGGGCTTGATAATATGCTCTATTGAATTCCAATCGAAGCTCATGTTAAATGTGAAGGACATCTGACATGAGCTTCGATTGGAATTCCATAGAGCATATTATCAAGCCCATTATCGCCACTTTATCAGCAGTTTCCTGCTGATAAAGCGGTGATAATTTTATCACCCAGGCTTGATAATATGCCCCTGTATGTGCAAAATCCCTACAACAGTAGTAGTATGTTCGATCATATCAAAATAGTAATAAATCTGCACGGGCATTTGTTGGCGTGAATTGTCAATGCCTCAAGATTAATTCACCATCTCCATCTGAAATAAAAGAAGAAAACATAGACATCGCCTTAAATACCTATGTTGAACAAGGGGTGTCCCAAGGCACATTCACAATCTCCCCCATTAACATTTTATAAAATACTACGTGTATTGTAGGCCAGAAAAAAGGGAACAAGGTTACCTGTTTGAGGAGATACACTTACCCTCTCTGCAGCCACCTGGTACCCCATGGCCAATTTGGCTAATGAGACTGAAAGAAACATTTTAAAACAATGGCAGTGTAATGTGAGTAGCATTCATGTTTATCTAATGTTTTGTGCAAATAAAAGGAAAAAAGAAGGCTGGTTGGCACAAACTTGCTTAACATCATACTGACAGACCAAGAAGCAAGGAAAGGGGAAACATCAAACACATAAGAAGGTAAGTTTACGAGACACAATAGCCCCTTCCACGCTATGTACACTCCATCTATTTTTACATCATAAGGTGAAAAGGATAATCTGTGATACAATATTGTATGCAAGGGGATTGTGGTTATCATCCCTCGTGTACCTCCCAAACCCTATACACAATAAAATGTGGCAGAGGCTCATACCGCAGCCTTTTTTTATCTCTTAGAGATCTGATGATTTTAAATAATTTTGTCGCATATTTCATCGTTCTTTTTGACCACTTCTTTTAAATTAGAACTTACAATTTTCCTTTCTAGTTTGTCAATTTCTCCTTGTAGTTAGTTGAACTTTTTATCAGCATACTTGATGAGGATCCGCATCGTGATGTTTGATGTGTTCTGTAAATTATCTTCCCATTCCTTAAGAGAATCCTGATTGAGGTCCTCTAAAGGAGGGAATATCAATATCCTTTGTCCTCTCTATTTTCTTAGTTTCTAGATGTTTTTAATGTGACACCATCCCACCATCTTGCCATCACCAGTCCAGTTTGCTACTGATGAGAGCGTGTGTGACAGTTTTTCTGGATTCGGAAATTGGCCTGACTAAATCATAGTGATTACAGATTATTTATAAACAGAATTTTTATTCTGTTTTCAGATATAGGGATGTTATCTATTATTATATTTGCATTTATATTTGTATACATGTTTTAACATGGTATTTTGATTATCTGACTAAAGATGTTTCTGGTCTAATCTGTTGGCCACCCAATGAGGAGCAACCATTGATTGTTAGCCAACTCACAAATCAGAGGCCAGGTTTAAGTATACTGTTCTCAAACTATAACACTCTCTAACATGCATTTTTTTTGTAAGCACATCTTCCAGGCAAAGAACTATAAGTCACAATAAAAGACTCGGAAAAATTCTGAAAATGTGGTTATTGTATTAAAGATCCAAAAGCAATGCATATACATAACATTTTGAGTAGCTCTGTTATGAGTTTTACAGCTCGTAGTATATATCCATACATTTGGTCAAAGTAAATCTATTTCTAAAGAAATGTATCCATAAAGAGGATGGTTAAGATCAGAGATTTCCTTCCAAAAACTGTTGGATGTTTCAAAAGAGTTCTCTTAGCATAGGCAAAGGGATCAAGTTAGAGTCTACTAAGGCAAATGGCAGTGGGCATGGGCAAAGGGAGTGTAGCAATAATTAGGAAAGTTCTTGTCTTGTCTCTCACCAAACAGCTCCAAATAGTCCAGCAGGTAAGTTCATCAGCAAAGGGAAAAAGGCAAGTGGCATGTAAAAATAGTCCGGTTGGCAGCCGAGAAGGATTCCAATCAATCTGATAAAAGGAGGCCTTCCCCCTCCTTGGAAAGTTACTTTTTATACCACAAATCATCTATTTGTGACATCAGATGTCACCATGCGATGGTGTGACCATCATGTGGCAATTCTTCTATTCACCAGGTACAAAAGTGATACTCCAACAAGTTCTCTCTCGTTGCTCTGGAGAAACGACTGTCCATTCCGTCCTCACAGGTTAGTTGACAATGAGCTTATTTACTTTGTTGCTCTTCATGCATTAAGTAGAGAGGTCAAGTTCCCACCAATTCACACACAATGAAATAATGCAAAAGTGTTCTCTTGATTAAGGAATGCTGCATAAAAAGAACAGATAAAGCAACATCTGAAGAAACGTAACAAAAGTCCATTACTCCAGACTATGGAATGATGCAGCCTAAGGAAAAGGGAATTTACATGCATTGTAAAGTTAGCATTTCTTATTTAGTACAAAAACTCATCATTAAACTTAATCATTACAAAATAAATTAAACATATCATTCATGGAAATATTTGTAACATCAGTCATTATTACACAAAACATGTTCAACTCTAAATATAGCCTACTGCACAGTTTTAAAAGTACCTACTTGCAAAATATGACTAAAAATCATTCAAATAAAATTGATTTCAGAAATATAACACCCTAATAATGTCAAGCACTTATACTGAAAGTTTTAGTCATAAACAAGGTAATATGCATAACTAGCACCCCATTTTTATTTTGTTATAGTGCATTACAATGAAGCAATAAAGATGCAAAGTTTCATCACTAATTTTTCATAAATACTTTGTAAAAAATATAAGGTAATCAGTTAGTAAACATGTTAAATTCATTATTTATTTATCCTGCTATTTCTACATATTCAAGCACACTTTTACAGGGGTCACTTGAGCTTTTCTCAGCTTTAGTTTTGTTTATCTAAGGGTGCGCAAAATGCACATTAGAGTTTCATTGTCATAATTAGTTTTTGTGTTGTGTAAAGAATAATCAGCTTTTATGCTGTAACAGTAGCAAATGTTGATGGCCCCACATATTATATAGCTCTGAAGGCCTAACACAGTAAGCATCACTAGTATTGCTAGCCTCAGGAAGTCTGAGTGCCTGAGGTGCAGCAAATGTGCACTGATTGCTCAATGTGTCATCCTTCTTTGGGGTCAAGTTGGGTAACAGGCATTGTGGACAACTGCTGAGTGCAGATGGAGAGAGAGATGAGCCAGCCTGGTGCATTCAAAAGCCATAAGAGTCATTCTTGCCAGTATCATAAGGGAGTGCATACCATTGAATGGGCTTTCCAGGCAGTAGGTACTCAGGGATTTACTTTTACACTTGTTCCACTATCTTTCTTGATTTTTCCTGGCAACTGCTTTGCATACAGGTGTGCCTGACAAGGATATTTCAGTGTAAATACCTATATTATGATGCCATTAATGGCAATGTACACCACTTAAGTCAAGTGCAAAATGGCACTACACACCATTAAGATCAAACCTAAATAATAGTTTGCTATTAGTGACACACTCAAACTAGTCAGGCCGAACAACTGTTAAAAGGATACTGCAACATTTGATGCCAGTAAGGTCCTGGTTGTGAAATGTTGCCAGGTAGTCTGTGTTGGCCCACTGGATAGTAAAATTGTGGAAGTCAATGGATGTTAACCATTGTTCCAAAAATAAGGGAGACGGGTCCTACTCGGCCAAAGGGACAGGACACCAACAGTAGACACTTATGTCAAACGAAAAGATCCCTTTGGGCTCCTTGTATATGTCATTGATGGCTGTACAGCTGAGCCACTGGTGAGAAAGTGAAGGATGTTTGTGAGATTGTGATGTTATTGAAGGCAATGGAGATGAACCAGTGTGATTCCTTTAAGGTAAATGGAAATGAACCATTGTTTGGAGGCTATTATGGAAGTTTAATATCTTGAGTGGGGAGATGAGCCATTATCCAGAGGATTAAGAACGGAAACAACCCAAAGACCTGCCCAACAGGACCCACCTCCAGAGAGAACAGGTGAAAGAAAAAAGTAACTAAAGTGCAGAAATGCATCATTTGGAAATTGGGTTGAAGTAGAGTAGGCCCAAGTACAACTATTGCCAAGCATTCAATACTATCTCTGATGCCTTTTTAACTGACAGTATCTTTTGCCCCAGAACAGTAAATTGTGAGTGAGTGTTTTCAGTCCTTATGACCTGGAAGCACTAAGACCTCTGAGCCCCAGCTACAAAGTTTCTAATGTTTCAAGACCCATGCATGTCTGTCTCAATGTTGCATCCTGATATGAATAATTGATTACCGTTTCCTGATTAAGTGCCTATGGCTCCTTATACTACCACATATAATCACATAGGTTTCCATCTGGTTTTCCAACTACCATAATTACTGCTAATTCTATCATCAGTAACTCTGGGGTAAAGGGTAGAATGAGTTTCTCTTCACAGTACCAGCAGTTCTCCTCACCTTCTACCCCTACCTCCTTTTCCATTGTCATATAGTTTGCCTTATCTGTCTAATATGAGTTAATGAATTTATTTTCATTATTGTACATTACATTTATTGTCTATTTAGAATGCATTTCTTTAGATCACAAACCCATGTATTCATTTAAATAGCAGGTACTTAGGAAAAATAAATCATAACAGCTTTAGGTTTGAGCCTAAGTGTTCAAGGGGATTCTCACATTATATTTCTCATCTCATACTTCATGATCAATAGGTTTCTTTTACTCAGAATACATGAGTTATAGAGTATAAAATGGCTGTTAATAGCTCTCTCTGAAAGAGATATCTAAACTGCAATGACACACCATACAGCATAGACGCATTGTTCCAAGATGAACCTCCATAACCCATTTAGTATTTTCATTGCATAATAGTGCTTGCAATAGAGGCATAACTTAGCCCCGTCTCACAGACAAACACGCAACTTGGGAAGCATTGAAGTTCAGATGCTACTCAATAATTAGGCATGTAATCATCCCCAAAATAGCAGTCCAGTGTTTTCTACTATACATTTTCTGCTCATGCTCTCACTATAGATTTACTGTTTCCTGGTATTATAGACTTTCCTGATTATTAGAGAGGATGCCTTTTCCAATGACCCACAGGGGTAAGTATAAGGCTCTGTAGGCTTTGCAATGTTGTGATCTCTTTCTTATAGGCTCCAGTATACACAACATTTCAATAGCCGAGAATTGATAACACCAAGGTCCTTATAAATTCAATGCAGTCTAATAACAGGGTGGGTCAGATCTGGCTCTTTCTCAGTAATATGAGTTAACAGCTAGCATTTTAATGACTGAAGTGATCTGGTTTACAAAAACCTTGTAATTGAACCAAACTTCAAAGTTCCTTACTACATGAGTTTAAGATGGAAGAGCTCCATATCTGATCAGCCAGGCAAAGATCAGGCTGGTAATTCATTGATCACCTACTACGAGAATAATATTCTTCGAGCCGTTCAGATAGAGATGGCTATGCATCATTTGCTTGAGGCTTGTAGACATGTTTCTGTAGGAAAGTGGGGTATTATGTACTGAGGCTGGTTAGGCTGCACTATGTGATACCTTAACATTACCCCAAATAGGTCCTTTGGATTCACATAAATAAATCTCTAGCTCAGTCCTGTTAGTGTGGCACAGGGCAGTCAGGCTTTAGTAGAGGAACATTTGTTAAGCATTTGAGAGTACCAACATGGATGACAGGCAAATTGACATGACTCAAAAGAAATCTGACACCAATTTATAAAAATAGAGTACATTTTTATAAACGTTTAGACACCAGAATGAAGACAATGGATGAGTATAACTAGAGTTAGGAATTTCCAAAGTAATAATTATTCAGTGCATTTAACTCTTGAAACCCGATACCATTGCAGGCAATGGAAAAACACAGTAGTGACACTTGGTCACTGGCAGGTCGAGTCCAGTGGCAACCACTGGGGGCTAGGTGATGCGGTTACCAGGACTAGGCTCCAACAGTCAGCTGAATTTTACCTGGCTCGTAGGGCCCATGTGCAGAGTTGTCCTTGCTGTCCCAAGTGCTGAAGCGGGAGCCTCAGCTGAGGTGGTTTTACCGCTTAGACAGTGCAGGAGAGGAAGCAGATTCAAAAACTGAACCACAGGGCGAATTAGGTGTCGGGTTGAAGGTACTGCGGGGTTCCCTTGAGGCACAGTGTGGAATAATGGTGGTGGTAGCTAGACTGTCCACTAACAAGCCTTGGCAGCGGCAAGCACAGCCTTGATTTACTACAACGTCTGGGAATTCTGGAAAAAATGGTAGCCACCTGAAATGTGCTGAAGGTCAAGACTACGTTTGCCACAATGCACTAGACTATTTACTTTTGGGTGATCCCATGGCGGAACCAATGGTCAAGTGATCCTTTGAATCCAGGAGTGTTATTTGCTTGTGGACTGCAGGGGGCTAGTATCTCTAATCCAACAGAGTTCTGAAGTTATCTTTGGCTTGCAGAGAGGTTCTTCTTTCCATCCATCATCCCTTTGGTAACGCTTTGTTAGCCCTAAGTTGGCAGGGTAAGCCCAGACGTGGGTCCCTTGCTCACTTTGCCACTGGATTCAAGCTAGCCTGGCTGATGACGGCTGATTAGCCAGAAACCGGTCCCAGGGTGCTTGTCTCCAGTACAGGGAAGACAGGGCATGGCAGTTCAGGCTGGACTGTTCCCATGAGGCACAGGGTCAGACTGATTTGCATATGGCCTTGTCTGAACTGGGGTGGTGGAGTGAGCTAAAGAATGATGATGGATTAAACCCAGATCAGTTGACTGGGGGTGAGAGTTTGAGTTGCTCAAACGCTCCGTTCATCATCCCCTTTGGTATCGCTTTGTTCTCCCTAAGTTGGCAGAGTATGCCCAGACATGGGTCCCTTGCTCACTTAGCCACTGGATTCAAGCTAGCCTGGCTGATGACGGCTGATTAGCCAGAAACCGGTCCCAGGATGCTTGTTTCCGGTCTAGGGAAGATATGGCTTGGCAGTTCAGGCTGGACTGTTCCCATGAGGCACAGGGTCAGACTGATTTGCATATGGCCATGTCTGCACTGGGGTGGTGGAGTGAGCTAAAGAATGATGGTGGATCAAACCCAGATCAGTTGACTGGGGGTGAGTGTTTGATTTGCTCAAACGCTCCGTCCATCATCCCCTTTGTTATCGCTTTGTTCGCCCTAAGTTGACAGGGTATGCCCAGCCGTGGGTCCCTTGCTCACTTAGCCACTGAATTCAAGCTAGACTGGCTGATGATGGCAGATTAGCCAAAAACCGGTCCCAGGATGCTTGTTTCCAGTCCAGGGAAGACATGGCTTGGTAGTTCGGGCTGGACTCTTCCCATGAAGCACAGGGGGCAGACTGATTTGCATATGGCCATGTCTGAACTGGGGTGGTGGAGTGAGCTAAATAATGATGATGTATTAAATGTTGAATTAAACCCAGATCAGTTAACTGGGGGTAAGTGTTTGATTTGCTCCAACGCTCAATCCATTATCCCCTTTGGTATCGCTTTGTTCGCCCTAAGTTGGCAGGGTATGCCCAGACTTGGGTCCCTTGCTCACTTTGCCACTGGATTCAAGCTAGCCTGGCTAATGACGACTGATTAGCCAGACACCGGTCCCAGGATGCTTATTTCCGGTCCAGGGAAGACATGGCTTGGCAGTATGGGCTGCACTGTTCCCATGAGGTACAGGGTCAGACTGATTTGCATATGGCAATGTCTAAACTGGGGTGGTGGAGTGAGCTAAAGAATGATGATTGATTAAACCCAGATCAGTTGACTGGGGGTGAGTGTTTGATTTGCTCAAACGCTCCGTCCATTATCCCCTTTGCTATCGCGGGGTTCCTCGAGGCACAGTGTCAAACAATGGTAGTGTAGCTGGAAAGCCCACTAACAAGCCTTGGCAGTGGCAAGCACAGCCTTGAGTTACTGCAACGTCTGGGAGTCCGGGGAAACATGGTAGCCACCGGAAATGTGCTGAAGGTCAAGACTACGTGTCCCACAATGCACTAGATTGTTTAATTTTGTGTCATCCCATGGTGGGACCAATGGCCAAGTGATCCTTTGATTCCGGGAATGTGATTTGCTTGCCGGCTGCAGGGGGTTAGTACCTCTAATCCAACACAGTTCTGGAGTTATCTTTGGCTTGCAGAGAGGTTCTTCTTTTCTTTGGAGCCAATCTCTGATCCATGACAAGTTGTCGTCGTGCAGTTGCAGGGTGGATGCCAGAGATGCAGATTATCGCACCTTTGTTTTGTGCTGGTCTTGTAGTCACAGTCACAGGTCTCTTCTTTGTCCTTAATCACAATTCAAGCAGATTTGAGATTCCGGGGCCAGGGATGCCCCTTAAATCATAGATTTAGGGGTGTTAGGGGTGTGGGTGTGATGGAGCAAGGACTCATAGAAAAGAGACTTGCTCGGAAGCAATCCTCTCATTTAACTTCCTAACATGTTATTAATTACGCATTGTGTAAACCTAATACGCACCACATAAAACGATGGTTATAGAAGCTTGCGTATATATTTACTAACAGTAACCATTCAAACGAACTAATAAAACCACTTTAACAGGGAAATATTTACTGCGCATGCGTCAATTGCATCTACGTAATATGACGTATTAAAGCTTGGATTGAAATTCTTGCGCATGAGCAAAAGGCACTAACATGGAGTCTTGAAGACTCGCATGCATGGCACCTGCTTAGCTGAAACAAAATCGAGCTATTTAACTAATGCTAATGCGGAGAACGTATTATTAAGTAGAGGAGGTTAGAGTTGAGATGGGTGGTGTACAGTGAAGCCATTTATTTTGAAAAGTAACATTTGTCTTTCTGACTTTATTATTAGTGCACATTTGGGTCTCTCGAGTATGACAGAAGTAAGCAGAGCCATGTGATTGAATCGTTCATCTGTGCATGCCTATTGAGAGTGAACCCAGAATGATGACTACAAACTTGAATACAAGCCAAGGCCACAGAGTGCCCTGGCCTGGGAACTGGGCAGTGAAAAGTTCACTGGAATGAAAGAATATGTGGAAGTTATTATAAATGTTGCAAATATAATGTGAATATGGGTGGGACTAAAGTTTGTGAATAAAAATTAAGGGGATAGATCTACGAACAATAGGCTAACTGAAAAGGTTGACATGTAAGCATGGTGTGATGATCTTACCCCCTTGCCTGATCAATCAGAATTATTAGTTTTACGATATTGAAACTTTAATGGGTGGTACATGAGGAAGAAAAGTATAATTGAGGTAGTTCCTGTTAGTTAGTTAGAAGATGAAGACGTCAATGCTGAGTGCTGTAGAGCTCGGGATGCTGTCAGAGTAGCGAGAGATCCGGATGAAGAATTGAATGCAGAGCTTAACATCCTAAATTATTAGGCTTAGAAAGAAGATTGCGAAGAATCTCAAGAAGGAAGAGAGTGTCAGAGAGGGGTGCGAGGTGATTGTCGGTGTTTAAGAGTTCGTCTATCCTGTCCTGAATCCTGTCCTGAAGTATTTGTCTCCTGAACAATCCCGGGGGACCCCTACCAGCCCTTTGGCCAGGGGGTTGGTCTTCACACCATCCTAGGTGATTATTATTTTGTAATTTTGCAGATGATCTGTTCTCTCTGTTCTCTCCTTTCTGAGCATAAGCCATTGCAAGTATGAAGTATATGTTGATGATTTAGTTAATTGAATCTTTCCTCCTATGAGTGACAGTGACTGTACTGAAGTGATTCACATGCAATTAATTTAGATAAAGCCTTAAAACTTACCTGAGTCTGTGGTTATTTACTTAAGATAAAGAAGTTATAATTAAGTAAATTTTCCACCATCAACTAGTTCAACTAGTCCATCGACCAGAGGAAATAACTTTTTGATCAGTGAAAGGTTGGTTAAGAGTAGGAAATAATCAGTCCTGAAGTGTGGAAAATCATAAACTTTGACTCCAGTGGTTTACTCAATTGTAAGTGTTTATGGTCCTAGGTGAGTATATGGTATTGGAGTATCTGTTGTTAGTACCCCGCTGGATCAGGTGCAATTAGCCAATGGGCCAGTAGGCCCAGCAGCTAATCTGCCACTGAAGTGGCCACATCCAAGGGTGTGTGCCACCTTTTATACCCAAAACCCTCTATTTTGCCATTTGTTAAAATGTCAGGACCCACCATCGGCTGTATAGACCAGATAGCCCACCCTATGGGTATGGCTAGCCTTCTGTGAGTGTATGACTCCTGCCCCCCAACTTTTCCCACTACTCCTGGTTCAAAAGTAGCTGTGAGAAGGGGGTTGGCTATTTTCTCCTTTGGTAGACAGCCTGATTGTATATAAGTGGTGGTGAGAGCTTTGAAACTCACTACCTTGATGTGCCACTTCACTAGTCATCCTGTCAGGGAAGGAGGTGACACCTCCCACCCAGGCAGAACTTTGTTTCTGGTTTCTGTGAGTTTTTCACTCCTACTTGCAGGTGTTTGGAGTCCTGTCTTGGCAGAAGCAGCTACAGGTAGTCCGTAATGGCACGGGAAAGGCACTGGAAAGGCTGGGGCAACCAGGCGCGCAACCTCTAAGGTAGCCACCTGGGTGCATTTCACATCAAAGACGACATGAAAATAATTTCAGGTTTGATGAAAAAAGTTGTTTGATACCAAACAGGACACCTTTTAGTGGGACCATAAGGGAGACACCTTTTAGTGGGTCCATAAGGGAGATGGCAACCTTGCGGTGCCCGGGTGCCAGCCCATGTTATTCTATGGCCCTCCGACCACTCATAGTAGACCTTAATGGACAGATGCCACTATAGGGACATGTACGTTTGCATTTATAGGACCTTTATTATAATGCAATCTGCCTCCTGGGGGGGCAAGAGGCCTACCTTAGGAGTGACTAACATTTATTGAAAATAGTGCTCTCACCTTGCCAATCATGGTAAACACAAAGTCGAGTTTGAGCAGTTTTCACAGCTCTTGCAGTTTGCAATGGCAGGACTACTGTCATCTGTTTACTAGGGGCAAACAGGGTTGCACACACAGTGCTTCAGGCCATCGGGACCCCTTTAACTCCCATGCCCTGGGTACCATTACTACCACTTATCAGGGACTTATAAGCATTTTAAAGTCCATGGCAAATTGGGGTTACCAATCCACGTATATTATATTTAGGGAGAGAACACTTGCACTGGGGACTGGTTAGTAAAAAAAAAAAGGTGTAGGGGTGACCGTACAAAAAGTGAACTTTCCTACAGTTTCATTTTGATCTTATAGGTTGTCCAAATGGGTAGAGAGTTTGATATAGTTTACATACTTTTGAAATTGAATGTGGTGCTGCTCATAACATTAGAGCAAGTGGCGTCGTGTCAATGGTAAATACCATGTTGACAAAAGAGAAGCCTTCTGAAACATACTTTTTTGTCTTTTTCTGTCAAGCAGAATAAACTCATTCTATTTTTTGGCCTCTGTTTGAAATGAACAACTGAGACGTTAGAGGGCTCTACAAGGAATTAAGACTCAGTTTTCAAGATACCCCAGAAGCATTTGAGGATTCATCATATCATACGTTGCACGTATGTCAAAAAGCACCTGGATTTCCAATTGTCATACATTTAAGGAGATTATGACCTTTTCTTTATCATCAGCATTTGCTTTTTCTGTTCCCTTTACAAGTCTAAAACCTCACCATGTATTATAAAAATTGTTAATTCCATCAATGGATTCATGGAATTGGTTCATGGCCCCTCTGTCCAGTATTTTATTAATTATGGGAAGATTCGTGATGGGTCTTACATTTGCAGATTACTTTGTCTTATCCAATGTTTTGAATAATTCCCTTTATCTTCAGGACAGCTCTCCTTTATTTTAGGTGCAGAATAAAGATCTATTGAATATTTAGGGTTTTTACTTTATCTGCTACATTGAACGTTTGCACCAAGCTCATTACATTTAAGAGAAAAAGAGCTTTGGATGAAGGGATTATGATCAGGTCACCAGGTAGGACATTTGAACTCTTGGAGATGTCATCCTATATTTTAATAATCTGATAAACACAAGGTTGATGTGAAATGACAGGAACCTCCTACAATGCATCATGCTTGTTTACTTCTTTGAATATTTTTGTAAAAAACTGAGTTAGCATACCAAGATCCATCTAACAGGTTTTCAGCATCTGATCTCTGTCAGCAGCTTTAACTTGGAAAACATCCTTAAAAATGAGAGGACACAATGAATTGTCTTTGAACCTTTTAAGCGTTAACACATCAACATGTTTACTAACAGAATCTATAAATCATTACTGGAAGCAACATCCTGAAAATGTTTGTATTCAGGGATTATCACTGTGTCTTTCTTGGAGCCAAGGCTTTGCTGGTTTGCCAAAGGTATCTCAATAGTGGTTTCCACACCGACCCTTCATTCCTAACAGTTGGGGTTTGCAAAGGTAAAAGTGTGGGGTACCGAGGCGGGACAGGGTGGGGGGCTAGTGGAATTAGACATATGACAGGATAGTGAAAAGTAAATAAATGGCTTACCTTATGTATTCTGCATCACCGAATGGGAGATGCGGCAAGCACAAGGTAAATGGACTTATTTATTTGTTTATTTACTTTTCACTATCCCATCGTATGTCAAACTCCACCACCCACCCGCCCCGCCCCTCCCCCGTTCATTGTCCCACATCATTTACCTAGGCGAGCCGCCACTGATTCCTAATGGAAATGTTCTGAAGTTCCCATGTTTAATAACCAAAGCTTCTCCTTGGCCACTACAACACATACACACTTCATGCACCTAAACATTTTCAAAGCTTAACTTAATAATAGTAAATACATGGTATCTAGATCATATGGAAGAAAATAATTCTGGCTTGTAGTATTTCAAGTCTACCAGGTATCAGCATTTGTCTCCTGTTTCTAGACCAACTCAGATTTCCTGGGGACTCTGCACGGCCTTGTCCTATTACTAATTTGGCATAATCTTCTTCCCAAGAAGCAGGTTATTTTACTTTAGGGCTATCTGAGCAAACACTCTTTCTGGTCTTGGTGGCAGCAGCAGCCTAGAAAAAGCTAATGTAGAATCTGATTTGCTGTTGAAAGTGCTGGATGCAGCCCCAGTGACAATGGAGCACTAGGCTAAAACAACAGGATTGACTGACCTGAAAGCACCCTTCTGAAATGCTTTTCAAAAGAACCAGTGGGCAGAAAATTCAGGGCAGGAAGTATCTTGACAAGAGTAGTAAATGCATGGAAACAGGCAGTAAATTAAAAAAGGTGAACTGCCCAATCCCTGATCCTACATGGGATCGTACATGGGATCACATGTAATGGAAAGATATGCCTCTGCACCAACTCTTTTACCTCAGTACCCTTTCTCCTTGTGTATCTCTGCCCAATCAATCAGGCAAGGCAATGCCACCTGATCCTGACAACTAGGCAAACCCCCGCAATGGATTTGATCCTCTTGTAGTTTTCACCTGAACTGGATTGGTGTGAATCACAACGGGGCTCGGCCCAGTTATAGGCTCTTCTTTGCTTTATGCAGAAGTCAGTATGGTGAGTATACGCTTTAATTTCTTAATATTTAATTTAATTGTGTGTATTACTTCAAAGTCAGTATTCTGTTGCAGTCCATGCTGACAATGACACTGTGAGCCATTTGTAAGTTGACAGGCAGTTTTAGTGGAGCCTTTGGGATGCTCAGCAAATATTCTGCCTGTTAGCTGTAAGTCCCAAAGATGCCACATTCCTGATTTGGATACATGTAAATAATTGTAAGCTGGGATTTGAGTAGTGTCTGTCAGTGTGTTTGTGTGTTGTGTCATTTTGCCTGATTTACTAATTTGAAGGTGTGCTCTTTGGTGTATACTTCCTTCAAGTGGCAACTCCTTTGACACTCCCTTGATGCTTTGCCTACATAAATCTCCATTTTTACGACATGGCTTGTGAAACACCCACCTTTTGACATACATTTGTAAATTAAATTGTAATTATTGATACAGGACTGTGCCTTTACAATGCTTATGTATACTTTTTCACTTTTTAAAAACTTGGCATTAGCTTACTTTACAGACATTTCCAGTTTCGGTTATGATTCTCTCTATCCCTAATATCACCCTGTCTATGTTATTTTATCCTGGGTTAATGCAGAGACAACCCTTCTCTAAGAAAATAAACTATTGCCAGTGTATTCCATGTCAATCCTTCTCAACCTAGTAAAATCTGCTGAGAATTCTTGTTGCCCATCAATGCCAGACTTTTGTCAAGGCAGTCTCTGCACAGACAGGTTTAAATCGAGGCAGTGCTCTAAAACATTTATAGTACCCTCAAGTCATGAAGTAGTTATGGATGACCTGATATGGCATCATTGGGTCTTTGACTTTCAGGTGGTCTTTCTCCATCCCCATTCTTTCATGCAAATGGGCGAAAAAGATACAATCTTTTATTTGTCTTACCCCTCACCCTTTTTCACATATGTTTCATAGTTTCAAATCTCTTTTTGTCTTTCCGCAGGATATGGCACTGTTTGAAAAATTATTCAAAACCTGCAAGGTTCCCTACTGGAAAACTCATATGTCTCGGTAATCAATTGTACAATTAGACAACATCACTTAACTTATTTGCAGACTGTCTCTTGTATCTCAGATATTCACTTAATATCTTGTAGTGCTCAATTACCAGCTGTGGCGCCTTCATTATTGCCAGGGCTCAGTCCCCTTTAAATTCTCATCCAAAGAACTTTTTTTCATTGCGTTTAAATATTGTGTGATTTGATTACATTAGAAATAAAGTTTACAGAGATGCTTTCTAAGGGCAGTACAAAAAGCACTCACCCAAAGTCATGTTCCTGTAGTTTAACATGCTTAAATACATGTATAAGAGGTAGCAAATCACCTTTAATCAACATTTACCAGGCTGACAATCTCAAAGCCCTGAGGCCTGTGAGGTCATCAGGCTGGCAAAGACATAGGACCATATTTATGACCATTGCGGCGCAGGGCAGCACAGAAAGTCACCTTGCTGTGCTGCCCTGCGCCACACAGAAAGGGCAGGAATGTGCCATATTTATCCAATACAGTGCATTCCTGTCCTTTCCCCTTGCGGTGTTTTAGCAGCCCATCTTAAGTGCAGGCACCCTTGCACCATGTGCAAGGGTGTCTGTCTTGTAGGCAGGAAAGATTTGTGCAGGAAGGGGCACCTTTCTGCACTAAACAATCCTAAGGAGGCTTTTTTCCTCTTTTTCCTCTTTCTATATGTGCTGCAGAATGTACTTTCTATGTGAGCTGGACATAGAATGAGAAAGAAACAAAGAGAAATAAGGATATTTCACCTTGTTATGCCTCACCTGGGGAGGAGTATCTTTTTAGAGCATTCCCTTGTTTACCAGGTTTTATAAATCTGGGAATGTGTCAAACCCATGGAAATTGTGTGGAAGACCCATACAATGCCCATGGAACATCTCCTTTGAGTAGTGAAACTCAGCGATTTGCACTGCATTGCATTACTATAATTGTTTAAAGCTAATAAAAGCCACGCAAACTTGTTTTATGTGCATTAATAAGTATGATTTTAGATTTGAGTCGCTTGTGGGTACAAAGATATGACTTTAGGTTTGCATCTCTCTTGCACCACCTTGCATGGTGCAAGAGCGATGCAAACTGGGTCATAAATATGGCCCATGGTGTGCAATGGTATGGACCTCCCTTTCCTAAAATAAAAGTAAACTTAGTCCTGGGCACTTCAGCCTGCATCCCTGTAGCATCAGGAGCTGGGTGTCAATCTAACACTGGTGCCAGGGCACCAAACCCTTTCACTGCTGGTCACAGGATGGGGTGAGGTGAGCAGGCATCACTGACCCCACCCCACCAAGGACAAGCTGTGAAAGGGTTGGGTAGAGACTGCCGGCCAGTCGTTGTGTATTGAACCCTGTTTATCTCCATGAGCTTTTATACAAATAGCTTTTTTGCAAGCAGGCAACCGTGCTATGATTCTGTGATGTACATTAAATGTATCACCATAGCAGATGGACACTTCCACAGCCACTGTGTCAGTCAAGAGAACAGTGGGCTGTGGACTATGAGTACCAGGGAGAGAGAAGGTAGTTTTATTTAAACCCAATGAGGAGCCCAAGGGTCTGCCTTTCTTCACTTGCAGTGTAAAACATTGATGGCAAAAAGCAGTCTCTTTAGATATAATTATGGCACATGTTGTGTTTAGATTGCAATGCCTGACACCTTGTTTAAGATTATATCTGTCTCCAGCTGGACTCGTACAGGAAATTATATTTCTGGAACAGGCACATTTCACAGTGAAAACATGAGGAAAACTCCTGTCAATGACAGAATGCATTTAGCTTAAGTCTGCCAAGCAGGTAAACCCCCTTTCTTTGGCACGATTGTGCTCCATGTGACGCCCGCGACTCTGAAACTTCCCCATTTAACGATTTCCAACAATCTAAAGACAAATGCATTGCCACTGCACTACTGGGTGCATAGGAACTGCAAGACATTATGTGATGGCAGGAAATATGGATCAATCAGGGCATTTTAGTTGCAAACCATGACAGTGCACAAAGAGAACCCAGGTGCTGGTCATAATCATAGAGTGGAGCAGGAATATGGACAAGTTGTGGCAATGGAAAGAGTGGTGTACACTGTGTGTTCATGCCCCCAAACATTTGATATGGTATGGGTTCTCTGGATAACACACTATGGGTAATCTGATGGAACTGGGATGCCAGGGAGACAAAGTACATAACAGCGCACAGCAGTAGATGCTAAATAGACTACAAAGAAGACATAAAACTATTAGCAGACAGACTCTCCACAGAGACTGATACAGAGGCTAGGAAAGATATGTGCCACTAGTACCAACTTATGGCTACATATAAGCCAGGTGTCTCTAACCAGTCAATGCTAGCTGACAGACACCTTCAAAGTAGCTCACAGCCTTATGTTCAATTTTAAATAAGCACAGGGTCACATTTTTCTTCTGCAGTTAACCCTTTCGATGCTTATGATGGAATGGTTCCGTCATCAGCGTCGGTTGGGCTGTGCTGATGACGGAACTGTTCCGTCATGACCACACCCGTTTTTCGAATCTTCAGCACAGTGCGAAAATTCGCGCCGCGCTGAAGAGGTTAAGGGAAGGCTGTGTTTATGTTATGTTAATATCATCAGCCTGCAGCTAGCAGGGCCTGATAATGAGCAGTGCTCAGTCAGATGTATGACCCATGCTTGGGCACAGAGGTGAAGAACTAAAAATTGATGGGCTTAACTCCTAAATAAAAGTCCTTGTCAACTCACTATTGGAGTATGAGTACAAAATTATGTTTCTGAATGTTTATAAATGCGAGAAAAGAAAAATTACGAGTTAGCCTAATGATTCATTTAATCCTTCATTTGAACAATTCTTCCCGTTTAAACAAATGTTAAATTTTTCTGTTATAAATATGGCACAGCGTCTACAGAACAATGGAAGCAAGATGCCTGCTGTTTGCAAATGTGACATTTTCAAATGGAAGAACATTTAAATGATGAGTTTCATGGAATCCATACTAAAAATAAAGTTAACTCTTCAGTTTAATATTCTTCCAATTCAAAGTGTTACCCTTAGTCACACCAGGCCACTTGCTGCCAGTGGCTGGTAGACACTGTGCCATATTTATAACTTAAAAATACAGCCAATATTTTCAGTGGGAGTAATTTAAACATTTTTGCAGAACCGTTTTCTACACTTTAAGTTTCTGCCATATAAAAAATAGTTATATGTGTTGTACATAGAAATAAGATGTACAGGCAGGAACTTCGATGTATGCTTAGGAGTTTATTCACAGCACAGAAAACAGAAGAACAAACCACCATCTGCCCAAGCTCCAACTGTCTCCCACAGAATGCCCCTTAGAACAACAGAGGGTAATACATAGACAAAGTTCCAATTAAAAGACATAGAGAAAAGACCAACCCATAAATAAGCGAAATAATATTTACAACACATCTCCCTCCCATAAATCAATAAAATAAAAAACAAGAAAACAAAACGATTAACAAATATAATCACCAAAGTAAGCAGGTGGATGACGGGAGCGGGAACTTCTCACAATTGTTCTCACATTTGTACTGATAGAATTGTCATGGTTAGAAACATAGTCATGAGTAGAAGAACCAATACCTTGAGAACTTTCACAACCAGAAGCATTACCACTACCCACTTCCCTCCTTGCAGCAGACTGCAAAGAATCATTCGAAACAATTTGGGTAGAAAGCATATATCCATTATTGCTAACACAAGGGTTAGAAACAGAATTTCCAGGTACAACATCAGAATGTCTTTGATACAGTGCAACCCTTCGAAAATTCCATTTCTCCCCATTCTCAAGGACAATAAAGTGAGGAAAAACTTGCTTAACAGAAAAATGACCTCTAAACTTCTTTAGCCCTTTAGAAAACCTTCCTGGTTTAACTTTGACAAAATCCCCCACAGCAATTGGTAAAGAAACACTGTCACTGGTAACTTTGGAGGAAAGGTTCACAATAAGATGTTTCAACCAAGATGGTATCAATTTCGTGACAGGAGGACGCCCTCGCATCAACTCAAACGGAGATTTCTCATCTTGTTTGTGAGGAGTAGAGCGATAGGCCCACACAAGATCTTGAACTCTATCATCAGAAAAACATCCAAACTCACATGACTTCCGAATAATGCCTTTCACAAGTCTATTGACTCTCTCGCACATACCATTTCCTCTAGGATTGTATAGGCTAGTTCTGCGATGACTTACCCCACAACTTTGCAAAAACACATTAATTTTGTTCGAAGTTAACTGTGTTCCGTTATCAGTTATTAAGAACGAAGGAAAGCCTTCATCCACAAAAACCCTTTTAAGAAAGTTAATTGTGGTATCAGTAGTAATTTCCCCGACAAAACGCACTGTTAGCCATTTAGAATAACAATCTATGACCACAATTGCGAATCGATGATTGAAAGGTAATTCATCCATGGGACCAATAAAGTCCATACAAATTGTATGCCATGGCTGATCAAGATAGGAAATGTCACCAATATCTTGGGAACCCACAATTTTTAACATTTTTTTCTCCCTCTTTGCAAAAACTGCACTGCACCACACATTTTACAGCATCCGCATCAATAGATGGCCACCAAAAAATTTCTTTTACCCTACGTTGGGTAAACGTCTGGCCAAGGTGCCCTTCATGTGCCAAAGAAAGTATCTTGTGCCTCAATGAACAAGGAGGAATGAACCTATCACCCCTCACCCGCACATTGTTGTTAGAAAGAGATAACTCATCCAGTATTTTGATGAAAGGACGGACAGAGCGTTCAACGGTGCTTTCTCTCCTGGACCCTTTTTTGATAAGATCAATAACGCTCCTTAGAATCAAATCATTCTCTATGCCCAATGACCACGCATCCCAAGTGAAAGAACCTGCACTCAGAAAAAGAACATCATCAATAAAAGCAATAGCACAATCATCCTGAGGTTCGACCAGGCCACTACATTGAATGGAAAGACGAGACAAACAATCTGCTTGTACATTCTTCCAACCCTGAACAAACTGCAATTCAAATTGAAAATCTTGAAGACTTGAAGCCAGTCTATCCAACCTGGGTGACCCCTTACCTGTATCACCAGGAGCCAAAACATTGACTAAAGGTTTGTGGTCTGAGCGTATTAGGAACCTATTTCCTCACAAATCGGTCCTGAAATAATACGTGCCCCAGACCGCAGCAAGAGCTTCACGCTCAATTACAGAATAGTTACATTCTGAAGAGGTTAGGGGTCTCGAAGCAAACGCTATTGTTTTTTTCTCAGAGCCATGTCTCTGTAACAAGACAGCACCTAAGCCAATGCTGCTTACATCCACCATTAAGATGGAAGAACGTTTAATATCGAAAGGAGTAAGAACTTTAGCAGAGGCTAGTTCCTTTTTGATCATAACAAAACAAGATTCTTGCTCAGAAGTCAACAAAAATTTGACGCCCTTCTTCATCAAACCCCTTACAGGAGCACTTTTGAAGGAAAAGTCTTTGACAAATTTCGAATAAAATTCGATAAGGCCCGTAAATGACCGCAACTGATCCTTATCAACAGGAGAGGGAGCCAACTCAATAGCTTTAAGTAAATTCCTCTTAGGTTTAACTCCATCGGCCGAAAGAGCAAAACCTAAATATTCAATTTCTTGTGACAAAAATGAACACTTTTCCTTCCGTAGTGTAAGGCCAGCCTCATCAATTCTACACAACACACGTTTGAGAATATTATTATGTTCTTCCATTGAATCACCAAAGATTAATATGTCATCCTGGAAATATATAACCTTCTCTAGGCCCTTAAAAATCTCTGACACCATTCGCTGAAAAACACTAGCTGCCGAAATCAGGCCAAAAGGCAATCTAGTAAACTGAAAAGTCCCTTCTCCTGTAATAAAAGCTGTAAGGTGCTTAGACTCCTTGTGAAGACGAATCTGGTGATAAGCATGTTTTAAGTCCATTTTACTAAAAAAAATTGCTCCTTTCAAAGTAGAGACCAGCTCACCAATATTAGGCAAAGGGAAAACATCCGCAACAACACACTTATTGAGAGATCTCAAATCCACACAAAATCTGATTTTATTATCAGGTTTTTGGGAAATGACAACGGGCGAAATCCAAGCTGATGCCTCAACAGGTTCGATGATACCACCTTGAAGCATCTCCTCTAAAACTTCTTTGACCTCATTTCAAACAGCAATCGGAACCCTTCTGGCTTTATGTTGGACAGGGATGGCACCATCATTTAGCAAAATTCTGTGAGTATACCCTTGTAATTCCCCCAAGTCATCCCTGAACACATTCTTGAAACTGTGAAGGATGTCTTCAATATTAAGATCATCCACAACCGACACAGGTTCATCAGCCCTTGGATTGATCTTAATGTGGAGGTCAAATTGATGCATCCAACCTAAAATGGCTGGACCATCAGTTGAAACATATATATTTCCATCAGTGGATCTGTTCTAAAAGCGAATTTCACCCTCGAAATACCCTAGTAAGCTAATCTTTTCGCCCTGATAACCTGTCGGACAAATATCAGAAGTTAATAAAGACTTATGACCCCACAACTGCTTTAGTAAAGACACAGGAATAATGGTCCATTTCAAACCACAATCAACCATTAAACTTATAACCCTGCTGTCAATAACAAAGTCAGCTTTGGGACGTCTCTCTCTGTTATCCAGGCAAGACCCAATCATAGAGTCTTCGACAACAAGAATTTTGTTTACATCATGTTTTATGCCATGTTCCTCACTAACTACAGTCACTCTCGAACCCATTTTATTTTTGCACATTTTTGCAAAGTGACCAACTCTGCCACACTTCAAGCACTCTTTATTATTTGCAAAGCAGAACTTTGCGTCAGAACTATGGGTGTTACTTCCACACCTCGAACACACTTTGGTTTGCCATATGTTCTGATTCTGACCCATATTTTCTTTTGCATAACATATGTTTGTGTTATTTATGTAACGGTGCCACATATGGAGAAATGTATGTGCTGTGCTACAAGTACATATGACACAGGCTCTCAGTCACCCATACACATATATCCCATTTATAGGCACATATGTTCATACATTCCATAGCCCACACTCTCATTGAAGCACATGACGGCCCTGTCATAGTGCCTCTAATCAAAGTATTTTGCTTAAACTGTAGTATCTGGATGCGTGGACATTGGGCTGTGTGGACACTGGGCTTAGAATCAATAAAGCTGGACCTGGTGGTGTCTGGTAACAATATGCTAGTTACCTGGCCTTCAGTATCTCACAATGTTTCTTGCTGATCGGATGTAACAGAAAAAAGGTGTGCGAATCACCGACGTTCGTAATATTAACAAATTGACTGGATAATGTTGAACGATGTTGAGGATTGAGATGTAAACAGAGTTTGTGGAAAAGCAAATCTATTCTTTGAACTGTCTTTCCTTGAATTAGAGATCCACAGCGTTGATAGAGGTTATGCTGACAATGTAGAGTAGGATGACGTAGGACACTTCTGCATTCATTGGTTGAAACGTTGTCATGGAGACAGAGAAGTGATGAGAAGCTGTAGCGGGTGCGCATGCTATAGCACAAGCTTGTGGGTGCACGTGGCATATTTAGAGGCTGTATCGAGCGTGCATGCTCTAGTGCGAGTCCCTGGGTGCCCGCTCACGATGTGTGAGAGTACGCGAGCACCTCATACACACCGCACGAGCACCTTGCAACCACAGAGGAATGAAGATTAAGTAAAAAAATATATACTGTACCAGTTTGCTGCTCAGGAGTCCTGGAGAAAACAAAGGCGGAAAATCAAATCTGAGGGTCCTCCGCTGAGACAACTGGACAGAAGTCTTCCGTGGGACAGCGAGGCAGTCTGCTTCGGTGGAGACAGAGAGCATTCCGCTGAAACAACTGCACAGAAGCCTTCCATGGAACAGCGAGGCAGTCAGCTTCGGTGGAGACAGGAAGGGCACACAATCACCACCAATGGCACAGCAGAGCAATGCAAGTCACTGAAATCAGCCCTTTTCCTTTCCCGGTGGGCAAACAAAGACAGGAACGAGAAAGGCAGTACAAAGACACCAGAAATCCAGCACATGCAGTCCAAGCATCAAAGTCGATGCAACACTTGATAAGCGCTTGGAACGTTGTTCAAGCATGTGTGACTTTTTCACAGAAAACAAGGTAAGTTTGAAGATTGACATTGTAGATGCTTGAAAGAAGTAAATTGAAGGCGGTTGACACACGGTGGGTTTCGCTGTGTAGTTCAATTGTCACCAAAATTCTGTAGTAAAGGAGTCTAATGCAGGTTAAGTGGAACCAGGATTTATTGAAGGACTACACAGCTACAGGTCACACTTTCTAAGACATCAAGGAAAGACAGTTTCATTTCCAACCTTTGAGCAATAACATTCTAACTCTACACCTAACACTATGACATCACAGCACAGCATCAGGAAGCATGGCAGCCATAGAAACATAATGACAGCCATAGAATACTACACTCGCAGACTGCACAGGGTTGCTAAATAAATTCCATATTTCAGCATAATGATCTGATATACCGGAATTGAAGCCAGTGGCCACTGAAGCCACAAAGGACTACATGAGCGAGATCTTTAGTATATGTTCTTTTTAGTGTAATTTTCATGCCATTATTCGCGTCTAGAGATTAAATGTTAACAATATCTGTAAAAAAAGTAGAAAGGTAGAAACATACAATTGTCTATGCAGAAAAAGACAAAATGCCATTATTTGTAACATATTTATACTTTTTTTACCTTTAAGTTTAAGTTTAAGAGATTTATAGAGTGGATAGCTGCCCAAGGACTTCCCAGCACTAGGGGACCAATACAATATAGAAGTTAGAAGGGAATTAGTAGTACTGATGAAGCAGCCAGGTTTTAATAATTTTTCAGAAAGATGATTCTGTTCCCACAACTCTAAATTCACGTGGAAGAGAATTCCACAGCTTAGCTGCCAGATGCGCAAAAGGTCTACCTCCCCATTTGGCTCCCTTAATTCTGGTGGTTTTTAATAGCCGTTCAGAGCGGGATGTAAGGCTTCTGTTTGAGACATACAGGCTCATCAGGTTTCTGATTTTACTTGGCCCATGTTGTATCGACAAAGTGCCTTGAATGTAACTCTAGCCTCGATCAGAAGTGAGTGTAGGGCTACCTGGCTAGTTCCTGTAATGGGACCTTGCACAGCAGTCTTACTGCCGCATTCTGGACAACCTGCAGTTTTTTAATGACAAATTGTGGTGCCCCCAGATAGAGGGAATTTCCATAGTCAAGACGTGATGTGACCAGCGAATGGATTACTGTCTTTCTTAGCTGCACGCAAATACGCTCCAACATTTTGCAGAGCATTCTGAGTAACCCGAAACAAGTGTCTGCGAGTTTCTTGGCTTGGGTCTCCAGTGTTAACTCCCTGTCGAGGCAAAACCCAAGATTTTTGATAGTCACGTTCGGCACTGGTGGAATATCAGTGTTTCCCAAACTGTGGTCCGCGGACCCCCAGGGGTCCTTGACACATTCCCAAGGGGTCCACAGGCAGCAGTTTTCAAAGCACAACAATGTTTCTAGTATAATTAGCAGCTTCCGAGCAACAATAAAAGTGTCAAGATAATGCCAGTGATTAATGTACCTGCTGGAGCGAGGAGAGTTTTGTTCAGTGACCACTTTGACTTAACTAATGTAGCACAGAGGGTTAATGTGCCTACTGCAAAGAACGAGTAACATGCATTTTAAAAAGCAATATTTTATGTGAATAGGTCCGTGGTTACTGCTTTTGTCACAGAGATTCTTTTGTTACTGTGCACTTCATAAGTGACAATCGTAATCTAGCAGATAGACCTATAAACTGTCATCAAAGAGCTGCTTACAAACTGCATGGTACCATTTAGTAACTTATGCTTTTTCCCAGTCATTCATTATCCTGATGCTGCTAAAAAGCTTTCTTTGGGTGGAAATACATTTTTAATGTTAAAGTCAATGCTAGCCACTGTGTTATGTTCTGAATCCTGAGTTTGTGCTTTTCCAGACCAAGCACTCTTTAAAAATACCTACCAGTTTGAATGACATGTGAATGCTGCACCTTGTACTCCCCTTTACCTTATGTAACATTTTCTATACACTGATTTACATGTATGACTCATTGTCTCTATATGTGTGTGTGATGTAAAGTGCTCTGACATCCTACAATGGTATGAGAGATGCAATAAAACAAATTAAATACTTGTGACAGAGGGGCTATTCCTTCAATATAAAATACTAAGGGCCAGATGTACGACCTGTTTTTATATGCGAAATGGGTTCGCAAACCCGTTTGTGCATGCAAAAACCTATTGGGCCATGTACATAGCCTATTTCGCGAGTCACAATTTTTTTGCGACTCGCTAAAGAGGTTTTGCAACTTGCTATTTGGAAGGGGCATTCCCTTCCAAATAGCAAGTCTCAAAACCATGTACATATGTTTTGCGACTGCAATTGCGGTCGCAAAACACTCGCAGTTACCACCTACTTCAAGTAGACAGTAATGCATTCGTAAATGGGAGGGACCCTTCCCCTTTGCAAATGCATGCAAAATTATTTTTTAAGGACAGGCAGTGGTCCCAGCCCTTAAAAAATGAAACAAAAACGTTTCATTTTCTTTTTTTTTTTAAATGCATGGAAAACGGGCTGCATTTTTTTTTAACTGCTTTATTTAAAAGCAGTCCCAGACATGATGGTCTGCTGAGCCCAGCAGGCCACCATACTTGGAAGGGCAGGCATTTCCAATTGGCTCGCAAATTGCGAGAGGCTCATTAATATTAATGCATTACAAAGGGGGGGGTTTACCCATGCAGTCGCGGGGACCTGGGCGATATATGGTACATAAGAAGGGGATCCCCGCCGAAAAGGGAGTTGTGTTAACAAACCAACAAATTATAATTCGAACACTTTCATAAAGAATGATTTCAGAAGGAGGAAAGGTTCAGTCTCGGTACCGTAATTTATTAACAATACCTGAATAGTAACATAATCAAAACAATCTTGAAAAAAGCCCCAAAGTGGAAGGGGGAAAGGGAGGGGGAGTGCTTAGGGAGGTGTGAAGGAGGAATAGACACAGTTAAATAGACAAGTGACAGGTACAGTAGTTTCCAACAATTTCAAATTATATACAAATACATAATCCCGGGAGTCAGGGCACACAATGATGACTAAGTGAACAAAAAAAACTTTCAACGGACACACAGTCAATCTGAGGCTGTAAAGGGCTTGTGCCGGAAGTTTCAAGGGAAAGCCGTCGACATTAATATTAATGAGCCTCACAATTTACAACCCAATTGGGAATCACAAACAGTGTTAAACACACTGTTGTACATTTCATTTAGTGACTCGCAATTTGCTACTCGCAATGGATCGCCAATTGCGAGGCGCTAAATGAAATGGTCGTACATCTGGCCCCAAAATCTTTAGTACTTTGAGTATTTGTTTTGTTTGCACACGTGTGTTTTTTTTTAATTACTGTTTTAATATTTGAAATGTAACTTATACAAATTGCTTTGGGGTCCCCGGCTTCCTGTGGTGACTCAATGGGGGTCCTCAGGAGTCAAAAGTTTGGGAACCCCTGATCTAGATGGTTAGGCCAAATAATCAGAGGCCTGGGAACCTCATTGTTACAGAGTACCATCACCTAAGTTTTGTCCCCGTTCAGCTTCAGACAGCGGTTTGTCATTCATTACACAACCCTTGCCAGGCAGGGTGCTGAACTATCACCTTCACCGTTGGCTCTGTGGTCAAGAGAAACCACCAGCTGTGTGTCATCTGCATATGATATCATAGAGATACCAAACTTTTGGGCTATCTGTGCTCAAGGGCGTACACAGGCCCCTACAGCCCCCGCAGTGCGAGTGCCTCCAAGCTCCAGGGAACCCCCTCAGCACAGCACTTTGGCCGGTGAGCTCATGATAGAGTCCGGAGGGGGCCCCTCCACATAACTTGCAGGGGGGCCCTCAATTATCATTACGCCACTGTCTATGCTTATGGTCCCATGTGAATATTAAACAATGTGTCACTGAGCGAGGAGCCCTGTGGCACCCCGCAGGTCAGTGGCATGATCTAAGAGAAAAGGTTAGTTTCCTTAATTTGAAAAGTTCAGTCCCTCAAAAAAGATGAAAGCCACTCAAGGTTTTGTCTTGAATACCGAGATCTAGCAGTCTATTTTGGAGAATAGAATGTGTCACGGTGTTGAATGCCGCACTAAGGTCAAAAAGTAGTATAGCGGCTGAATTTCCTTGGTCCAGAGTCATTTTTAATTCTTCTACCACTGCGAAGAGTGGTGATTCCGTGCTGTGCTGTGCACGAAAGCCCATCTGTATGGGATGGAGGCATTGGTTTGTTTCTAGAAACTCTGTTAGCCCTCCATTTACATGTTTCTCTAATAATTTGCCAATAGATGGTAAAAGTGAGATAGGAGGATAGTTCCCTAGTTGAGCAGGGTCTAAGTATTGCGTTTTTCCAAGCTCCTGGCACTTCACCTGCCTCTAATGAGAGGTTAAGCATTTTGACTAGTATCTGAAGCAAAACCTCCGTGACCTTGTTAAAAGCATGGGGTGGGCCAGAATCTAATGGTGAGCCTGATTTAACCTTATCCAACAGATATTTCCCATCATTTATGTTACTGAGTAGGAAGCGAGTGAGGATAGGTGTGGAGGAGATCTGCACCTGATTAGTGAGTAGGAAGCAAGTGAGGACAGGCATGGAGGAGATCTACACCTGATCTCTTTTCTGACTTGTATCATTCCCCATCTAATACCTATGACTTTTTTAAGGAAGTAAGTGGCTAGATTATTACACCTTTCCTCCGTAGCCTGAGCAATATAGTTGTCATAAGTTAGGGAGGTTAATGATTTGACCACTATAAAAAGTTCCTCTGAGGAATTCTGAGCCTGTCTAATCATTTGCTCAAAATGTTTTGCCTGAGCATCTTCAATACTGTTATGGTAAAGTCTGATGGCTGCCTTACACCTGATTTTAAGGTTTATATCTTAAATCTTCCTCCATTCCCTTTCAACTTGTTTCCAGTTTTTCCTTAGTGATGCTAGTTGCGTGTTAAACCATGGTGCCTTTTTAGGGGTGGTTTTTGGTTTAGAAGTCATTAACCATCTTATCCAGTGATTGTGTAATCCAGTTTTCCTAGTTGGAGTATACTTCTTAAAGCGTATCCGGTGTCTTGGGAACTGTTAGATTTGGTGTCTCTTGTTGGCAGAGGTAGGTACCTTTGACCCAATAGGGACCCTTACGTCTGGTCAGGTTAAGGGGGTACACTCCAAAAATAACCCTGCCCACCCCCTTGGTAGCTTGGCACAAGCAGACAGGCTTATCTCAGAGGCAGTGTGTAAAGCATTTGTGAACACATACCGTAACCCAGTGACAAAACTACAGATGGACAACACACAAGTTGTAGTATAAAATAAGTATTTTATATAGACTTAACACAAGACCACAAATGACAAAAATCCACAATGCTGTACTTTAAACATGGTAGAAATATCTTAGTTCTCTTTAATTGTAAAAGTGACACTTTGAGTTCAATGTATCTTTGGATGCGTAACGCTATACAACGAAAGTGTTGCAAGGAAGGTGATGCGTTGGTTCCTTACACGTAAGAACAGTGATGCGTCAGGTTCCTACTGCTGCTTAGGGGATGTGTCGGTTCTTCTCCTCATGGGGAGGTGATGCATCGGTTTCTTACTGTGCTTCCATGGCGATGCGACCAGCAGCGCCATGATGCGATGAAGAAACAGTGCAGTGAAACTAAATGGCATCTTCTTCTTGATGTGACACGATGCGTGCATGCCCAACGGCCGTGCGGCGACTCAACTGTTCTTCTGAGCCGCGACAGGCCCGGTGACACGCTTCTCCGGTGATGTAATGGCATCTGCTATGACGGGGACACTCTTCTCCTGTGATGCGAGGCGCTTCGGGTGAAACGATGGCGACAGCGGCAGCACGCTTCTCCTGTGATGCGACGGCATCTGCTGCGACGGCGACACTCTTCTCCAGTGATGTAATGACAACGGCTGCGGTGGTGACGCGCTCTTCGTCTTGAGTCGCACTCCCAGCGACACACAGTCTCTCAGAAGGCCCAGCACAACAGCAGGTACTTCAATTCCCAGCAAGGGAAGGCAGTGGAGTTGGTTGGTGAAGTCTGTTGTTCCTGAGACTTCAGCAAGAGGCAAGCTCTATTTCAAGCCCTTGAAGATCCTTTATGAGTTGATTTGAAAGTAGCACAAAGTCCTTTCTCCTTTCTTTGGCAGTCAGGCAACAACTGTAGGCCAATCCCCCAAATAGCAGTCAGCTTAGGGATAGTCTCCTCCTCAGTTTATCTGGTTCTTCTCCTCACCAAAGGTTCTTCTTGTTTCCCAAAAATGATCTAAAATTCTGGGGTCTTGGTCCCCATATTTATACTAGCGAATCTAGCGAATCCTTTGTCCTCTGAAGGCAGAGGATCCTGTACCCAGTCCAAACAAGTTATTTGCAGTCCTGGTGCACTTTGTTGAGAACACTCCTTCTTTCCTTCGACAGTGTGGGCCAGGGACATCAGACGCACCACAGGAGGTGGAACCAGCATTGTGGAAGGCAGGCCCAGCCCTATTCAGGTCCCAGGTGCAACTCCTCCCACCCATCTACATGCAGATAGCTCTATTCAGCCCTCTGCTGACTCTTCCCTGTCTCCTGGAATCCCCCAGCCCCTGTCACTCAAACTCCAGACAAGGAATACACAACCTAGCAGAGGCAGGCTTGGACAGTTTAGGCAAGAAAACACCTACTTTCTAAAAGTGGTATTTTCAAGCACAGAATGTTAAAACCAACTTCAATGAAAGATGTATTTTACCATTCTGAGTCCAGGCATACTAAACTCGAATTTCTACCTAATTCCCTGAGTCAGCTAGGATTATAAAATGCTACAATCAACTGCCCATTCTGGCCTATGGGGAACAGGCAGCCTTGCAATAGTGAAAAACGAAAATGGCTGTAATTCACTATTAGGACATGCCACACACACCAGTGCATGTCCTACCTTTTACCAACCATGCACCTGCCCTTGGGACTACCATAGGGATAACTAATATGCAGAAAAGGGAAGGTTTAAGGACCGGCAAGTGGGTGCACTTGCCCAGTCAACATGGCAGTACCAGACTGCACACAGCCTCTGCAATGGCAGACCTGAGACACACTTTTACAGGCTGCTTCTGTGAGTGACACAACCAGTGCTGCAAGCCCACCAGCAGCATTTTATTTACCAGCCCTGGGCACCCGCAGTGTACTGTACTAGGGTCTGACAGTGTATCAAATAAGTCAATCATGGAGTCACTAATCCATACATCAATTTACAATAGGGAGAGCATTTGCACTTTAGCAATGATCAGCAGTGGTAAAGTGCCCAGAGTCATAAAACCAACAAAAACAGGTCAGACAAAATACAGGAGGAAGACAAAAAGTTCAGGGATGACCCTGTAAAAAGTGCCAAGTCCAACAGGACCCGATGAGGCTAGGAGATCCCCCCATGTGTCTACGTTCACTTTAGACCAGTTCCTCATCTTCGTGGCAACCGAATGTTGGTGATTTTTCTTTCCAGCTTCCCTATTGCAAAGTGCACATGGGATAAAATTGTTGTTTGACCAAGGCACAGGTATTGGGGAAGTTGCTGAGATTTTAGGGTCGGTGGAGATTAATGGATCAAGTACATGTCCCTTAATGTGTGTGGCAGACGTTATCAGCTGAGACAGTTGTAGCCCCTCGAGATCTAGCAGCAGCCTCTTAACACTAGGGAGATTCTGATCCTCAAAGTGAAAGTTTAAATCTCCTAAAATTATGATGTGAGCTTTTTTCACCAAAAAACTGGCTAGAGCATTAGTCAAACTGTCTCGAAACTCCCCAAAGGGACCCGGGGGCCTATATATTAATAGTCCTGAGAAGGTGTATGTTGGCGGAAAGGTAATGGTGAATTGGCTGCTTTCGCAGTCGAGAATGGGAAGGGGGATAATTACACATTTAAATTCATCTTTTAACAGGACTGCAAGTCCACCCCTACCAATCTCATATGATCCAGTTTGCATATTTTAAATCCTTGGGGGAGCCCATTAAGATATCTGGGTTAGAGCTGTCATTAAGACAGCTTTCGGTGATGAACAAGGTGTAGAGATTTGCTTCCTCTAATAACAGACAAATTTCAGTTTTGTGTTTAGGGAGTGGTCGGCTGTTAATTAGACCTAGTTTCCAGGCCCTATTCTCAGGTTGCGAGCTATGAGTATCCGATTTAAGCTCAACAGGTAGTTTTATCTCAAAGTTGCAGTGGTTGCAAACCTGAACTCCCGCCGACTCGCTATGAAATTGCAGCCCCTCTCACAGCATGGTTCATTGGAAGGCCAGAATCTTCGTAGCTGGTTACTGGTATAGAGGGTCCCTGGATGCTTAATTTGGGCAAGGTTCCTGGCCCCTGGTCCCATTTTGGTGCCGATGGGTGCATAGGGGCTTGCCTTTGGCATTCCAGTGGCGCAACCGCTGCCCAGACATCATTTTAAAGCATCAGAGGTCTGGATACTAGAATGCTGACCTCTGATGTTTAGTGCACGCTATGGTAGAAATGGGTAACTCTACCTTTCTACCACACTCTATGGTACCTGCCTGCCTGCCGGAAAAGAGGAGCACCCACTCTCGCTACCAGTGAGTAATTCATTTAAAATAATGGCACATTAAATTTTAAATTCAATTTTAAAAACATTAAAATCCTGGCATTGATCTTAAAATAGAGGTACACTGAACGACACCTCTTACTTTTGTGCTCAGACTTCACTGCGTGTCTGATGCCCAGTCGTCATTTTAAAGCATCAGAGGTCTGGAGACTAGAATGCTGACCTCTGATGCCGAGGGCACACTATGGCATAACATGAGTCTGAGTGTTAGCCTGAGGAAGCACATAGCTTCTCATTCACGAAATGACACAGAAGATCCATGCAAGACTTGTGGAGATAACTCCAAGTTATATTCACAATCAGTGACAATGTGGAAGGATCCCACTGCCGATCAGTGTCAGTGCATCTCCAAATTTTGTTTGAAACCAACCAGGATTTTCGTTATGCACAATATAAAAATCTTAATAAACAAATACATGTCCCCAAGGTAAGTTTGACTTCTTAAAGCTGCTTCTGTTTAACCATTTAACCATCATTATTATGTTTGTGATAGACAAATATTCAAAATCATAGTTGAGACACATATACAATTTAGTACAATATGTTTAACTACGGCAGTGCAAACCTGTGTGTAGGCAAGCAAAACTTCACAAGCATCATAAAGTATGAAATTCGTGAAGAGGAGTAGTTTTAGCTACTGTTTCTCAAAGCAGGATACTGGCAACGCAATGGAAGAAGGATCAACTTTTGCTGGCAGCAGTCCTCCATCTGAGCCTCGACTTATGGGATATCTCTTGCCTCACTTTCTTCTATGATACCTTCTTCTAGCACTTTGCTCTCCTGCGTTCCACATATATCCCTCTGGGTAAGCCTTCTTCCACCCTCTGTGCATGTCTGTATGCTTCAGCACCACTGAAGCACAGAGCAACAGATCCACCACTTACCATGCCATACCTGGAGATCAGCAGGTGTTTTTCAGTCACAGGGTTTCCTGCCAAACCGGGCAGGACATTCTGCACCTGAAGAGCAGAAAAGTTCTATGAGCCTGTACTTTGACAAAGTTGGGCAAAGTCAGAAACTATCATACAGCTTCACAAATGTGAAGTTCCCAAATTCGCCCAACTTAGGAGGCAAAACTAATTCCTATCTCTATCTCCAAGTTTAATTGGCTTTTGAGAATACAAATGTTTAATAGAACAACCTAACTACATGCATTTTTATATAATGCTCTGAAGCTACATGTTCTAGGAAGTAAAGGAAACACTTTGACTCCTGAGCAATAGAACACATTTTAGACTTGTTTAATAGGTGAGTGTTAGACTTGGCCCTTTTCTGCAGGTTCACCCCCAAACATTTTGCCTTTACCCTCTTTTTTTCAGAACCAGTTTTGGTTAGCTTTTCAGACTCTGTCCATTTAACCACTGCTTACCAACTCTACAATGTTTATACTCTCTTCTTTAAACATGATGACATTGACCTGAACTTTACTGGTACATTTAATTTACTTGTAAGTTGCTGGTAAAGAGGTACTACATGTACCCAGGGCCTGAAAAGTAAATGCTACTAGTGGGCCTGGAGTACTGACTGTACCACCCACTTAAGTAGCCTTTTAAACATGTCTCAGGCCTGACATTTGCAGCCTGTGTGAGCAGTTTTCAACTACCATTTCAACCTGGCAAAATAAAACATTTGCCAGGCTTAAGCCTTCCTATTTAATACATTTAAGTCACACCTAGGGTTGGCCCTAAACAGCCCATAGGGCAGGGTGCAGTGTAGTTAAAAAGTTGGTCATGCCGCACATATGGTCCACATATGGTTCACAGTACTCAGAAGGCTGGGCTTGGATAACACACTGACACAATCCACCCTACTCTGGGAGACTGGGAGAATAGGCAGACTGATCAGCTGTAAAAGATTCAAGCATTGGGACTCCATAGGTATCTCGAGGGTGGGTGGCATACGGACCATTGGGGAAGTCATTCCATTCGCCCAGCTCCAAGACCAGTATGAGGTGACACCCACAGAATGATTTCGCTATCTACAAATTAGGCATGCACTCAAGTCCACCATCCCACCTGACACTGTCCTTCCTGAGGCCTATCCACTGGAGGATAGACTTCTAACGGAACGTATAGATAAAAATAGCCATATCCTTAACCTACCGGAAAATTATCAATAATCTACCAGACCCAACACATAGTCTCCGTGAAAAATGGCAGCCCAATATTGGAGAACTAGAGGAGACTGATTGGCAGGAAGTGCTAGAATCTCCACGGGAGGTAGCGATCTCCTCAAAACTACGCTTAATACAACTTCAAGTACTTCACAGAACATACCTATCCAGGGTTATTTTGTCCAAAATAGGGAGGACTGATACTCACCTCTGCCTGCGGAACTCTGGTACAGTGGACACGATATGGGAATGCCCAACGATTTCAACATACTGGGAGACAATCATGAGTGCAGTGGCGCGAGTTAGGGCTGCACCCGTGCCACCAGACCCCAAACGATGTCTCCTGAACATATGGGAGGCAATAGACCTCAATCGCAAGGCTCAAGACTGGGCGACACTCAGTATGACAATAGCCAATTGTACATTGCAAACATTGGGGGCGCAAAATGCGCCAACATATGGGGAGTGGTGCAATGCCATGGATTGGACTGTTGTGGCTGAAAAGGCAGTATATATACACAGAGGTTGTCCCAAGAAATGGGAGCAGGTGTGGGGAGGCTGGAATAAATTCAGAGGGAATATTTGTATGTTACCAACTGAAGACCCCTCCTTAGAAGACAGTGACTGATATGTTGTGCCGAGTACTGTATAAATCCACAATTTAATAGCATTAGAACTATCAGTAGATAGTTGTGGAACCAATGATAGTGCGAAAATGTAAACAGTGTATACCTATATTTCATGTCTGTATATACCATTGTTGCAAGTCGTACATTTAATAAAAAGAGTTTAAAAAAAAGAAAAACATTAGACACGTACTTTTAACTTTTACATGTTGTGGTATTGAAAAGCTCTTAAATGTAATCGTTCACTACTCCCATAGGATAACATTGTGTTACCTTAGCTACAGTTATTAAGAGATAACTTTTAATTGGGAGCATGTAGGACGGTGGAGAATTCCAATTTAAAACCCTCTTTGATGGTTAAGTTGGAATTTGAGACAAAATTCGGAAAATGCCACATTTAGAAAGTTGGCATTTGCTTGTCCAAACCATTTGGTGCCTGCAGCCTGTATGCTCAGTCACATGACTTGGTGTAGTCTAGTTGGTCCTTGTGTTTTGCTCCCAGACAGTGTGACAAAGGGATAATAGATGATGTCAGGATGGGTCATCTCTGTCAGGATGAGGATGAGGACCTGTCACCCACCACACTTGCACATCATAAAGACTGTGCCTCAGCACACTCACAAAGCATTTTCTTTTTTGGTCCCAGATAAGCTGGTGCCAGGGCTGGGGGAAAGACAATTCCAGACACCTCTGTAGGGGGAGTACTCTAGATGCAACTCCCACTTCAAAGTGTGCACAAGGTATATATATTGGACTCTCAGACTCCAATCCTCGGATCACTTCTGGACCTTGAACTCTAACAGGATGAAGGCCTGCCCAGCTGGAAATTCTGCCTTGCTAAGCTGCTAGCAGAGCAAGGATCGATTTGCTGCCAAGTCCTGCTGTGGCGGTATGAGGACTCTTGTGCTGCTGTAAGCTACCCTCTGAAGCAAATTTTTCTGTGTAAACTCAAGGCTCCAAAGAATTTCCAAGGGTCAATTGGCTGGCCCCCTGTTCAAGCCACAGGGACGTAACAAGCTTCTTCAATGTCTAAGCAACTCCACACATCTTGATGCAGCAATCAGGAGCCTGCCATTGACTCTGGCCCAGCATGACACAGCTTGTGTTTGATGGCAATGCATTTCAGTGAAAGTTGTTGCAAGCCCTAGTGGCTTCTTTGACACTGACACAGCCTGACACTAACACTGGCCCAGCACAATGCATCTTGTCCCCTGTGCCGATGCATCACAGCACTAGACTCCGCAGGTCCCACCGGCTTCCTCATCCATGAGGCAGGACCACGCATCGCAAGCACCATCAACGTAGATTGACTCCACCACTGCGCCACACATCTTAATGCGAGACCTGGCATCACAACTCCTCATTGATGGCTCATTGATGCCAGGCCGGACAGCTTGACACTAGAACTTTGCATATCAAAACCCATGCTACAAGGTACTTTTTAGTGGACTTGCCCAGTATTCCGTCCAGGCCCCATCATTTTTGGCCTGAACTTGTGACTTGGACCCGTCTAACGTGACCAGATAACCACGGCGGCTCTTTTTGCTTCTTAGCATTTGACCTCTACAAACATTTGAAATTGGATGTCTTCTATTCTAGACAATGGATTTTTGGTGTTTTGGTGTAAAAAAAGACCTTCAATTATACTGTCTTTTTCTTTTTATTGTCGTGGGATGTTTCTTGTGTTGTGTTTTCACTTTATGACTGTTTAAAGTGCTGCACAAATAGTTTACACATTGCCTGTAAGTTAAGCCTCACTACTTTTGTGCCAAGCTACCAGATGGTTAGGCATATGTTAATCTAGGTTTCTTTTGTGTTTCACCCTGACAAGAATTGTAGTTGCTGCTTAAGTAGGGTTTCACATCTCGCAATCAGTAACTCAAATTCACAAAGTGAGTGATTTTGCAAAGGGAATGAACTTCACAATGTTATGAGTGTTGTGATTGTGACAAGGCATCCAGCACAAAAGTTTTTCCTGAGGGATTTTCACACAAAACATTTTGTTATACAGAAAATTGTCCCACTAACCACTTTTTGCAGAGGCACTTTCATGCACAATGTAGATTAGCAGAATTGTATTAATCCTTTTTTTCTTTGTGACATTGGTAAACATCATCAAATTTAGAAAGCCTTTAAAAAAAAAAGGCTTCAGAATGAAACATCCTTACTTTGGCACAACCCTAGGGAAAAACTGGAGAGTAGACAACTCTCGAATAGGCCATCGCAGGCAGAAGATGAAACAATAGAAATCTTAGCTTTAATTCGTGCCTGGTTTGTATGACGTTGTAGGAAGAATCGGAGGACTGAAGAATGTATGAATGGAAATGACTGATGCACAAGTAATTACAATGTCTTGTACTTCCTAATTGCTCGAAAGCTAAACAGAACAAAGGTATTGGTGACGCAAGTAGACAAATTACACCCATTTACCACAAGAGCCATCATGTTTCTATTGTTGACAGTTCCTAATAAGGTGATTATTATTTAACTGTTGAGTCAAATTTCAACCACATCAACTAAAGTGTACAACCTATTATCCATACACAGAAGGTATTCTCTACATGCCAGGTGTTTAAGTAGTCAAAACAATTCTCAGCTCTAATTTTGAGTCCATATTACATAAAATGAGCAGGCTGCAGAAATCGGTAAAAAAACAAAAATCCATCTCGTACTAAATTTGCTATGCTTTCTGAGCCTGGAATAATATTAGTTTTATGTAAGGGAAATTAAAAGTGCGTATACATTCAATACCCACAACCGATGCGCGGAGCATATTAGTTGTAAATGTTTTGATCTTTATTTCACAGCCGAGGGGTTGCTATTGAGGGTCAAATTAAGGCCTTTGTTATAGGTTTACACTTCGGTCCTATTTGGCTAGTATCTGGAACTTTCGACGAAATTGGGGTTATGGGTAATGAAGGAACACCGCATGCGGAGGTAGTAAGTTGAACATAGCAAATAAAAACCATGAATCGGCGCAGGAACTGTTTTCGAGGTATTCCCATTTCTAATATGTTAATTCACGCATCCTCTATGTATAGTCACACTCAGGGCTTTAAGTGGGCCGGGTCTTGCCAGTGTTCGGCACCGACAGTTCTTGAAAGCAGGTGCCGAGACTAGTCCCCATGGGGCTCTGCCTTTTTGCCCTCACCGTCAAAAAAATAAATCTTACCTCTGCAGCAGTACCACCCTTCACTGCTTTTGATGTAACTTCAAAGAGTCTCGTTATAGTTATTTCACAGTTCCACCATTTCAAAACTGCAGCATTTTCAATATGCTATACTACGAAGGCAAGGTTGTTGCTTATTTATCTTAGGCAACTAACAACCATTGACAAAGCCAGTAGTACTGGCTTGTTTTAAGTGTAATGTTACTTGCTGTATTATATGTCTAGAGGTAATGACAGAAGTAGGAAACTACCAGTGTGGTTGCACACTAAGCTAAGCTTAGATTTTCAGTTTAAGTGCTTTTAAGCCACGCCTTTTTCAGACACCCTCCACTTTTGTAATCCTACTTAAAGCCCTCCTCACACTGCTGATGTATCTGTCACATTGTTGATGATACCGCAGTCAAGTATGACGCATAAAAGCGACCTAAGTGGTAGTCCTAAACCTGCAACCCACTGTTCCTTTCATGCTGAAGTGTGAGGGAAGGACAGATATATCCTGGAAAACATTTCATAATAAGGCCTTAATTGCTGATATGCAAAAGTTCAAAGTGCCTTGATTCCCATTACTAATGTGAGAAGCCATACTATGTGATGAGAGTCTATCACCAAAATGCCAGGGGCAGCGGAAGCAGTGCCGGCTCTAGGTTGCTACGACCAAGCCACACCTGTGGTTGACCTCCGTTGTGTTTGGAAATAACGTTTATAAGGTTAAAAGCACCACATTAGTCCGACAGTTTTCAGGCACCAATAAAAATGTCACGATAACTCTGCTAATTGATTTTCTTGCTGAATAGCGATGGAGTTTTGTCTAGTGACAGTTCTGACTCAAAGTACAGCAGCACAGAGAGTTAATGTGCACTCTGCAAATAACGTGTACCATGCAGATCAAAGAACTGTATTTTATAGAGATAGCTCAGTGGGTTACTGCTTTTGTCACAGAGATCTTTTTGTTACTTGCAGTTCATAACTTACAATCCTAATATAGCACAGTGACCTATGAAGTGTCATCAGAGAGCTGCATGCATTCTGTGAGGCATAGGGTTGTAAACTTATGTTTTTCCCCAGTCTTTCATTATTCCAATGTTGCTAAAAGGATTTGTTTGGGTATTAATACTTTCTTATTAGTAAATTCAACCACTGTGGTACGTTTTAAATCAGGAGTTTGTGCTTCTCCAATTTACACACTCTAAAAATATACAGGCTACTGGTATGGATGACCTGATTCCTACACCTTTAATCCTATTGTTTTATGTGACATTTCCTACACACTGATTTACACACGTATTATTCATTGGCTCTGTATAATGTGTGTGATGCAAAATACTCTTACACCCTACACTGTGGTATGAATGAGTAGCACTATAAAACAAATGAAATGCAATGGAAAGATGAGGGGCACTGTTGAAGGGTTGTAAAAAGGTAATCGTCAAGAAGGAGGTCATAGGCTGGCACCAAAATAGATTGTTGCACCAGTATATGATCTTTGACACTGAATCCTCCCAGGAAGTGAGGTCACATGACCTTAATCCGTATGATATCAAAATAACTGACATTGCTGAAGTTAAGGGACTCATAAACGCGTAATTAATAATAACACAAGTTAAGAACACAAACATCTATTTTATATAAAACCTAAATATTATATATACCATTCATAGGAACATGGCAGATGTCTCCTTTTTATTACATAAAATATGTTATTTGTTGGAAGAGGAGAATCTAGTGCCACAAACAACACTGTCAAGACAAATAAATTATACTTCAAAGTGTCATGATTTAAGGTATAGCCCCATCACAAAATGTTTAAAGAAATTAATGAAAGACAGATAATTTTTTTTAAAAACAACAGTAATTTTGTCCACCAATATTTCTTAACGTACGCCAACATAAACAATGCTATTGAAATACATTGCTCCTTATCATTGTTGATACTCAGTCAGTCAGTCAATCACTTTATTTGATTAATTAAAATCATAAAAGTACAAAAGACAAGTCACAAACATAGACAATATAACAAATACATTTGACTTAATAATTAAAATACACAGACAAAATTTCTGTACACTTAAATAAAATACTGAACCATGATCATACCCCTTGTCCCTTAAAATTACAATAAAAATTGCAATCTTACTTAGGGAGAAACCGTCTTTAGGCTTCCTTGTTTCTTTAGCCTCACAGCAGCTGCCAAAAAAGAGCGATATTAAAAATATCCCCAGGATTGCAAAATGACTGTAGGAAGACCAATGCCGGTCTTACCTTAGTGAAACCCCTATCTCCCAGGATAGGAACCAGAAATCTCAAGCGAATATTGGAATAAAAATCACAAAACATCATGAAGTGCAATGTGTCCTGAGATGAGAAATTATCGCATTGGCAGGGTTCGGCCTCAACAGGATTACACCATTCCCGATAATCCCCCAATGTGAAATGGATGAAATTGAAGTGGAGCCTAGTTAGGAGCCAACAATGGTAAGGTTTATTAACTATTGTTAAATAGGGTTCCAATTTAATTGATATTTTTAACAGATAATGTTCCCTAACTGATGGTTTACGTAGCTCCTGTTCTTCCAGTTCCAACATCAAAACCTTATTACAATTCAATTTTACCCACAACACATCCTCCTTCCTGATCTTTTCCGGTTCCTCATAAAGTTCAGGCTGTCCTATTTTAATAAACATACTTTTAACATACGACAGCCATTTGACTTTTAGGGACTTATCTAACTTCAAAAAGTCCCGTAAAATCACATGGTTCAAGGTTAATTCGGGGTTCAAGTGAGAATAACAAGGACCCCCTGGGTAGTGAAGATCTATAGACTCCTAGGGCAGGGTAGCAACAGGTGCGAGAAAAATTCCTAGGACATCTAGGTGTATGAGTGGACAAATAGGTCAGGCCAGTTATCAAGAAGGAACAGTTGAGAAAGGTTGTCAAAGTTATATAAAAAGTATATTTTTATTCAGTATGTTTAAAAATCATATTAGAAATGACCAGAAGGCCAAACAATATGATGGGTATTAAAATATCTTGTCAAAATTACATACAGTTACAATAAAAAATTAACATAAGATTCATACTCCACAAAGTTAAAAAAATATATCGACAAAAACATGAAGATAATCACAAAAATAATGAAACAAGCATAAAAACTCGACGCGCGTTTCGGCAGGGGACCGCCTTCTTCAGGAGACACAGTTTAATTCCTGAAACATAGTTATAAAAGAATATACATGTTAGCTGAGCGTTCATAAATTCGTGACAGCATATTAACCAAAATATAGTGGAATAGCAAAAAAACCTTTTTATTCGTTATTACTAACATATTCAGAACATTATTCCTTACTTAAAGACTGACCATGACTATTGTTTTGTACACTCAAAGCCTTTGATGAGCAAAATAGCGTCTGGCGATTGTACAGTATCTGACTCAGGGAAAGATCATTGCGGATGGGTCATAGAGGGCAACCCCCTACATTAAAGAGGCACACAATCGAGCTTCTATATTTAAACTGAAGTTGAATCACTTCTCAGTACATAAAATTAAGACTGTATCTTTTGAAATGCAAGAACATGATAAACGTACATTGGTCACATGATTTCTTACTATTTGTTGGAATAGTGTCATAACGGACCTTAGCAATGTGCTCAATTTACAATGGTATACTTACAACAATGGAAGCTCTATCCATGTAGCAAAGACACTGAAGGTGAACTCTTCATGCAGTAGTTATGCGTGACAGAATAATTATTGGATGAAGGGGATCCTATTGATAAAATTAACATTAGTGAATGGATGGACAAATAGAATTATTCATCTGCATTTAAACACAATGGCTCAATATCCTGCACATAACATGTGGATAACACTGCAGTTGTAGTTAGAGTCATAGTGGCGGGGGGCAAGAAATTCGAATGCTCAAACAGATGTAGCCACCATATGACCTTGTCGTTATATACTGGTTATGTCACGGATGCATAATTACATTTGGCCCCCAAGGATCCCAAGCGATTTCTACCAACTTCTAGGTGAATTCCACCGACTGCTGGAAGAATGAAGACGATGAGAAAACGGGAAGGGGGGGAGGGGTAAGCGCTAACTATACTAGAAGATAGACTGATATTGTATAGCACAGATCATAGAAATGATAGTGCCATCTCTGTACCTGAGGTTTCCACACAGGATGTGTTCAGCCAGGTTTTGAGCCAGCTGAGCAACGGAGTTGTATTCAAAGTATCAGTAACATAGCCTAACCCTAGCTCCTGGTGTATAGCATACGATCGGATAGATTGTGGAACAGACAGGAGGCTACGTAGGAATTTGTTTTCAGCTATCTGTATCCCAACCTGTTCTTTATAGCCCCAAATACTCTTTAGTTGCCAACACATAAAATAAATACACAATTTTCTATAAGTTCACAATAGTAAAAATGCATATTTTTTATTTTTTATTCAGGAGACTGTATTGATTGGTTCACCTCAATTCCCAGCCAGAGCTGCAGAAATTAAGCAGTGCACAAGACAGCACAGTTTACCTACTGCTCTTGGTATTGCCTTTACCACCTCACACACCTAGGTCCAAGCCAGGGTTTGCAGCTTTGACACTCGGAGACCCCTAAATGACATCTATGGATGTGAGTACATCACAAGTAACAAGTCTGCAACATTCTATCTACTGGGAACCAAGTGCCTCATTGTAGTACTTGACTCCTTCAGGGTGCTGAAGTAGAGCAGTTCCAATGCCTACTTAGATGAGGTGGTGTAGCCTTTTACTCCAGTTTGCAGACACTCAACCATGAACACCCAATAAATCTGGCGTACTCAGTGTTTTTACCTATAAAACAGAAACACACACTACTCAATACTACGTATAAATTTAAAATATATACATGTAGGCAGGTGGAATACTCATGGCGATGCTCTCCTAACAGTTCACACGCTTAGAAGACACTGAACCTTAAGCCCCAATACACCTTCCAAACATCCTAGACACAATACAAAGGTGGTGGTGATCTATAGGCAAGACTACTGTCTCTGTCAAGGTATCACCACATTCATAAAAAGCAGAAACATGTAAAAATAACAAAAGGTCGTTAAAATCCCTATGGATGGTACCATCTTCCATAACATTCATTAAGACCTGTGATGGCTCACTTTTAACCTGGTAATTGCCAATAAAGTATTGCCAATTAATTTTAATGACCTTCATCAAAATATGTAATAATTCACTACTTTGTGCTTGCCAATACAACTATTTAGCAGCTGTGATTAAGCCTTATAACATTTCACTGTCAGTTTTGTCATTGTTAATAAAGTATTACCAGTATAATTCAATATGTGCAAGAGTCTTTCTTTGACCTTAACATTCTGCTTGTGCAGCTCTAGTACAAATCAACAGAGATTCCCACACTCCTGAGCCTCCGAGTAAAATCTCATGCTCCAATAGTGATACTGAACCAAACCTGTTTTTTGGTAATGAATATATGCCAATGGGAGACACAGGGCAACCTTTCAAAAGTTGGCAGGGAGTAATGTTTTAGAGAGCGCTGCATCCTTGAAAGCCTCCAGGATGCCCCGTGTTTGTTGATGGTGACCCTGTCCTTCCTTAGGCACCAGAGAAGCGAAATGTGCACTTGTTATAGCCCCTTGCAGTGACTAATGAGGAGCTAGCTTCTTCTCCACTACTTATCAGTCCATATGGGTCTTTAGGGCAATCCCCTGTTACAAAGCTGTGCTCCTTTTCCTTTTGTGACTTCATTGCACAACTGACAAAATTATCAGTGATCAATTGGTCATACAATGCAAGAACACAAGGATGCAGGAAAGGTTGTTGGCTGCATACTATCCCACTCTACAAGAAGCGATAGGGATAGCGAAGATTGTGGAAGAGTCTGACTCCTGTATGAGGGAAATGCTACAGATAAAATCTGTAAAAATGGAGAATGCTAATGTAGTGAGCACGAATGAGGTATGGATGAAACCATTTCATGATATGGACACCAAAGACAAGCAATATATGGAAAAAGGGATAAACAAGTCAAGCAGGAGTTACCACTAACTAGGGGTTGTTATAGGAGTCACACTCTGTGGATTTCAAAGGCTGTTTTGTGCGAGAAATAGATTGTCACAGATGTGGAAATAAGGGACATTTAGCAAGGGTATGCAAAGAAATGTCAGCTAACTGAGTAGCCTGTGTGGAGGATGAAGGTGAAATGCCGGAAAGGGTACCTTGCATTGAAAGTAGGGAATGGGAAAGAAGGAATATACTAAGGGTAGTATTCCTCATGAATGTAGTAGCAGTTGAACTGATGATGGATCCTGGATCTATGTACGCTACTATTCCAGAAGTTTTCATTGAAAAGTCTCGACTGGATTTGCAGTTGCAACCGAGTGATATGCATTCTAGAAGATACAGAATGGAGGTTATTTATTTTTGTGTGGTTTATACAGGCCACATTCTCATTAAAAGGAGAGTTGCGGAAAGAAAAATGTATGTATTCCTCAGTTTTGCAGTGCGTACAGCAGTATGACCTACGCATCGTTATTGAACCTAGATCCGATTAACAAGTTTTGATCATACAAGATAAATGATGTCTTAATGTGATTCTGGACAACTTTACTGATGTTTTCAAGAAACAAGTGGGGACATTGAGGGGGTACGTACATGAAATAAAATTCAAGGAGAGTGTCAGACCTGTAAGGCATAATCTTAGGAGAATTCCATAGCAGTTTGGACTGTAATGAGAAAAATGCTGGGGGACATGCAAAAATAGGGGATTGTAGAAGTGGTGGAAGCATCTGAATGGCTTTACCCTGTGGTGATCAAAAAAAGTGGATGGCCCTTAAGATTTTGTTTTGATTTACAGACCCTCAGTCAATGAATAGTAATATACAGTTTTACTCTCTAAAGTATGGCGGAAATGGTGTTACTCCTCAATAATGTTAAGCATTCCTCTCAGTTAGATTAGAAGTCGGCATATCACCAGATTAGACTGCACCCCAAATCTAAGAATCTCACAGCTTTATCACCATGGAGGAACTATTTCAGTTTACCAGGCTTCCTTTTGGCATAGCATTACGTTTGAGTGTCTTTCAGCGCATGATGAGGTTCTTTAAAGATATGTCTAATGTTCGTTTCTTCCAAGATGACATTCTTTAAAAAAAATGCTTTTTATTAAATTTTGAAAAGTATAACATTTAGAAATACAGTACAGCATAATCATGCAGCCCTGAAGGGGCAGCATATCAATGGAGCGGTCATTGAGGCATATATAGAGTGGAAATCAACGCAGCATTGGTTAACCAGAAACAATACCTCAACAAAGTTACTGAACGCCGGCATGGTTGAATTGATGCTAAGATGACATTCTTGTGTTTGGTTCCACAGAGGAGAAACACAAAAGTGTCATGGTTAAGGTCTTAGATATATTGAGAGCAGCTGACTGAACGCTAAGAAAAGAAAAGTGTCACCTTTTACTGAAAAAAATCAAGTCCTTGTGGTATACCATTTCTGAAGAAGGTGTTAGCCCCAAAGAAGAACTGGTCAAGGCAATTAGTTTATCCCCAGCTCCGCAAGGGAAAGATCAGGTATGGGTTTAGTTGAATAGTATGCAAAGAGGGTCAACAATTTTGTTGAAAAGACGGAAGCATTAAAAGACTTGTCTAGAACAGGGGAAGAGTTTGCATGAGATGAGAGGCATGAGAAGGCATTTGTGAATATCAAGTGGTTAATTGCAAATTCAAAGATTTTAAAACCATTTCACCCCAGAGAGATGAGTATTTTAACAGCTGTTGCTAGTGCCCATGGGATAGGAGCTGTATTGTCACAAAGTAAGGGTAAGCTAAAGAAACCCATGGTATTTGCATCAAGGTCACTGAGTCAGAAATAGCACAACTATGAAGTGATTGAGCGAGAAGCTTTAGTGAATGCATGGGGCACTGAGTATTTCCAAAGGTATTTGTGGGGAGTGCATTTCTCACTGCACATGGATCACAAACCATTGTTAAGGGTTTTGCAACCTAGGAATGCTGATAAAGGTTATCCTAGATTAGCCAGGCTCGCATCTTGTTTGCAAGAGTTTAAATACGATGTAGAGTATTTTGCCGAGTGGAAAGATTTACAAGGAGATTGCTTGTCAAATATGCCATTGAGGGTGGGCAATGACCACAAAACCCTAAAGGAGTCTGGTAAAATAGTCTGTGTTGTGGCAAATGTAGAAGATATGGTGGAAGCGGAGTATGAGGCAGTTTCATGTGAAGAATGGGAGAAAGTTGTACAAAGTGATACAGTTTTTCAGGAGTTTGTAAAATGTATTCAGGATCATTGCAGAAGGGAAGCTGACACATGTGTATCTTTGCGCAGTTATATAAAATTGCAAGGCGAATTGAGCCAGGGTGTCAATGATTATTTGGTAATGGCTAAAAGACAAGTGAAGCAGAAGTTTTGCTGGCTGGGTGTGAGTAATGTGGTGAAGGAATCGGTAGAAGAGTGTGCTTTAAGTAGAGAGAGTGAGCAGCTGTTGAAAATAGGTGGGGAAGAAATGGGATGATTTTGTGATTAAAAGAGTGTCTGGATGAAAGTTGAATGGATTGTATTGTTCCAATTGATTATTTGAGCAATTCTGTACGGTTTGCAGTAGTAATGGTAGATGTTTTTCCAAGGTGGGTTACTGTTGAGTTTTTAAGAAACATAACTGCTGACAGTGTGGAGAAAGTGTTTGATAACGTGTTTATGAGAGAGGGTTTCCCGGGACTCGTTATAACAGATAATGGCACCCAACTCACATCCCTGCTCATGCAGAGTTTTCTCAAGAAACGTGGCATTAAATATGTTTGCATACTGTTAGATCTGGGGGTCTCTAGTTTGCAGAGGTAGGTATCAAGATTCAAAAAGGGACCCTTGCTTCTAGTCCGGGTAAGGGGGATACACTCTTTGAATAACCCATGCTCACCCTCTTGGTAGCTTGGCAACACTCACAGTAACACAGTGAAAACACGACAAATGGACTCCACACCAGTTTAGAAAAATATAGTATTTTTATCTATACTACACAAGACAAAAACGACAAAAATCCTACGTACACTGTTCCAAAATAAGACTTTAAAAAGAGTTCAAGGGTTTGCACCAAAATAATCCACTGTTGCGTCACTTTTAGCCCAAAGTACCTGTAGATGCAACAAATGTTCCAAGCGGAAGCTATAGCGTCAGAAAACAAGCAATGCGTCACTCCTGAGACCCTGGGGAGGCAATGCGGCAACCCTGCTGCACGCAGCGGGTGGGTTGCCTTGAATCCGGTCCGTATGGGGGCAATGCGATACCTGTATGGATTCCGGTTTGCAGGTTCTCCGGTGGAAGCGTCTCACACAGGCACGATGCGATGATCTCCAGGGCGTTGGTGCTGGACTCTGCGACGATGTTTGCAGAGACAGGAATCTTCCTGCACCAGGGTGATGCGCTCCGCAAGAGAGTGACGCGTCGGGTCTTGCAGCGGCAACAGGCTCTGCGACGATATTCGCAGCAACAGGAATCCTCCCGCACTGGGGCGATGCGTTCCGCAAGCGAGCGATGTGTCAGGTCTTGCAGCAGCAACAGGCACTGCGGCGATCTTCGCGGTGACGGGAATTTTCTCGCACTGTCGACAATGCGCTCCGCAAACGAGCGATACATGCAAAATTCTAGATCTTTTTCTCCTCTAACTTTCCAATTCCCAAACAGCAGGAAACAACCTCCAGAGGCCTCACAACTGGATCAAGCACTCTAGGCAGGTCAGAAGTCACACAGCAGAGTTCAGGGGGGAAGTTGGGGGTGAAGTTCTTTGGTTCCTGGGACTTCTTAATAGGAGGCCAGCTCTCCTCAGGCCCTTGGAGATCTCTTTAAGCAGGGGACACAGGAACAGCAAAGTCCTTCCCCTCTTCTTGGAAGAATAGCAACTGGAGGTCAGCCTACAAACACACAGCCGGTCAGTCCTTCCTCTTCAGTCTTACAGCATTTCTCCTTGGCAGAGGTTCCTTCTTGATTCCAGGATGATCTAAAGTTCAGGGGTTTGGAGTCCTAGAGTTATACCCAAAAATATATTTGATCCCTTTGTGCAGGAGGGCTCGGAGCACAGTCCAAACCAGGTCAGGGTACTTCCTGCCAGTGGACACCTTCTTCCTTTGAGAGAGAGGGGCAGGGTCGTCAGCCACCCAGCAGGAGGTGGAGCCAGCATTGTGGAAGGCAGGCACAGCCCTATTCAGGCCCAAGTATTATCCCCTCCCACCACTCAAGATGCAGATGGAGCTTTTCAGCCTAGTGCTGACTCATACAGCCTCCTGGAGTCACCTCAGCCCCTGTCACTCACAAACCAGACAGTCAATTCACAAACAGGAAGAGGTACACAGAAAGGTCAGACAAGAAAACAGCCACTTTCTAAAAGTGCTGTTTTCAAACACAGGATTTAAAAACCACCCTTACTAAAAGATGGGTTATTAAATTCTGAGTTCAGGGATACCAGACTTCAATGTTCTATCTTGCTCCTATTTGAAGATATGCAGGTAAACATTACACACAGCATTCCCCATTCTAGCCAATGGGCAAGATAGCCTTTCAATGGTGAAAAACGAAATTGGCAGTATTTCACTATCAGAGCATGTCACCCACACTAGTACATACTCTACCTTTCACATACACTGGACCCTGCCCAGGGAGGGGTATCTTGAGCCTTCCATAGGGGTGTCCAATGTGTACAGAAAGGGAAAGGTTAGGCCTGGCCAGTGGGGGCACCGGTCAGGTAAGCATGGCAGTTACCAACAGCACACAGGCACTGTAATGTTTGTGTTTTCATTTACAGATTTTGTTACCGTAAGGCTAGCCATTAATGTAATTTACTTATATAGGTATGTTGTAATTCTCATTGTGTTATGGATATGTTTTGGTTGTGTTTGTATTTTAGATTAATATATAAAAGATGGAAATATGATGAGGTCGTACGGATGTGGGGGATTTTTGCCATGATGACTCAGGGGTTCTTTAGTAGAACGGAATCATCAGGAGCTGAGGTGACAGTTGCTTCCTGTACATGGTTGGTTCTTAATGAATAAACTCGGTGTTCACTAAACCCAGGCTTGAATATCACTCAACCAAAGGTGTTTGTGTGGAGACCTTTCCCAGAACAGGGTTTCAGGTACTTTTCCAACCCACTAACTGAGTTCCAGAGAACTACCCTGGTTCAAGACTAGGTCCCATCTCCATGGGTGGCAGCTGAAGATGTACAAGAGAACACGTAATCCCCTCTGATGACTTTGGAGGGACCTCTGGGCCAGTCTTCAACCATGCTGTGAAGTGGTGATCTGGCAGGATGTGGACAGGAAACCCAAGACTCTGTGATGTGACCAGGGCCCTGAGGGAAGCGTGATGGCATAGTCTGGAATCCCTGATTCCAGATGGGAATCATGAGAGCTAGGGAAAGGGGCCTACAGGTGAACCTGAAGGGGTCTGAGGTTTCCCACTTGGAAGGAGGTTACTCCCAACAGGTTCCCGAGAGCAAGTTATACTTCCATTTTCATTTTTCCTCCATTTGCTTCTTTGTGCCATCATTGTCTTCTGTCAGTTTTCCTCATTTCCTATTATTAATTGTAACTCACACAGTCTTCCCAACTGTCCACCCTGTTTCATTTTCTATACCTGATTGCATGGTTGTTTAGCAATACATCTGATTTGCCTCGATATAACTGTATTGGTCATCTTTCTAACATCTTTGATCACTCCTGCTATCCTGTATCTCTCTCTCTCGTGCTCCCCTCCTTCCTAAAATCTCTAGCAGCTATGCCTCGCTCTCGCTGTCTAATTTGAACTCTCCCTTTCTCTTCTTTCTCGCCCCTTCTCTCCATGGGCATTTTCCCATCCACCCCGCCTCACTCCCACTGATCTCCTGACTCAGACACTCTCCAAACTGGTTCTGCTTTCCCTGTCACTCATTTTGTGTTTTTCCATTTTTTTTCCTGTGTGCGTGCCCCACGTCTGTCGCCCACGGTTTATGAATGAGCTATAAACTATTTACTGCGCGCGAGTACAAAAATAGTCAAATGCCTTCAACTATTCTATGGGTGATCTTGTTATAGATTTCAGTTACCGTTAAAGTATCTATTTCCAGCCAGCTCTAAAGCTTTATCGAGAGCACAAACGAAAATTTATTTTAACCTTAAACTCAGTGCATAATTTTTCGTCACAGAAGAAACACAGAGGCAAAGTGATTGGGAGATATATTTCAATTAATTCTTCCACCAGTGCCTTATCTCTTCCTCATCAGAGCCTTTCATAGTGTTAAAATTAACAATTATGCCGCTGATGGCTGACTGAATCCACAAGGGGACCTGGAGAGGGCCTCAGATAACACAACATGTATAAATCATTCAGGAGAACAATTCATGAAAGAAAAGTTATCTGTGTTTTGGATGACATTGGAAGAACTAAATAGGAGTCAATGCGAAGAAGAGACATTTCGCTCCATTGTCCGCGCCGGCTTTTTCTCTTTTTTTTATTGTGTTGTAATATACATTTTCAAAATTAATTAACCATTAAGAGCAAGATAAATGCCTCTCTGTTGTGCGGCGAAAGCCCGGGCCTTGGTGGTGAAAGATTATTTCACATGAGCAACACTCCTACAGAAAGCTGTTGCCAGATAAGGTGGCAACTGCACTTTGGAGGGAAACAAAGCGAGGTGACAGACAAGCCTGTGTTTACTAAACTGAATGGAGGGGTTGCAGGTTTTCCGTTCGCTGCTCAGTTACATAAGCGCATCGAATCAAGACAGGGGTGAGGTTTCATCAACCTATATCAGTAACAAACGGGGAGCACTGCACTGTAGAAAATAATATAATATGAGGAAATTTAACCCGCTGCAGTGGCAAGCCTCTTTCATTCGGCTCACTTTTGTGTCTCACCTCCAGCTATCGACCTGCACGCCATTCGAACAATCACTGGTGAGGAAGATAGTACACAAATCAAGAGTTGTGTCGAATAAAACTAAAAATAAAAATATTATTGTGTTTTTGTCCGAAAAAGTTAACCATTTTAGAAGCAAATTGCCTGCACGTATTCTCTAAAAAGGCTGCACACAAAGTTCTTGGTGTAAAATGTGAGGTTTCCTCATACTACAGATATCTTCCTTACCATCACGGTAGAGAGATGTTAACCTACTCATATATATGTGGCCTCTTTGTCATCATTTAGGTTGCAGCGGAAGCAATAAACTCAAATGTAACCCTAACTCTCCTACTGGGCCCATACAGGTAGGATTTTTACTCACATTCAACACTTCACCTCAGAGGCAATGGTTATCTGACTGGTCTTTCTTTGTCATAGCGAGGGGTGAAAAGCGTGATGTCCCACTGTTGGCCACCCAATGAGGACCATCAATTGGTAGTCAACTCACAAATTGGAGATCAGGTTCAAATATATGACTTTTAGAACCCTGCTGTAAAGATAGTAGATAGCAAATGGAAGATCCAACCTCCTAAATAAGTCTAGTCTGACAAGAATCATACAAAACTAGGGGCTTATTTACAAGCCTCTTGCACGCCGGTACGTCACGTTGTATGATGCACGGTGGCTCAACCAGCTGCCCGATATTTGCAAGGATGCGTAAAGCCACCCTGCATGGCTTTACGTGTGATTGTAAATATCAACCCTTCTCACGCAACACTTTGCATGTAAGGGCCGTGACATAGGTGTTGCTGTGGGTGTTCCCATGCAACACCCATGTATTCTGATGTTTTTCCAGATTTACAAGAAATCATAAACCTGGAAATGAATCAGAATGCTACGCCACCCCAGGGGTGGTGTAGCGAGTTGCATGATTTTTCCTGTTATAATGCGTGCTGCATTCTACAGCACACATGGAAGGAGGAAATCATCTCAATTGATTGTTTTTGTGCAGGAAGGTATTCCTTCCTGAAAAAAACAATCTCCTGACGACGCAGGCAGCCTTGCACCATGGTGGAAGGGTGCCTGGCCGGCGTATGGCAGCTGATTGTGTGCCAGCGTCCCGGAAAGCACAGGGATGCAACATGTTGTTGTAAATATGTCATATCCCTGTGCTTTGAAAGTGACTCAGTGCAGCACAGCCAAATGGCTTGAGGCACGCACTAAGTCACTGTCATTGTATATATGGCCCCAAGAGCTCTGCTGTGACTACACAGAACAAGAGCAAAATAACCTGATGTTCTGAAAATAATGTATGACTTTCTCTATTAGACATTTAAAATCAGATAATTGTAGGCAGAGTTTCTAAGGAAAGAACATTTAGACACAAATAAAGGACTCAGATGAATCCAGATAATTTGGTTATTGTTCTTAAATATCCAAAATCAATTCATATAAGTACAATTTTAAGGAGCTCAGTCATGTATCTTACCCCAAGAAATAATAAGTCACATATTATCAAAGTAAATATATTGGTAATTACAAACATCCATAAAAGGATGGTTCTTAATTGTTAGATATTTCTACCACACCAAAAAAGGCAGAAGGATGGTTCAAAAAGGTTCCCTTAGCATGGGCAAAGAGATCGAGTTAAAGTCCACTAGTGAACTTCTGCACTTTTTTTAAGCAAATACACAAAACAATATGCAAGTGTTTTCAACATGAACCCGTTCGCTCCGCCAAAGAAAGAATGTCTCTCACTCATAAGTAATACAAAATAATCTTATTTCTCTACCTATGTTTCTCTTTCCCTTCAAATGAAATCTCATCCAGCGGAATTTCACCCTTAATTGAAACAGTTATTCCCTGTGCACATGAGAGCATCTTTAACAATCGTTTAGCAGTAACACTTAAAAGGAAGATCCTTTCTAGAAGGTGTTGTTGATGATGTCTCAAGAGAAATATCACAACATAGTAGACAACTTACTTAGGGCCAAATTAAGAGAATGTGGTGGAGGGGTGGTGCGGCGATGCAAACCAACACCACCACTCCGCCAAAGCTTGCGCTGCTAGACCACCAGATTATGACTCATTCGTAGTCTTGTGGGCAATGGGGGCATGATGATTCCATTGTGATGCCCTTTAAAAGGCAGCGGTGCCTCTAAAAAGGATACCACAATGGGAATGCCTCACAAGGTTCCTGCATGGAATGAACTAGTACGCCCATGGCTTTGGGAACCTATGTGCATGCACACAGGGGGCCCAGGTTTTACCTCTTGTGTGCATCCATATAAGTCAGAGACACGGGGGCTGAAGGGCCTCCTTTGTTTCCTCTCTACCAGGATTTTCATGATGCCTTAAAACCCTGGCTGAGAGGAAACTCGTAATATGCTTGGCAGGACTATGGCAGTCCTGCCAAGCCCATTGCAGCCTCTGATTGCCGATCCTTCACCAGGGAACAGAAGTTTGCTGGCAGAGCAGGCAGTCCTAGTGCAGTCCGACTGCCTGAGTCAGGCAGTTGGACCGCAGGTGTGGCAGTGGCTGGATCTGCTATCGCCGCACCACCATGAATCTGGCGGTTTGAGGACTGCGGGACTCGCAATCTGGCCCTAAGCGTCTTCTACACTAAGATCACCAAAGAGCTCATTTTTATTTTGCATTTTTTGCATTAACCGCATCCATTTTTAAACACCACAATCTTAACCTAAAGCAATCGCAATGTGCATCCCTATGAATACTCACACTCTGTTGCTGCTACAAGTAGTCGAAGTCCACCAATTACTCTATCAATCCTGCTGCCGGACCACGGGATTTGGTCTTTTCAGGCTGAACACAGAAATCTATTTTGAACACCATACATCTTCACACCATTAGACAGAACCATCCTCTGCTGCAAAGCTTTGTTGTAGTGGAAGCAATAAACTCATATTCAATCTTAACATTCCTACTGGGCCCATTTGGGTAGGATTTTTACTGACATTCAATACTTCACCTCAGAGGCAAAGGTCCTCCAATGGATCTTTCTTTCCACCCAATGAGGACCCTTAATTAGCAGCCAACTCACAAACTGGAGATCAGGTTCAAATGTATATGACTATTAGAACCATGCTGTAAAAATAGAGTATTGCAATTGAAATATCCAACCTCCTAAAGAACTTTAGTTTGACAAGAATCATACAAACCAAGACCTTTTCTGTGGCTACACAGAACAAGAGCAAAATAACCTGATGTTCTGAAAACATTCTATGACTTTTTCTATTAGGCATATAAAATCGGAAAATTGTATGCCCAGTTTCTATGGAAAGAACATATAGACACAAATAAAGGCTTCCAATGAATTTAGATAATTTGTTTATTATATTAAATATCCAAAATCAATGCATGTAAGTAAAATGTTAGGAAGCTCAGTCCTGTATCTTACAGCATGAAATATAAAGTCACATATTTAGTCAAAGTAAATATATTAGTAAATACAGACATTCATAAAAAGATGTTTCCTATTTGTTGGTGCTTTCTATCACAAGCAAACGGCAGGAGGATGATTCAAAAAGGTTCTCTCAACATGGGCATAGGGATTAAGTGAAAGTCCACTAGGGGAAATCCCATGGGCAAGGGGAATGGAGCATAATTCAGGAGAGTTCAAGTCTGGTCTCGCACCAAACTGCTCCAAATTGTTCAAAAGGCAAGTTCATCAGCAAGAGCAAAGAGGCAAAGGGCATAATATAGAAAGTCCAGTAGGCAGGCTGGAGGCAAGGAAAGTGAAGACAGGTTAGCCTCCCTGCTACTAGGAAAGTTGCATTTTATAGTTTAATTTCTTTTCATTATAACATCAATGGTCGGACCACAATGACCTGATTGTCATTCTTCTGTTCTCCAGGTACAAATTGATGCTCCCATGCTCATCATGAGAATTGACTGTCCTTTCTCTCCTCACAGGCTAGTTGTCAAAGAGCTTTTTCACTTTGTTGCATCTCATTATATAGTTTAAAGGTCATGTTTCCCCCCTTCATTTCACAACAAAGGTCCATCTGCTGGCAGGGTAGAGGTCAGAGCTGTGCACAGCCCTACTTGCAACTGAATAGGATGTGATCTGCCGTCTCACAAACGACTTGTCACTACTTCAGCCAGCTTGGAGCCAGGGCAGGGGAGTCAGGATTTTCCAAGCACTTCAGGTAGAAACCTCTAAAAAACTTCTCCTACTTCTAAGAACGCACTTGGTATGAAAATAGGACCCTTAGAACCACTCTTAAGTTCAATTTCTGGACCTGCAGAAGCACTCTTAGAGGACTGCTTGCCACTGTGGCATGCTGTGTACTCCACAAGACTGCTTTACATCACCTAGAAGGACTTATTTGCTGTCTGGAGCCAGCCTTGAGAAATCAGAAGCCTGCCCTGCTGCTTAATCCCTGCTTCGCTTCCTGAACCCAGGACTACCATAGTGGCTCCCAGGGTTATTCCCAGGTTTAGGAGTACTAGGTCGGGAGGAAGAGCCTTTGCTGTAGTGGCCTCTAAGCTTGGGAGCACTCTCCCTATATTATCTCCTGCCTTGAGTCACACCCTTTGTTTTGTAAGTCTTTAAAGACCTGGCGTTTTACCCTTTAACTGTTTCCTGAGAGGGTTGTTGCTCCTGTCTTCCTGGCAGTGGAACCACTTTTAGCACCTTTATACCTCTGGGAAATTGTTTGCCCTCTATACATTGGTCATTCAAGGGCTAGTTTGCTGACCTCCTATTTAGAGCCACAGTGGCATAACAGGCTCTCACCATCTTGAACACGCACCTGGAACCAGCCTGAGTGAGTCCTATCCCCCCAAGTGATGCCCCTCTAATCCTGGACCTTTAGTGGTGGTGCTACTAAAGGAGCTGTGATATCCAAAATACAAAGCATAGGACTTAGAGAAACATTTTCCTAAAAACTACTCTGAGAACCATGGGAAGATCAGGACCAACCTGTTCATCGATCAGCCAGAGGTACATTGACGGTCGGGCTGACTTCACGGTTGCTCCAGCAATGTTCAACTCCACAGCAGCAAATCCTTTCCAGTGTTCCTTTGCTAAACGGGTATCCAGCCTTCAGCAACCCTTGATGGCTACAGCCCCCTGCTTTGTCCCACTGGGGATTTTCAACTTCTAAAAAAGAGGCTAAGTCCAAATGTAGAGCTCCTTCCTCAGACACCGCTTGCAGCATTGCCCCACTGAACTTTACCTTTTCAGAACATTTTCTTCAAAATTTCTTCTAAGTCCAAAGGTAGGGCCCAACTAGGCTCAATCACCTGCTTGTATCTGACCCGCGGTCCATGGCAGTTGGCCATATTTTTCACCTTTGACCAGGTCTAAGTGTCTGTGGTTGATGTTTTGATCATTCAGGTGCTATTGTTCCCCATAAACTTTAAACATTTATTACTCTGGTTGTACTAATTGGAATTTTGTGATTCTGGTGTCAAATAATTTCATAGAATTTACTCTATCATTCTAAATTGGTGTGGCATTTTTCATATGTTATGCTTGCACTTTGTTTTCAGTTTTTGTGCTGCATAAGTACTTTAAGTGTGACTGCTTTTGGTGGCAAACTACTCAGGGTAAAGCACACATTAATTTAGTGACTTTTTGTGATTCACCCTGTCAGGTATTGTGGCTGTTGCTTACCCAAGGCTAACATCCCAGTCATCCAACAACCCAATTTCTCACAGGTATGCACTGACACCTACTTTATTTGCAGAAAGGCATGGAAGGAGGGGGGACAGAAAGAAGAGACATTTGGCTTAAGCTTTTCAGTATGATATACTTACAAAAAGATATATTTAAACAAAGTTAAGAGGAAAAAACAAAATTAAAAGAAAGTGTTTTTGTTTCACTATCAAGTTGAGCAGACACATGACTATTGAGATACTAGGACTCAAACCATTATCTATCATAGTAAAGATAAAAGTGCTTGCCACTTTATGCGTGGGCCTTTCAATTATCCCATTCTCGAATGTTGCTGAAGGGTCCTTTAGGTTCTGGGGTAGGCCTTATGTACGCAGCTATGCTGGATGGGGAAAGAATTATTTGTTCTGGTTTTCTTTTTAAGTTTGGTAATCCTAAGTTCTTTAAAAAAATTACATTGAAGATTTTACAAGGTCTTGCTAAAACTTGGGCTGAAGTCATGAAATCCATAAAACTAAATTACTTCTGTGAAAAAACTCAGTTGTGGGGGCTGCCTGAAAATCCTGCCTGGCTTGATGATACTTTAGCTATCCCTTTGAGAGAGGCAGGCCTTGAAGTATGGGGTGACCTCTATTTTGAGGGGGATTTACTCTCATAGGAACATCTGCAAGCTAAGGTTGGCCCCAACTTTCACGATTTAAATACCTACAGATTCATAGTTGGACTGTGGCCTATAAAACCTCTCCCGCTAATAGGAATAAACTTAAACTTGGAGGGCATAGTCAATTTGTTTCTGATTTAGTAGTCTGTGGACCAGTAAAAAAAGAAGTATCTAAATGGTATAACTATATTCTGGAGGAGTCGGATGGAGACTTTATTCTGCCGGAGTCAATATGGGGCTCAGGTTTGATGGACCAAAAGTTACAAAATCTTTGGATAACTTCTTTTGAACTTTTGTGGAAGATTGTTAAACCATCTTGGCTTCGCAGAAATCATATCTTTACCCTCCATAGGGCATATTATTCCCCTCTTACGTTATCTAAATTTGTAGGAGGAGAGTTAGTGTCTTGTGCTAGATGTGGGTTGACTGCTGCATCAGACACACATATGTTTTTTGAATGCCCACTATTAACCACATTTTGGGAGGATATCAGTAATTACCTCACAGAATCACTGGGAAGTCCTGTTATCATAGATCTGCCCTTAGTGATATTTGGGGTATTAGAAGGTCTACAAAATCCAACCAAGTTTTTAGTATTCTATGCTATCCTGCTTGCAAGAAGGGAGAAATGCAGAAAATGGAAAGACTCTTCACCCCCTACATTTAGGGATTGGCAATCTTCAGTCTTGCAGACCTCCCGCATGGATCTGGCTAGATCTGGCAATCACAATAAAAGGGCGTTTTGGTATCTACTTTCTTGGCTTCATTGATTCATCCGGGTTTTTTTTTTTCCCCGGGTCCTATGATTGATCTCCTATGGTACTTAAATGTTTTGTACCTATGGAACAGCTGTTAACCGGTTCATGCCCGGCCCCATTTGGCTGCTAAATTACCCCAAGGTTTGCCGCAGATCGGTAAATCATTGACGTTGTGCCTACCTGGAATGCGGATGACAGCTGAGGGATAAATGGCCCCCAAAAGACTCGTGTCCCTTCCAGTTTACGAAATAAACTGAGACAGCTGTTTTTGTAAATTCCTTTTGGTACTTTGTCTACAGGGTGGTTATGAGGACATAAAAAAAACAACAACAAAAAAAACTTGCCACTAAGTCACAAGTGACTCTTTCCTTTGTTGGATCAAAACATAATGATGGCATTCGATCCAAAAATACCAGTCAATGTCGGGACATAGTTGAGTATACACTGACACCTACCTCATTTACAGAAAGGAATGAAAGGGGGAGGAAGAGAAAGAGAAGTTTATTTTATGCTTTTGGGAATTTAATATGCAAAATAGAGGCATATTTACACAAAGTGAAGAGAGAAAAAAAGAATTAGACTTTTTTCAACTATGCAAGTTAAACATTTGAACAGACACAGAACTGCTGAGATACCAGGACTCAAACACCTATCCTTCATAGTGACAGTCTAAGAGTTTTACCCTAGGCAACAGGAGACTCTACTTTGCTAAACCAAAAAATAACTATGGCGCTCAATCCAAAAATACTTGTCAATGTGGGAGCATAAGTGAGTATACACTGTCATCTACTTCATTTACAGAGAGGCATGGAAGGAGGGGGAGAGAGAGAAAGAGATGCTTGTTTTATGCTTCGAGCATTATATACTTAAAAAGAGGTATTTTTAGACAAAGTGAAAAAAAATGATTTTACTATGTAAACTGATTAGACACATTAGCATTGAGATATCAGGTTTCACACCCTTAACCTCCAAAGTGAGAGTCTTAAACCTTAACCAATAGCCCACAAGTAAATCATCACTGTGCTGGATCAAAACATAACTTCCATTGAAATTAGAAACAATAACATTTTCTTTCACAATATAAATTTAAAATTTGAACAATTACAAGACTAGGTATCAAACCCTTAACCTTCAGCATGAAAGCCTTAGACAATAAACATTTAGCAACAAGTAATTCATTACAATACTATCCTAAAACATATATGTGACATCCAACCTGCAAATACCAGTCATTATTAGGTTGTCATGTAAAAGAACAGGTTCTCTTGCCATTGGTAAATCTTCAGGTATGTGTATGTCTTGGTATTTTCTAGGGGCAGGTGGGGTTTCGCTGGTTGCCTTTTTGTGCAATCAAATGTTTTAAAGTGGGGATAGGTGGTAGTTGCCCCGTTATGTGTTTGGGGATTCTAGGTAGTATATCTTTTAATATTTTGCTTGTCATAATATATCAGACTATATATTATCCACAAGACATAAAACTGAAATTAGTGTTTACCATGTAAGGACTCAACTGATTAAAAAGATTCAAGCTATACTAAACCAACCAGTTAACTAAAACTATAAACAACTTTAACCAATAAAATCAAACAAACAATTAAATCAACAATATAAAAGGCACACTAATTTAAACAACTAAATACTTCAAAAATGACAAAGATGCAAGACTGGGAAACTCTGCCGGATTCTCTCAAAAAAACCATTAAAGAAGGAATATGCACATCTCAACAACTACATAACTAAGTAAATAATATTATTATTTAAACAAAAATGTAACTGTTATTAGACTTAAAATTTAATGTATATATATATATATATATATATACATATAAATATATATAAATAGTTAAGTATGCCTATTCGATATACGGAGTCAATATTTTTGTTATCGATAGTTATTTCCAATGTTTTTGTGTTTTGATATTTTGTGGATTGATAATATGTCAGGGACCCAGGTTGCAAGCATTATAACTATAAACCATAGGCTAGCTATCCAGTAAGATATGAGATACTGCCAGGTTAAGCTCCTAAATCATTTCCCAACATTTTCTAGAATCCCTGGTGCACCACCATGCTCACCAACCACTGTGTCACAGGTTGTCAGTTGTGTTTGACCAACAAATGTCTAGACTACTCAATACTATCAAGAAATATATTACGCTTTCATTAAAATTTAACAGGGTGAAATTCATACAATTGGAGTTAATGCTATAGTTGCCTTATTTGATAATAATCCCCCATTTACTTTATTAAGTTACATTTAAAAGGCAAGAAAACGCCTGACTAGCGTGTTCACCATTCCACAAGTTCCTGTAAAAGCCTTACTGCTCAGGAGTTTGACTGGGCTTGCAGCCATATGGTTGAATACGACATCCAGTTATTTTTTTGTATGTTTCCACTGTTTCAATGGGTGTACTAGTGGGATACTGTAAATAGAATAATATCCTACAATAATATTGTAGTCATAGTATTGACTACCACAATCTCATGAAGCTAAGTGTATGTTTGCTATTCATGATGCCACCTATGTTCCTTGACGATATACCGATCTTCAAGGTGCGTGGTTTTGGAATTAGAATGGTACATCTAGAGATACCTAAATTTAGTTATCTTTAAGTTGTTTTGGTTCTTGATATATAATCCACTATATTTTTATAGAACTATATTTCTGTACTCAATATTGTGACATAAAACAGTGTTAACCATTTAATATCTTCTTCAGAAGTAAATAGCATAGTCTCTTCAGAAATGGATAGCTTAATCAGTCGAATTATTAAGGCATTCTCAAATGTTTGTCCCCCCCATCCTTACTCACAGATATACCTTTAATCCTCTGCTATGTGTCATGATTGGGGGGAGGGGTTATGGTGCGATAGGAATTATGGAAATACTATAAAATCCTCTGCCTATTGGGTCAAACCAACAAAAACACAATCAATATTCTAGCCACAATTCTGCATTAATTGGTGACGGTTATAGCTTCTGTTTCTTGGGTATTTAGTTGTCCAGACATTACACAGATCATAATACACTCACCTTGGACTTCATACATCTGATCTTTAAATTCAGAACTCATGTAACTAGCCAACAACAACCTGCCTAATATGAGATTGAATGTGATATTGACATGATGCCACATATTATTCTACCTTCCATTATTATTCTGGCATCAGTCTATGATAACTTGAAACATTTCTGGGAAGTTATTGTTAGGTGCCTCAGAATTTACTTAAAGTGACTTTCAGATAACTCATGATCTCCTTTGTAATTGTTTGCTAGTCTTGCTAGCCAGCAAATGTGCCAATAGCTTGAACAAGGTGACATGCTTTATTACAGTGAGATACCCCATGAATTGGTGCCAGTTTAGAGAAGAGAATGACTTGAGTGTCATTGAAGTCAGTCAGCTGCATGAGAAGAACAACAAATAATCATAGCTGAACAAATTATTATGCAATCTCCCTTCAAGGTGGAGTTTTAAATCGAAATCACTCTTAGAAATTTAGCAACAAAAATTACCACTTCAGGAATATCTCTCAATAGAGGAAATATAAATAATTAAAAGAAAGAGCTATAGATGTCATATTCTAAAGTCCACATATGTTGGGCACATTAACAACACGTTTACCAAGGTACCGTATATATTTCACAATTCTATTTTTCCCCATTCATATTTATATCCCTCCTTTTAAACTGATCGACTAACAGTGTAAGGCCTAAATGTATTTGCAATAACAGACATCTGGGTTTTTTATCAGCAACAATTGGTTAGCACATTTTAACTTGTGCTTACTTAACAGCTCGAACAATTTTTATCTGGTACATGCTTTAGGTCGGAAGTTACTGACAACTGCACATATACTTCCTTCAGTCTTATCTTAATAAGGGCTTATTATATACCAATTTAAGTGAACTCATGAGATTTAATATTGTACGAATAAAGAATGCGTTCCAACAGTTCCTTAAAAGACGTGCCTGCGACTGAATGGCCGTTGTCTCTATCCGAGTCTACAAAGCAATTTTCTGTTACAATCTCCATATCAGTGTTAGTGACTTGAAGCCCACCTCCAGACCTGATGCTTCTGAGGCTGAGTCCCTGGGGAAGGATAGAGCCAGTTAAGCACTTTCTCTTGAAAGCTCCAAAATTACTTTTAGATTCTAGTGAACTGAATTAAGTAATGGGACTCCCCCTACCTATACAAGTTTTAATATGAGGTATTAGAGAGTACTCTCTAATACATTTCATGAGTAGTTATGGCAGCAACCACATTACTGTTTGACATAAGCCTTTGCAAAGACCATGAAAAGGTTTAAGGAATGATAAATATAAGATATTCATGTTTGTTTCTGACAGTTAGCAGCCCTTGATGGAACATCCATGTAGTTGTCACTCATTTCTATCAAAAACTAGGACCTGAGGTTTGAACATTTGAAAAATTATATAAATTCTACTAAATTTGGCGCAATGAGGAGGGAGAAGTAAACTGGATGATGCCATGGCAGCTTGACAATCAGCCCTCTTCACTGATCATAAAGACTCAATTGTTCTAGGACAAGAGCATACAAAGAACGAAGAACAGTGGACAATCCTGTCCCCACCCGGCAAGCATACCACAGAATCTGAGTGATGCTATCTGTGCTCAGCATTGAGGCAGACAATTTAGAGTTTTAACCAAACCTAGCAGAAGAAGAAGAAACTTTATTGCGTGATTAATAAAAATCTTTGCAATGACTCTTTGTAAAAAAAACTGGAGGAGATACACAATCAAGAGTTTTACCTAGCGGTTCTTAAATATTCTTTTTCAAACGGAGTAGTATTCCAAAATATCAGCTAGGAAGGAGAAAAATATATTACAGTATTTACACAAGGAAAGAGTTCATTAGAGACTTTTGGGAGGTCTGTGTGTATCAACCCAGTGCCTCACTGAGGCTTAATCCTGGAGCAGTAAATCACATCTATATTTGCTAGATCAAGTGTTTGCCTCAGCTCAGGAAGGTTGCTTAAGGAGGGGAATGGGAGGGCTATGTGGAACCCAGCAGTGGTGAAAAACAGTGGGGAAGACAGTCTAGATATCCAGACCTCCATTCTGCTCTGTCGTGTTACAACAATCGTGGAAATTACTAGACTCACTGATGGTCATACTGTGCGCCTTTATTTATTACTGTAGTAACATAGGGGTCCATAATCAGGCTTAACATAGGGGTACATAATCAGGCTAGTAACATAGGGGTCCATAATCAGGCTTCAGGTAGGAACCTCAGCAAAAATACATGGGAAATGATGTGTCCGTTTTCTAAACACAATATGCACCACAACAGGGAAAATAAGTAAATTGCAACGTATTGTTTGTTAAAATATTGTACTATAGCATATGTTCATGGGAACTGGAATTATGCGGCAATGGAAAGCCAATTTATATGGTCGGGCTATCTAATTAAGGCACCAAGCAAAAACAAATTAAGTAGCTCCAGCTTGTGCCAAATTACACACATTCAGTTGCACAGACAATCAAGGAGAGCCACCAGAATCTGTAACGGTTTAAACATTTATAATGATTTTTGAGTCTGTCAATTCACATTGTTGATCAGGAAATTAAACATGTACCTTCATGTTAATAACACCACTTGCTTCTTTTTCTGCACTCTGAATTCGTCTCCACTGAAACAAATGGCATTTGGATTGTTCAGTGTTACAAAAAAATGTAATTAGAAATATTTTAGGTGACCTTTTATAAAGCATGATCCCTCAACATGTTGCCCAAAGTTCCATTTAAAAGAAAGAAAAACGGTCCTTGCATCTTTGTGAGGGCAGGGACGAGTGCTGATATTTTTATTTTATAATAATTACTTTGAGACCTTCTGAGCAATTTGCAAAGGTCATATTCTCTACACATCGCCTGGATTTATTTTCAGTTTTCCTTTTGTCCCGCCAGACATAAATTTAGCAAAGGAATAAGAAAGAGCAAGCGGGAGGCAGTACGTGCGTATTTTCTCCTTGTGGGTGAAAACTAAAGGCGGCTGGAAGTTCAAAGTCCCCATGGGCCCTCGGCGGGCTCTGTGGAAGGAGCGAGCCTTTTTTCCACCATTTAAGAGGAAGCATTATCACTGTTTCTCTTTCTTCATTATCCTCTAGTTATCGCGCGCGCCATCGCGCCAGAGCCCAAATAGAGCGTTGTAATTACCCAGCCTGCCACCTGATAGCGCGCCTTCTATCATCTTTATCTCACAAGGCCTTGCTGTTTCATCAATGAATAAAACTTGCCCAGGGCAGTGCCTGTGATAGTACATTTCGTAGATACATTTAACGCCTCCCTATGTTATCGTAGTAACATGCTGAACCCAGGCAATTATCAGGCATACATGCCAGTTTATTTGACCAGGACGGCCACTTAGTCTCTGTTTTCTTTCTGCTATTCCTTTTCTTTTTAAATAACTGTAGTAATCGCGGGTCACTTAGATGGAGAAACCAGTGGACTTTTCAAAAGGACATGAACAAGGCTGAGGCTTTGAGGCCTATTCGCCAAATCAATAAAAAAATATAGTATATACATATATATATATATATATATATATATATTTATATTCACTAAAAAAAACAAATTTTAAATTGACATTATAGTTAGGTGAGGAAGACACACAGAATGTAACTTTTAAAAACCAAAAATAACACTGCACAGTTCAGTAAGATGACTATAATTTGCACCCCTGTCGCACACTACTTATGGCCTAACATATTAAGCCATTCATGGCATGTTAAATGGCATCATTGATGCCATTACTGATGACATCTTACACTATACTATGAAGGCTATTACTGATAAAATCATCCGGACCAGCTGGGCAATCGCCGTGAGGGCAACGGCCAGATCACCAACTCACCTGCTCTGCACCTGGGGAGGCCGTGTGGGCAGCGGCGGCTGTCTCTCCCACGCCGGACCGGGACTGGGCGACAGCGGGAAGACCACAGATCCCAGCTGCCCCGAGGCCCGGCGCACCACCAGTGACGCGAGTGCTGCGCCCGGAGGCGCTACAAAGCACCGGCTCCATCGAGAGAGCCTCGGGGGACGGAACCAGCTGGGCAATCGCCGTGAGGGCAACGGCCAGATCACCAACTCACCTGCTCTGCACCTGGGGAGGCCGTGTGGGCAGCGGCGGCTGTCTCTCCCACGCCGGACCGGGACTGGGCGACAGCGGGAAGACCACAGATCCCAGCTGCCCCGGGGCCCGGCGCACCACCAGTGACGCGAGTGCTGCGCCCGTCTTTGGCAGTCGTTGGCAGGAGGAGGTAGGGTAGGGCCAGAGACCCTGCTCCTCGCAATGGGAAAACGCAAGTTAACAACGAATGGTGGAGAAGGTAAGAAGGTTAAAGTCCTTAAGAAATCAGAGACTATAATATCATATCTGACATCTGCAGTGGGGGCCTTAAATGACGAAATTGCCAACGCGGAAAAAGAACTGGGGCTTGACCACACGGTCACAGAGGGGAGGAATGTAATAGACATAGTGGTCCCCGAGCACGTTACACACATCCCCCTGGAACCCACCATAGAAGTCACTACTTCTACTGCCTCCTCTGTCCCTAGGGCTATTACCTCTCCACATGCCCCGGGCAGCGATATTGTACATGTGGATTCTACTGCAAACACGCGTCATAAGGCTAACAACTCATCCAGGAAGAAGCCACATGAAGTACACGGTGCAAAAGCGGTTAAACAGACAGTCCAGGGCTTCCAGGACAATTTGGTGGGGGTAGTGGAGGGCTTAATCGAATCCCGTCTGGAACCTTTACTGGTGAACTTGGCTAAAGAAATTGTGGACACCCTCAAATTATGTGTTGATAACATTATGAAAAAATGTGAAAGGATTGACAAATATCTCAATGAGCCACTCACACATTGCCCACACTGCCGGCCCCACACCAGTAGTAGTGTGGCCCTTGAACATGAAGGGAGGGGTATAACATCAATTGCGGCTTTATCCAGCTCGCCAATGGAAGCGCGCAGCTCGCAATATTTACCTGCACCTATTTCACTTGATAAAAATACTGATTTAGCACGGGGGCCCCAACCAGTAGGGCTCGAGGAGTTGGGGAGGGCTAATACGATACCTACCCCTAGACCTCAGGAGTACCCCTTCAGTGAGCCCAGTAATAGACTGAGCCGCCCAGTGGATCTTCCCCCGGAGGCAGCAAGCTTAGTTGTCATCCTAACTGGGATTCCGCGCCTTAAACCACAACAGAAGGAATCTGATTTAGACTTGCTAAACAGAACTAGAGATGGTGTGCTCAGTTTAGCAGTGGAAGTTTGGATGTGGGTAAATATATTATAGCTGCTCGAAGGGTGGATTGGGTGGGGAGGAGGCCTAAATGCGCTGTTGGAGACTGCGTGATTGTCAACTTTAACACACCCAACATTGTGACTTGCTCTCCTCCCTCGAGCTGAGTGGTCGCTCCCCAGCGTCCCCTGAAAGACCTGGTATCGTTTTTAGCGCTTTGCCTCGTTTTCAGCGCTTTGCCTCTCTAAAGTGATTCCTTTCTGTGCCTGCCGCCTGCCTGATCGCTGCTGGGCTCAATCGCGCTTTGCATAGCTTGTTGTGCCGAATTGGGACTGTTTTGCGCGCTGTGCCGCTTTATTTGTCAGAATTCCACATTGTCTGTGCTTGCTACCTGCCAGATCGGCGCTCCGCTTGCCTGCATTGTTAAAGTGCATTTTAGGAATTGTTTCACTGTGCTTTGCGTGTTTGGCTGTACTCCCCCCCTCCGCCTCCATTTTGTTTGTTGTCTGTCGTCGTCAGAAGCCCGCCCCGCCTCCCAGCTGAGACGCCCTCCCACTTAGTAGAACAGCGCTTCACTAAGTACAAACGCTGTGACTTGCTCTCCTCCCTCGAGCTGAGTGGTCGCTCCCCAGCGTCCCCTGAAAGACCTGGTATCGTTTTTAGCGCTTTGCCTCGTTTTCAGCGCTTTGCCTCTCTAAAGTGATTCCTTTCTGTGCCTGCCGCCTGCCTGATCGCTGCTGGGCTCAATCGCGCTTTGCATAGCTTGTTGTGCCGAATTGGGACTGTTTTGCGCGCTGTGCCGCTTTATTTGTCAGAATTCCACATTGTCTGTGCTTGCTACCTGCCAGATCGGCGCTCCGCTTGCCTGCATTGTTAAAGTGCATTTTAGGAATTGTTTCACTGTGCTTTGCGTGTTTGGCTGTACTCCCCCCCTCCGCCTCCATTTTGTTTGTTGTCTGTCGTCGTCAGAAGCCCGCCCCGCCTCCCAGCTGAGACGCCCTCGCCCCTCCCCTTCCACTATCCATACATGACAGTAGTTCCCGCGCGCAGCGTTCACGCGCAGCGACCGCGCCCAACCCGCGCCGAAGGTGCGCCAAAGGTAAGCCGGTCTACGCCCGTCCGCGCCTGGACCGCGCCCAGCGCCAGTCCCCCTGCCCCTCGCGCTGCCCAGCCCCCCCGCATTACCTACGATGCCGCCACCCTCCTAGCCCTTAACCCCGGCCGCGCCCCCAACTGCGTCCAAGCCGCTCCTGGACGCACCCATGGACCTTTCTCCTGCTTCTCCTGCAAATTTAGCGGCACCAACAACATCTCCGCTACGACCACACCACAGATTCCCGACCCCAACCACCTACAATGCATCCTTCTCAACACCCGCTCGGTCCACAGGCACGCCATTGACCTTTGGACCCTACTAGACACCATCTCTCCTGACGTCGCCTTCCTAACGGAAACATGGATGAACGCTTCCTCCGCCCCGGACATCGCCATCGCTATCCCAGATGACTATAAGATCACACGCAAGGACCGCACCGACCACACAGGAGGAGGAATCGCTATTGTCCATAAGAAATCCATCCGCATCTCTACCAGCTCCGACGCCAACCTCGCTAACTCCGAACACCTTCACTTCCAGATCCACATCGACCCCAAGACCACACTCAGAGGCACCCTCCTCTACAGACCACCAGGACCCCGCGCGAAATTCAGTGAAGACATCACGGACTTCATCACCCCACACGCGCTCCCCTCCAAAGACTACATCCTTCTGGGAGACCTCAACTTTCACCTCGAAAAGATCAACGACCGCAACTCCGCCACCCTCTTAGACAACCTCGCCAACCTCGGACTTAAACAACTGGTCACTTCTCCCACCCACATCGCAGGTCACACACTCGACCCCATCTTCACCTCCAGCAACCATGTCTCCTTCAGCCACACTACGGATCTCCTCTGGACTGACCACAGTTGCGTTCACTTCACCTACAACAAGCCGAAACCCATCATCCACCTCCAACCAACTCTACAAAGAAACTGGAACAAAATCACCACGGATCAGATCTCCACATCGCTCCTTCAAACCTCCCCAGCCCCCTCTTCTAACGCCAACGAAGCCGCCTCCAACCTCACCATTTGGTTATCCAACACCGCCGACACCTTAGCACCACTGAAAAAACGCCAACACAAACCTGGCAACAAGAAGGCCTCATGGTTCAACGATGATCTCAAGAAGTCCAAGAAACTTTGCCGCTCCCTTGAAAAGGCCTGGAAAAAAGACCCATCCACCAGCAACAAGGACGCCTTCAAAAGCGCCACCCGTACTCACCACCAACTGATCCGAAAAGCCAAGAAAACAGCATTCAAGGATCGACTTGACAACAACGCCCACAACAGCAAGGAACTTTTCAACATCGTCAAGGAATTTTCCAACCCCTCGGCCAACTCCAACGACATCACCCCCTCTCAAACCCTCTGCGACTCCCTAGCCTCTTTTTTCCACAACAAGATTGCTGACATCCACAACAGCTTTGACAACCAACCCGGAAGCCAACCCACCCTACCATCTGCTGACCATCTTCCCCCCGTAAACACCCTTAACGCCTGGAACCCAATCTCCACTGAGGACACCATCCGCCTGATGAATTCCATCCACTCCGGATCCCCCACAGACCCATGCCCTCACCACATCTTCAACAAAGCAGACTCCATCATAGCACTGCACCTCCGAGACGTCATCAACTGCTCCTTCAACTCCGCTACCTTCCCAGAAGACTGGAAACACGCTGAACTCACCGCCCTTCTGAAAAAACCAACAGCAGACCCCACCGAACTCAAAAACTACCGCCCCATCTCGCTTCTTCCATTCCCGGCCAAAGTCATCGAGAAAGCCGTCAACAACCAGCTCGCCGCCTTCCTCGAAGCCAACAAATCACTCGACCCCTCACAATCTGGCTTCCGAGCCAAACACAGCACTGAGACCGCCCTCATCGCAGCAACAGACGACATTCGAACTCTACTGGACAATGGAGACACAGTCGCCCTCATCCTCCTCGACCTATCCGCAGCCTTCGACACAGTCTGCCACAACACCCTTTTACAACGCCTCAGAAACATCGGAATCCAAGGAAAAGCACTGGAATGGATCACCTCGTTCCTCACCGGAAGAACCCAGAGAGTCCGCCTCCCACCATTCAAGTCCGAGGCCTCTGAAATCATTTGCGGCGTACCTCAAGGATCCTCACTCAGTCCCACCCTCTTCAACGTATACATGAGCCCCCTCGCGGCCATCGCCCGCCAACACAACCTCAACATCATCTCTTACGCGGACGACACTCAACTGATCCTCTCTCTCACCAAGGACCCCAGCACCGCCAAAACTAACCTACATGAAGGAATGAAAGAAGTCGCCGAATGGATGAAACAAAGCCGTCTGAAACTGAACTCAGACAAAACAGAAGTCCTCATCTTAGGTACATCCCCCTCTGCATGGGACGACTCCTGGTGGCCGGAAGCCCTCGGAAAAGCACCCATCCCGACAGACCACGCACGGAACCTGGGCGTCATCCTGGATTCTTCACTCTCAATGAACAGACAAGTCAACGCCGTATCATCTTCCTGCTTTAACATTCTTCGCATGCTCAGAAAAACATTTCGCTGGATCCCCTCCGAAACAAGGAAAACAGTCACCCACGCTCTAGTCACTAGCCGACTGGACTACGGAAACACCCTCTACGCAGGCACCACCGCTAAACTCCAGAAGAAACTACAACGAATCCAAAACGCCTCAGCCAGGCTCATATTAGACATCCCACGCAACGAACACATCTCTGGTCACCTTAAAGACCTCCACTGGCTACCTGTCAATAAGAGGATCACTTTCCGACTACTAACCCACGCACACAAATCACTCTACGACATCGGACTAGATTGCCTCAACTCTCGACTTTCCTTCTACACCCCCTCCCGCCAACTTCGCTCTTCCAGCCAAGCCTTCGCCACTGTACCTCGCATCAACAAGACCACCATGGGAGGCAGATCCTTTTCATACCTGGCTGCCAAAACATGGAACTCACTCCCCGCTTACCTTCGCCTCACCCAGAATCACCTAGCGTTCAGAAAGCAGCTTAAAACGTGGATATTTGACAAATAATCCTCCTCCCCTTCCTAAGCGCCTTGAAACCCTCTGGGTATGTAGTGCGCTATACAAATTTTATGACTTGACTTGACTTGACTACTCTGGGATGGTTCTGACCTAGTGAGTGGAGGTATCAGACCACTCCCTTTAGGGTATTTCTATCCTCCCCCCACCTACCTTCAACCCAAAATAAACTTCCCTTATGGCCCAGCCTCTATAGGCAGTGGGGAGAGACTGGGAGCGAAGTCCATTGTATCCTATCAAACCCAGCAGGCACTATTGAGGGCAAGGCCAAATAGTGCTCCAGTAATAGCACCCGAAGTACAGCATACCCTTAGCCAGGGGCCAGGGATTACACTTAGCAATAGGTTCCATCCTCTTATAAACACCTCTACGCTAGACACTAACGATTGACAACCACCCACTGCTTCACCATCTCGGGATGCCACTACAGTAGCTAGCGGTTGTCATGTCACTGCAATGAGCTGGAACGTTGCTGGGCTAAAGAAAAAAGTCTCTGATGAAAGATGGTTAAAGCTAATCACACAACATGATATCCTGGGTTTCCAGGAAACTTGGGATTCCAGTGGTGAATTCTTCATGGATGGGTACAGGAGCTTTTCGACTAAAGCTACCCCCGGGGAGGGTGGCAGACATAAGGGGGGCCTGTATATATTCTTTTCCATAAAACTGCGGGGCTCCGCACGGAAAATTGCGTTTTCATCTGAAAATATACTAGGTATAGAGTGGGCAAGACCAAATTCCCCCTTAATTTTGATTATAAACTTCTATAATGCACCTGATAGAGATAGAAGCCGCTCACATCTGAGTTCCCTATCTTCTTTCTTAATAAGATATAAGTCACAGCAATCAGCTTTATTCGAAACCCTGTTATTGGGAGATTTTAATGTTCACCCGTGCAATTGGGGATGCCAGAATAAGGAGCTATTAGGCCCACCAGGAGCTCTCAGTACCCACTTCGAGCACACCCTACAGGGGGTGGATTTGGAGAACTTATTAGCAAACCAAAATTTGTACGAGGCACACGGGGCATGGGAGGATGTAAGAACACCGACCTTTGTTGGCAGGGATGCTAGCACGGTCATCGATTACATTTTTATTACACCAGGGTTAATCGATATAGTAGTATCTTACGAAGTGATATTATCCCCCTTTAGTGATCATAACCCAGTGGTCCTGCTCCTGAACATGGGCCGAAATAGCGTCACCCAGGTTGAGCGTCTGGGGGGACGTGGCAACACCCTTGTTCCTAAGGACCAGGGCCGCAGACTTAAATGGGCAAAGGTGGTGCCGGATTCTTTTATGAATAACCTTGTGCATAATTCTCAAGTTGATATATCAATATGCATGGATAGTACATCTGAGGGTATTGCCATTATTAGTTCTTTTACTACTATTTGTTCTAATATTAATAAGGACTTAACTTGCACCAAGAAGCAGGTTGATCTCTCCACTCCAAGATGGTTTGATAAAGAATGCTCTAGGTTACATAAAGACCTACTTCTAGCCCTAAAACAACAACCAAGAAATAAAGACCTTGTGGCAGGGCTTAGGAAAAAATATAGACAGGCAACTGAAAAGCGGAAAAAGCTAATCAAAAGCGAGGCTTGGGATAGCCTAATATCGACCAATGTCTTGAAGGATAGCTCCAAATTTTGGATGGTCATTAATCACCCCTATTTCTCTACATCAAACAATAGTGTTATGGACTGTGTAATTTCTGAAGACCAATGGGTTGAACATTTTAGCAAGATCTATAAGAGTGATATGCTTCCAACAACCAGTAGGTCCTACCAGCCTACGATAGAAGCCCCCCTGTTGTTTTTAATGAACTGGATGTCAACAGGGCAATAGTTGAGATGACCAAACACAAGGCTCCAGGACCCGACGGAGTCCCGGCAGATTTATACAGCTCAAGTCCACTCTTTTGGGCCAAAATACTCACTAACGTTTTTAATGCAACGGTTACAGCGGGGTTCCCCGAATCTTGGGCCACCTCAACTATTGTCCCTATATATAAAAAGGGGCCAAGAAACGATCCGGCCTGCTACAGGCCGATATCGTTAATTGACTCCGCTGTCAAGATTCTCGGCAGAGTTATCTTGACTAGACTGAACAATATTGTGAAAGAAAAGGGGGTGCTCTCGGAACTCCAGTACGGTTTCCGTGAGAAACGGGGCACAATTGACCAGTGCCTGAATTTACATATGCTGGTCAGCAAATATACCGTGGCAAAAGAGGGTCACATATACCTTGCATTTATGGACCTTTCTTCGGCCTTTGACTTGGTCAATAGGACCAAGTTATGGGCCATTTTAGCTGGGATAGGGTTTGATCCGCCCCTCATAGACTTCTTGGCGGCCATTCATGAAGATTTATCAGCATCCATAAGAATAACTCAGGAAGGCAACACCACCAGACCCTTCAAATCCAGAAGAGGAGTGAGGCAAGGCTGTATTTTAGCCCCCCTCTTGTTCACCCTATACATCAACTCTTTGGACAAAGCATTGGAGGGGTCCACACTTGACATCCCGTATGTGGGGGGATCCGCAGTGCCTGTTCTGCTTTACGCAGACGATGCGGTCCTCCTTGCCCGCACGGGTGTGGGGCTACAAAAACTCCTGGATGCCTTTGGCGATTTTATGGCGAAGCTCGACCTCCTGATTAATAACAAAAAATCGCACGTCATGGTGGCCGGGAGGCGGCAAAGGCCGAAAAAATTAAAAAGTTTTAGTTGTTGTGGTGAGGGGGTCTCAAGGGTACAGGTCTTCACTTATCTGGGTGTGATTTTTGAGGAGAAGGGCTCATGGAAACCGCAGGTGTGTGCCAAGTCACTTGCTGTAACCCGTTCAACCTCAGCCCTGCTAAGATTTGCAAAGCGACTAGGCTCACGCCCAATGGAGGCACTATTGAAAGTGTACAAAACAAAATGCCTTTCCATAGCTACCTACGGCGCAGCGCTGTGGGGTTACCACCCAACCGGGGTCTTGCAGATTGTGGAAAATCAGTTTCTTAGAACGTTACTGAGTGTCCCACAATCCACCCCAGTTTTCTCCTTACACACAGAGTTAGGCTTGGGTTTCATTACTGATCAGCTTCTCTTGGAACCATTGGTGTGTTGGGCCAAAACCTGGTTGAATAATGAAATTAGGATTAACCACATTATTCTTAGGGATTGCATGGCACTGGATAGTGTTTTAAAGATCCCGTGGATGGCTTATGTCAAGGGCGCCCTGGAAAGTCTTGGTAGGCCCAATCTTTTTAGCCACCCTAATACAATTTGCAAGGGGGACGTGAAATGGATTAAGGATAATTTCCTGAGGATGGCAGCGCTAAAGCGGGAGAGTGAGGAGCTGACTAAACCCAGAGCAAACTTCCTCCTCTTGACTACACCCTCGATTGAACCTTATCTAACAATTGTAAGCCGTCCATACCATCGACACCTTCTTGTTAGATTTAGGTTCAACATCATACAGTACTCATTGGGAGTTTTCCCTGTATGGGGGGGGTGCCAGATGAGTCAATTCCTTGTAGCTGCGATAACTTCTCAGAGCAGTCCCTTATACATTTTGTAATGTTTTGTGAGCACTTCAAGAAGAGTAGAAAATTATATCTGGTCCCTATTTTAAGGGAAGCAGGTTTTATGCAGGTGCGCCCAGCGTTACTGCATCTACAGTTATTAGGGAGTACCAAGATAATCTTCGGGGTTGCTAGCTTTCTGGTCGCAGCTATGCGCACTAAAACCAGGAAGCTATCCCCGAAGGACTTGGAAGGGCGACCTCATTATCCTGCTGACTTAGCTAATATTTTTTAAATTAACTATTCTTCTTATGATTACACTGTGAATGTATTGCTTTTGTATTAACATCTAAATTATTGAATGGACCTACATATCACTTTGACTGATTTTTTTAACTGTTTTATCCATATGAAATATACGATATGTAAAAACAATTTCTTTTTTAACAATTGTTTTTATAAAGTGCATTGTATTGTTGCTTTTATGATTTTAATTAATCGAATAAAGCTGGCTTTTTGACTTTGATAAAATCATCCAATGATTTTGACAGTGGGCTAGTTGCTTTTTGGACTGGAAGATACACAGCAGGATACACCTTAATCACATTTTCTATCACCACTCTAGTGCTAATAGGCATAACTTTTGGGAGTAGAATTGTGGATAAATTATGGGTGGGATTGCAAATCAAAATATTGTGAATACTCCCAAAGTACTAGGATTGTGGGAGTTGCAATCACTATCATGCCTGCAAGCTGTTAAAGCACAGCTAACCAACATATAATCCGATAGATAAGAACATTTTGAGGATAGCTTCAGTGAAAGGTTATTGAGTATCCTCCCCACGAATAGGGTCAAAGGAAATTACAACCACAAAGAACCCTGATAATTGCAGCCGCTAACAACACAGTCAGCTGCCACATTAACTAGCTATTAAAACTCTAGCACATAACCTGGTAGAGTTGTCAAGGGAGGCAAAAGGCGATTTAGTTACACTAGAAGAAAACCACAACTCCCAGGCAGTGACAGTAAGTAATTTTAGCAGGGAGAGGGCCGGGTGGGCCCCATACACACGGTTGTATGACGTTTCAACGCATGCTTTTACCACGCATGCCTTTACAACACAGGTATTACAACGCAAGACGTAACAACGACTTGCGTAGGGGGGCACTGGATAGTGGAATAGTTTAATTTTCTATTCCAACTCCAGTCCCTGTGGATAGTAGGGAAGGTGTTGGATAGAAAATTAAACTATTCCCTATCCAACAGCGCCCTCCAGCGAAAGTCATTGTAACGACTTTCGTTGTAATTCCTGCGTTGTAATGGTAGTGCGTGGTAAAAGTTTAGTTGTAAACGATGTTCCCCATACATACACACACACAAACCCATGCATTCACAAAGACGCACACACATTCACAATATTCATGCACAACAAATTCATACATTCATACATACACGCAAGCACGCATCAAACATTAGAAAAAATAATACTTACCTGCGCTGCAGCTCCCAGAGAGGGAAAGTTCGTAGGTCCCAGAAGGGTTGGGACTTCTGCCTCTTCTCATTGGCTGACCTTAGGTCAGCCAATGAGAAGAGGCAGCAGTTCATCACTCATCACAGAATGGGATGGGGTTAGTGAGACTGATGATCCCATCCCACTTTGTGACAAGGTGTCACTGATTGACACCCCGCCCTGGGCACTTCACGCTTAAAACTGAAACACCCAGTTCCAAGACATTATGTGACTCTCCTGCGTCATCAGGGGGGCCTCACAGTATTTTTGCCAGCAGTGGCGGCTCACAGAGGGAGTGATGTGGGGTCGGTAGGGGGTGGGGGGTTAGTAGAGTCGGACATGCGACAGCCAGGAGTAAAGTATTTAAATAAATAAATAAAACTATTTACCTTGCTCTTGCTGCATCACCCCCACCTGCCCCTTCTGTTGAAGCGTTAAGAGCAGCATGCAGCACCCAATGCAATGGCCACATAAAGTGCAGACATGCCTTAACACTATGTATATAGACTCCCACCTTCTTACCCTCAGCACTGCATGTCTGCATTGAGGTTTAAGACTTGAGTGAAGATCTTGAGGAGAAATTATGAGCATATAGCTGTGGATTAACATAAACTATCTCCCCTAACTATAGACATTGACTCATGCATTTTAAATTCTTAAATCGCCTACAATGAACACCACAATCATTTCACAAATGAGATCCCAATAGTCCCTTGAAATGTGTGAGATGCAGTCTAGACACGTCAACATTTTATCACTTAGGATGGGATTGCTACCAAATCCACACTTTTTAAACAGAGGTGACACAGCTGATTGGCAAAATCATCCAAATACAGATTGAATGCTCTCCCAAACTGCTCCTATTGGGGTACAATAATCTTGTCCCCAAACCTTTTAGGAAACTAACTGCAGAATTAATTTTTCCAGCAAGATGCACCTTAATGCAAGCCTAGAAGAAAGTGCTGACTACCAGTGTATCTATTTGGCTAAAAGATGCTGCATAAAGTGACGAAACAGCAAAGGTGCATGCTAAGTAAAAATTGGCTAGATCCAGAGCACATGATTTGTGGTGTCCCAGGGCTTACCTGGCTGGGGTTCAGGGACTGCTAACTGACATAAAATTATAGCAACAACCTGCCCTACTTAAGAACCCATTGTTAAACATATGGCGGTAAAAGATGAGGACTAATCTACCTAATGTTTAGTTTATGACCCTACCCTTGAAAGATGGCTCATAATGGTTGCTACAGAGCACCCATTCCCAAGCTTACTTTTGGACAGAACCAACATTTTTGATGACTAATATGCCAAGTCACTGTGACCATTTTGTTTCAGTGATATCCTGTATGCCATACGTGTTTTTACATATGTTGAAGCCTTCTGCAAACTGAATGTACGGTCTGTTCTAAACTTGAAACCAATAAAAAGAGAATTCGAAAAAATAGATAGCCAAAGGAATTACCAGGGGCACCAGGTGAGGCTTGACTTGGTCTCCATTAAGGTTGTCATATATGTCAGCAGAACGGCAAATTAGTAGCTAAACATTTATCAAAAGAACCATTTAGTTACTGACTTATCTCTCATGATATACTTTGTGTTTTGGTTAGTTTACAGTCCTGAATGGGGAACGTACTATTTTCATATATTATTCATGCATGCTGCAGTCATGATAAAAACAGTTGCAGTTCCCACTCCTCAAGCTATTTTAAACTCAAACCCGTTATCCTGGTTCGTAGTGTACCAAGCACGATTTGTACCATTTTAAAAACTGCATTTTGTTGTAAAGGTCATGACTTGATAGGACTGTGCTCTAACCAAAATTATTATTGCCACCGATTGACTGGTTACAAGTAAGTGGACTGGTCACCCCAATTTAAGTTCTGGCTACCAATAGCTTTTACTGTTACCCAGAGTTTGTGTCATCAATGCAAAAATGCACAGGAAGGGTCTCGGATCAACCACCTTCAACCATTGATTGATAAGTGTCAACATGTCGTTTACAGCCCATATGAATATTTCCTCTTTACAACCATGCATTGTACCACCTGCACATTAAATACACACAATCATGGTGGATATATCAGATTTCAAAACAGAATGAATTCCTTAACTGTGAAATGTTGGCCATGTTTCAAATGACCACACCCTCTGTTCATTGCACAGCAAAACAGTTTCATGCTACATGTGCGGCCTATTATTCTTATGGTGGTCTTCCCCCAAACTTTTTGCTTGCTTACATACTCTATTTGTGAGATTTGTTTGTTGGCCTTATGACTCGAAGCACATTGGCACTGCTGACAAGTGCATTTGCAACCACTTGCCAAGCCTAAAACTCCCTTTTAATTGAACATTTGTAGTCATCCCTAAGGTAGGCCCAAGGTAGCCCTAATAGCAGGGTCCTGTGTAAGTAAAAGGTAGGACTTGTACTATTAAGTTTCATATTTTTTTTTAAAATAATTTTTATTAAAATTTTTATCACATTTTTTTGTACACCCTTAACCGGGGATGAGGAACAGATTACTGTATACATTCGGTCATATTTTCTAAACAAAACAAATCCACTAATACATTTCAAACAGAGAAACATATACATCATATATAAAGTTTAAACTATTTTCGACGAGTAACAAAAAAGAACAAGAGAAAGAGACATTTCAAGACACCATTTTCTTCTACACGCTTAAGGACCCTACCTCCTATCGCAATAAACATTACATCGCCTATACATCGTGGTACATTATATTTCTTCCTTCCAGCTGGTTATTGGCTCCCATATTTTCAAACCAAGTTTCTTCCCCTTTTTTCCTTTTCTAGCATATATCGCTTTTTCCAGACTGTAGATATTTAAGATCCTGGCTAACCACTGTTGAAATACTGGTGGTGACTGATCGAGCCACGCTGAAGCAATACATAGTCTCAATACAGCCATTGCCACAAAAATAAAATAACAACCCTCTCCCTGGGTGCTATCCGAATTCACCCCCAATATCACTATCGTAGGGGTTAAGTTAACTGCTATTTTCAACGCTCCTTGTACAAAGTTCTTTATTTCTTTCAATATCGTCGATAAATGCGGACAGGTTGCAAATATATAGATTATATCGGTCTGCAAACTTCCACATCTGGGACAGTTAATTCCAGTAACCGCCCCCCATTGTGCAAGTTTTGCCGGAGTATAATAAAGCCGATATAAGGTTTTATAGTGCTGCGCCTGTAGTGCTGCAGAACACAGAATATTTTGACCTAATTCTAGTGATAATTTAAAGCATTCCAGTTCTGCCTCCAACTTATTCGACCAACTTTCCCCCCACTTATCCATATCATCTTGTTTTGTTTCAATTAACTCAGCATAAAACCTTTTAATAGTGCAATTTACTCCCTTTTGTATCACCTCAAGTATGGGGTTTTTCTCAAATCCTCTCAACCCCCCCCCCCTTTTATTTGCCAGAAAACTTCTTACTTGGAGGTACTTGAAAAAGTGCCTTGTTGCCAAATCATATTTCCCCTGTATTTCTACAAACTGCTTCATCCCCTGCGTGTCCATCAGATCTCCCACCCTTGTAATTCCCTTCCTGTGCCATTCTGTGTAAATTGAATAGGAGAAAATATCCTCGGGGAATGCTAAGTTGTTTTTTATTCTGGTATATCTATTAATTTTCCCCAGACCATACTTTTTAGTGAAGGCTTTCCAAATGTTATGAGCTCCCATAATAGTCTTGAATCGGGTCCTTTTAAAATAAGCTGTGTCAAAGTGTCTTAAAAATATATTCTTTACCTCTTCCCCCATCAAGAGACCATATATTGCTAATGATCCTAAGACATCTTCCCCCTCCGCTTCTGCTCCGCCTATCAATCCAGCCATATATTGAAGGGCGGCCGCCCAGTAGTAGAGTTTCAGATCTGGTAATGCCACCCTCCTCTCTCCCTTGGTAGCACCATAAATCTTGCTGCTCTCCTAGTTTTCCCTTTAGACCAAATAAATCTGTTAATCATACCTTCTACTTTTTTGAACCAGGAATTGTCGAACCATAAAGGGATTGTCCTAAAGATATTTTTAGTTTAGTTTAGTTTTGGTAAAACTAACATCTTAATAATATTAACTCTACCAACTATCGTAAGATGTAAATTGTGAAGCCTTTCTAAATCTTTACCCACTTTCATTATAATAGGGCCTATATTCAGTTCTACTATCTTTTCCAATTCTGCAGTAATTGTTATTCCAAGATTTGTTCCTGTCTGCATCACCCGTGGGTCCAGACATATTGCCTTGTCATTTTTAATTATTTGTGTTTTACTGGTGTTTAGGGAGTATCCTGATACTTTCCCAAATTTTTTTGCCTCCGTTTCCACATATCTAATAGCCTCTGTGGGTACTGATGTTACAACAGCCACGTCATCGGCATATGCAAGTATCTTGCAGTCCCCCCTAAGTGTAATAACTGGAGGTATATTCTCATTCCTTTCCATTCTGCGAATTAATGGGTCCAGATACATGGCGAAGAGCAAAGGGGAGCACGGGCATCCCTGTCTGGTACCCCTATTAATTTGCACTTGTTTGGTTATACCTGAATTTATTCTTATTGCAGCCACCGGGTGCCTATATAGTGTCTTTATCGTAGTGACAAAGCCATCCCCAAATCCTGCCCTTTTTAAAACACTCCACAAATAGTCCCAGGAGACTCGGTCGAATGCTTTCTCAGCATCTAAAAGCAATACCGCTATTGGTTCCCCTGTGACTTCCATTTTATCAAAAAGAGTTATTAATTTCCATGTGTGATGAGTGGTTCCTCGCCCGGGTATAAATCCATGCTGGCTGATGGTAACTAATGGAGTTATCACACTGGCAAATCTTATTGCTAGTGTTTTCGAGTAAATCTTTGTGTCAGTATTCATTAGTGTTATTGGTCTGTACGTACCAGGGTCTGTAGGTGCCTTTCCTTTCTTTAAAATGACCACAATTTCTGCGCCGGACCAGGAATTTGGTATTGATGCTCCCCTCTGCGCCTGTTGCATAGCACGTACCATATCCTTCCCTAGTTCTTCCCAAAAAACCTTATAAAATTCTCACGGTATCTTATCTGGTCCAGCTGCTTTACCAGAAGGAAGGCTCTTGAGAGCCATTTCGATCTCCTGCTGGTCTAATAGATTATCTAATCTCCTTCTTTCTTGGTCATCCATCTCTACCCTTGGGGATTCATTCAAATATGTTGCTATTTCCACTAAATCTTTTACTTGACTTTCTTCATATAGATTCATATAGAATTTTCTGAAAACTTCTCTAATTTGTTGTGTGCCCGTTACCACCTTCCCACAGCTGTCCTTAATTGCATTTATCTCCCCAAGCGCTGACTTTTGCCTTGCTCTAACGGCTAACATTCGACCTACTCGGTCACTCAACTCATAGCATTTCTCCCTATTGGTCAGATATGTTTTTGCTGCCTTAGATGCTATATATTCCTCAGCCTCCATTCTCCACTTCGCTAATTTAATTATAGCAGGTTCTAGTACATTCCCATTACCATTGGGTATATTTGCCTGGTTTACTGCACTCTCACTCACTTCTTCCTCGGCTAATAATATCTCCCTTCTTAGAGCTTGATTTCTATGTTGCTCCTGCTTCCTTTTATTTACACCAAAACTTAGAGTCTCTCCCCTCACTCCAGCCTTGAAGCTATCCCAAACCATACCTTCGGTTGCTGTGCCCCTATTTATTGTCAGGTATTCCATGATCCATTGCTTCATATGTTGGATATATACCTCATCTTCTAAAGCGCTCTCTCAAAAGTCCAGACTGAGCCCCCCCTTGACTCTGATATTCCTGTTAAATTAATAATCAAGGGGTTATGATCCGCCAATAATCTTGGCAACCTTTCAATATGTACACCAGAAATACAATAACTACTAACCAAAAAAAAATCTAATCTCGCACTCACTCTATGCGGCGCAGAGTAGTACGTGTATCCCTTCTCTCCTTGCTTGAGAGCATCCCAGACATCTAGTAGACCGTTGTTCCTTGCTAGAGAGCAGACTGCTTGAAATACTCTTCTTTTTCTTCCTTGATATCTAACAGGAGGTCCTAACCCTAATCCCAGTCCCCCTGCACCATTAATGTTAAAATCTCCTCCTAACACAACACAGGGGGCCCAAGTTGCCAACTCTATATCTATCTGTTCAAAAATGTCAGCATCGTCCCCAGTAGATCCATATATGGAACCAAGAGTTATCCATTGCTCCCCTACCAGGCATTCCACCAAAGCCCATCTCCCCCAAGCATCTTCCCATTTCTTCCTGGTGTTAATACCCCTCTGTCTTGCTAATATTGCAACTCCCCTATTCCTAGAGCCCTGTCGTGAATAGGCTAAAACTGAGAGTCCCAATTGTTCAAGCAAGTGTACTTCAGACGCCTGAATATGTGTTTCTTGCAATATTAGAAAATCCAATCTCAAACTTTTTATTAGAATCAACACCTTTTGTCTCTTTTGTCTATCGTTTAGCCCGCAGACATTCCATGTCATTATCCAAATATTCATTCTAAATTATTAAGTAAACCCACATTCCTTGTTACGTTGCAGAACTCAAAACTTATACATAATAAGCAAATAGCCATGTAGAAATAATACAATTCTCTTTTATTAGTCATTCTCTTCTGACTCACTTGTTTTGTTCCTCTGTAATATCTCCAAACCTTGTGTTCCTCACCCCCCCCCTACCCTCCCCCACCCCCGAGTTCCCACCCTGTCGGTCCCACCCCCCCTACTGGCAAATAGGTCCGCAGGACCTATATGTGGCAACTGTGACTGACTGGGAATCCCGTGTCCTCCCCCTCCCCCTGCCATTATATATACCTATACAAACCTATACGGACCAAAAAAAAGAATCCCCGATATACACATCTCTTTCCCTACTTTGTTAAAAAACCATTATACATTTTATACATTTTTATGCCTTATTATTTCCTTGTGACACCAGAGCGACCACTCGCTCTTTATCAGCCTGTGTCTTATTTTCTTTCAGCCAGATCAAAAATTCTTGAGCCTTAATCTCAGAGTGGAAAATTTTAAACTTTCCATCCCTTACCACTTTCAGCCGACTAGGAAACATTAAGTATGCCTCACATCCTATCTTTTGAAAAGGCACAATCAACTCCCGCATTCTCCACCTCCTTTCTACTGTTGTATGGCAGAAGTCAGGCCTAGCAAAAAACTCAACATCTTTGTATCTGCATTTAGCCTGGGGTTTTGCCTTTGCCATAATCTCTTCTCTCAAAAGATAGTTGCCAACATACATGAGTATCGCTCTAGGTTTACTTGATGAGTTCCCCTTTCTCTGTATAAATGGGAATCTGTGTGCGCACTGTATTTCTGATTCCCAATCCCAGCCTGATATCTCGGGAAATGCACCTCTGAGTAACTCAATAACGTATGACCTCACGTCCTGCCCCTCTTTTCCCTCTGCAATACCCAAAAGTCTTATGTTGTTCCTACGCTGCCTATTTTCAAAATCTTCCAATTTCCATAAAACATCTGGTGTGGTCTTTTCTTGATCTTGCCTGAACTCCTGCCATTTCTTCATTTCATCCTCCAAAATACCGGTTCTTTCTTCCACTTCTGTAACTCTCCCTGTCAGAGCTGCATATAATTTGTTCACTTTGCGGAGAGATCCCTGTATCTTTTTACTTTCCTGCCTGGCTCTACGGCTTTCCACTCTCGCCTCCACCTGAATCTGTCTCAACATCAAGTACATCATTTCAAACCCCTTAGGTGATTGCCCTTGGGACTGACTCTGCCTCTGTACTTGTTCTTGATCCTGTTCTGGAATATCTATAGCTCCTGCCCCCCAACAGTCTCTTGATATAACTGCGATGTTGCAGAGTAATCCCAATCCAATCGCTTTACTACATCAGTATGTAGAGGACTTAAGACATTTTTTGATTTACTCCGCTTTTTTGTCAAAATTTTCAATTTATGCTTATAGGGTGATTTCTGGGCTGTGTCCTCTCCTGAGTCTGAGGTGCCCAATGCCTCTGTCGCTAATCCAGACATTATTAAATCATTCCCTGTTTCTGCAGAACTTGAGGAGGATGCAGAGGAGCTTTCCCCACCCCCCTCTCCCCCTTCTTCCTCCTCCTCCTCCTCCTCCTCACCCTCACCCTCATTCACAGAGAAAAAACATTCATCAGAAGGTGAACCTGGATTAACCCAAAAATGCGTGCTGGATTGTCCTCTTTTTTTAAAATCACAGTCTACAATATCCACATCGCTCATTGTTTGAACAGTCCCGGAGTTAATCAACCCTTCAGTACCCCCAACCCCCAGAGTAACACCCAAGTCATTACCAATTTTGTCCACATCCACATCTCCCTACACAGCCTGTGCTTCAGCTCTTACTTCCACTATTATCTCTGTGTCCATGTCCGTGTGTGTAGTTATTGCTCCCTCTTTATCCGCAGTATTAGCCTTATTTAATATCCCCTGCTCTTGTTCCCGCTTGAAGCATACTATTGCCGGGGTCAATGGAGTTCCTGGAGTCACTGGATTCACAGGGGTCACTGAGGTTGACAATCCATCTTGCCCTTTCCCCTCCGGCATTATGCTCTCTCCACCTCCCGCATCCCGCGTCAGCAATGTCGAATCCTCCCCCGGCTGCTGTGGAGTAACTTGTCCCGCCCCCTGCTCGTTTGGTGCTTCTGCTGCTTCCATACCTGCCGGTAGTACTGCCACAGCTGGGTCCTCGCCATGACACGAGTTTTGTTGCAGCGCTGCACCGGATCGAGGGGTTTGAATCTGGACCTGGGCCTGTACCATGTCCGCTGCACACTCTCTGGAACCCACCGAGTTTACCGGTGCCACGCGGGTATTAGCAGGTAAGAACGCCTCGTAAACTGTAGGCTGCCTCATAGTTGCCTGCTCAGCCGTTTTAGCCCCTGTAATGCATTTTCTACTGGACGCCGTTTTCTCCTTGCTTTTCTCCTTTTTCTTCTTCTTTTCGATCGTGCTAATGGCCCCAGTGTTAGTAGCAGCATTCTTATCTCGATCGTTAGCACGCAGATCATCGCGCTCCTCCTGGTTCCGTGTCACTTTCTTTGCCCTTAAATTAGCTGCCGGAGCATCGGAGTCGCTCCAAGCAGCTTTCTCCTTTTCTTCCCTCAGATTCCTCAGCAATTTCGGGGCCATTGTATCCCAGCGATGACACAATGACACGATGACAGCGCCCTCCAATAGTAAAGCCGACCACAGCCAGTGAGCTCAACTATCAACTGTGCTGATAGAGTCAGCGTCCACTCTAGCGCTGCCTTAACACTCCAGATAAGCGGATTCCTCCCAGGTAGAAATAACTTGTAATCTGCTGGAGAGCGTGAAGCTAGATTCAGGTTTTTAGCGTCCTTCTGTCCAGAGTATCCAAACCGATACAGAATATCTTTGTATATTAGGGGAGTTCAAATCCTGAAGTAATGGTCTGCTTCTCTATTCCATTTCTTCCAAAGCCAGGGAGAGTGAAGAGACACGTCCTCTCCCTACAGCCTGCCAGCGGCCATCTTGCCTACCGTCCCGTACTATTAAGTTTCAAATGTTGTAGTATTGACAAACACCCAAATTTTTTCACTACTGTGAGGTCTACTCCTCTCATAGGCTAGCATTGCAAATTCCTCAATACACTTTTAAGCTGTAATTATTAATCAGAAAGAAGTAGCTGCATTATGCTTTATAACTGTAGAATAGTAATGATAAATCTTCTTTAATAGTAAAGTTGGATTTAACATTACTATTTTAGAAATTCCACTTTTAGAAAGTGGGCGTTTCTCTACTCTTACTGCTTTGTGTGTGCCTTGCAGCCTGTCTCCAATACCTGTCTGGGGTTCATGTTAGATACACTTTGTGCAGCTACAACAGAAGGGTGTGTGTGACAGTGAACTCATCTGCATTCATCTGCATTCTGATTGACCTTCCTTTCAGGAAGTGGGGGAATGACAATTACACCTGAATAGACAGTGTCCTGTTCCTTCACAAACGGCTGGCTACCCCTTCCTGATAGTCTGGAATCAGGGCTGGGAAGAAAGAGGCACCTGTGCATTTCAAGGCCCTGCTTTGAAGTCACCCCCAGTTCAAAGGCACAGCTGGAAGTATATGTACTGGACTTCTCACCCTAACAAGACAGTATGCTACTGGACCTGGGAAGAACTCTGCCAGGAGTACAGACTGTTGTTCTACAAGGATTGCCTTTTTGCTTGACTACTGCCTTGGAGGAGCTGCTTTTCTGCTTTGCTGTGCTGTCCTACTGCCTGCTGATCTCTGCCATGCTGAGGACAAGAACTAGACCCATATCACTTGAACCCAGAGTAACTACAAGGGCTAGTGGAGGACTCTTCACATCTAATTAGCTACTGTCATCCTAATCCAAAACAGTTGTCACAAAATCATTATACATCATATTATGACTTCATATTAAATAATTTGTTTGTCACTTGTTCGTACATATACTGGTTTGATAACAGATTGTGTATGCATTGGTGTGCGTTTTCTTTTTCCACAGTTGTTGTAGTGATCCTTCATGGAAATATTACTGTTGATTCCTCATGGATTATCTCATCCAACACGTGAATCATCCTTAAGGTCTTTTTTAAGGCTGATTAAAAAGATACATGAAAAATGTTTAAAATCTGAACTTTATTAGGGATTAAAAACAAGAAATGTGACCATGCTAAGTTAAAACGTGCATTGGGCATATGGTCAACTATGCATGTCCAATGCACATGACTCTAGTGAAACTTGTGTGTCACTTTGATTTGCCCTGAATGAATGGCTTGCTGGCTGGTCCCCAGTTCCGAAGTCTCAGGGCCATCAAAGGTTTACTTCCACTCTGAAACAGCATCTGCACTCTACCATCTGTGAGCGCTGCCTGGGCCCTCAAAAGGTGACCACTGCTGCACAGATTTCTTTTTCCACAAACAAGAGCAACTGGGCTGAATGAAGAAAGAAAGGTATGGTTCCTGTTCTAGGAAGGATTTACTCCCTAATACCTCTTGGGTACCTGTGAGAATTGGCTTTTTCAGTGGGTTTACACACAGACTTTTTGCTTTTTGGCCTCCTGTTTTTGACCCTGTCTCATTGATTTGAGGACTCGGAGCACTTTACCACTGCTATTCAGTGCTAAAGTGCATAAGCTCTCCATGTAAATTGTGTTTATTGATTGGTGAGTCTATGATTGGCATATTTGATTTACTGGTAAGTCCCTAGTACAGTGCACTGTGTGTGCCCAGGGTCTGTAAATCAAATGCTGCTAGTGAGCCTGCAGCACTGATTGTGGCAACCACATGAGCAGCCTGTAAATGTAACTCAGACATGCCATTGCAATGTCTGTGCTCAGTTTGGTACTGCCATGTCGACCTGGCAAGTGCACCCACTTGCCAGGCCCTAAGCTTCCCTTTTCTTACAATAAGACACCCCTAAGGTAGACCCAAGGTACCCCTGTGGGCAGGGTGATGTGTATGTTAAAGGTAGGAAATACGCTGGTGTGTGTGACATGTCCTGGTAGTGAATTACAGGCTATTTCGTTTTTCACTATGGAAAGGCTATATGTCCCTTAGGATGGAATGGGAGTTTATTTATAGCATCTTATAAATATAACTTCCCATTAGAACAAGCTAGAAAGGTGGAGTTTAGTATGTCTGAACTCAGAATATAAAAATGCATCTTTTAGCTAAGATGATTTTTATATTGTGTGTTTGAAAATACCACTTTTAGAAAGAGTGTATTTTCTTGCTTAGACATCCTTTGTGCCTCTGCTGGTTTGTGGATTGACTGTCTGGCTTTGGAGTGACAGGGGCTAGGGATGTGCATTCTCTCAGACGTCCACTGGGGTGGGGTTGATGTGTGTCCTGCCTTTCCAGAATGAGTCAGGGCTGGGTGAATAGACCTGGGATGCATTCAGAGTAGTGGGAGGAGTTTTTACTAACACCTGAATAGGCCTGGTCTGCATTTAGAGTAGTGGGAGAAGAATTCTCTTGCACCTGAAAATGCCCTGTCTACCTTGGACAATGCAGTCTCCACCTCCTGCCAGGAAGCTGCACCAGAGAGGACAGAACTGGCTTTGGCTGGGCAAAGAGCTTCTCTGCCACCACAGAACAAAGCAATTTGTGCTATAAAAAGTGGGGCCTAGACCCCAGAACTTTAGATTACTACTGAACTAAGGAACCTGCCAGGAAGAAGAGCTGGAAAAGCTGTCAGGAGGTACTACCACTGTGCTGTATGCTCTGCTGTGTTGGCCTGATGCTTGCTGCTTCTGTCTTGGCAATCAATCAATCAATCAAGCATTAGGTAAGCACGACTACTCACCCGTAAGGGTCTCAAGGCGGATGGGGTGGGGGGTGCAGGTTCCAGTCCATCATGGAAGGGCTCTGTCGAAGTGCCAGGTTTTGAGGTTTCTAGCAATGATGGGAAGCAATGTTGCCTGTCTGAGGTGGAGTAGAAGGGCGTTCCAGGCTTTGGCCACGAGGAATGAGAAGAAGCGGCCTCCCGATCTGGTTTTTCTGGTGCGGGGAACCACGGCATAGGAGCCTGGGCTGATTGTAGGGTCCTTTGGGTTGCGTGGAATTGGAGTCGGCTGCTCAGGTATTCTTGTCCGGTGTCATGGAGGGCCTTGTGTGCGTGGGTGTGCATCTTGAAGGAGACTCTAGCCTTGATGGGGAGCCAGTGGAGTGTGCACAGGTGCTGGGACATGTGGCAGTGTCTTGGCAGGTTGAGGACCAGTCTTGCGGAGGCGTTCTGGATGTTCTTCAGCTTGCGGGTGAGGTTTTTGTTTATTCCGGCATAGAGTGCGTTGCCGTAGTCGAGTCTGCTGGCAACCAGGGCATGAGTGACAGTCTTTCTGTGTTGGAGGGGGATCCATCTGAAGATCCTATGTAGGAGGAGGAGGGTGTGGAAGCAGGAGGATGAGACAGAGTTGATCTGGTGGTCCATTTTGAGCTCGTAGGCCAGGATGATTCCCAGGTTGTGTGTGTGGTCCGTGGGGGTGGGCAGGCTTCCGAGGGCGGGCATCAGGGTTTGGGCTCATGATGAGTACTTCTGTTTTGTTGGTGTTTAGTTGTAGGCAGCTGTTTTTCATCCATTTGGCGATGGCTTCCTTGCCTTCTCGAAAGTTGTGTTTGGTGGTTCTGGGATCGATGGATAGGGAGAGGATGAGTTTGGTGTCATCTGCGTATGACACAATGTTCAGTCCGTAGTTTCTGACGATGGGGGCAGGGGAAGGACTGGATTGTACTTTCATCATACTGCTGTTAGAATTTTCTCTAAGGGCTTGAAGTAGAGCTTGCCTCATGTTGGAAGTCTCAGGGAGATAAAAGACTTTAGAGAACTCACTGGAATCAAGGAACCTGCCAAGAAGCTGGAAGTGCTGCCAGTAGGAGTAATGCCCCTTTGCTGTGTTGTTGCTTTGTTGGGTTGGCCTGCAGTTGCTGATTCTGCCTTGGACAGTGAAAGGACTGGGCTGAACTTTCTTTTCTTGTGCTGAGTATCTCCAAGGGCTTGGAGTAGAGCTTGCCTCCAGTCCTGAAGTCTCAGGGACAGCAAAGTCTTTACCAACCTCTGGGTACCGCTTCTGGAAACTTTGTTTCAGTTGCCACAGACAAGGAAATATCCATCACTCACCCCATCTCTGTGTTCTGAAGGCACCGCAGAGGGTACCACCATAAATTTCATTGCAACCCTGGTCTCAACGACGACAACCAATGACGACGACGCCACTGAGCTGCTGCTTGCACCATGACCTGTGGGCACCGCACTCCCCAGACTTGCTTCCCTTTGCCGCCCTGGTCTCACCGATGCCGTAGCTGCCTGCTGACTTCAACCCCCATGGCTGCATCGTGACTGGGGGCACCGCTCGTAAGTTTGACAACGCACCGCCTTGTGCCATTCCACAGTCTGGACTGACCGACGCCAGCATCCCACAAACAGCTCTGTCACCTGCACCGTATTCTGTCAGCACCACATTGAGCACCGCCTTCACTTCACATCGCAGCCCTGGTCTCACCGACGCCACTTGACAACTGTCACCGAACCGCTGGCTGCACTGCGCCTCAAGGTCACTGCACTCTGCAACGCTTCACTTCACATCACAACTGTGACCGTTGCCAAGACCGGCTCACATCAACGTGTCGGTTGCAAAACAAACAGTACTGTTTACAAGTCTGCCGACACCCCCTACCGACGCGGTCAGACAGAACTGTTGGATTCTGTATTTCTAGTATCGCGGTAGCCCCAGACGGAGGTACTGACCCAGAAGAACTGTGTTTTTGAGATATTTCTGTCATTTTAGAGGATATCTTGCAAAATATATAGTTTTAGAACTGTATGTTGGATGCTTAAGGTATTTGTCTTGTTTTAGATATATAAAAATATCTGATATTTTTCTAAACTGGTGTGGTGTCCTGTTGTAGTGTTGTCACTGTATTACTGTTGGTTATGTGCAACTGTTTTACGCACTGCCTCTGAGACAAACCTGACTGCTCGTGCCAAGCTACCAACGGGGTGAGCAGTGGTTATTTCAGGATTGTAACTCCCTTCCCTGAGTAGGAAGAAGGGTTCCTACTTGGACAAAGGTACCTACCTCTGTCAACCAGAGATCTCCATTTCTAACAGTACCCAAAGATATTGGAGTAGATGCCTCATTCACTTTATCATGACATGGTTCATCATCGACGTCTGTCCACACCCAGGTAGGGTGGTAACACCAGGGTGGACTGGCTGGATAAGCAGAGATTCAGAAGAAAAATGGAAAGTTAAAAATACCTACAGGTATACCCAAATAATATCTTTATTTTCAGGGTACCTGAGGAATGGATAAAAAGGATTTCTTGTTTTTCTATTGAATCTCGTTGTTTAACTAATCCCTTGTGTGAACGCCAACATGTTTTGACACATAATAAGTGTCTGTGTCCTTCGTTAGGGCTACTTGAAACATACCTGCCTTACTACGTGTGCATAGCATGTACATACGTGAGTCCTAAGGCTCTCATCTGTCTTAGTTTTCTGTCTAGGGAAGTACCTAGGAGACAAAATGGTGTATCAGCAAGTTTAAGGATGAATCCACGTTTATTCCATATAATAATATAGCAAAATCTATTATCTTAATCTGATTCCAGTAAGGTTGAGTAGTGTTCCCTTGTCCATATCCATATTAGGATCAGGACTCTTTCATGGGCCATGCATTTCTGGATCATGGTGCTGTCCTATTTTCACACACTTATGGGGTAAGAAAAAGTTATTAAGTGTGCATTCCAGATCGATTTTGTTTTAATCTCATAAAACTATAGGTCATGGTTTTCAATAGTGGTTGCCTGTGTGGAAAGAGATTCCCATATTTATATGTCAAATCTGGACTTGGAAATGAATTATTTAGTCTTTAGTGAGATTGTACTACATTTATGTCCCTTCACTATGTGTTTCCCTCGCTTCGTGCAGGTCATAAGGTCTATATTTGGGCCAATGTTCTTAGTGGCAGAAACCTTTTTTAAGTTAGGTGGTTTGCCCATCCAGCTGAGCTGCATTGCTTTAACTATATGTGCAATTCGAAGTTCCCACTAGCAGTTACACTTTGCAATTGTTTCGTGTGCCATCAGACTGCACAGCTTGATGATGATAGACAGCGCGGCTCGATAGAGACGCAGTGCCTGCATCGTAAAGGGATTCGTCAACGAAGCTTTTATCGCCTGCTCGGGTCGGAACTGATGCATTGAGTCTTTGACATCGCTTCCTCCATCCAAGTTACTTTATAAGCAGGACCTGTGTGAGTCCTGTAGCCGGCCTCCCCTCTATCACGGTCGCCCTGAACATCAAATTTACCCCGGTTCAGTGCGAACTCAAGTAACCCCTCAGCGCTATTTGCTTCTAAGCACTTTTTAAACCATAATTCTGGCTCTACTTATTGATTTTTTTTATTTTTTGGTCTTGCTTTACTCACAATAATATAATTTACTTTTCTAACCCCATGTGGAGTATTTCTGCAGTGCTTATATTGTGTTCTTGTGTGTTTATGTTGCACAAATAATTTACACATTTCCTCCATGGATGAGTCTGACTGCTCTGTGCCAAGCTACCAGAGGGTGAGCACAGGTTATCCTTTAGTATGTATCAAGCTTACCCTGACTAGTGTGGTGGTTCTTACTTGTACAAGGAGCAGAGGCGCAACTAGAGCCAAATTTCGAGGAGCTACTAAAAAATTCGGGGAGCTGATTTTTCCGGCAATAAGCAGAGTGGAGAGGCAGGGGTTCTAAGAAGGAGTGAAAACACAACAAAGCCTTGTTAGCAAGTAAATGGTCTTTTAAAGACCTATGAAGTAAGGGCTGTGTGTATGCCCCAGAAGCTGTTGCAGCTGGGCTGACACAAACGACGGGGGCTGAAGCCCTTTGTGCCCAATGGGCTTAGCGTGCCTGAAAGGGGGCATACTATGGCAACCAGAAATCCCAGTTCTAACACTACACAAGCAATTTAGTGCAGTACTCCACTGCCCTGTAGTCTGTTGATAACGACTTCACAGTTAGTGTTATTTTTCTGTGGTGGGATGGCATGCAATACCAACAATACTTATGCTGTTCTATCTCACTTATCTACATTCTCTAAGCTCCATTTCACATGTTCGACTACAGCTTCTTTTCCATGCTAAAGCATGTTGGAGAATCTTTGAGCATTGCAAATGCATGATCAATACTAGAATATTGGAATGTCGGGAGCTCCATTGAAGACAGTGGAGTGGCTCTGGGCTTATAATGTTTGTCTTTATGTTTTCGCTTTTTATTTTAGAACATTCTACCTTAGTGGGTGGAATGTTCTAATAGCCCTGTCGCACTTCTGCGTTGCGCTACACTGGCTGTTACAGGCCCTTAACCAGTATAGCCTTTGGCAGCAGACTATAAGGCTATATTATTAACGGATAAGCCAGGATCTAGTCCCACAGGCTGTTACCATGTGGTGTTTTACAGAATACCACAATCGCTGATTTATGTGGGCTTTTTACACTAAGCCACCACTCGGTATGAAAATCTGCCTGAAAATGTTTCTGAATTTTAGGGGTGCAGTGCCATATGTTGTTATTAGTTGACGCTTATGAAATTGCTGCTTTTTAATGATGTTAGTGCCACGCACGGGCTCGGTACTAGGTTTCTTAAGACTTTTGAATTGAAAATAGAGAAGGAAAGCGTGATAGTAAGGTAGCCAATGCTACAAATGTGGCACACATTTTACCTTCTCATTTAGGAAATTTCAGGATTATTTTTGGAACAGTTCATAATTAGATCGAATAAAATAAAAAAACTGAAAGCTAAAATTGAAACAATTTATTAATTAAATATCACTAATCAGAATTTACAGAGCACACAGAACCAATGAACTTATTCAGGTCAGACTCCAACTTCCCTTCACCTGCGATCTACACTTTAAAGTTAGTGCAATTTTGTTGTTTACCAGAGTTGAGATGGCATGCCTTACGAACACTTCTTCCATTCTAGAAAACTCCCCCACGGGGTTCTAAAAATTATCAGCTCATCCTTTAATGTTCTGCTACTGCTTCTTTCACACTTAGACCAGTGGTTATAGCAGGCTGGTCATTATTCAATAGGGCGGTGATTCTTAACATTTTGAATTATGTGTCCCCATTTAATCATTACTGGAACCTGGGAACACCCACTGAACCATTATTGGAATTCAATGACCCCCACTGAGGCATTACTGGAAGCCAGGGTCCCCGTCCTAAACATTTTCAATGATTTGAACCACAAACAATATACAGAATAATTACTGAAACAAACAATCAAACAAATACACTTACTATGAAATATTTGATTTATTTTACAAATGAGTATAAAAAAATCAAAATTTTAATGTTAATGGTAAGAATGGAGCTTTTCTAAATACAATTGAGGTCAGTCATTGTTCATACTATCTTCCGTTTGCTGCAGTTTCACTGTTCGAATTAATCAACCTGAGGCTTTAGATATGTTGATGCACAATAGGTGAGCTAGATTTACAGGTAGACAGGGGGCTATCATAGTGATGTTTCAACCAAGCTTTTGAGGAGAACAGCCCTTGTACACCCCTTTACCAAAGGCACAGGACACTGTTGTGTTGTTGTACTGATCCAACACAGTCCCCTACTTCCCTGTAGTTTGCTGATATCTGCTTTTACATCCAGTGGTATTCTTTTCAGAGGTGGAATGACATGCATTAAGAACATTCGTTCTACTGTTCTTTAAATGTGCACCATTATCTGCCCCCTCAGCACCCCTACAAAAGCTCTACTGCTTTCTTCTTTCATGTTGAGAACTGGCTAAAGCGCAGTGAGCCATCCTTCAGCCTAGAAAAGCATCATCAATCTGAGAGCTATCACTTGAAATACAGGAATACAATACCACAAGCTATTACTAAGTGATATTTTGTGGTCTGCCGGCAATGCTGAAGAAATGACTGCATTGCAACAGGCACCCACCATGTGGTTTCATGCTGGTTTTATTGCTGTATTTTAAGGCTAAAGCACCATATGTCTTTGCTAGGTGAGTGCAGCCTGGAACCATTGTTGCATGGTTATGATGTTAATACCACAAGCTTGGTACTAGCTTATATAGTACCAAGGGAGCGACGCTTGACCCTGTCACCAGGTAGGTCGCCCCCCTAGCCACCGCGTGGTCCTCCCCGTGCTGTGTGCTGCGCTCTGACCGCTGTTGTATTTCTTTCGTTTTCCTTTGCCTTTGTAAACTTTTGCCTGTGATTTTGTCATTTTACTCCTCGTTCCCCTTTTGCCTTCTGTAATTGTTTTTTATTCGTTTTTTACCCCTCGTTCCCCTTTTGCCTTCTGTGCCCTCCCGCTTCCCGCCTTGCCCTCTGCTTCCCGCCGCTGCTCCCTGCGATCCCCCCCCGCCGTTCCCTTTCGCCACCCTGCTCCCGCCTCCCAGCTGCTCCTCCCTCCCTCAGCTCCTCATATGGAGGCCGCACGGCGAACGCAGTGCGCCAAAGGCAAGCCCGTCTGCGCCCGTCCGCGCCTGGACCGCGCCCAGCGCCAGAACCCCTGGTCCTCGACGATGCCAGCCCACCTGACGGACCTACAATGCCACCACCCTCCACGCACTCAACGCCGGCCGGAACCCAGACTGCTACCGAGCCAACCCGAAACGCACTCACGGACCCTTCACCTATCAAGCTTGCCAATTCACCTGCCTCCGAACATGCACCACACCCGCAAAGCCGAGCTCCAGCAACAACCACCTCAAGTGCATCCTGCTCAACACCCGCTCCGTCCACAGGCACGCCATCGAACTTCGGAACCTCCTCGACACAACATCACCAGACGTCGCCTTCCTCACAGAAACCTGGATGAACGCCTCCTCAGCCCCCGAAATCACCATAGCCATCCCGGGGGGCTACAAGATCACCCGGAGGGACCGCATCAACTAAACCAGAGGAGGCATCGCCATCGTCCAAAGAAACACCATCCGCATCACGACCAACTCCAACAACACCCTCACCGCCGCCGAGCACCTTCATTTCCAGATACACACCGACCCCAAGACCACCCTCAGAGGCACTCTCATCTACAGACCGCCGGGACCACGCACACAATTCATTGAAGCCATCGCAGACTTCATCAGTCCGCACGCCCTCACCTCCACATACTATATCCTCCTAGGGAACCTTAACTTCCACCTGGAGAACAACAAGGACTGCAACACCACCGCCCTGCTGGATAACCTCTCCAACCTCGGACTCAAGCAACTGGTCAACACCCCCACCCACAACGCCGGCCACACGCTCGACCCCATCTTCTCCTCCAGCAAGCACATCTCCTTCAGCCACTCAACAGGACTACACTGGACAGACCACAGCTGCGTCCACTATAACTTCAGGAGAACCATGACCCACCACCACCCACAACAGGTTCCCCGCAGAAGCTGGAGCAAGATCACCATCAACCAGCTCACCACCACCCTCAGCCAGAACCTGCCCACCAATACGATGGACCCCAACAAAGCAGCCGGCAACCTCACACAGTGGCTCGCCAACTGCGCAGACGAACTTGCACCACTGAAGAATCCTCCCAGCTGACCCGACAGCAGGAAAGCCTTGTGTTTTACCAACGACCTCAAGAACTCCAAGAAAACCTGCCGCACCCTCGAGAAAGCCTGGCGCCACGACCAGACAGCAGAACACATGACCGCCCCAAAGAACGCCACCCGCAAATACCACCTGCTGATCCGCACCACCAAGAAGACAACATTCAAAGAACAACTGGACAACAACACCCACAACAGCAAGGAACTCCTCAGCATCGTCAAAGAGCTCTCCAACCCCAGCGCCTGCAACAACGACATCACACTCTCGCAAGACCTCTGTGACTCACTCGCCTCGTTCTTCCACCGCAAGATTGCCGACATACACAACAGCTTCAGCGTGCTGACCATGGACCCAACCACCGAACCAACGCCCCCCACCACCACCCTCTGCACCTTGACCCCGGTCAGCACCGAAGACACCACCCGCCTGATGAACACCATCCACTCCGGCTCCCCTACCAACCCTTGCCCACACCACATCTTCAACAAAGCCGACTCCATCATCACACCCCAACTCCGGAACATCATCAACAGCTCCTTTGCATCCGCCACCTTCCCGGAGAGTTGGAAACATGCCGAGCTGAGTGCCCTCCTGAAGAAACCCACCGTGGACCCCACAGACCTCAAGAACTTCTGCCCCATCTCGCTCCTCCCCTTTCCAGCCAAAGTCATCGAGAAGACCGTCAACAGACAACTCTCCGCCTTCCTCGAGACCAACGGATCCCTCGACCCCTCACAGTCCGAGTTCCGAGCAAACCACAGCACCAAGACCGCCATCATCGCAGCCACCGACGACATCAGGTCCCTGCTCGACAATGGAGAAACTGCTGCCCTCATCCTCCTGGACCTCTCAGCAGCCTTTGACACCGTATGCCACCGCACTCTGATACAGCGCCTCAGCAACACCCGAATCCAAGGAGCGGCCCTGGAGTGGATCATCTCGTTCCTCGACGGAAGAACCCAGAGAGTCTGCCTCCCCCCGTTCCGATCCTCGGCCACCGAATTCATCTGCGGCGTTCCGCAAGGATCCTCACTCAGTCCCACCCTCTTCAACGTCTACATGAACCCTCTCACAGCCATCGCACGCCAAAACAACCTCAACATCATCTCCTATGCCGACGACACCCAGCTGATCCTCTCCCTCACCAACGACCCCGCCACCGCCAAAGCCAACCTCCAGGAAGGAATGAAAGACGTCGCGGAATGGATGAAGATCAGCCGTCTGAAACTGAACTCAGACAAGACGGAAGTCCTCATCCTCTGACCATCTCCCTCCGCCTGGGACGACTCCTGGTGGCCCCCTGCCCTGGGCACCGCACCCAAGCCAACGGAACACGCACGCAACCTGGGCTTCATCCTGGACTCCTCCCTCATGATGACCAAGCAAGTCAACGCCGTCTCGTCTTCCTGCTTCAACACCCTGTGCATGCTCCGAAAGATCTTCCGATGGATCCCCACCGAAACCAGGAAGACGGTCACCCAGGCCCTCGTCACTAGCCGTCTGGACTACGGGAACACCCTCTACGCTGGACCCACAGCCAAACTCCAGAAAAGACTCCAGCGCATTCAGAACGCCTCAGCACGACTCATCCTGGACATCCCTCGCCACAGCCACATCTCTGCCCACCTGAAAAACCTGCGCTGGCTCCCCGTCAACAAGAGGATCATGTTCAGACTCCTCACCCACACACACAAGGCTCTCCACGACACGGGCGTGAAGTACCTCAACAGCCGACTCACATTCTACACACCCACCCGCCAGCTCCGTTCCGCCAGCCTCGCCCTCACCTCCGTCCCACGAATCCGCAAATCCACCGTCGGAGGAAGATCCCTCTCCTACTTGGCAGCCAAGACATTGAACTCCCTCCCCACTCACCTACGGCTGACCCTGGACCATCTCTCCTTCAGGAAACAACTCAAGACCTGGCTGTTCGAGCAGTAGCGACCCACCCCCCCCTCAGCGCCTTGAGACCCTAACAGGTGAGTAGCGCGCTATACAAATTCTGTTGATTGATTGATTGATATAATGGAAACAGTTTTTTAAAAAAAGATCCGTAATATGAAAGACAACTATCCAACTGTAAAACAGTTTATCTTCTCATTTAGGTAGTTTCTTGTAGTTTATGAACAGAATCATATTTGGTGCCTCATGACGATGTCAGTCGGAAAGTCACCGAAGGGCATTCGGATTTTCCTAGCCCGAGTCTGAACCCATGTTTCCAACTGACTCGGAAACATTTCCGACTGACCGATCACGAAGAAATGTAACCTTGTGGTCTGTCCGATTCGGTTCCAACCAGTATTTGGAGACTCTGAGTCAGTCACAGCCATATTGTACAGCTCTATGGACAGCGTTTCCGACTTAACGATTGCGATGTCAGATTCGGACAGCCTTTTCTAATCAGTTTGTTCGACAAGGAACGGCTCCCGGACACCGAATTTGGGGGACTGTAGCAGGCCCCCCCCTTCACCCAGAGGCCTCTGGTTGTGGCCCATCGAGGTACCCATTGGACCCTTCTTTGCAACCATACTCAGTGTGGCAGGCGCCATGGGGTGCCCGCCACAGGATGCAAGGTTTTCCGCAACCCCCCTTTCTTCAATGGGACCCTATGTTGTCGGTAAGAACACAGGCTCCCGTTGAAGTCAATGAGAGTCCGAGCGAACGCTGTTCAGAACCATCATAATCGGTCGATCAGACTGCCCGAACCTAAGTCAGAAAGGATTCCGACAAGGAGTCGGTAGGGATGCTTTCAACTGAGATCATAATGAAGCCCTTAGTTCAAACATATGTTCATGTAAAAAAATACAGGTGGAAATCAAAAATGAGTCAAAGTATTGAAAAATCCTGCCATTTACAGAGATAATCCAGCACTGATCCCCACTTCTGTATAGTCTGCTGATATGCATTTTCCACCCAGGAAGAACCGGGGTGACATATCATCCTAACATTACTTAAGCAGTTCTGGACCCCTTCCCCTTTCTGCCCTTCTCTTGGCCCTCAATGACACTACAAATAACTGCAGCGACTTCTTTGGGAAGGATCCATTTGAAGGCCCTCTGGAGTATGCAGAGTATGTTGAAGCAAGTAGAGGATATTGGATTGATCTGTCAGCTCATGGTGAGAGTTGAGTATGATGTCTAGGTTGCAGGTGTGATCTATGCAGGTGAGGGGTTTCTGAGGGCAGGGGGCCACCAGGCGTCGTCCCACACAATGGTGGTGGATACAAGGATGAGGACTTCCATTTTCCCCGAGTTGAGCTTCTGGCAGCTGCTGTTCATCCAGTATGCAACGTCCTTCATTCCTTCCTGGAAACTGCGTCTGGTGATGTCAGGTTCCTTGGTGAGTGAGAGGATGAGCTGGATGTCATCGGTGTAGGATTCTATGCTGAGTCCACGCTTTCTGATAATGGTTGCGAGGGGGGCCATGTAGATATTGAAGAGTATTGAGCTGAGGGAGGATCCTTAGGGTACTCCACATCTGATCTTTGTGGGTTCGAAGAGGAAGGGCAGGAATCCTATTCTTGTGAATGTGAGGCTCCATGTGTCCAACTATATCATTATATACCCAAGTGAGGATTATATGCACAATTCTAGTCACATATGTCCAGTGCGGCATCTATGCCAGGAGTACTGCCTCATATATCCTCTAAGGCCTCATTTATGGTGCCATATGCCCAGTGTAGGCTTGTGCTCAGGAGCAGCCTCATACACCTATGGGCGTACTGTACTTATAAAATCTTACACCTTAAAGCTCAAAAAGACTCCCACTGTGTGGGTGTATCGGGGCAGGTGTTAACCTCAATTTTATGAGTTAATGTGTCCCAAGATAAGGTACAAATCAGCAACAAAAACAGACAAATAATAAAGGATTGACTCAATAAGTGAGTTTTAAAGTGACATTAGAAACTGTTTGAACACCTATCACAAAATTCTCAAGGGCACAATACAGAAATAGTAAAGTGAAAATGCAGTAAATCTCTTTCAAATGTATAAAGCCAGTGCCAGAAAGGCTTTCAGTGACAGGACAGACAGATAAATAGCCAAAATCAAGTAATAGACTGAGTCTCGAATGTTCATCAAAATCAGCAAGAAATAGAACATCATCCTTAGTAGTATAGGAAAGGTTGTAACGAGTTCTGGCTCACTCCCAAAATGTAGGGTTCATTTAGGAAATTTCCTCATAGAGTAGAATGAAAACTGCAGAATCAGTGTAGTGGGTAAAGAAATACATTTTCAAAAAATTGTGATACAGTATTCAAAATCAGCATACAATCCAAACACCTAAGCAATAACCCACTACATGAATATTGATTCAGGCCCTATGACCTAATGTCATTAGGAGGTTTCAGAAACAAACGAGTTACAGAACCAACAGTGAACCATAATTACCGTATGTAATACTGCAATGTAATACTGCATGCAAGCAAAAGATTCTTGGAAATATGTGACATCTGCAAGCTCATGCTATAAAACCTTCAGCTAAAACAATGTCATTCAGAAGTAAACAAACATCTCTTGCTGAGCTATGAGCAGCAGAATTATGAACAAAGCACGAACAAGATGAGACATACATTTGGAACAAAAGGGCACCAGCGCCTAATTGAGGTATAATTAGCGCAAGCAAAGAAAACACGTTCAGTCATATCAAAATTGTTGCAAAGGCAATAGCTCCATGCCAGTTTACATGCGTAAAGTCGATTATAAATTACTTGCTTACCACACTATTAATAATGCACATTCTTGATTAATACATAAAAGTTCCCACAAGCCCATTGACACCTTATTTGCTCAAGTGTAGCCCCATATACAACATTACAATCTTTTATACCCTGCTTCAAATGTATATGCCCAGCTTGTTTCATGTGAACAGCACCATTCACATATGTCTAGTTTTTGTATGCATACCACCAGGTTCCTACCTGCAGGCATGGCTGCCGCATATGCCAACACTTAAATAAAATGCCCATGCTTTAGGACAGTGTCATATGTCCAGATGCAGCAATAAATATCACAGTACCGTCTCAAAGTACGAGGCATATCCTCATAAGAGTAGGTGCAGCGATTTATGCCAAAGCAAAAATTCATATGCACAATTACCTCCTCAATGTGAAGGCACAGCCCCATATGCCCTCTCAGCCTCATATGTCCTCCCTTGCGCAAATTCAGCCCAGTCAGATACAACTAAGCACGACATCAAATGCCCAAGTACAGCCTTATTCACCACTTGCTCGGCGTAGTCAAGAAGAGCAAGGTCATTTCAGGAAAAAGTTGAAAATTGTGCTGTTTATAGAAGCGTTCCGGAAACCATCTATCTCACTGTAAGGTTATCGTATAAAGACTTTAACTGTTTCTTTTTTCCAGATGTTTTGACATAGTGTAATTGCATTGCATAAACACTCTTTCTGTCATCTTTTAAAACGACTACAACTTTCTTCCCCAACTTCTCCTTCTCGTTTCTCTGATATTTCCTACTCTCAGAGTGCTGTGAAGTGAAGTTGCCAGTTTTGTTTAAGCACCTTTTAAAACTCCTTAAGTGAATACAGAAATAAAAGCACAAATTCTCAACCTCATATGAGGAGGTGCTGCGTCCTTTGCCCAGCTATTGTCTCTTGCCACTGTACTACCTCACAAGTCATGACACAGTTTCAGTTGCCCAAATTCAGTCTTAATTGCCCAAGTACATTGTCATATGCCCAGTTCAAACCTATATGCTCGCATGATGTATTAGAAAGGGGTTCAGCCTTAAATTCCCAGAAAATATCATATGCCAGAGTTAAGGGTCATATGCCCAGTACTGGCTCATTTGTATTTTGCCATGGGCAACTTTTTCGAGTATGAGGGGACCCTCTACCTTCAGCGCCATGGTACCAGCATGGGCAGCACATTCGCGCCGAGCCTGTACGTGCACCATTTGGAAAGCACGAAAATCCTACATGCCAATAACCCATATAGACATCACATACACACATGGAGAAGGTACATCGACGACGTGCTTGTGATATGTCATGGGGACCAAGAATCCATATCGGAGTTCATGGTTTGGCTAAACCTGCAGAATCATTTCCTAAGATTTACCCACACGGTGTCAAGAGAGACACTAGTGTTCCTCGACCTGAACATCTTTCCAAGGGATGGCAAACTTCACACCAATACCCACTTGTGGAGAAGTGTGGCTCAATGATTAGAGCAGCAGACCCTGATGCAGAGGTATAGCTCGGGACCAGGGTTCAATTCCCTGCCTCGGCAGGTCTTGGGCTCAAAATTCCTTGGTCCTGATAATTCTTGCCTCAGTGCCTATTCCAATCATGGAGTCCCACTATGCAACTCTGGGCAATAGCTTGCTTAATCTCCACAACGGCCCCCACAACGCTAAGGATACCTGGCCTCCACCTTGGGGTGCCCAGGAGTTGACGCCTCACATGGAAAGCCAGGATGGGTTCCCCGCGGTATTCGTACAAGCGCCTTGAGATCCTTGCGGGTGAGTAGTGCGCTATACAAGTATCAATTTACATTTACATTTCAAACCAACGGTGAGGAACTGTCTCCTTCGCTATGACAGCTTCCATCCACGGCACTTATGAACCAATTTGCCGTATGGACAATTCCTGCGATTGAGACGGAACTGTACACAGATCCAGGATTACAAGGCACAAGCGCAGGATTTGAAAGTCAAATTACAGAAAAGGCAGTACCCAGAGAGGATCATCTACAACGCCATGAAAAGGGTGAGAAATAATCATCGAGAAGCACTACTGGATGACAAGACCCAGACCAATCAGGTAGCCACCAGACCCATCTGCGTGACTACTTACAGCTCCCAAACCAAAGAAGTTTCTAAACTCCTGAACAAACACTGGCGCATCCGGACAAGTGGCAAACTAGACATTGAAAAGCCCCTCTTTGCCCACAAACGAGGCAAAAATCTCAAGGACATGCTGGTACATACGTGCCCAAAATTACAACAAATGTCACAACTCAATCTACATGGGCTGGGAGGTCAATACCCATGTGGGAATTGTGCGAGTTGACACCTCACTCAGAGGAGCAAAGATCTAACTTTTGCAAACAGAACAAAATGGGAGCAACGGAAGCTAACCAACTGCAACAGCAAAAACGTAATTTATATGATTACCTGCCCTTGCAGTTTGGAGTACATCGGCATGACCAAAAGACCAGTGAAAATACGGATCGGGGAGCACAAGAGTAATATACGATGCAAAAAGACAACGACAAAAATGGCTACGCATTTCGTTGAAAAAGGACACTGTGTAAATGACATTAGGTGGACAGTAGTTGAACAACTCCCATCAGAAGAAGGACTCTTTGAGAAAGAGCAGAGGTGGGTTTTCAGACTTGGGACCAGCACAGTAGGCCTGAATGATAATATCCCCTGGGGTCAGCTGACGTAGATGTTCCCTTAGTAGACCACCTACCTTCCCCACGAGGAGTACTTGTTGTTCTACAAATACAATCTGCGTGTGCGAAATAACCCCTATCAGACATCTACAAACTTTCCTTTTTGCTCCCACGAGGAGTAACTGCCCAGATGTCTACCTTGCCACTCAACAATATGCCGTAAACTTTGGAAGATTTCCGTCCCATTATTAAAGAAGAGGGCCCATTGAATGTGCATACAACGAGGAGTGTAGTATCAACATCTCAAAAGATGTGCACCTCTATAAATAAGGTCTTCCTAAAGCGCCTTTGCAAGGAAACGAAGCCAACAACATTGACAGGATAAACACTCGTCACACGGAATAGATGCGCAGGATAGCGCATGTGCGTAACAAAAACAGAAACATTCACATATGCGCATGCGCACAAAAAAGGAACAAACGCGCACAGAGGCGCATGCGCGATCTAAACACGCTACCTCCGCCGATCGCGAACAGAACCGACAAAGACCTTAAATGAGCATAAGGAAACTCCAATCATTCAATTATACAATTAATTCTACTGCGAAAAGAGGTATAAAAACCCGACCTCGAGACTTCTGGCATTATCATCGGAGCCACGAAGGGATCGATCGGGAGGAATTTCCTTGCAGAAATCGTGAGTAAACAAGCTCTAAGGACCGCGACCAGTGTCTCTACTACGTTAGTGTAAGTAAAGTAAGGTTTTGAATACTCCTTACTTTCCCAAACAGGTGCTAGTTAGCACACCAGATCCTGACGTTTGGCTCATGAGGCAATCTGGCCAACTCCTAAACAGTATGTTGTAAATATGTAAAAACATGAAACGTTTCCTTTTTCCTTTACTGGGGCATAAAACAATCTTGCTCTCATCTGTTCACTATCTATGGTGTTACGCTCAGAAAACAAGTTCAAACACCTGAACTAAGCTTTCTTTATAAAGTGTGTGTATTTATGCTTCATGTCAGTGAGTCTAGCGTGTCCTTTTATAAACTTTTTATCCCACTATAGGCACATTTTTGCGACTATAATCTGTCACCTGTAACCACTGCTCATTTTATCCATAAATGTGGAGAAGTAGGCTACCAAAGAAAAGTCTTCTTCCCTTTACAGGTTGATCAACAGACAACGTTTTTTGCTAGGTACATTGTTTCTATCTGCAATATTTTGTTCTCACTTTTATTAGAAATTCTGGTATGAGTTAGAGAAACGTGAGTAAGGTGGGGATTTGTGTACCCCATCCTGAAGAAGGTGTTTTTTGCACCGAAAAATGTCGACGCACACACAGAGGAGGTAACGCACATTGCCAGCGTAGTAACCTCCCACCTTTTATTTTAACAGCACCAGCCCGGGGTCTTATTAAATATTCTTTAGTCGGGGGCGGAGCCAGGCCGGCGGCCAAGATGGTCGCCCGGGCTCCCGGCTCCGTCGACCTTCTTCCCCCGCCGCCTAGCCTACTCTGTTTTCCTGCTCGGCTCCGGTGCCACAGCCTGTCGGAAGGTGTGGGGTGCGGCTGAGTCCAACTCCGTGGGATTTAGGTGCCCCGTAGCCGGAGATACGGTCCCCTTGGACTGTGGCCTACATGGACTTTGCAGCCGGGACCCCGAGTACTGCCGTGGCCATTTTAGAACGCAACAACAACGGCCACAAGGACCCGGAAGTTGCCGGCCTGCCGCCGAGGAGGGCAAGCTCACTTTCGAGACTATGTTTCCAGCGCTCATTCTCTGCTGCCCGGAAGACGAGGAATGCCTCATCACTCTCCCTCCCTCCGATCGCACCTAGACGGTGGTATGAACCGACTTTAGCTCATTGCCTTCCCACTGGAACTTGGACTGATCAGCGCGACGACATTACATCCGCGTCACAGCTGACCTGCTCCGGCTGCGACACGGAGTGCTTGCTACGCTTTCCTCGATTGAAGGGGCTTATGCGATACTGTCAGCGGAACGTAGGGGATGGCGCTCACACGTCGGTGCAGAGTGGAGGTATTGTTTGCGCTTTGACTGTGTGTGGCGGTGAGTGCTGGCGGCTCTGGTGTTTTGGCTGAGCGGCGCTCGTCCTGTGATGGTGGTGATTCAGCGGGAATGACCCGGCTGCGGCGGTGGATGTGTGCACTGGAGTCTGCGGGGAGAGATCGAATACCCCCGACATGTTATTCTCCACGGGACTGCTTCCCAGTGCTGTTACAATGGCGAGTGGGCCCATAGCCATTCACGTTTCTGGGAGACTTTGTTTATGTGACCCCCGACATATTTGACCGTGTAGACACCACTTCGGAGAGCTGAGGCAGCTTTATCGTTGGTTTGGAGGTGATTGATGACATGCAGGAATTTCCAGCTCGTCTCCAGTGGACTGCTGCCTTTTCGCCCGGCCTCATGGACATATGATTTCCTTTTTGTACTTTATCAGTGGTGCCTTTGTCCTTCGCCTAGTGCTGCGCTATGGGTCCCTGACACTGTGAGAATACTATTCTTCTTGCGCAATGTCCTGTTCCTTCGACGATGAACAACTAAACGATGATGGATGGCTTTCAAACGTGCACTATTCTGTGGTACTGCAAGACTTCCGACCTTTTTCGAACTGGCTGATTTCCATCTTAATTGCCTGTGTTTACGTGACTCATTAGTGACTGGGTTCTTGGAGCTGAGTGGGGATAGATGTTCTGTTTAAGATGGCGTCTTTGATGCTCTGTTTTTCCTTCGGTGCTATTGCAATGCCAAGTGGCGGCGGGGGGGAGGGGGGGCCGGGGACCGGTACTGGGGACCCCCCAAGATTTCTTCTCCTATCGTGGGGCGCTAGTTAGTCTTATTCTTTACACCCTTTTCTTTACTCTTTGTGGAATATTGTCCTTTCTCTCTTTTGTTCGTCTCTCTTCTATATTTCGGGTTTACACATGGGCAACAGGCACGCTGCTCGGGGGGTAGGCTGTAGCCGTAGGCAGGGGTGCAGGGTGGGGGGAGGGGGGAGGGGATTTTTGTTGTTTCAGTTTCTATGGCCCGTTTTTTCCTTGTGATTTCTGTTTTTTTTATTTGTTTCTTTGTTCTTTCTTTTCCTAGATACTGATTAGGGGTAACTCACCGTGCATTCTTTTGGGTTTAATACCAGGGGTGGAGATCTTATTCCTGCATTGCGGTACAGCGGGTAGTCACTGTTTAGGTGTGGGGCTTGTTCTGATCGTCTCTCCTGAATATTTACATTTGTGCTTCCCCCCCACCTACGGTGGCCCTGACTGTGAATATCCTGTTTTTCTGTGACACCCTTGAATTGAGATGGCTTAATTGTGCGGCATCAGATCCTGCTTTTCTTAATTTTAAAAGAAACCTTGTTCCATCCTGCTGTCGTGTTGGCGACATGTTCCTCTAAGTTGCATCATTGATCCTTTGGGGCGTATTCTCATATTGCTTACGATTTGCATTGTTTGCTTCGCCCGACTGTGTCCTGATGTCCGACCATGATGGTCCATTGGCTTGTGTATGTAACTGATTAATGCAACAATAAAAGTTTACCAAAAATTAAAAAAAAAAAAAAAAAAATATTCTTTAGTCACCCCACTAGCCAGGTTCTTTTTAACCATCACTATTTTCTAAACCCCACTATACACTCACACATAAAAACACCCTCATCCACACCACGCATAGTCTATCTAGTGCTCCCGCGTATCCGTAGGTCGCAGCACACAGTGCCCCGTCGAGGGGTATGATGACCCCGATGATGAAGCATGACACCAGGGGCCTGTTGGTGTGTGAGGGGACCTAAAACAAGAAGGGTGTTCCCCACTGTGGAGGACACACCTAAAACTCAAGGAGTGGATTCTAATTGCTTATTTATTGATAATTGTAATGGCACTGAGCTGGCCCTCAAATCTAAGTTTAAGCCTGCCTGACATACAAAGCAATCCACTATATATATGGGTATATTTTTATATATATATATATATATATATATATATATATATATATATATATATATATATATATATATATATATATATATATATTCTCTGAAAAAACCATAGGTTTCACACCAGTTATAGTTAGCTGGAAATTTTACTGACACAAAACAATTGAAATTCCCACGTTATAGTTAGTTGGACTCACTATAACTTGCGCGCCTGCAATGCACTGCTGATGACGTCACATATTACATCACTCATGACATGGTCAGTGACATCACTCATGACATCACTGATCACTATTATATATATATTTATTTATATGTTGAACTATTTTAAATATGTTAAAATTACCCTCCTAACTCCTGAGGCTTTTTTTCACCCAAATGCTGAGCCCTGTTTTGTTTATTGGGGATACTTCGCTCTTAGTCCTCCATAACTTTTTTCCACATAAGGAAACCTGCTAAATCTGCACCCTTTTTTTCCAGCATCATGGGGATTCTAAAGGTACCCAGGGTTTGTGGATTGCTCCAGAGGGGATTGAGGAAATAGGCAATATATAGCTAAATTTTGAGATTTTTTTTAAAAAAAGGAAAAAAGTGTCCAAAAAAGGTATCTGTTTTTTCCCTAAAAATTGCATCAATAAAAGGTTTGCTATGCTAAAGTCACCATCATCCCAGAGGTCAGGAACATGCTGAGCTGATACAAAGATCCTATGTATACCATAGTTGTGGCAATTTTCTAAGATGCAGCTCATTTTTTGAATTTTTCTACTTTTAACCTACTTCCTGGGTGTGGTAGAAACTGGTGTGTAGCCTATAGACAACTCTGAAAAGCTATAGATTTCGGAGAAGTGTACAATATTCCAAATTGAGCGCAGACTCATTTGTGTAGATCCCTCAACTTTTCAGAAGGAACTTATATTTTTAAATAAAAAAGTATTGAAAATGAGTAGGAAAAAACAGTCATATGTGACAATAATTTTATCTAAAAATTCTTGTCACAATAGCATAGCAATATACCATTACATCCACTAGACTTTTCTGGTTTTGAGGATGTATTGGGTTTGTAGGTTGTCTAAGAACCCAAGTTAACCTGAGCCAACAACTGAGCTGCACCTTACAATGGTTTTTCATTGTCTACGGTATACATCACAATTCATATTGTAACATATATAGAGTGAAAAATTGGTATAGAGGAAACCTTTGTGTTTCTGAAATGGGCACCAGATATGGAGCAGTAGGTATTTTTGAATCTCTGAATTTGTGGGTACCCATACTAACGTGATTCAGAGGGCATTTTTCAAAATGCCTTCTTTCTTACACCCTGGCTTTCATATGGAAGGAACAAACACAGAGAAATCAAATTGATAAAAACAAATGTTCTACTGTTTCCTATTTCCACCTGTCTCCCAATAAAAATGGTACCTCACTTGTGAAGGTAGGTCTAGTATCTGTGAGAGGAAAGAGCACAACATGGATACATCACATTTTCCACTAAAAGCTGACTGTTTTTTTTATCAATGTGGGTATCTGTTGATTTTGGTCCAAGGTCAGGTGGCACCTAGGGAATCCTGCTACACCTGCACATTTCGTTAAACTAGACACCCGTAGAAATTCAGGGTAGAGTGACTTGCATGGCACTTACCAGGTTTTCCTATCCAGAAGCCTTTGCAAACTGCAAACTTTGACAAAAAAACATACTGATTCTCCTCACATTTCAGTGAGGAAAACTTCTGGAATCTGTGGAGATCTACACATTTCCTATCACCTAGCATTCTCCCAACTCTCCTGACAAAATTATACCCTTACTTGTGTGGGTAAACCATGAGACTGTGAAACAAAAGTCCCTAAAGCGCTGCGTGGAGAGATCAGAGATAGGGGTAGCTGTGGTATTTTGGGCCATGGTCAGCCACAACGCATAGAAACCTACCAACCACAAACATTTTTGAAAACTAGACACCAAGGGTATTCCAAGGTGGTGTATCCTGTGTGGATCCCACAAAGGTTTTCTTGCCCACAATGCCCTGCGAACCTTAAACTTTTCTGAAAGTGACACATTTTCTTTGCATTTCTGTGATGGAAACTTCCAGAATTTCTGCGAGGACTTCCATTGACCCAGGTTTGATATATTCATGTCACAGGCACTAGGCCCAGCCTCACATGTGGGGTAGCTTTTGTATCCGGACTAGAGGGGGAACACTGGTTGGTAGGAATTTCCTGGATCCTTGTCGATTCCTGAACTCTATGCCATGGAATTGCAAGGAAAATATGCGATTTTAGGCAAAATGTGAGGCTTGCATGGCTTTGTGGGTAAAACAATGTGGAATCCACACAAAGCACACCACCCTGAACTCCACCAAGTGTCTTTTTTTCAGAAATGTCTTGGAATGTAAGTTTCTCCAAATAGCAGGCTACCTAACCCCAAAATGTTCAGCCATTGAACATGACAATTGGGATGATATTGGGATTTAGCAGCAAGATGGAGGTCGAGTGAGACCGTAGTGCGGATGGACCGGTGCTGGGGGAAGCTGTCGGCAGCCCTAATGCCTATACATTAAGCGAGGAAGACTAGGAAACGATATCCTACTCTCTCGAAAGAAGAAGGGAAAGAGGCTCAAGCATAACATGAGTTGACTGGCACACTTAATAGAAAGAATAAAAAGAATTAATTTTGCGAAGACCCCTAATGGCGCTGGAAATCGGGACGACGCTAGGTTTCAAGCTTAAGCCCAACGCAGCGTCAGGCGCCTACCTGAAGGCTCTTGGCTCACTTATAGGCCTTTCAGTTATCCGCTTTATCTGCCAGTTCTTGGAGCTGAGGGCGCCGAGGGAGACAGTGCAGGCTGAGACTCGGGCAACTCCTTGCCAGAAATCTTGTCGGGACTCTGTCAGTGAGGGGACCGAGATGGCTCCGAAAAACGCCGGAACCACCGCTGCGGCCAAGGCAAGGGCTGCGGCAGCGGTGGCAGAAAGGCAGGCCCAGGCACTGTTACAGCGGGAGGACGCTCTGAGCGAAAAGCATGTAGCCAGCGATAAAGCAGATGCAGGCTCCGGCGTCAAGACTCCGAGGCAAGGAGCTGCGGTGCCGAGAAAAGGGAGCATGACTGGCCCCTCAGTTGCTGACCTCCTTCGTCAAACACCGGGGGAGCACTTCCAGGTCAAACGAAGCAGAGCAAGCCAGAAGATCTGAACACGGAGAAAGCTCTGCAGAATTGTCCAAAGAATCCCAGGTCCCTGGAGGTATTCGGACGTGAAGTAAGTTCTGATTTACCTACGGGGGAGCGGAGGAAGCAGACTTTCCAAATGTAAATGCTGCCAGTCAAAATGAAATGCTACAAATTTCCCCCTCTTTACTTATACCTCCATCTCCAAAATCAGCTACAACTACAACTGTAACAACTGTAAATAATGACAAGGTCATGGATTCTAACAAAACTGACGTGACTCCTGCGATATTACTTGTGGCATGTTCCAATGAGATTTTGGATGACACAGCTGGCAGGGATGTGGTCCCACTTAATGAGATTAATACTACGGGTCCAGTTGGCTCAAATCAGTCTAATGGGTCCCAAGTTAAATCCTCGGGGAAAAAATGTGCAGTCCTAAACCATATAACACAAAAGCTTTAGATACTGACGTCGAAAAAGACCCTAGTGATTTCTATTCATTCTCAGATGAACTTGAATGGTCCGACGAGACATGCTCTATATCAACGGAAGGGAGCGATAATGATAATAATGAAATTGGTCGCGGAGCCCAAAAGACAGTAGTCAGAAAAAGAAAGGGCCATCACGGCGCGACGGAGCTTGTATGGGATTATACCCCTACAACTCAACTTACGGGGCAACAATCAACTCAGTATACGCCGACTAATACTTTACATTTGGCTCACCAATCTGCTGAACCGCGGTCTGGCTCCTCTGCCACCCTGGATACAGTTATGGAAACAGTTCTTCAAGCAATTGCAGCACACAGGGAAGAGACTGCACACGATGGGCGTAAGGCCCAAGCTACTCTCCGGAAAGTACAAGGGGTGGTGCGTAGACTAAATACAACTGTTAGCTCATTCGGAGACAGAATGACTGACTTGGAGTCTCGCATAGTTTCCAATGAAACTGAGATTGCTGTAAATCATGAGCTAGCAGAGTCGCATGAAGCAGAACTGTTGGATGTAAGATGGAAGCTGGAGGACTTTGAGAACCGCCTCCGAAGAAACAACCTTTGTGTCCTTGGCGTGCCAGAAACACTGGAAGGGGAGGATGCCCGGTCTTTCATTATTAAAGTTTTCTGTGATTCTTTACCAGAACTGTCTAATTGGAACTGGGACTTAGAAATACAACAAGCTCATTGTGTGCCTATGTATTTAAAACATTCTGAGCAACCTGGGGGGTATCCACGAACAATTCTAGTTTACTTTGGTAATTTTCTCCTCAGGCAGGCAATATCCGAGAAGGCCAGGCCGGAGGCGAAGCGCGTTAGTGGTGCTATCTCCTATTTTGTCTGCCCCGATTTTTGCCACCCCACTGTGGAAAGGAGATGGCGTCTTCGCCAGTTGATTAAGCCTTTTCAGGAGAAGAAAGTGGCGGCTTACCTGAACAACCCTGCCCGTCTCAAAGTAATTAATGGGGGCGAAACAAAATTTTTCACATCTGAAATTAAAGCTAAAGAGTATTTAGAGCGTCTCTAGTTTTAGGTTTTGTAAAGTTAGTCCCTCTAAAGTTTGTGCCATGGTAGGATGTATTTAGAAACTCACACTAAGGTATAAGTGCATTAGTGATAACACAGAGTAGGCGTTCTTGGGGTATTTTTTCTTCTTTTTTTTTTTCTCTTCTTTTCTTTCTCTTTTCTTGGTCTTCATTTTTTCTACTTTTCTTCGTCTCCGCCTTATTTTTTTTTTTTGAGCTATCGGCTCAAGAAATAAAGTGAGCTGCCGATTTAAGTGAAAAGGATATCACAAGGGTGTTCGTTTATGGCTCTAGCACCGGTCCTGGGAAGCACATCATCAAACAGACTCTTATGGAGTCTAAATGCCTTATTCTGGGTGCGGGGAGGGGTGGGGAGGGGGGGTTGGATAGTTGGAAGGGGGAGAAAGCAAGGGAAAAAATTGCAACTTCATATGTATACTGAATTGTAAAATAATAAAGAGAATGTTTTTTAACAATGACAAAGAGATAATTTTGGAAATTAACTGTAAGATGCTATGGGGAGGATGAAAATATGCTCTTGGAATGTGGCGGGGCTTAATGATCGAGCAAAGAGAGCTAGTATATTTGAACTAATCAAACAAGGGTCTTTCGACATTCTCTGCTTTCAAGAAACCCATATTACATGGGAAGATAGGGATTTACTAAGAATACCTGGGTATAACTTGTTAGCGACCACCTCACAAACCTCAAAAACTTGTGGTGTAGCTATTTTTGCCTGAGGATTCTTGGGGCAAGCCAAGCGAAAGTTAGCAGACTCTTCGGGTAGATGGTCATTATTGAACTAGAGCCCGGTATTACAATTTGCTCAGTCTATGCCCCCAACCATGATGACCCACGCATATTTGAAGACCTAGAGCTAGAACTAGCTTCCTGGCCCAAAGTACTGATACTATGCGGTGATATGAATATTTCTATTAATCATATAGGAATGCCCTATAACCAGTTTATGTCCACTTATACTGGAAGAAAACCTAAAGTTTATAGAGCGATTTCCCAACTTACAGGGAGCCTGGACTTAGTAGATATGTGGGCTCTTAAGCAATATTCTGATCCGGGCTACACATATTTTTCATTTCCGCATAATAAATATGTCCGAATCGATTATATGTGGGTGGTCAGTGATCATGCTTCTGCTGCAGAAATTGATAAAAGTCCTAAAACACTCTTGGATCATAATATGCTCACTCTCACTATTAATTTCACTAATCTCCACAAGCCCCGTTTTAATTGGACATTTGACAGGAAACTCCTAGCAAATAGAGACTATATTGACCACATAAAGATTTGGACACAGGGGTACTTCGACTGTAATCGATATAGCGCGTCAAGGGCTATATTGTGGGACTGCTTCAAGGCCGCTCTTAGGGGAGAGACTATGAGTTTCGTGGCCAAACAAAGAAAAGAGACAAACCTGGTCAATCAGCAGCAGATGCAAGATCTTGCCAAAGCCGAGCATGAACATACAGCTGCTATAGTAAAAGGGGAGGAGGGAGGAGCTTCATTACGCAAACTTCTAATTCTTAAAACTACGATCAACGGCAGGCTCAATCAGAAGGCAGCTGAGACCTACCAAACTAGCCGCAATAAATTGTACGAAGATGGAGAAAGGGTCGGAAAACAACTAGCCTTGCGTACCCAACAGAAACAGTCACTCAATAAAATCAGCAATATCCATGCAACTGGTAGGATATATACTGAACCTGGTGAGATACTGGATGTATTTAAGGGATATTACGAAAACCTCTATCGTAATGAAGATATCCATAAGCTATCTAAAATTAAGGAATCTTTACTACTTTGACTAATGGAATGTGGCCCAGATAATATTCTAGATGCAGTCACTAGGGATGACTTAGAAAAGGACATCACGCAAGTAGAGTTACAGGTGGGTTTAGCAGAACTTGCGGTAGGCAAGGCAGCTGGTCCGGACAAGATCCCCCTAGACCTTTATAAAATTTTGGGAGAGATCATTATACCCTACATGTTAGATCTTTGTATAGGCATTCAATGCAATGGTAATACGCCTGTATCTTGGAAGTAGACCAACATAGTAATATTTCCCAAGAAGGGTAAGCCCCCTGAACGACCCACTTCGTTTCGCCCTATATCCTTGATAAACTCAGACTCGAATGTATATGCAAAGTCTTGGCTAATCGGCTCTGGAGGGTGGTAGAACATCTGGTCTCCCTGTGGCAGCATGGTTTTATTCCCCGAAAGGGAACTACGGATCATACCCGTAGGGTTATCTCATTATTCGATATCATGACTGTGACGGGGGCCAGATGTCTATGATCCTCCTTGACGCCAAAAAGGCCTTTGATTGAGTCTCTTGGAAATATCTGTGGGTAATATTGGAGTTTTATAACTTTGGGGCCGGCTTTGTCAGATCGATACAAGCAATGTATCAAGATCCAATTGCCAAGTTCAGACAATGGGCTTAGAATCTAGATCATTTAACATTCTAAGGGGTACAAGGCAGGGGTGTCCCTGTTCCCCGATACTCTTTGCCCTCTATATTAACCCGCTGATTATGAAGTTATTGGCAAGTACCGTAATAAGACCCATTAAAACAGGCATACATGAAACTAAGATACTTGCCTATGCCGATGATGTGGCGGTTGTAACATCAAACCCCACTGAGGCAATTGGAGAGATCGAAAATATAACTCAGTCTTTCGGGGTTATGTCTGGATACTCTTTGGACCGTGAAAAAACTGTGGTTATTTGTACAAATAATACTTTATTCAATGATTCCAGAAAGGCAGCCAACGCCGTCTATCTTGGCATTTCTATATCCCCGCAGATTGAAAATATTAACAAACTTAACTACGAACCCTTATTGGAAAATATAAAAAAGGACCTTTTGAGGGTCAATAGTTTATATCTTTCAATCATTGGTAGGATCAACTTTGTCAAAATGAATATCTTTCCAAAGATATTATATTTTTTCTGTGCAATCCCTATAATTGTTGAGGATAAGATGATAATGGCCATGGAATCACAAATTTCAAAAATGTATTTGGGGGTATTGCAAAATTAGGAGATCCGCGAAATTTCTCTCCCTACCACAGGAAAGAGGGGGTCTGGGGCTGTCAAATATAACCCTTTATCTTTGGGCTCGTCTCCTCCAAGGGATGTTTCCCCTATTGAATATAAACCCAATAAGTAATATTATAGCTGGGGTTAGGATTCCCTCAATATACGAGCTAGCTGTAGGAGAGAAAGCAAAGGGCCTTTTGCTGAGACAGATAGAACCATCCTACTATAAGAAGGTCAAGTTTAAAATTATCAACAGCGCTTGAAAGGTATGGAAGAAAGTATCTAAGCATATGGATATTTCGAATATCAACAAATACACACCATTATGGCATTCCTTTCTGCTTTCCAAGCAAGTCAATGACGATATTGCTAAGAGGTGGGAAAGCCTCGGATTGGTATCAGTGGGGGATTTTATAGACGCTGAGCCTGCCGTCAGGTTCTCCAGCCTCCAAACAAAATTTAATATACTATCGTCTGACCTTTTTAAATATATTCAAATAAACACCATACTATCAACAAAACTCCCAAACATCTCAATGTCGAATATTCCCATTTTTGAGCTCATAGGGGGCAAACAAATCTCTAGGATAGGCACACTTTATGAATTAATGCTCGAACAACAACATGATGATCTGGAGAGAACTGAATCACTCTGGTCATCAAAATTGAACAACCCGGATGTCGACAATGATAAGGTCCTTTTGCTCCCTGCCTGCGTATTCTTAACATCAACCCTTAAGGCCCAACTCTATAAGACTATATATAGCTTATACTTTACACCGGCAAAACTGCATACATGGGGGAAAAGAATAGATGACAACTGTCCCAGGTGCGGTATAGGTCCGGCCCATCTAATACACATGTTTGTGGAATGTAGTAAATTGACCACCCTTAAATCAAAAAGTTCGGAATACTGGGAAGAGGTGTTCGGGCACAGAGTTTCTGTGTCCACAACTCTTTTCCGGTTAGGACATGACAATACCCTTGGGCATAGCAAAGAAGAAGAAATATGCTTGTTCCTTGGTACGGCTGTATATAGGCTAATTCTGGCTACCCGATGGAAAGATCCCGATTCTCCTAATTTCCAAGTTTGGATAACCCGGTTTTTGGGGATATTCAATCAAGAAATGGCAATTTATACAGCTAAGGGTAAAAAGGCTAGACAGAATGGGTTACAAATTTGGCACCCTATTACCACCTGGAAAGATAGGTTTTAGCCGTACTCAAGATGTAAAGTTTATTTATTTAAACAAATGTAAATAAATATGTATATGTGATATATCCCTGTGGCAAGAATTTATAGTTCTTTTATGCATCAATATGTTTCTACTGTATTATGTATCTCTTAACCCCTTCCATGCTCATGACGAGCTGAGCTCGTCATGCAGTACACTGGTCGTGTGCTTATGACGAGCTGAGCTCATCATGAACCATGGAAATCTGAAAAGCTCAGCATCAAGCGGGAATTGCTGCAGCAGTCAAGGTGTTAATGGATTTAAGTATATTATTGAAATATGTTTGTAAGCTTTTTTATATTCTTGTATGCATTGAAGTTGCCAAATAAAAATAAAAAAAAAGATATTGGGATTTAGCCCCACTCTCCTGGCCCATATGAAAAAAAACAGTTGAAATATCCAAATGTCCTCTCACTTGCTATTGGGATGGGGTGGGGTGGTTTAGACCCCAGGAAAGCAGAAATATTGTTAGCATTAGGGGCGAGGATGGGCCAGACCAAAATATTCCTGCCATACACTGGCCTTTTTGTCCCCCAGGGGCAAATTGGGGGCACTCCAACTGTCTGCTCTATGGGAGGAGCAGAACGGCTTCTACGGTTGTGGCATGGGGGTGTGGCCAAAGTCAGAGTGCAAGGCCTCCACCCCTTTCTTTTGCTGCAAATACAAAACCCCTAGTGTCTAATGGGCTTTCTACTCCCTGGAGGCAGATTCAGCACAACCTCTCCAAATAGGACAAACTTCCTATATGCCTCCCATGGGGAAGAAAGACACTATTGCCATGTCTGGGGTGGGTATGGCACAATGCCATGGTAGGTCGCCCCCTCCTTTTGTTTGTTTTAGTGCACTTTTGAATTCCCTGATGTCGAGTGGGCTTTCTGCCACTCCAGGGGCAAATTGGGGCAAACTCCCTGTTTGGCCCTTCAAGAGTGCAAACAGACTGGTTATGGTGGGGTTATGCTCAATGCATGGGTAGACTGTACTCTCCTTTTGTTTATTTTTCATGCCATTTTAAATTACCTGGTTTCTTGTGAGTTTTCTGCTCCGTCTTGGGGAGGCAGATTGAGGCAAGCCTCTAACCTGCCCCAAGGGGGGCAGAAAGATTGTTGTCTTGGGTGAAACATGGCCACACCCATGGTGGGCAGCCCTCTCCCTATTTTATGGTAATCCTTTTACCTTTCTCTGGTTTCTAGTGGGCTGATTTGGAGTAATTTCACCCTTCCTATGCCCAGGGGGGAGAAAAGGACACCTCCTTGGGGAAGGGGCAGGGCCATGCCCATGTTGGGCAGCCCCCACCCCGATGTTCTTTCCTAAAATTGTTCCTTGGTGTCTAAAGAGCTCTCTGCTCCGGGGGGGGGGGGGGGGTCATCCTCATCTGCCCCCCAGAGGGAGCAGAAATACTTTTTGTGGGTGGAGGTATGGCCATGCCTATGGTGGGCAGCCCCCTCCCCTATATTACTGTTTTTCTTTTACAAACCAAAAAGTCTACTGGGCTTTCTCCCTCCCTGGGGCAGGAAGGTAAACAGGGCCGGAAGACTTACATTTTTGGGATTGTGGGAGCACAAGCCCTCTCCTAAGGGGCCATTAACCCAAATCCTTGGTGCCTAGTGTGTGGATCCCTGCTTGAGGATCACTGTCCTGTTGTGATCCTGAAGTAGGGGTCCACTTGACAGAAATACAATTGGAAAGGGCTGATCGTCATTGCAGAAAAAAATACAAACTCAGGCTGCTCATGAAGTACTTTCTGAGCAGCCCGAGCTACAATTAACAAATAAACTGAAAAACCTCTAGTGCAAAGCACCAAAGGGTCCTTTACACCCTTCCCCAGTGTTGGGCAGAGGGTGACAGGCCTACTTCCACACTTAAAAAGCTAAGTTAACATTATTTTCTATGGTGTTTTATTTTAAATCCTTAGCTCAGTTATTTTGTATGGAAGGGTGTTAAAGTATTGGTGATTTGGCATTTGTGGTGCTGGGTTTACTACTGTTTCTTTTTTGGCAGTAGTAAGTTCCACTTATAAATTTGACTCCAGACCCTAATTTAGGGGATGAAACTTGTCAGTCTACACTTTTGACTACCTTTCTATTCTCACTTTGCGAATAGCTAAAAGTTGTAAAGTTACTCATAAGTGTAAGTGTAAATTACATATGCAAATTGCTAACAAGGTATGTTACCTTAGTGACTAGCTCAGAAAGTGTCTATCTTCCAACCTATGTGCAAAAACCATACAGATCCTACCAATATCTAAACAGTTTTGGTTATCGTCAAAAAATGTAAACTGAGGTCATTGCATAGTTGGAGCACCATGGACAAATATAACACATGAAAGAATACAATAAGGTCAACTACTCATGAGTGTAATAACATAGATGAACTGTTTGCTAGAAAATAAAACAGTCTTTATGACTCCAGCTTTCTTTTTAGGGATCATCCAAATGCCCCCAATATTAAAATAGGTAATTTCATATCAGAAATTGCTGTGCCACTTGCTTGGCAAATATTTAATCTCAATTTGTACCTTTTGTGTTAATTTCTATCAATTGATACAAAAATGGAAAGATCTGGCCTGCCACAAAAATTTCTTGTGGGTTGACCTTACCTTCACTACCATAGTCCTCTTCGATTTCCCTTTTGGTATAGAAAATAAATAAACTAATTCAGAAAGTCATGCTGCTGGAGGATAAAAAACAGACTATCAGAGCCAAGGGGAAATATAGCTCCATAGAAAGGGGAAAAGATCCAGGATTCCCAGGACAACAATCAATCCCTTGAACTGTCAGCGTCTTACAACCTGAAAGCTTGGCAGGCAGAGTGTGTAGGGTGGCAGAGCCCACTTTTCAAAGAACTCTAATCGCTGAAGCTATTTGTAGTTTGCTTCTACCAGCATACAGTGGATGTGGCGCAAAGGTTGGCACGGCACATAAACGCGTTGCTAAATTTTGTAGTACATTTTTTCTAACATGTAAATTTTTTCTAACATGTAATGTGCGGCGGACATGCCACGTTGTATTCCTTCCATACCCTTAAATAGGGAAAGCAGTGAAAACCACATTTTATGCACTTGTGAAATATTCTTATGTGTTAAAGGCCATATGCTGCTCACACGTACCACGAGGTGCATTCCACAGCTAGGGAGGAAGGATTTCACAACCACAAGATGTATCTCAATGATCAGTGTCCAGAGTGTCTGTGGCATGGACGTTTCAATTGCCGGTTTTGGAGCTGGGGAACTGGGTTCGAGTCTCGGCGTCAGCTCAACATTCTGTGATTTTGGGCAAATCACGTAATCTCCCAGTGCCAACCAGAAATGAATGTCTCGGTCTGTAATGGAACTGGTGCTCATGTAAGTGCTCCAATAACTTCGGGTCGAGTTCGCGCTATATAAATCAGCAAAAAAAAATAATAATATATACACCATGAAGATAGGGCACCTTTTCAGATCACTGTTTGAGTAAATTCTAATCCCTCCCATTGACAACTGTACATTGAACAATTTGATTGGCATGCATCCCAATGATACATATAGGTAAAGGCATTTTAGCAGACATCACATGTGCATGATGAAAAGCTTGTTATTTTCTTCAGTGGCTGAGCTCCCGGGCGCTGGCATCATGATATAAGAAGCGTCTTCGCCGATGTAAATAAATGTGCTTTTTGTCAGATGGATGTATAATTTCCATCATTACTATTTACATGTAGGCACCTGTTCTTGCCATGTAAGTGATTCTGGATATCTCCTAATGACTCAAGACTCCTCTGATAGAAACACGAAGTGCTCACAAGCAAGTACATAATATGACTCATCCTCAGAACGTCGAGTAATGAGGACATATTTCTGGTGTATTCACTGCACAGGTGGAACCTTGATGTACAAGTCAGATAAGGTGTTCGACGCAGTAATAATTTGTTGGACGTTACACAACACTGCAGTGAGGCAACACGTGATAGTGCCTGAGGTGGAGGGAGAGGCACACAAATAAGTGATGAGGACGAGGAAGCAGGCATGGGACAAGTGTGGCAGGGACGGTATTGGGATATAACTGGGATCAACGATAAAAGCAATGCCAATGGATTCAGAACTGTCCATTACATAATTTAAAAAAACGATTTTGTTAAAAGCACACGAGCTAAAATTATGGCATAGGCAAATTTGAAATGTTTGAATAATTGCTCCCCAACAACACTCCCCGCAATTTAGCAGCTCAATAAAACCACCCATTACAACCTCAATTTACCCATCTGATGTCTGCTCTATCCTATCATCTCTAGCCTATCATTCAGTATAATACCAACATCCTATACCCTAACAACTCAGTCCTGCCACCCATCCTAACCCCAACAAAGTCCATCTCTTGGTTGTTCTATCAACCTACCCACCCTAACTTTAGTGAGCCCATCCCTTGGCAGCCCAATCCCACTACCCACTCTAATTCAAACTGGCATATCCAATTGCTACTCTACTCTTACTCTGCACCAGCAATCCTATTGCCAGGAAGGCCTTGCAACACCTCCATACATCTTGTTTTTGGTGGGTGTTTCTTCTGTCACCTGTGCATCACGAGCTAATCAGATCCTTGATAATGATAGGATCACCTGTGAGGATTAGAGGCCCGTAGGCGACTGGGATGGTGGGTGATGTTCTTCTGTTCTGGGCAGTAAAGCGTGCCATCTGAGGCAGGACAAGCTTCTGAATGATGAACCTGTCTCCATTTGGACATCTACTATCTGCTGGCTGACAGTCAGAATGGATGCTCTGAAACCGTTCACAGCTCAGCAGATGACCAGTCCCCCAAGCCTCACCTGCGATTTGTTTCACGTTACCAATCTGGCCGTCTCTCTCAGGATACCCTGGATATCTTTCAGGCAAATAGGGAGCTTGCAGTCTCTTTGTCGGTTGCCTGAGCGATGGTTGCCATCCCCACTGGCAACTTTAGAAATGGAGATGGCAGCTCTGATGTTTGCAGAGACAGATGGGATCATGGGAGGTGTGGAAGTAGCATATCAGCTGGAATGAATGATAAGGCAGCTGTGATGGTGGCTGTTCAGCTACTGGCAGCTGTGATGGTGAAGATTCGGTCTACGCCATTGGTGGGTGGGTGGTGGTTGCCGGCATGTGACTTATTTTTCAACTAAACTATGCCTTCTAGATTTCTTTAAATCATGTACTGTGGGACTTCGTTCAAATCTTCGCAAACATTAGCTGACATAAATTCTCTGTCATTTACAAAATGCAACCAAGTTGGTCGGCTACTGTTCAAAAACATAAAACAACATTACAATGTATTATTATTATTATTATTATTATTATTATTATTATTATTATTATTATTATTATTATTATAATTATTATTATAATAATTATTATTATTATTAATAATAATAATAATAATAATAATAATAACAGTAACGACAGCAATGTTAATAATAGTAAAATTAATAATAATAAAAGAAAACAAAAAAATACCCAATTTAAAAGATTCACATCAACAAACATAAATACAAATAGTTTGCTATATTACATTTTAATAAAGTAGTACTTCTTCTTGATTGTATGATGTAAAGCTAAACACGTAAATGTTATCACTGAAAAAAATAACTCAAATACATTTTATTTACCCATATTTCTGAACATTAATAACACAGGTATCAGGATTCGGTTTTATGTATTCCGAGTTGTCCTGGATGCCATTTTATCAACCCAAAACTGTAATTCTGTGCTTGGAATTTTAGAATTCCTTTAGTATTTTGTAGCTCGGTATCAATGGCACTTGAACATTAAAAGCTTGAAGACACTGCTGAAAAATGGCAACGACTTTAGCATGTTTCTACATCAATATGGAAGACATTAAGCTTATCCAAGGCTTTAAAAATCTGCCACAAAAACAGACACTTGAAGTGAGAATATTTACAATGCCTGTGTTGGTGTTGATGCACTCCATGTAAAGGAGCAGCTCTCCTATATATTGAGAAATAGCCAAAGTTCCTTATTTCTCTTTTGCCCTAACGTTCATAGCACTGTAATCCTGCAAGGACAAACCACAATAAAAGGTCTCCCTGACATTTTTGTCTCTTTTCTAGAGAGCCTTTTCTTTTAACACGTCATCAGAGTATACTTAACTTTGTTGGGCCATTAGTACTGTATATTGTGCATAGCACACCATATCATGTGAATTTTAGGCATTTTAGACATTGTATTTGCTGACCCATTGCTGACTTTCAGCAGTGTTTTTTCAGTGAATTTCATGTTTTTTATGATGCAGTGGCACACCATATCATGTGAATTTTAGGCATTTTAGACATTGTATTTGCTGACCCATTGCTGGCTTTCAACAGTGTTTTTTCAGTGAATTTCATGTTTTTTATGATGCAGTGTGCAATTTACCCATTTGGTGCTGTGCACAGCCTTTAGCTGGGTCCTCTGCCCCATCTCCTTCAGCCATGTGCAGCAGGGGTCGATTGCAGATCCTATCTGGCCTCGAAATGGGCTCAATTTGCCAGCTGTCAAATTTCATGCAGATTTACCATACAGAGTTAAAGTTTTTAGTGAATGAAACGTTAAATATTACACACATTTTTGTTTGATCCGATGGGTCCGCTCAAAATTATGAGAAAGATAAACCCGCTGAGCCTCAGTCTAATTTTGGGTAGGTTCACCAAACAGTGGCACATTTATCATGAACTGAATTCTTATTTGACCCATCTTGCAATATACACCCTGGTGGACCTAAATTGATAAATCCAAGAGTAGGCTAAACATTTTAAGTCCCTGTAAGATGTTGTCAGTTCCTGGACTTAAAAGCCAACATCAGTCCAACATCCTGTTCCCTAATGCAAGTCGCTGTAAGGACTTAAGTGCTGCAGGAACGCATGGTAACGTTGCAATTGTGGTAGTGACTGTGTTGTTTTTGACTGTGTGGTAAAGGAAGTTCCCCCTTAATGAGGGTCAAATTTAGTGCAATTTTTGGCACTGTGGAGCACAGTTATAGGGAAATTAAAAAAATTGATTTTTAATGAAAGGGCAAATGAATCCTAACTAAACACTGGTGACTATATATATTGCAGGGGGTGATGGTGCCTGTATATTTAGGGTTAGGTCAGACTTATCTTTGAAAAAGAATGATTGTTTTGCTAATAACTTTAAAGCTGTTTGGCAAATCTGCATGAAACTTTGTAGAAAAAAGTTTCATCTACTTTGTCTTCTTCTAGATCTGTCAAGTGGTGCCAAAAAGAGGAGGGGTCCCAAAATGTTTTAACTTCCAGAGGATTCTTTGCTTTTTGATTCAGAAGAAACCGGTGAATAGAATTGTGCCAAACTTTGCAAGAAAGTGCCTTTGCCTAGCTTGGTGAAAAGCCTCGGAAGTGGTTCTTGAAACATTAGCATTTTAAAATGTCCCTGTTGGCCATATAGAGGTTCAGTTTTGGTGATATCTGCCTTTGCGGATACTGTGAACAGTCCACCATAGGTCCACAATGCAATGAAGTTTCCTTTGAAAGGCTCCTCAAATCCTAAACATTTTTTTTTAATGGACAGAGCCTGGGGGATTGGCTGCTCTGGAGGGTTTGGTGCATGGCTGGCTGTAAGAGAGAACCTGCAACCAACCCCCTGCTGCACATGGCTTAAGACACATGAAAATACTGTTGACATTAGCCTGTAACCTTAATAAAAATAAAAAAAATCTGAAAAAATTAGCCCATATTCAGTGGGGACTGGCTGCCCGCAAAGGGTTTGGTGCTGGGCCTGGTTATAGGTCAAGCCCTTCAGTTAAACCCTACTGTGCAGGGCCTCACACTATGTGCAACAGGGATGCATGAACGTTTCGCTGATGGCTAGGATCTGCAATCAACCACTACTGCAAACAGCTGAATGTTGTGCACAGCAGATAAGGCCCAACTGTGGTGAATGGGTTCATCAACAGGCCATAGGTCAGGACCTGCAGTAAATCCCGCTGTGCATGACAAAAGACCAACCGCTGAGGTTACCAAAACCAGGGCACTGCACCTAACAACTGCCGCAGCCAAAAGTCATGCTTATTGGGTGTTGGATACTTGTAGCAAATTGTATGCCATAGGTCAGGACTGCAGCCTATTTCAGTTGCATAGGTTCTCCATTGTGGATTGGGATCAGGCCCTACAGCCAAACCAGCTGCACACAACTTAAGAACATGAGCAGTGTGCCCTGGTTCCTCATAGGGAGTTGAGCACAGGGTCTGGTCCTGTGGCTAACGCCCGCTGCATACGGCAAAAAGCACAATATTGGTCCCTCTGGATGCTTTCATTAACATTTTAAACAAAAAAAACACTGAAAGTTGCCAGTTATAGTTTAGTAACCTAACTAGAACTTGTGCCTCCACCATGCACTGCTAATGATCTCACATATTCTAGCATTCATGACATTTCTAATGACATCATTGATGAGATCACTGATAACATCTCAAATGACTGAAGATGAAAACACTATGAGGCTTATTTACCAACATTTTGCGCTGTGTTTGTGTCACAAACCAGCACAAAATGTTTTTTATTATTTACTTTATACGGCAAAACTTATTTTGCTCCGGAAAAAGCCTAAAAGTAATGCAAAGTAGCACGATGCGCTGCCTCCCATTACTTAGCATCAAGGGGGGATTACATGGCCATTCCTATGCAGCCATCCATGCTTTTAGATGCAAAATCTGATCTACCAAAATACGGAGACAATGTTTTGCGTCAAAAATGAACGCTTTTTGAAAGCACGCATTAAGAGCATACATTTTTCATTTCTCCTTACTTTTCCGACTTTGCATGTGTGCTGCTTTCTAGAGCACACATACAAAGTAGGAAACATTTTAAAATATGTCTAGGCATAGTATTTGGACTGGAAGGAAATCTGCCCAGTACAAACCTAGGCTAGACTCGCGCACACACCCTTGCACTATGGCACAATGGAGTGTGTGTGGCGATCAGCAGCAAAATTCTGCGCCGGCTCGAGGGACAGGGTAGGAGAATGCCATATATCTGCAGATACGGTGTTCTCCTGCTCTCTCTGTAATACAAGACATTTTTGGCTGCTGCGCTGCGTTGGTTTACAAATTGATAAATCTTGCCCAATGTTGCTTAAAAACAACAAAATGAAAAGATTTTGCACAAAAGGAAAATTCTCGCATGCCAGCGTTTCCCCAGGCGTCTACAAACTATTCATTCTTTTTTAGGTTTTTTGAAGTAGCCACTGTTGACACCCAAGTCAAACTGAACTTTTATGCTTTTCAGGTATTGCCTATGTGTGCATGAACGTATATGTGGGCGCGCGTATGTTTGTTAGTGAGTGTGATTTACTTAGCATCTGTATTTGGTGCTTGGTTTCATTTTAATACGTGTGCTATGAAATTCATTATGAATTTCTCAGTGTCACTGAGCACATTCATCCCTTTCTGGAAATTAAATCAAACAATATCTTGCTTCAGCAATTCCTTATTCATATAATCAAGCATACTCTGTGCCTCTTAATTTAAAAACAGAAATACCGGGATGATGGGTTTCCATTTTAATGTTATCTCCTTTGGAGGAGAAAACAAATTCACACAGACCTTCTGAGATAAAACAGGAACGGAAGATAATATTTACACAAAGTAGCGTTTCCTGTGCTTTAAGGGTTAAGCACAGGAATATTTAGGTATGTTTGTAGATGGATTAGCCACTATATATTTCGAGTTGTATGGATAAGTTCGATTATTAACTCAAAAAAATGTAATAAAAGGCAAAATTCATATATATCATAGACTTCGAATAAAAGGGCTGACTCACAATCCTGCTGTATTTGCTAATCCGTGATGCACACCTAGGATGGTATTATCACCTATCCATAAAGAGTTGTCCAGTGACTTCACAGATAATGTGACTGAAGTGTCTGCAGCTGGTTTAATACAGAATATCGAGAACAACAAAATCGACATCCCAGAATATAGGGAGTGATTAGGATGGCGTAACGCCATCGTAACGTGATTTACCCACCGCCAGATTATAATGGCAGTGGGTATCGTGGCGGAAAGGCTTCTGCTGACTTTCCGCCGGTCGGCAATCGTTATGATTGCCGGCCGGGTGTATCGGAGGCACATATATGGTGGTGGTGCCTAGCAGGCACCGCCATCCATATTATGATGTTTGGTTTACAAGGCCTTTCCAGGCTGGCGTGGGGTGTAGGGGGTGGCGGGTGCACTTGGGGGTACCCGTGGTACCCTCTGCATGTCCATGCATAAGGTGGCATACACTGCGCAGTGCCTGCCATGTTGTGCATGGAAATGCACAACATTGCATTCTATTGCAGCGGGTGCTGCAGCCAGCAGCGCCCGCCGCAATGTTAAAATGCAAGATGTGACCGCCACGGTGACGGTCGCTTCATGATAAGGGATGCAGAAGCGCCACCTGGCAGGCGGGCGGTCCCTTTCCCGCTAGGATGGGGGGCAGAACCAGGTCCGCCAGCCTACCTAATACGCCCCGTAGTGTCAAAAATATTGTCTACAATACTATCGAATTTACATACTTTGTATTTAACTACTAAAATATTGAATCAAAAAGACTGTCAGAAAGAATATCAATATAAATAAGCCAAGAATCTAAAAAACATATTTCTACCATTATTTTCGATTTGTGTAAAATAAAATCCAAAATAATAATGTGATAAAAAATGTAATCGTTTTAATAATTATGTATATTACATATATACATAAATAATACCAAAATATAAAAACAATATTTAAATAATTTACAAAATGCAATAAATAAAAATATTAACAATATTTCAAAAGTAAAATGAAACAAGCATATATATATATATATATATATATATATATATATATATATATATATATATATATATATATATATATATATATATATATATATATATATATATATATATATATATATGTTCACATTGCTGCTAGAATGACCCTCGACCAATCAACGCTGATGCCGTCGTTAGCAGCAGCCGCTACCTTAATGTCTGCAGGTACTGGATCCCACCGATTCGAAGGAAACAGAGACGGCACACCAGGAAATCTTGCACAAACCCTTTATTGTGCACTCGTTAACCCAAGACGACGCGTTTCGGCGTAAGCCTTTATCAAGTAACCACCATTTTGTTTTTTGCCATACTTATAGTCCCACAACTGTTTCAATACATGATGGACATAAAGAAAATACTCAATGCAAAACAGCATAAAAATAGAACTTAAATCGATTCAACAATGTCTATTGCACTATGTCAACATTTCGACATTTCAACAATCATAGTATGCAATTTTGTGAGTACGTGGGATGTAAATGTATATATATATATATATATATATTCACTTAAAAAAACCATAGGTTTGACACCAGTTATAGTTAGCTGTTACTGACATAAAACCATTGAAATTCCCACGTTATAGTTAGTTGGACTCACTATAACTTGCGCGCCTGCAATGCACTGCTGATGACGTCACATATTACATCACTCATGACATGGTCAGTGACATCACTCATGACATCACTGATGATACCATCCAGTGAATGTGTGTCTTTCTGAAAAATAAATATGTTTTATATATGTATATGTAAAGGTTGATGGAAGAATAAATGTTTAAATAAGTGTCTTAATGGATGTTTTAAAAAAAAATTGATTGGTTAACTGGCTTATTAAGTGTATCTTAGTGAATACATATATTATTGAGTATTGTTTAAATATTTAAATGTTTGTATCAGTGTTTCACTTTGTGTATAAGTGGCTGCATGTGTTGGTGAGTAGCTACATGTGTGTGTATATGGGCTATTAGATGTTTTTTTTTGTATCAGTATGAGTGTCTGTATGGTTTGGTGGGGGTGTTACTTAGCACATAGATGCATCAATGACTGACTCACTGTTTGTACGTGGTTTGAAGACAGCATATGTGCAGGACTGTATGGGTGAATGAGTGTGTATATGTGTGTGTTAGTGAGTGAATGACTGTCTCACTAGTGTCTTTATCAGTAACTACATATGTTTTTATCTAGTATATGTGAGTATTGATGTATATGAGTGAGTATATGTGAGAGTGAGAGATTGAAAGAGTTCTTGTTTAAGTAAGTATGTGTTTCTATAAGTGATTGTTTAAGAGAGTAAGTATGTGTAAGATTCCTTAGAAGTAAGGTGGTAGTGTGTGTATAGCTGTATATGCAAATAAATGGATGATCAATAGTTTATTTGCATGTGTGATTATGTGTGTGAGTAACTTTTGGATGACTGTCGGTGTGTAACAGGATGTATAGGTGTTTCACTACATATGATGAGTGAATATGTGTATGAGTGACTATATAGAACTGTTGGTGAATGAGTGGATGTGTATATAGATGGCGGTATTACTGAATTGGTTGTTGTAACTGGTATGGGTATCTCTATTTTTTTGAAAATTTTAGTTTCTATTTTTGAATATGTGTTTCAAGGGTTACATTACACTGAAAGGAAGTCTGTCACTCCGTCACAAGGATGGTGTCATCAGTGATTTCATGAGTGATGTCACTGACCATGTCATGAGTGATGTAATATGTGACATCATCAGTAGTGCATTGCAGGCGCACAAGTTATAGTGAGTCCAACTAACTATAACGTGGGAATTTCAATGGTTTTGTCAGTAAATTTTCCAGCTAACTATAACTGGTGTCAAACCTATGGTTTTTTCAGTGAATTTAATAGGTTTTTTAAATGCTAATTCCTCACTATAACTGGTGTGAAACCTATCATTTTTTCTGTGAATTTCATAGGTTTTGTAAATGCTAATTCCTAACTATATATAGTGCCTCAAACCTATGTTTTTTTCAGTGAATTTGAAAAGGTTTTTTAATAGCAAATTTTTCTTGCTATCAAATATAATATTTTTTATAATGAATCCTATATTGTATATTTATGTAATACTATTTTTTTTATGTATATTCTTCATTTTTAAATTCTTTTTATTTTTTTGCCCTGGAGCGCTCCCGGTGCGCACCGGAAAGCGAACAAAAACATCATCGTGACGTATCGCGTAGCCGCGTCCGCGTGATACGCATGGCGTAAGCGCACCCGGAAGCACCCGAGCGCATACAATATAAGCGCGAAATATAGTTAGTACAACTAACTATATAGGAGCAATTCCAATGGTTTTGTATGAGTGAAATGTCCAGCTAACTATAACACCCCTAAAACGTATAGTTTTTTGAGTGAATTTTAAAAGTTTTTAAAATGCTAATTCCTAACTATATAAGGCCTGAAACCTATGGTTTTTTCAGTGAATTTCAAAGGTTTTTTAAATGCTAATTCCTAACTATATAAGGCCTGAAACCTATGGTTTTTTCAGTGAATTTGCAAGGTTTTTTAAATGCTAATTCCTAACTATGTAAGGCCTGAAACCTAGGTTTTTTTCAGTGAATTTCAAAGGTTTTTTAATGCTAATTCCTAACTATATAAGACCTGAAAGCCCACTAGGAATCTCCAGTATGTGCCAGGGGACTGCATTGCAGAGAGGTGTAATGAAGCCACGCCCCTTTTTACACCTCTCTGCAACGCACCCCCGTGCATGTTTGAAGAGGGGGAACTAATTCCCCTTGCATTCTGGAGGCCCCTGGGGGCCAACTAGCCCACCTGGAACCTCCAGTATGCACCAGGGGGCTGCATTGCAGAGGTGTAATGAGGCTATGCCCCTTGTTACACCTCTCTGCAATGCAGCCCCCTGCCGCGTTTGCAGAGGGGGAACTAATTCCCCTTGCATACTGGGGGTCCCTGGGGGCCAACTAGCCCACCAGGAGCCTCCAGTATGCGCCGGGGGCTGCATTGCAGAGAGGTGTAATGAGGTCACACCCTTTTTTACACCTCTATGCAACGCAGCCCTTGTGCATGTTTGAAGAGGGGGAGCTAATTCCCCTTGCATACTAGGGGTCCCTGAGGGCCAACTAGCCCACCTGGAACCTCCAGTATGCGCCAGGGGGCTGCATTGCACAGAGGTGTAATGAGGCTATGCCCCTTTTTACACCTCTCTGCAACGCAGGCCACTGGCGCGTTTGCAGAGGGGGGACTAATTCCCCTTGCATACTGGGGGTCCCTGGGTCATATCTGCCCAAACACCGATATTCCGAACGATTGAAAATTACTTTTCTTGAGAAACATTTGGATTTGGATTATCATGTCCTATACTTTGGAATTTTTGAAAGACTGACTTTGAGCATGCTATAAATTACTCAAGTCTGCCCGAATTGTGTGGGTAAAATTGATACCTAGTCACTTTGAATAAGAATGTACTTACGTCTCGTCTAACATTTGGAAGAAATATCTAGTTATATGACAACAGGATACCGACATAACTTGAAGGAAATAAGAACGCCCTGAAGAAGTTCTGTTGTACAGAACGAAACGTTTCGGCTGGCTGTGGTACATAAAGTTAAGGAAAATAAAAGCATTTGAATATACACCAAGATTCAGCACTTCAATAAGGTCTCTAAGTGATATGATTTGATTGGACTTATTGTGCAAGTGGTGCGGTGCCAAACTTTGGAATATTCTCCACTACTCTCTACTACTTACTCTCTCCTACTCCACTACTCTCAAATACTCACTCTCTACTACTCATTCTCTACTACTATACTACTCTCTACTACTCTCTCTCTACTACTCACTCCCTACTACTCACTATCTACTACTCTCTACTACTCACTCTCTACTACTCTCTCTCTACTACTCACTCTTTACTACTCACTCTCTACTACTCTCTACTACTCACTCTCTACTTCTCACTCTCTACTACTCTCTACTACTCCCTCTCTACTACTCTCTCTCTACTACTCACTCTCTACTACTCATTCTACTACTCACTCTCTACTACTCTCTACTACTCACTCTCTACTACAGTCTCTCTACTAGTCTCTACTACTCACTCTACTACTCACTCTCTACTACTCTCTACTATTCTCTCTGCTACTCACTCTCTACTACTCACTCTCTACTACTCTGTACTACTCACTCTTTACTACTTTCTACTACTCACTCTCTACTGCTCTCTACTACTCACTCTACTACTTACTCTCTACTACTCTCTACTACTCACTCTCTACTACTCACTCTCTACTACTCTCTACTACTCACTCTACTATTCACTCTACTACTCTCTACTACTCACTCTCTGCTACTCTCTCTCTACTGCTCTCTACTACTCTCTACTGCTCACTCTCTACTCTCTACTCTCTATTACTCACTCTCTACTCTCTACCTCTCTACCTCTCTCTACTTCTCTCTCTACTAGTCTCTACCTCTCTACCGCTACCTCTCTACCTCTACCTCTCTACCTCTACACCTCTACCTCTCTACCTCTCTCTACACGCACACATATACACATATACATGCATATATATGCATATGCATTTATATATATGTATGTGTATGTATATTACCTACTGGCGGTAGCCAGTAGGTATATATAGTTAGGATCTGTTTCCATAGGAAATCCCCAACATTCTATTGGGAATAACTTTGGCGCTGGTTGATGAATCTTCGCAAATTTCTCAAAGAAGATGGCTCGCTCCGCTCCGCTCCTTCCCTGAAAGTTTGGGGGGGATTCGTCAAGTGGGGGCTGAGAAAAAAGGGGGGTCCCAAAACGTGTTTTCCCCATGTTAATTTCCATAGGACCTTTAGACTCAGCTACAGCTTGAACCGCTGAAGGGAATTACACCAAACTTGTCAAAATGGTAGTATCTGGTATGCAGATCACGCTTTTGGTAAAATAGTGTAAATCCCTCCAGTGGTTCCTGAGAAAATTAGAAGAGAAATCAATTATATATCTATAAGCGCGCACGGGTGCGCGCACCCCGCGATTTTTCGCGATTTTTTTTTGGGGGGGGGCTTGGAGGGGGGCTTGGGGGGCTTCTCTCTTTTATTTTAATGTATTTCATTTAATTTCGAGGGTGCCCACCCCTCGTTTTACCCCCAAGATCACCGCCGCGGCCCGAGCCGCCTCAAGATGGCCGCCGCCTGGTTGTGGGCGGGGCCCGGGAGGCTCGCTGTGATTGGCTGCCCAAAGCAGGAAGTGTGTGTGCGCCACAGAGCCACGGAGGTGATCTGTGAGCGAGGAGCCGGGCTGGCTCGTATGCACCGAGGGCCGGCTCGGAGGGGAGGGGTCTGTGAGAGACAGCGGGGCTGGATTTTACAGAGTGGGATGCTCCACAGCGTGGGGTGCTCCTGTGCGCCACAGACCGGGCTCGGCTGCACACACAGGAGGTGGGGGGCAGCAGGCTGGATTACACACAGGAAGGAAGGGACTGCTGCTGCCCGCCGGTGGGGAGAGAGAGCCCGCCTGCCTCCCGGCCGGTAGAGGAGGAAGCGAGGCAGCCTGGGAGCGCCGGTCCGGAGCAGGCAGCGGTGGCATGGGGGCGCAGTGAACCGCGCACAGCTGGATGTACACTGGATTACACGGGCTTCACCACTGCTCAGGAAAGACGGATGCATCCTGGTGAGTGCTAGCCTCTGCTACTCTGCTCCTTCGAGGCGCACTCAGCCGCGTACCTAGGGGGGGGTGAGGGGGGCGGTCCGCCCCAGGCGGCAATATTTTGAGGGTGGCATTGGCTCTTTGCGGCGGCCTTTATAAATTAGTCAGTCAGTGAGTGTACCCAAATTATAAAGGCCGCCGCAAGGGCCCAGTGCCGCGCGGCCGTCGTTTTGAGTGCAAGCGATGCCTGCGCAGTGCGTACCTGCTTGGCAAAACTTTAAAAGCAAAACCATTTTGCCTGCAACGCACTGCGCATGCACCATGGTGCGCGACGTACCCCGGCGTTTGTGGTGCATTTGCGATTCTTTTAGAACCACGGGACAATCATGAAACAGGCCAGGCTCTTTACTTAGCTAAACTTCTCAAGGGGCTGTGCCGTGCTGTCTGTCATGTGTCAGACGCCAAATAATCCCTACCGAAATGACGTGGGGGGGTATTTAAACTCAAAGGGGCTGCTGGGCGCAAGGTTTGTTTTTACTCGTTACACTTGCAGGCAGAAAGACCATGACACACGTTTTTTACTCGTTCCCGCCAGTCATCCGCCGTGTGTTCTAAAGGTAGCCTTTGAAAACTATAAAGGGCGCTGTTAGGTGTGCTAATACTGTAATTTGGCCTACATCTAGTAATGGCGCAGCATTGCTTCAGAACGGTGCCAGCGCTCTGGGGGGCTCTGTTCTGGCTGTCACCCTTCGGGCTTGTGCACGCCCAGTTCCTCGGAGCATGCATGATGGTGGAATCGCTGGTGTTGAAGCAGTGCTGCCCGCCGCTGGGGCCGGAGCCTTACATTGTGTGCAGTTCTCTGCACAGCCAGTGCAGGTGTGTGCCAGTATGCATGGACGAGCGTCTGTGGAGTGGCCCCTACAACATGCGGAACGTGGACTACCGGGAGAGGTGGCCTGTCAAGTTCTGCAACCAGACCTTCCAGAGTACAGGTAAGAGGCGCGCAAATTGCAGCGATCTGATGACTTCGAGCCCGAGGTACGGCATGTGTTACTTAATTCTGTATTTGTACACACTCTCAAGCTTCCCAGGTCCACGAGAGGAGCTTAGAGTCCTTGCTGTCTAGGTCTAATTGCGCCCTTATAAATCAGGACTACAAGTCCCAGAATGCCGTTATTTGGATTTGGTAGGCCGTTATTACTGGGTGGTTATGGCTTTAACTTGAGTAATTGTGACCAAGTCTCGTTTCTCTTAGCTACCAAAAGCGGAATCCCTTTTACAGCAGTGGTGGCCAGCTATTCAGCACAAAAGGATTGAAATTCATGAATGATGTAATATGTGACATCATCAGCATTGGATTGCGGATGCGCGAAATATATAGTTAGTGCACCTAACTATATGTCGAATTTAATTGGTTTTATATCAATAAAATGTCCAGCTAACTATATAGGAGGAATTTCAATGGTTTTTTATATGTTAATTCCTAACTATATAAGGCCTAAAACCTATGTTTTTTTTAGTGAATTTCATTGGTTTTTTAAAGGCTAATTCCTAACTATATATAGTGTATAACCTATGGTTTTTTCAGTGAATATATATATACATACATATATAAACATATATAATCCGTATATCTATATAAATACAAATATAAATGCATGCATACATATACATATATGCATACAGATGCATGTTATTTACATGAAAGTTTAAAAAACACTAATAAAAGCAAAGCTAAAAAGCCACCTCATTACAAACAGAATGGCTTTAACTTAAACGAAGACAAGATCTATTGCATTTTCAATGCTTGTTTACTTTGGTTCCATCAAGAAGGCATTCAGATGTGTCAGGCATTTGCCATAAATTCTGAATGTTAGCACTCTAGTTGCTCATTAGATCACTGTAGTAAAGCTACTGCTCACCAGGGAAGTCTGCTGCTGGTATTCAAAGTGCATGTTTCAGTTAAGCATGGGCGGAAAATCCGTTACGCTCGCGGATTTTGCGGATTTTCGGGAAATCCGCAATCCGCGAGATTTGCGAATTTCCCGCAAAATCCGCAAATCCGCGAGCAGCGGATTTTGCTCGCGCTGCTCGCACTGTTCGCGTGAGTTCGCGCCCCGCGAATAAGTGCAAAATTGCAGAAATACGATCTTAGCAAAACTGAAAGTAACTACTTACCAGGTTCAAAAGTTCAGGCACATCATTAGTAGCCATTTCCTGTAGTGCTTCCTGAGGGGCCCCTCCAGAGTTCAGTTGCCAGTTGAAACTATTATGTGACCCTGCTCTGAACCTCAGAATAGTTACACATATGCCACAAAGGTCCTGAATTACAGCTAAGGGAGACAAGCAGGAGCCAGGCTGGAAGTTAAAATCCATTAATCAGCCCCTAATTCATTATTGTCAGTTGGGGCAGGGCAGGTGTTGTAACTAATTTTGCAACAATGAAAGCACTTAGCAAGTGCAAAAGATCACTAATCAGGGCGCACTAAGGAAGCAGGTGCCAGCTAAAAAAATATTCTGTGACACATTAATCAGCCCCAAATTAATTCAGGTCACTTGAGGCAGGGAAGGTGTGCTTTGCTTTGCCGAAAATAATGTACACTGGACAACCAGAGGGTGTGGTGATGAAACAGAGGGTGGCATGGGTGGGCCAGAGGGTGGCATGAGTAGTCAGAGAGTGGCAGTGGTGACAGAGAGTGGCAGTGATGAAGAAGAGTGTCCCAAACAGGCTGGACACGTAGAAACAACAAGTTCGCAAAACTTGCGACCCGACAGGTAAGTTCGCAAATTGCGAAATTGTAAAAACCCTCGCGAACTGGCAGAAACACGGGCGAACACAAAAAAAAAAAAATCCGCAAATTCGCGGGAATTCGCGGATTTTGCGGATTGCGAATCCGCAAATCCGCAAAATTCGCGGATTGCCAATCCGCAAAATCCGCTCATGCTTAGTTTCAGTCTGCATGTCAGAATTTTTTTAATGAAATAGAAGAGGATTTGAGAAGTCACTCGAAATGATCCCTAATTTTTCTTTCTGAAGCACTAATCATACTTTCTATGGCAAAATTAACCCCCTCATTTTGTTCATTTTTTAAATTAAATGTTTTCAGACTTACCACTTCATTCCAATCAAGATGGCTTCTGGTGTGCCATACTTTTGTCATAAGTAAGACTGTTAGCGCTTTAGTTGTTCTTTAGAACACCCTGGGACATTCTGTCATTGGGCTATACTTGGGCTACATCTGGGTGATATTTGGGCTAAATTTAGGCTCTTTTGTCTCTGGTGGCCATCTTGGGAAACTGCATGTCAGTATTTTTTATGAAATAGAAGAGGATTTGAGAAGTCACTCAAAATGTGCCCTAATTTTTCTTTCTGCAGCACTAATAATACTTTCTATGGCATAATATACCCCCTCATTTTGTTCCTTTTTAAATTAAATGTTTTAAGAGTTACCACTTTATTCCCATCACGATGGCTTCAGGTGTGCTATACCTTTGTTATAAGTAGGACTGTTAGCGCTCTAGTTGTTCCTTAGAACACTCTAGGAGTCTGCAGTAGAACACAAAGGAATCAACTGACAGTCTCTGTCCTTGTTGGATGTACATGTTTTACTGAGAATGTCAGACTTCATTCTCACATGACTGAGAAAGATATTGTGAATTTACAGAAAATATGCTTTCAGTTTAGCTTATAGATCCCCTTCCAAACCACTGTGGGCAAATCCTGGGATATTAGTTTTCTTTCAAACATGATTCATGATATCACAGCAGAAGGCTTTTTCACATGGTAAAATCACCTTAGAAGACACCACAATTCCTAAAATGGGTATGGTACCATCAACAAATGATTTATAATGTAACTAAAGTCCTAAAATCCTCTATTAACTACAATGCTTTTTAATGAGGTGCTATCATGTATATTGGTCCCAAGATGGCTGCCAACACTTCTTGGATGAAGTGCTGACAGCCAATCAGATCAGATGTGTGGTTAGGCTCCGCCCATATATATATATATTTTTGAACCTAAATTACTCAAAATCCACTGGAGCACATATCTTGAGACATGGCAAAGGCACATCGGGCTACCAGTCCCTACAACTTTGCCAAGTTTTGTGGAAATCCATTCAGCCGTTCGGGCTAAAAGTGAGTCCAACCGCCCAATGGAAATTAACATGGGAAAACATGTTTTGGGACCCCCCTTTTATCTCGGCCCCTGCTTGACGAATCCCCCCCAAATGTTCAGGGAAGGAGCGGAGCATAGCGAGGCAAATTTAAGGAAAATTACAAGCAGATTCCTCAACCGGCGCCAAAGTTATTCCCAATAGAATGTTGCGGATTTCCTATAGAAAACAATCCTAACTATATCTACCTACTGGCGACCACCAGTAGGTAATATACATATATATATTTGGACTTCTGGTGTGGATTTACTGCTGGTGCGCTCTGCCAGCGTGTGTGCCACCATCCATGGGTCCCATTGATCCGGAAGGAGCAGCGATCTGGAAATATATATATATATCTATCTATATATATCTATATCTATATATATCTATATATATCTATATCTATATATATCTATATATATATATATATATATATATATATATATATATATATATATATATATATATATATATATATATATATATATATATATATTCCAAACAAAGAATGCTCCGTTATAAGAAAGCCCACACAGCGTATTTGTTTCGGTTTCTTTATTGGCAGACAACAGGGTTGTATCCTCAGAGGTAGAAGCAGTCTTTCAGCCCTGATTTCGCCAAATACGTATTTCGAGAGTATTTCCCTTGTTCATTGGCTCAGGGCAATCGGGTTCAGGTGAGTAGACATGACGCCGCTCTTGCAGCGAGATTTTTATTCCTGCCATAGTAGGCGTGCCCATCCGGGGATTGTGGTCTTTGTAGTTTGTTTTCAGCCATAGTGGATACTTCACCGATTGTCCTCGTTTATCTATTTTGCCTTAGTGGTATCGCTTCAAACCTTTGTGGGGAACTCTGCTATTTTGTAGTCTAAAAGGTAAAAAATACACCATTGCTGTAATTGGGTGGTCCGTGGTTAAGGATTTTCTTTCATCATCGTCAATCAGATTCTGTAGCTGCCACATTGAAACATTGAAAACAACATTGGCTTACTGGCATGCAGCTTTTTCCTGAAAGAACGAGTAATTCAATTTAAACAACACAATCAAATGTTAATGGACATGATCGAGATGTGCTTCACACAAAATGTGTTTCTTTTCGGTGAAGAGATCTACCAGCCGACAAAGGGATGTGCGATGGGGTTCTCTTTCAGTCCAGGATACGCATGTCTCACAATGGGGTGGTGGGCATACCAGATAGCGTGGCACCCTAACAATGACAGATTTGTGAACAAAATCAAGAAGTGGTTGCGATATATTGATGATCTTCTGATCATGTGGGACGGAAAAGCAAAGGAATTTGAGGAATATTTCAAAATCCTGAATTCAACAGATGCTAAAATAAGATTTACATATACCATCAGCAGTGAAAGAGCAGTATTCCTGGACATGGAGATTTATATCGCAAATAATAATCTGGAATTCACACTACACAGAAAGAAGACATCCACAAATGCCACCCTGCACGTGGATAGCTTTCACAAAACATCAGTGATAGACAATATCCCATATGGAGAATTTTTTAGACTACCCCACCGCATATTGTCAGAACAAAGAGAATGGGAAGAACATAGTAAAAAAACTGCAAGTAGATTCAAACCCCGTGGATACAAGATTGCATCATTAAAAAATGCTGGAAACGAGCAAATGATAAAAAAACAACAAGACACATTGGAAGTGAAACACAATGTGAGGGGGGGAGGAGTCAAGATGGCGGGCTGAAGCCGCCAGGTGAAGGTAGCAACATGGACCTGCTCCGCCACTACGCTAAGCAGGAATCTCAAGGAAAAATGTCTCGGATGTAAAGCAAAAGAAAATAAGCGACTCGCACGAATCGGCTGAAACGTACGAGATTGAAGAAAAGGGAGAAACTTGAGCTTAACGGAGGCATCGTTAGCATCGTTAGCTGCGGCCTGCTGCGGCTATTGAAAAACTGCTCGGCGATATTGGGCTCTTTCTCACAAACAAGAGCTAATGCTGCTGACTGTTCTTCGCTAGAGCAGAGGATTTCTGCGGTCCTGGAAACTTGCTACGGTGTGCTCCACTCGAACGCCGAGGAGGGTGTTTAGGGGGGCGGGTCTTGGATCCTGCTCGCTCGCCTTTCAGCTGTGTGCTCACCAGACGCCGCGCACAGTGTTTGAACTGCCGGTCAGCCCGGAGCTGCTCACAGAGACGATGACATCGAGGCAGACACGCTCCACAAGAACTAGGAAGATCGGGAAGTCGGCGAAACAAGACAATTCAAGTACGATGGCAGCGCTGGTGTCTGATGAATCTAAAACCCCATTAGGAGAGCGTTCTGCTAAGACAAAATTGACCACGGGCACTAATAATGTTAGCAAAGGTCTATTTAAAGATAAAACAGACAAACAAAAACACTCTGCTATGCTAAATGAAAGTGCCACTAATGTACCTGAAGCAATGCCTTTATTCAATGAGCTGGGAGGAACCCCTTTAACTGGACAAAAGCCGCCCACTGTGTCTGAGTTAGAGGGCAGCGAACAAGGAAATAGAAATACAGCTAACAAAGCTAATAGTGCTCAGAAGGCAGTTAGTATAACAGAAAAAGTGGAAATTAAGAACAAAAATAAAGGTACCGATAAGCTAACCAAAGTGAATAAAGTGGTACTGTCTTCAGAAAGTCACTTAAACACAGAAGCTATAGTAATAACTGAAACTCAAAAGGAGAATGCAATGATATGCGAGAATGTGACGCCTGCTGAATGTATCAACCTGGAAAAGACGCAGGCTAACATGGCTAAAACGGATGGGGTTACAGCGGAATCTAGCACGAAACCCAACAATCAAAATGACGACTGCATATTGAAAGAAAAAGCTGGAGATAGCTCGCCTCATGATAATACTGAGACAACAGAGGAGAGCTCCAACCCTGAATATGAAGAGATTTCTGATGAAGCTGAAACGGATGGAACTCCCAATAATAAATCTAATCTTGGTAAAGCAACTGGATTAAGGAAAACTAAAATGAAGGCTAAAAGCAAACAAAAAAATATAGCTCGCAAACCAATGATTAAAGAACCAGCTGTAAATAAGAAAGGACGTTTAGTCGATGATAGTCCATTGAGAAGATGGATTGAAGCTAAGGGTGGAGTAAAGAACATGGCTCTAAGATTATCTGGCGCAAGTCCCGAAGAAGAACTAAGTCTTCGGGTAAAAAATAATTCCCTCACAATGGACTCTATAATGAAGCCAACACTTCCAAACAACGATCTAATAACTCCTCCAAGTAAAACTACTGCAAGTATTAAAAATACTGAAAATGGAGACGGTGGCTCCTTGATGACTATTTCTAAGGACATCGTAGAATCAGCCGAGCCTGCGAATATGAAATCTCATCTTACAACTACTAATTCTAACTTGGGAGAGGACCCGGCTAGTTTACTATCAAGTCCATCACCAGCGAAAGCAATACTAGTGAATAGTCCATTGGAGCAGTCTAGTATCGAAAACACTGAGACTGAGGGAACAGATAGGAGTATTACCTCTTTGGCGGTCAATAAGTCACCTGAAATGATAGCTCACATGGACTCTTTAAATCAATTACAAAAACAAGATCAAGGACAGACACAGGATACAACACCAGGCCTCTCAAATACTATATCCATGGAGCTAATTATGCAAACTCTTCTATCACAAAGAAAAGAAAGCCAACAACAATACTTACAATTAAGAGAGGATAACACCAAAATACAGGCGTTTATGAGCGAAGTTTGTCAAAGTCTTGGGGGGGTCACAAAAGAAATGGAAGACTTAAAACAACGCATAGTAGAAGTGGAAGAAGGCGCAAGCAAATCAGAATCAACTGTAAAACATAATTCCACACGGGTCTCTAAACTGGAAGCCAAAGTGGAAGATTTGGAGAATCGGTCACGGAGACAAAACCTTAGACTCTTTGGAATTCCTGAAGGCATGGAGGAGGCCGATCCGAGATCCTTTATCGTGAAATTATTTCAAAGAGCTTTTAGTGATTTATCTGACTGGGACTGGGACTCCCAACTCCAACGAGTACATAGATTGCCCCTGTTCCAAAAGAACAAAAACAACAAATTTCCCAGACCGTTTTTTATTTACTTTGGGAACTTCCTATTGAGGCAAGCAGTGTCATTTAAGGCCAGACCCAACAGCCCTGTAACTATTGACAATTTGACTTTCTTTGTAAGATCAGATTTAAGCAAAGGCACAATGGATAGACGATGGGAACTTCGTAAAATGATTGATTCCTTTAAAGCTATAGGGTGCACGGTTTATCTACAAGAACCTGCCCGTCTCAAAGTCATACGAAATGGTCAAGCTCTATTTTTTACTGAACCTGAAGAGGCAGTCCAGGCTTTAGAAAGATTCACTTTAGAAAAAGAGCAAATGAACTAAAAGTTATATCTATGGTTTAGCTCTGTGGATACAATGACTTAAGAATTCTTTTTTTTCTATCTGCTTTTCTCCTTTTTTTATTCTTTTTTGTGGAGAGATTTCTGATGAAGCTGAAACGGATGGAACTCCCAATAATAAATCTAATCTTGGTAAAGCAACTGGATTAAGGAAAACTAAACTGAAGGCTAAAAGCAAACAAAAAAATATAACTTGTGACTTGGAAATATGCCCCAAAATTACATCAGACCACAATCTGCTCCTATTTGAGTTTGAAATAGGAGATCAAAAGAGGGAAACACGAAACTTTACATTTCCAAGATACTTACTGGTCGAAGCTGAGTTTATAACATTACTGAAAGAACATATAAAATAGTTTATATCACACAATATCAACTCTGCTAATATAAATACAGTATGGGACACTTGTAAATGTAGCATTAGGGGATTTGCTCAGCAACATATATTGACATCAAACGCTGAGAATCGTCGAGCTAGCAAGAGAATCACCTCCAACAAATTACAAGTTGAACAACAACTTGCCGAAGCCACGCTGCAATCAAAGGCTGATATTGATGGGATTCGAATAAAGCTAGCTGAGCTACAATCTCGTATTAAAAAAACTCTTAGAGAAAGAGATAGCGCGACAATTCATAAATATAAATTAGCTCAGTATGAAGGTGGAGATCGTATAGGAAAAGTATTAGCATATAAGACAGCGGACAAAAAAGCTAGAACTAAAATTAAGGCAATAATAGGGTTAGACCAATGTGTGTACGAACAAGCAGATCAAATTTTAAGCCAGTTTGCTAACTATTACCAAAACTTATACACCCCAGACAACGTACCTTCTAAAACCACAATAATGCATTACCTTAATAAGTATCTACCAACACAAAGGGAATTAAATATAGAGGTTTCTCAGAAACTAAATTCAAAAATAACAATAACTGATATAAAGTCAGCAATCGCAGCTCTACCGCTAGGAAAAGCAGTGGGAGAGGACTGTCTCCCGCTGGAAATATATACAATCTGTGCTCAGGAACTGTTACCGCTGTTAGAGGAAGTGATTAACTCAATACTTACATCTAAGAAAGCTCCAACATCATGGAAAATAGCTAAAATAATTTTCTTTCTCAAAAAAGGCAAACCCGAAAAAGAGTGCGGCTCTTATCGGCCAATCTCTTTGCTCAACTCGGATGTCAAAATTTTTGCTAAAGTCTTAGCTAACCGCCTTGCTCCCATCATGCCAGATATGGATAACTTACAACAACATGGTTTTGTGATGGGCAGAGACACTACAACCCATGTAAATACGGCAATTACAGCTTTTGATGTTGCTGAGACTACTCTCACCCCACTCGGAATGATCATGTTAGATGCGGAAAAGGCATTTGATCGAGTGGGGTGGGAATTTCTGTGGGAAGTGTTAAAGAAAATGGGTATTTTTGGATCGTACCTGGATTGGGTTTGCTCCCTATATGATAACCCGCTAGCAAAGATTAGCTATGGGGGAAATGACTCAGCTAATTTCAAGATAGGAAGAGGAACAAGGCAAGGCTGCCCTCTTTCCCCACTACTCTTTGCTCTATCTCTGGAACCTTTCTTGAATGCGCTAACGGAACAGGTTAATATCACTCCAATCTACCATGGCGAAAAGAGCCTAAAACTAACAGCATTTGCAGACGACATCGGGATATACACAACAGATATAGCCAAAGCAATACCCGAGATAATTGAAGAAGCTACAAAATTTGGCAATGTATCAGGCTACAAGTTAAATGTGAGCAAAACACAAATTATTGCTAACTACAGCCCAGAAGAACCTATTCACGGCATATGCCAAAACGCTACTTATTTAGGAATCAAGCTAACAGCAAGTGTCGAGAAAATATTAAATATGAATTATGAATCCTTATTAAAAGAAACTGCCCTAACTTTCAAAAAGTGGCATAAGATACCACTAAGTTTAATAGGGCGACTTAATTTGATAAAAATGAAGATACTACCTAAAATACTATACTTATTTAGGGCTATACCCCTACGACCAAATAAACTTTTTTTCAAAAAATTAGATGGCATATGTAGTAGCTTCTTATGGGGGTTTAAGAAAGCTCGTAGGGCTATAAATCTTTTGAAATTACCGTTTGAAAAAGGTGGTCTTACATTTCCTGATTTTAACTTATACTTCTTAGCAACTTTTTTTCGCCGCATAAGAAGTTTATTGAAAAATGAAAGTCCTCTATTTTTCTATCAATACATGCTAGGGCCAGACAGCAACCAATTCTTGTTTCGCGTACACGATCCTAACTATTTCAAACGTGTTAAATTCAAGACGGCCAGACACATTAAAAAAATTTGGGATCAAATCATGTTTATCGATAAAAGCTCATTTTTTAATGCTGAACGTAGACTTTGGAACAATACAGGTCTTCCTGACATCTTTTCAGATGGGACAGGAAATCGCTGGATCCGATTCGGTATTAATACCTTGGGAGACCTTTACGGCTCTAATGGAATTTTGGATTTTGAAAGATTGAAAATAACATATGGTTTAACAAATGATATGTACTTTAAATATATGCAAATAAGAGACTATTTCTTCCGCAAAATGAAAATCACTGAAATAACCCAATCGGATTTACTAGCCTGTTTATATTCAGAAAAAACAAAATCACTAATAAGCTTGGGCTACCAATATTTAGCTAGTGGTAAAAGTGATGATACTACTAAAATTGCAATCAAATTGTCTGGTAGACTCAATATGGACATTAACTCGGTACAGATTGCAGCTGCACTATCCCATGTAAACACCGTAGTACACTCTTCCAATCTAAGACTTCAACTTTATAGAACAATTACACAACTTTATTATACCCCACAAAGAATATCTAGCTGGATACAGGGTAACTCCGTAACTGATAAAACAAAATGTCCTAAATGTGATTTGTATGCAGCTGGAATAGAACACATGTTGTTTTCTTGTCCAAAATTACTTACATATTGGAAGGGAATAATTGAGGTCTTAGAACGCAAACAAATTACAACTCCGGTGCTTTCTGCACACTTGGTTCTTTTAGACATCCAAGATACCAACTATCCGAATAAAGACCTCATTACTATACTTTTTGCATGTGCTAGATTAGTGATAGCAAGAACATGGATCTCCAAAGATCCTCCAAATGTTTCAGAATGGTGTGCTTTGGTCAGCGAAATAAGAATTATGGAACTTACATTAGCAAAACGCAGAGGTCCAAAAGCTTGTAAAAAAAAGGAAAAGACCTGGAAACATTTTTTTGAATGTTGAAGAATTGAATATTTAAAGAGGGCAAACTTATTTGTGACTATCTACTGTATGTTTAAAATAATTTATATTTATATGATATGTACTGTATAGCTTCCCCTTTTTTCAGATACTCTGATGATATGTGAATTGATTTGTTGTTTCTTGCAATAATAAACATACGTTAAAAAAAAAAAACAACCAACTGGGGATCCAGTGAGATTGATTTGGGATCACACCAGAGAATCAAAACAAATTGTTGAAATTCTATGGAAAAATTGAAAATTATTACAATTGGATCCAACGGTCGGAAAGATAATGGGTAACCATCCCAACATCACTTTCCGTCGTGCACAAAATTTGAGAGATAAACTGGTACATAGCCATCATCAATGTCCAGGAAAAAAGAAAGGGACACAGTGGTTGAAAACAAAGGGCTTCTTAAAATGCCATTCATGTAAAGTTTGTCAGATTGCCAAAAATACAACTGAAGTCAAATTGCCCAATAAAAAAATGTGGCAAATAAAAGAGCTAATAAAATGTAAGAGTCAATTCCTCATTTACGTGATTGAGTGCCCATACTCACTAAAATACATAGGGAGCACTAAGTGTGAGTTTAAAAAAGAGAATATTCGAACATGTGCGAGAAACGACCAAAAAAGATAGGAGCAATGCTGTTGCGAAACATATGGAAACAAGCCATGAAGAAGACTTGAAATCTTTGCGTTTTCATGCCTTTGAAACAATACCGAACAATAAGAGAGGTGGAGATCAGAAAAAGAAACTGAGACGAAGAGAATACCGACAGATATTGAACTTCAGAACGTTTGCACCGTGGGGCCTTAACCACAGTGAGGAACTGTATGTTCATCTTTAATGGGAATTAAGTATGAAGTTAATGGTTTGGTGACGATCATCCAGAGTAATGACATGTTATTCATATATAGGTAGAACTAAGAAAATAGTAATGAAAGTATTTTTTAAAACAATAAAAAATAAAAAATAAAATCTTTGTTTACTAATTACTGTCCTCATATGTTTGCTGGTTTTTCTTCCTTTGCATACACAAAAACCCAAGAAACAATCATGACCAATGTAATAATCAATCTAACAGTAGGAATGGTCAATTTCCCTGAATGTTAATAAATGAAGTATCAAACCTGAATTACAGGATAGGACTGTTAAAAATGATTTAAAAATATTCAAAACGCCCACTGGAGGGCCTAAACAAATAAATAAATAAATATAAAAAAAGAAAAAAAAAGAAAATGATGATACTCAAATGGGTTCAGTTCGAATAAATACATTAGTCCCCTTTAACCCACAAGCATTTATAAAAATTCAAATGCCCACCTTAAATAATACTAAGTTTGTTTCGGTTCTATGAGCCATATGCAGATACATATAAAATATAATCATATAAAAAATAAGGGCACTATCATTCTGGGCGTCTAACACGTTACCTCTATAGATAATGTGGCTCACAACAAACATTGGATCCATTTTGGTAAAACATAACATCTTGACAAACGAAGTTTAGTTAACGGACAATAAATTAATTGAGAAAAAGAACAAATAAAGAACTGTCTAAAAATACATGTAATAGGAATATGAATATACCCCCCCTTTTTTACCGCCAAATTCTCTGCAAATAAGAACAAATAAAAACAAGGGAGATGCAATAAAATAAGATGAGACAACTAATAACACTGACATACAACGAGAAACATTACTAAAACCACTGTAACACAACAACAATAAACAAGCAATTGTTTCTTCCTATCAAAACCACAATACATTGCACAGACCTTTGCTGACATAACGAGTCACATGAAGTTGTTTAATCTTTTTTAATTGGTTGTTTTGAGCACTGTGCCATATCAACCGTGAACAAGTTGTCATTTGATAATGAAACACGTCAGTATTTTTTGTGACCTGGCTGTTATTCTGAATTAAAGAAACTGGGGAAACGCTGAATCCTGGGAGTGCATTTTCATTTTCCTGGAAAAGGAAGTTTGGTGAGTGTTAGACCTGGCATCTTTGGCGTGATTACCCCTATCTTTTTGCCTCTACCTCCTGTATTTTTTGATTCTGTGCTGGATTCGTTTTTGCTGGTTTAGATGCTTTGGACACTCTGCCACTGCTGATCAGTGCCAGAGTGTAAGTGCTCCCTATGTAAATTGTTATTCTGATTGGATATACATGTTTGGCATATTTGTATCACCATGAAGTCCCTAGTAAAGTGCACTGGGTGTGCCAGGGCTGGTGACGACAAATGCTACTAGTGGGCCTGCAGCACTGATTGTGCCACCCACAGGAGTAGCTCTAAAAATGGTGTCTCAGGCCTGCCACTGCAGCGCCTATGGGCAGTTTAGAACTGCCATGTCCTCCTGGTCAGTGTCCCCACTGACCAGGCCTAACCCTTCCCTTTTCGTGCACATCAGTCACCCCTATGGAAGGCCCAAGGTACCCCTCTGGGCAGGGTGCAGTGTATGTGAAAGGTAGAGCATGTGCTAGTGCAGGTGACATGCTCTGGTAGTGAATTACAGCCATTTTTGTTTTTCACTATTGTAAGGCTATCTTGCTCCATAGGTTAACATGGGGGATGCTGGCTACAGTGGTTAACAGCATTTCTTCCCATAGGAACAAGATAGGACATAAGTATCTAGTATCCCTGAACTCAGAATTTAATAATACATCTTTTAGGAGAGGTGGTTTTTAAATCCTGTGTTTGAGAACAGCACTTTTAGAAAGTTGCTGTTCTCTTGTCTGACCCTTCTGTGTGCCTGGGCCTGTTTGTGTATTGACTGTCTGGTTTGTGAGTGACAGGGGCTGGGGAATTCCCCCAGAGGCTGGATGAGTCAGCACTAGGCTGAATGAAGCAATTGCAACCTGAGTGGTGGGAGGAGTTAGCACCTGGGCTGAATAGGGCTGTGCCTGCCTGCCACAATGCTGGCTCCACCTCCTGCTGGGCGGCTGAGGACCCTGCCCCTCACTCTGAAAGGAAAGATGCAGCCAGCAAAACAAAGTGCTCAGGATCCACCCAGAACTGGTTCAGACCGGGCTCAGGGCCCACATGCACAGAGAGAACAAAGACTTTAGGGGTAAAAGTACAGAACCCCTGACAACAGAAAATTAGATCATCCTGGAATCAAGAAAGAACCTCTGCCAAGGAGAAAGCTGACTCTGAAGAAGGAAGACTGTCCTGCTGTTGCTCTGCTGGACTGACCTGCTGTTGCTTTGCTGCCAAGGAGAGGGGAAGGACTTTGCTGTGAGCTGTGTCCCCTGTCTTGAAGGAATCTCCAAGGGCCTGAGAAGAGCTGGCTCCCTGTTTTTGAAGTCCCAGGAACAAAAGGACTTCACCCCCAGTTTCCCTGAACTCAGCTGAGAGAGTTCTGTCCTTCCTAGAGTGCTTGATCCAGTTGTGGGGCCTCTGGAAGTTGAACCTGAGCTGGGAAGCTTGAAACTAAGCTTGAGAGACTTTTGAATCTGAAAAGTGTCGCATCGCTCGCTTGCGGAGCGCATCCCCGACAGTGCGAGAAGTTTCCCGCCGCTACGAAGGTCGAGATCGGTGCAGCGCCGTCGCATCCTTAGTTTGCGGGACGCACCAGACCGGTGCGGGAGAATCGAACATCGCTGCGAGTGCCGTCGCAGAGCCTGTCGTCGCTGGGTGAGTTCACCGCACCGCTTGCTTGCGGACCGCATCACGTCGCTGCGAACATCGTCGCAGAACCATCGCATCAAGGAGCTGCGAGAGAGAGGATCACCGCTGGACCGCGCATCGTCGCCCCGGAGATCGTCGCAGCCCCTACGAGATCATCGCATCGTGCCTTTGCGAGAACAGACTTCCTACGGAACCTACGCACCGGAATCCACGCAAGCGGCCTTCCTCCCCATACAGACCGGATTCGTCACAACCCGCCCGCTGCTGCAGCGGGGCTGTCGCATCGCCACCCCAGGGTCTCAGGAGTAACGCATCGCTTGTTTCCACCGCACCAGCTTCCTGCTTGTGGAACTTTGTTGCATCTAAAAGGTACTGTGAGTAAACGTGACGCAACTGTGAACTTTTCACGCATCTGTGGTTTATTTTACCGCAACCTGAAGAACTTTAACGCAAACCTTAAGAACTCTTTTGAAACCATATTCTTGAACTGTGTATGTTGGATTTTTGACGTTTCTGGTCTTGTGTAGTTTAGAATAAATATCTTTATTTTCCTAAACTGTTGTGGAATCAGTTTGTGGTGTTTTCACTGTGTTACTGTGAGTGTTGGTACAAATACTTTACGCATTGCCTCTGGTTAGCCTAGACTGCTCAGGCCAAGCTACCTAGAGGGCGAGCAGGGGTTATCTAAGAGGGTTATCTCCTTGCCCTGACTAGAAGCAAGGGTCCCTATTTGGACAGTGGTACCTACCTCTGCCAACTAGAGACCCCCAGTTCTAACATTGGTGGTCAGGCGGTGGGATTTGAACTTGTATTTGTACTTGACCCACAGTAATTGGTGTACATCACTAGTGAGTGCAGACCACTACGCCACCGCATACTATTGGTTTTGGAGTTTTTTGATTTTTGCTATTTTTGAGTAACTCTTCTAAAGCATCATGTCTCTGAATGGGAAGGCACCAGATATAGATTTGGAATTCTCGATTGGAGATTTGTACTCCTACCCGGTAAAGCATCTTAGGTACTTCTGCCAGAAGTTTGAGTGCCCCATAAAGAGCGCCTACAGGAAGGAGGAGCTGCAGAGAATCTTGAAGGTCCATTGGGAGGCACAAGAGGGAAATAATGTTGTGGATGTAGAAAGTGCTTTTCAAGGCAAGGATCTGCCAGTGGGCAGAGTAGGCTCAGGAGCTGGCAGCAACCACTCCAGTAGGGGCCTCACCCCAGAAGAGTTACAAGAAAATCAGAGAATGAGAGAATATGACTTGGAAGTCATGAAAATGAAACTGAGGCAATTGGAATTGGAGAAAGAAAGGGCAGCGGAAGACAAGAGAGAGGCCCGTGCCCTAGAGGAAAAGAAATTGCTTTTGGCTCATGAGTTGAGCATGAAAGAACTGGATCTTAAAGCCAAGGAGGTGGATGCCAGTTCAAATGGTGGCAGCGCGCAGCCAGTGCATGGGGGTAAAGTATACATTCCCAAAGACCTGGTACAGAATTACCATAGGAGTGAGGATATTTATGCCTGGTTCACTTCGTATGCAATTGCATTGAAGATGAATGGTGTGCCTGATAAGCATTGGGGGGCGGGCCTGTGGAAACATTTTGAGGCTTCTGGGAGGAGTGCTCTAGAGCCCTTAGAGATGGCAGGTGCCATGACCTACCCCAACATGAAGGAGGCCTTATGTCTCAGGTATGGCCTTACTCCAGAGCAGTACAGACTGCAGTTTAGAAACTCCAAGAAGAAAGAGTCTGAGACTTGGATGGAGCGTGTGAATGGTCCCTCCAGGGAGGAGTTCTGCCAGGCGCAGAAGGAATGCCCTTCCCTCATTGGTCTGCGGCAACAGGCTGTGGATCAGGCAGCAGGTGGAGCAGTCAAAGATCACTATGGCCACTGGGAAGGTGACCTACTTTATAGCGAGCCTAAGTTTGCTGAGCCCGGTGCAGCCCGTGTGCTGGTGGTACCCGAGCGCTTCAGAAACTTCCTAATGGGTCTGGCTCATGACGTGCCTCTTGCAGGACATCTGGGGCAAGACAAGACCCTAAACAGGCTTGTCACCCACTTCCACTGGCCCCAGATGAGAAAGCACGTTGGTTCCTTTTGCAGATCTTGCCAAACCTGTCAAGCTAGTGGCAAGACTGGAATGAAGTTGAAGGCCCCCCTTCAACCCTTCCCAGAGGTGAGCACCACGTTCGAGCGGGTGGGCATAGATATCGTAGGGCCCCTGGACCCCAAGACAGCCTTAGGCAACAGGTTCATCCTGGTCTTGGTGGACCATGCCACCCGGTACCCGGAAGCAGTCCCTCTCAGGACAATCACAGCACCCGTGGTGGGCCGTGCATTGATGGGGATCTTTTCCCGTATGGTGTTCCCCAGAGAGGTGGTCTCCGACCGGGGTACCAACTTCATCTCTAGGTACATGAAGTCTCTGTGGGAGGAGTGTGGGGTAACTTATAAGTTCACCACTCCTTACCACCCTCAAGGAAATGGGTTGGTTGAAAGGTTCAACCGGACCCTGAAAGGTATGATTATGGGCCTAGCGGAGCCCATGAGACGGAAGTGGGACGTCTTGTTACCATGCCTATTGTTTGCCTACAGGGAGGTGCCTCAGAAGTCCTTAGGGTTCAGTCCCTTTGAACTCCTGTATGGCCACCCTGTTAGAGGACTTCTCTCACTGGTGAAGGAGGGTTGGGAAAAGTCCCGTGGGAAAACCCCCCAGGATGTGTTCAGCTATGTGCTGGCCATCCGCAACCGGACACAACGGTTCAGGAAACTCGCTCAGGCGAACCTGGAAGCAATCATCAAACAAAACAAGTCCTAGTTCTCACTGCAATATTTTTTAAAGATATCTAGAGATCACTGGTTGTTTGTAGATCACACCAGGGAGTTCCTTCATCTAGGGATACTCATGATCTCTTAATCTATTGCTTGAATAAAAAGCAGCCTCGCTCTGATCTCGACAGTACAAGACAGCACAAGACTCACATACACTTTGAACGGACAAAAAAATGTGTGAATAGCGAGATGGCACCTCACGGGCGCACCACCAATGGGACCCCTGGTTGGTACTCACCAGGATGGCCCTGTTATCATCATTGGTGCCATCAAGCTTTAACGGAAACGTGCCTCAAACCCAAAGTGTAAAGACAGTGCGTGGTGCAGTGAACACAACTTATATGTAACAGAAACTAACAACATTAAACATTTAAACATATAAGATACTGTGCAACTAGGACTTCAAACTTTACTTCTGTTCCTTTCTCTGTTGCAAACAGTAAAACACTTAAATTAAAAAAGGAGAGTGTGAAGACTACCTATCACTTCACACCCCACTTACAGCCGACATGTTTCATTGCCGTGGTATAAATCAGGCAATTTCCTCAGGGCCACTCAATTTGAAAGCCACTGCTAAAGACGCTGTGCTGCCAATGCTGTAATACAAACAGACATACATATATGGGGTTACCTGTCTGGCCACCAGACTGGGAGGTTGAAATTAAAAATTAAAAATTAAGCAGTCTAACTTTCATGCTGTGCTTGCTACAGAGTATCATAATTACCCTTTGCGTGGTTTAACCTCTCCTACCAGCCGAGAGGAAAACCATAGGAAATGTGCCCCCTTCGGTGAGCGAAGTCCTATCTCCCTTCACTAAGGTTGCTGCAAAAAAATGATAATAAGCCAGGTCGTCAAGCCCCTTTTACAGCGCAACCATAATGCTTAATAATACAGTAAGCAAAGATTCTCCCCGTATCAAACAAAACCCTCCGATCTCACCCGTAGAGAATAATCGTTCGGCGTCTTCTCATTACTCGAACGCCGAACGAGTGTTGGAACTGTTCTATTTGTGTTTTTCAGTTCCGATTTTCGGGATCTCTCATTGGCCGTCAGTGCCGATTTTCGGGGTCTCTCATTGGCCGACAATGATCTCAACTGATTGGTTCCTGTTGTCATATGGAACCCGCGGCCATGTCAGGTCGGGCCCGTTTACATGGCCCAGTGTTAAATTCATGGGGTTTTATGACGAGAACGCGGTGGCTCCCAATAAATGTAATATTTCTCGAGGGGCAAGGACAAAAGCGCTCCGAGTTTTTTAGCGCTAAACGCCCACAAATTCTAATCCCTATTAAAGAAAAAATGTTGTTCTATATTTAACTTTTGGAGTTAAGGATTTATTTTTTAATTTTGGCTGTGTTTAGTTACTCATTACGCCACGACGTGGGCGGACTCATAGTATGCACATATGCGAATGTACACTAGATGCAATATGCATTATCTTGTGGTCTTCATATTGTGGTTCAAGGTTGACCACCTAGATCAAGTAACTTTATGAATCACGTGGGGGCCATATTGGAATGGTGTATGGGGAGTGTATAGAATGAGTTTTTTTTGCTATAGGTGGTACCATTCTCATGTACTGTTCCATCATCTCCTTATGTATTAATTTGGGAGATGTATACGGGATATAGCAATTGACTGAGCCAAGGAGCATTCACACCGTTTATCTCAACGCAGCTTGTTCCACTCCAAGAGCTCATTAAGTCCACTCTGCTCACTATCCACCATTCCAATATGGCCCCCACGTGATTCATAAAGTTACTTGATCTAGGTGGTCAACCTTGAACCACAATATGAAGACCACAAGATAATGCATATTGCATCTAGTGTACATTCGCATATGTGCATACTATGAGTCCGCCCACGTCGTGGCGTAATGAGTAACTAAACACAGCCAAAATTAAAAAATTAAAAAATAAATCCTTAACTCCAAAAGTTAAATATAGAACAACATTTTTTCTTTAATAGGGATTAGAATTTGTGGGCGTTTAGCGCTAAAAAACTCGGAGCGCTTTTGTCCTTGCCCCTCGAGAAATATTACATTTATTGGGAGCCACCGCGTTCTCGTCATAAAACCCCATGAATTTAACACTGGGCCATGTAAACGGGCCCGACCTGACATGGCCGCGGGTTCCATATGACAACAGGAACCAATCAGTTGAGATCATTGTCGGCCAATGAGAGACCCCGAAAATCGGCACTGACGGCCAATGAGAGATCCCGAAAATCGGAACTGAAAAACACAAATAGAACAGTTCCAACACTCGTTCGGCGTTCGAGTAATGAGAAGACGCCGAACTATTATTCTCTACGGGTGAGATCGGAGGGTTTTGTTTGATACGGGGAGAATCTTTGCTTACTGTATTATTAAGCATTATGGTTGCGCTGTAAAAGGGGCTTGACGACCTGGCTTATTATCATTTTTTTGCAGCAACCTTAGTGAAGGGAGATAGGACTTCGCTCACCGAAGGGGGCACATTTCCTATGGTTTTCCTCTCGGCTGGTAGGAGAGGTTAAACCACGCAAAGGGTAATTATGATACTCTGTAGCAAGCACAGCATGAAAGTTAGACTGCTTAATTTTTAATTTTTAATTTCAACCTCCCAGTCTGGTGGCCAGACAGGTAACCCCATATATGTATGTCTGTTTGTATTACAGCATTGGCAGCACAGCGTCTTTAGCAGTGGCTTTCAAATTGAGTGGCCCTGAGGAAATTGCCTGATTTATACCACGGCAATGAAACATGTCGGCTGTAAGTGGGGTGTGAAGTGATAGGTAGTCTTCACACTCTCCTTTTTTAATTTAAGTGTTTTACTGTTTGCAACAGAGAAAGGAACAGAAGTAAAGTTTGAAGTCCTAGTTGCACAGTATCTTATATGTTTAAATGTTTAATGTTGTTAGTTTCTGTTACATATAAGTTGTGTTCACTGCACCACGCACTGTCTTTACACTTTGGGTTTGAGGCACGTTTCCGTTAAAGCTTGATGGCACCAATGATGATAACAGGGCCATCCTGGTGAGTACCAACCAGGGGTCCCATTGGTGGTGCGCCCGTGAGGTGCCATCTCGCTATTCACACATTTTTTTGTCCGTTCAAAGTGTATGTGAGTCTTGTGCTGTCTTGTACTGTCGAGATCAGAGCGAGGCTGCTTTTTATTCAAGCAATAGATTAAGAGATCATGAGTATCCCTAGATGAAGGAACTCCCTGGTGTGATCTACAAACAACCAGTGATCTCTAGATATCTTTAAAAAATATTGCAGTGAGAACTAGGACTTGTTTTGTTTGATGACTTATTGAGTGGGGGGCGTCCTAGCTCTGTCTTTCCCTCTAGACTCCAGTTTTTGTGTACAGAACCTGGAAGCAAGCCAGGAAGAAATAAAAAGATGGTACGACCAGAATACCACTCTGGTCGAATTTCAACCTGGGCAGAAAGTGTGGGTGATGGCGCCAGTGGAGCCTTGCGCGCTCCAAGACAAGTGGTCTGGGCCATATGAGGTGGTGGAAAGGAAGAGCGAGGTAACCTACCTGGTTAACCTGAAGACTCCCAGGCAGCCCCTGAGAGTCTTGCACGTGAACCGCCTCAAACCACACTTTGAGAGGTCTGAAGTAACCATGCTCATGGCTACAGATGCAGGAATGGAAGAGGATAGCGATCCTCTCCCTGACCTCCTGGCAGTCAAAGAGCAAGATGGGTCAGTGGATGGGGTGGTCCTCTCGCCCACTCTGACCCCAGAACAGCAGAGTGACTGTCGCCAAGTGTTGGGTCAGTTCTCCTCTCTGTTCTCCCTGACCCCAGGAGTCACCAACTGGTGCGTCCATGATGTGGACACTGGAGACAGTCTGCCTGTGAAGCAAAAATTTTACAGGGTAGCTGACAAGGTCAGGGCCAGCATCAAGGAAGAGGTTTCCAAGATGTTGGCGCTAGGGGTGATTGAGCCCTCCAGCAGCCCCTGGGCTAGCCCAGTGGTCTTGGTTCCCAAGAAAGCTGCTACCCCCGGTGGCCCTCCAGAACTCCAGTTTTGCGTGGACTACCGTGGGCTCAATGCGGTCACGAAGACTGGCGCACACCCTATCCCCAGAGCTGATGAGCTCGTGGATCGGTTGGGAGCTGCCAAGTACCTCAGTACATTTGATTTGACTTCGGGGTACTGGCAGATTGCCTTAACTGATGGGGCCAAAGAGAGGTCAGCATTCTCAACGCCAGAGGGTCACTTCCAGTTCCGTGTCATGCCCTTTGGGTTGAAGAATGCCCCTGCCACATTCCAGAGACTGGTTAACCAGGTACTGTCCGGGCTGGAGGAATTCAGTGCCGCATACCTGGATGACATTGCTGTGTTCAGCTCCACATGGGAGGAACACCTGCAACACCTCTGCGAAGTGTTGAAGGCTCTGCAAAAGGCAGGCCTCACTATCAAGGCCAGCAAGTGCCAGATAGGGCAGGGATCAGTGGTGTATTTGGGACACCAGGTGGGGAGCGGCCAGGTGGCGCCCCTACAGGCAAAGATTGATACCATTCTGGCTTGGGAGCCCCCCAAGACCCAGACAGAGGTGAGAGCCTTCTTAGGACTCACCGGGTATTACAGACGGTTTGTCAAGGGATATGGCACCCTTGTTGCCCCCTTGACAGAACTCACTTCCAAGAAGTTGCCCAAAAGAGTTGACTGGACTGACGCCTGCCAAACTGCTTTTGATGCCCTGAAAACTGCGATGTGCACAGCACCGGTGCTCAAGGCACCTGACTTTTCCAGTGAGTTCATAGTTCAGACGGACGCTTCAGAGCATGGTGTGGGAGCAGTACTCTCACAAGCCACTGAGGAGAATGGAGACCAGCTAGTAGCTTTCATTAGTAGGAGGCTACTCCCCAGGGAACAGAAGTGGAGTGCGATTGAAAGGGAGGCTTTTGCTGTGGTCTGGGCTCTGAAAAAGTTGAGGCCCTACCTGTTTGGGACTCACTTCCGTGTTCAGACCGACCACAGGCCCCTCAGGTGGTTAATGCACATGAGGGGCGAGAATCCAAAACTGTTGAGGTGGTCCATCTCCCTACTGGGAATGGACTTTACGGTGGAACACCGCCCTGGTACAGAACACGCCAACGCTGATGGTCTGTCCGGGTTTTTCCGCCTTAGTGAAGATAACTCCCAAGAGGGTGGGTAGTTATCCCCACTTTCAGCTGGAGGGGACACGTGTTAGACCTGGCATCTTTGGCGTGATTACCCCTATCTTTTTGCCTCTACCTCCTGTATTTTTTGATGCTGTGCTGGATTCGTTTTTGCTGGTTTAGATGCTTTGGACACTCTGCCACTGCTGATCAGTGCCAGAGTGTAAGTGCTCCCTATGTAAATTGTTATTCTGATTGGACAAAGTGAGCAAGGGACTCACGTCTGAGCATACCCTGCCAGTCTTATGGTGGCCAAAAGCGGTACAAAAGGGGGTGGTGATGGACGGAGCATCTGAATCAATCAAACACTCACACCCAGTCAAAAGATCTGGGTTTAATCCATCACCGTTCTTTAGCCCACTCTGCCACCCCAGTTCAGACATGCCTATATGCAAATCAGTCTGACCCTGTGCCTCATGGGAACAGTCCAGCCCGAACTGCGAAGGATTGGAGGCTGGCCACTGGCCGCTGTATGGTAGAAGATGATGCAGAGTCCCCATTCCCTGTGCCTGCCAACATAGATGCATCACCACTGGCATCAGATGATGTAGTACTTTGTGTCTCAGGCAGGGATTCCTCCTGCAGACTCCGGTCCCCCTCAGATGCGCTGGTGATCTCTGTGTCAATGGGCTCCGGTGCAGCTGTAGTGCTATTCTCACCACCACTGGTTTACGGCTCCTGTTCCTCCGTGTCCACTGGCGATTCTGCATGAGAGAGAGATGCAGGGTTGTGTTAGTGTCATCAGCAGGACACATCAATTCAATCAATGCAGTACAGGAGATGCCCAAATCAACATGGTGACCACCACACCCTGCAATCACATTGCATCAACACACTACTTAGACCACAACAGTGCCTGTAACCCTGAATATCTGCAATGACTGAGCCATGTTGAGGCCACACAGCACAACAGTGTAGCAGACACACAACTTGCTCTGCCCACACCTAGGGACATGATGTGGGGACACCACCTACTACCACTGACAGACCTTGAGGGAACAGGAGGGGACAAGACACACACCTATTAGGACATGACAGTCCTCAATGGCAAGTAGCCCATACCAAATATCATGTGGTATTCTGGGGCACATTGTTGTCAGATGTGTGGTCCTCAACGATCATGGTGCATGCAAAGTAGGCATACATGAAGTCACACTCAGATAGTGGACACTGCTGTTCACCCCCTAATAGATTCCCCACACTATCCCAATGCTGAATGACCATGTATATACTAAAACATCTGGCTATGGGAATGCACAGCAGGAAGGATCACTTTTGTAAGGCTAGTTTGGGCCAATGCATGACACTGGCACCCATCCCAGCAGCCACTCAGATGACACAGCACAGCACCACCCCACGAACATCACAAGGGCCACCGCTGCCACAGGCCCTGTACGCATGCATCCGCTCCCAGCCAAAGTCACCCTCCCCAAATACTCACCCCTGCCTTGCTGCCGATGCTCCTTGAGACGTGCATCCAGCTCAGGATGAGTCACTGCCAAGATGCGGCCCATCAGTGGTGTCATGATGCGCTGTGCCAAACGCCCAGTGCGTGGTAGCAGCCCAAGGTCATCTCTACCACGTACTTTGCCAGCAGGCTGATGTCGTCCTACCTCTTGTGGCAGTGGGTGCGTCGTCGGTTAGATACCCCCAGGGCTCGCAGCTTTGCTGCAATGGCCCTCCACATGGCCTTACGCTGGTGTACCTTGAGCTGCAGGCATGGGAGAAAAGAAGGGGAAATGATCAGTGACACAGAGTCATGTACCAACATCTATCAGTACAGTAGCAAGACACAGACTCATTACCAAATGTAATATCCCTCCATCCCAAACTGGGGTACACCTCACAAGGGCACTCTGCATGGGCCAAGCAGATGTGATTGGATGCATTTATGAGGGCCTACAGGGTCCCTGATAATCTCACACACATGCAGGATGACTGTACTGAACCCCCTCTGTGGCTTGCACACATCTCCAGTCCTATGCATGTCTGGCCACTACATACATCACATATCGACCTGTGTCTGTGCGTAGATCACTGTGTGCATGACTGGACAGCATTCAATGAGCATGTCCCATGAACATATGTGTATGTAATGTGTGTGGCATCGGGGTACATGGACTTACCAACAAAATATCCATCTACACAAGTGTGGTTGTGTGCAATTATACAGGGCTGAGATGGTGCATATTTTTATTTCAGTGTGAAAGAACAAGAGTAAGGGCACAGTAAGTGCAGTGATGTGATCTTGTCTTGGTGTGCGGGCACTGGGCATAGCCTCTGGGTTCACACTGAGTCGGACAACAGGGGCACAGAGAGACAATCTGCCGAGCAATTACTGTCCTGGCACCTGCATGTTCAAAATCCTGTGGCTCTGTATGGCTGTCAATGTAACACCGTCCACTTAGACATACAACTGCAGGCAGGAAAAACCGTGACATTGGGACACACACACTCCTTCGCCCTGGAAACAGCATGTTTGTCAGTGTATGACACAACCCCACACCCTCAGGCATATACGGCAGCAGTACAACTACATGTCCGCCCCCTGCCCTACACCTACCTCTACGATGACTTACCACCAAATTGGGGGCACCATACAGCCTTGGGTACTGTGCGAGCACCTCGTCCACCAGGACCTCCAGCTCCTCGCTTGTGAATGGACTGGCACGAATCTTCTCTGTCTTTGACATCCCTGTGGACATGGAACACCTGTGGTAGAAGTGGGTGGTAAGGGGTCCCAGGCGGCAGGCTCTGTAGGCAGCAGCATGAGAGGGTCCCAGGCAGCAGGCCCTGTGAGCAGTGGAAATGTGAGGGTCCCTCCCACAGATTTATAGATCCTGGGGTCTTTCCTAGGTGCCAAGCTGCAACAGTTGGTTGTCCAGGTCTGCCTCTTTCAAAAGCATCCAATGACTGCCTCCGCAGTGGAGGAGCACGCCTTCCGTGATTTTCAAAACTGCATCATGCCACCGCAATCATCCTCTCCCATTGGCTGTAGGCAATGCTCCATGGCAGTGATGCACCGCAGGGGCCCGGGGTGTGCTACCACTATAGTGCATCTTTCAAAAGCATCCAATGACCGCATCCGCGGTGGCGGAGCACGCCTTCCAAGATTTTCAAAACCGCATCATGCCACCGCAATCATTGCTCCCATTGGCTTTAGGCAATGCTCCATGGTGGTGACACACCGCCGGGGCCAGGCGGTAGCTACCGCAAGTAGGGTGGCGGAGCATGCCCACTGCCATTTGGGCATGTCTCCATACCAATGACTACCGCACTTGTGTAAGGGGTGGTGCTGGTGACACACCGCCGTGGCCATGAGGTAGCTACTGCGAGTAGTATGGCAGAGCATGTCCACCACCATTTGGGCATGTCTCCATGCCAATGACTACCCCACTTGTGTAAGGGGTGGTGCTGGTGACACACCGCCAGGGCCAGGCAGTAGCTACCGCGAGTTGGGTGGAGGAGCATGCCCACCACCATTTGGGCATGTCTCCATGCTAATGACTACCGCACTTGTGTAAGGGCTGGTGCTGGTGACACACCACCGGGGCCAGGCGGTACCTACCGTGAGTAGGGTGGCGGAGCATGCCCACCTCCATCTCTACATGTCTCCATGCCAATGACTACAGCACTTGTGTAAAGGGTGGTGCTGGTGACACACCGCCGTGGCCAGGCGGTAGCTACTGCGAGTAGGGTGGCGGAGCATGCCCATCACCATTTGGGCATGTCTCCATGCCAGTGACTACCGCACTTGTGTAAGGGGTGGTGCTGGTGACACACCGCTGTGGCCAGGCGGTAGCTACAGTGAGTAGGGTGGTGGAGCATGACCACCACCATTTGGGCATATCTCCATGCCAATGACTACAGCATTTGTGTAAGGTGTGGTGCTGGTGACACACCACCGGGGCCAGGCGGTAGCTACCACGAGTAGGGTGGCATACAATGGCAATGTCCATCAGGAACAGTTCAGCAGTACACAGTGGCAACATGGCGAAGGGCACATCATTGTGCACACAATGCCATTATTCGATTGAATCCACAGGTGCCCGCACGTGCCATGGTTGGGTATGTGTGATGTATATTGGACTGAAGTCCCTGCCTTGTCAATTATGAATTTGATGGTTGATGATGCGTGACAGTGTTGAAGTGGACTCAACAATGTGTGCACTAATCAATGTGTAGTGGGTCAGTGATGACCGGGGCAAGGCTTGCCTCACTGTATGATGGTGTTACTTACTTGTGCTTTTATATCTGCTCATACACACAATTAACAGTTCGCGGACTACTGTGATCATTGTGTTGTGGATGTGTGCCAAGTTTACATGATGCATTGAGGTGTGACAGGTACAGCAGATGAGTATGATACCGTCATGTTCATTTTACACACATTGGCTGTATGGTACGCTGCGAGGCGTGCATATGTGAAATGTGGGGTTTAGTATGTGTGCATTCACATTGACCTATGTGTTGTTTGAGGCACTTGTGTATATTAAATAGAGAGGTGTGCCCTCTGTGTGGCTCAAACGTCCACCCATGTAACCTGGTATGTCACGCATTTCTCAGGGCAGTCTTTGTTTTTCCGTGACATCCTTAAAGGGATTGGCTGTGGCCATCTCATGATGGTTGTCATTGACATGTGTCCATTTTCATCTCAACTAGGAGGAGGCCTAATCTCCTACGTCACTTGACACTGCTGGAGGACATGGAGGATGTTGCGAATGCGATCATTCACAAATTCCGCCTCGACAGACCCACCTTGAAGACCCTTTGTGATCTGTTGGAGCCCCACCTGCAGCCTCGTCGCCACTACCCAACAGCTTTCACACCAACGTACAAAGTGATGGCAGCCCTTCATTTTTTTGCAACTGGTTCCTTCTAGGAGACCGTGGCCAGCGCTGCAGGGATGTCTCAACCCATGTTCAGCCTGGTGCTGAGGGATATTCTTGCAGCCATGATGATCTATAAGGACAGATACATACATTTCCCCAGGGGAGCAGAATTGGCCATTGTGAAGGGAGACTTCTATCCGCTTGGGAACATCCCCCATGTTGTTGGTGCCGATGATTGCACACAAGTCGGTCTGGTGCCACCACAGACGAGTGAGCACATTTTTCACAATCAAAAACATTATCACTCGATCAATGTGCAGGTGGTGTGCTTAGCAGACATTACCATTTCGCATGTGTGTGCCAGATTCCCCGTCTCGACCCATGATTCGTACATCCTGAGGAACAGCATTGTGCCCTGGATGATGGCAAATCTGCTTCCTGAGCGTGCTTGGATTGTGGGTGGGTATGCCCAGTAATATGGAGTGCTGTGTGTGTGACCTGCTGCCCTCTGCCTGTGCAACATTGCAATGTGTGTTTGTCATTCCTAGGTGACTCTGCATATCCCATCCGTCCATGGCTGCTGAGCCCACTACGTAATCCCAGGACCCCGGCTGATATCAGGTACAATGAGGCCCATGGCAGGACCCGTTGTGTCACTGAGCAGACTTTTGGCCTGCTCAAGTCAAGATCCCGCTGCCTTGACAGGACTGGAGGTGCACTGTCATACTCTCCTGGGAAGGTCTGTAAGATCATTGTGGCTTGCTGTATGCTCCACAACATGGCCATTCACAAGGAGATTCCCCTGCTCCTGGATAATGATGAGGACCCAAGGCCCCCGCCTGCCCAAGGACCTGAGTCCAGTGATGAGTACAGTGGAGAGGAGGAAGGAGTTGACATGCGTCAACAGCTCATCACACGCTACTTCAGTTGAAGGTGGATGACGAGGAACAACTTGTACTATGTATGGTGTGATTGCTGTGGTTGTAAACGGCTATGTGCGGATGGTACAGACAGGCACATGTAAAGTCACCTGTGTGTGGAAATGTGGCAGTGACATTTCATCTGTGAACATATACGGAACTCAGTTTGTTGATACTTGTTATATATTGTGTTGTCTGCCTGTTGACTTATGTAGCTGGTTGGTGTAGTGTACTGTCTGTGATGCCACACTCACAACAGTGACTGTTGTTCTGTTGTGTCTCCCTAGGTGCTTTGAAATTATCCTGGCCTACATACTGTGCATCTTTTGTATACATTATGGACATTTTGAACACTGTAAATATTGCACTAAAGACAAAGCTGAACCAATTGAAGTGTGTAAGGTATTTTTTTTACAAAGTTGACATGTGAGGGGTGCGTTTAGATTTACATGAAGGTGGTGATGGAGCAGTGAGTTGATAGTCATGGTAAATGAGATGTAAGAGAAGACACCACATCAATGTGGTGACCCAGTCCAACAGAGAGGTACCATTCACAAGGCAGTGTGGGAAGGACAGTCCAAACAGTCAATGCAGTGGGGAAGAGGGTTGCCATCAGGGCTGGCTCCGTGACTGTCGTTTGGCTGGTGCTTTGCCTTCAGAGACTCCCAAGCTCTTTTTTGGATGCCCCCTTGGTCGCTTGGCCGGGGGGAACCCTCCTGCATGGTCAGCGGCGTCTGTGGACTCACCCCTCTCTATGGCCGCAGGGGAGGATGGTGCACTGTCATCCTGCAGCACAACAGAGGGGGGCGGAGGTGTTGTTTGGGACACAGGCTTGTCCCTCAGTAACACCACTTGCAGGCCCATGAGGTCCACCATTTGTCCCATGCGGGTGTCGATGGACCTCATCAGCAGGATGAGCTCGCGTAATAGTTCTTCAGACCGACTACTTTGTCCCTGGACCTGTTTGTAGGCCTGGTGAAGTGGTCCAGGGATGGTCTCCTAACCTCCTGAGGTCTGGGGGTGACCCTGGCCCTCCCACCTGCCCTGCTGCCACTGGCCTGTTGCTTCACCACTGTGAGTCCAGGCACACTCTCCCTGACATCCACAGTTGCTGGTGTGGGCTGGTCATCCCCTGGTACAAGGAGAGTGCTGCAGGTGGCACTGGTGGTGGTGGCGGTGGTTGCAGCGTTGGAGGCACAGGCTGTAACTGCAGGGGTCTGCTGTGCAGTTGTTGTTGCAGCAGACGTGGTGGTGGGGAGGATAGTAGCCTGTGATCTGTTGCTCCCTGGCACACCAGATGGTCTGGCCTGGAGCTCATCGTCCAGAGAATCCCAGGAGTCTACATCCGAGAGTCCATGTACCGGGGGTGGAGACTGGCTCTGCTGGTCGTTGTTGTCATCCTCAGCATTGAGTTCTTTGTCACCTGTGTATTTTAGATGGGGAATGGTCAGTGTTGTGCACTGTGCAAGAATACTGGTAGCTGTGTGTTATCCACTGTCTGTACACTACACAATTGACTGATCTTACCTTTTTTTTGTACGGGTTGGAAATAAACACCTCCAAAACCAAATTTATAATTTTTAACCCCCAGAGAATAACACGTCCTAGCCCTGTGATTGGAGGAGCTCGGCTGGAAAGAGTCCAGACGTTTGAGTATCTGGGTCTAATTCTCAACGAGAGTATGACCTGAGCTCAACATCAAATAAAATCACAATTAAAGCTCACACAAAAGGTGGGGGGCATTCTTAAACTTTTGAGTAAGGCTACAGTCAAGCCAGTTGGACCACCGTTCGAAATTTATAAATTGCAGGCACGAGGGGCGGTAGTTTACGGTGGCGAATTGTGGGGCTATAACTGCTCTCCAGCGATTGTCGCCACCAAAAACAAATTTCTTAGACAGCTGGTCTCACTTCCACCAAGTACGCCACTGCTACCTCTAAGGCTTGACCTTGGCCTCAGACCTCTCAATGAGGAATTGGGCCTTAAACTCCTGACTTTCTGGAGGCGACTCTGGGTAACTCCAGAGCTTAATAACTACAGGCAAGAGCTTATTGAGGTTTTAAAACTGCCTAATGCAGGGAAACTCCCCTGGTTAAAATATATAATACATGAATTTGAAAGGCTTAGCCTCCCTCTTATGTGGAGTAACCCTGAGCAAGCATGCACTAACATTTCACGCAAGCAGCTGGCTAACCTGTATTTCAAACACAATCTATCTGCCCGCCTGTCTAATCATAAATTAGGAACCTTGACGAACACCTTTTTAATGAACAAGGACTATTATAAATTAGAGCCTGTTCTGAATGACATTAGTCCCCCTGGTCTTAGGAAATTTTATCTCCAATGGAGACATGGCTCTTTGCCAATCAGATCCCTCACAAGTAAATGGTCTCCCCCTTCCCCAAAAAATTGTCTGGGATGCTCGGCGGAGTTAGAAAATGAATTGCATGTTGTATTTTTCTGCTCTGGTTATCAGATCCCAAGAAAAAAGTGGATAGTTCCGATCTGTAAAAACTTGGGGATTAGACAGTGTCATGAAGCCTTTCGAATACTAAAGACTGATCTCTCCCCCCCAATTGTATTTGCTGTATCTAAATTTCTAGAAGCAATGTGGTGCATGAGACGGAACTATCTGAATGCTCAGCCTAGTGGGAGTGGGTAGACGCATGTATATAGTTCCGGGGAGTCTGATTGCAAATTACATAAGTGCAGGGTTCCATGATGAACTTGTTTTAATTGACACGTTTTTTTAATGATTGTTTTAAATGATTTTATTGCACTGTGTTTTTTATAGCTCAAATGAATTTCCTCTGATGGTAGTTTGTATGGCATTGTATTGATTTATATGTATTGAAATATCTTTTATGACAATATTGTCGCAATAAAGATGATAAAGAAAGTAAGTGCAATACTGTGCCTCATTACATGATGCAGAGGTACATAAATTACTAGTACAATTCAGGTATCAATGCATTGCATGCAATTGGTGCTGTGTGTAGGGATGCAGGTCTCCCACCCATAAACAGCCAGCCCAGGGAAGATGGCTCCCTACCTGTAAGGTGAGGGTGCAATGTCTTCCAGGTGCTCCTGGGTGCTCCTGGGTGGTGTGGGGGAGGGCTCTATTTTGCTGGGGTGTGGGACAGGGGACATGGTTGGAGTAGTTGTGCAGGGCTCCTTCCCACATACAGGCCTCCCAAGCAAGATGGCTACCTACCTGTTAGTTTGTTTGGTGAACAGTGCAATGGCTTCACAGTGCTTGTGGGGGGAGGGAGTGCTCTATGCTGCTGGGGTATGGGACAGGGGGCATGGTGGGAGTTGGAGTACAGGCCTCCCTCACACATACAGGCCTTCCAAGCAAGATGGCTACCTACATGTTAGTTTGGTTGGTGAACAATGCAATGGCTTCACAGTGCTTGTGGGAGGGAGGGAGTGCTCCAAACTGCTGGGGTGTGGGACACGGGGCATGGTGGGAGTAGGAGTATAGGCCTCCCTCCCACACACAGGCCTCCCACGCAAGATGGCTACCTACCTGTAAGGTGAAGGTGAACATTGCAATGGCTTCCATGTTCTCCTGGATGGTGGGGGGGAGGGATCCATCTTGCTGGGGTGTGGAATAGGGGGCATGGAGGGAGTAGTAGTGCAGGCCTCCCTCCCACATGCAGGCCTCCCAAGCAAGATGGCTACCTACCTGTAAGTTTGTTTGGTGAACAATGCAATGGCTTCACAGTGCTTGTGGGAGGGAGGGAGTGCTCCATGCTACTGGGGTGTGGGACATGGGGCATGGTGGGAATAGGAATACAGGCCTCCCTCCCACATACAAGCCTCCCAAGCAAGATGGCTACCTACCTGTAAGGTGAGGGTGAACGATGCAATGGCTCCCATGTGCTCCTGGGTGGTGTGGGGAGGGCTCTATCTTGCTGGGATGTTGGACAGGGGGCATGGTGGGAGTAGTAGTGCAGGCCTCCCTCCCACATACAAGCCTCCCAAGCAAGATGGCTACCTACCTGTAAGTTTGTTTGGTGAACAATGCAATGGCTTCACAGTGCTTGTGGGAGGGAGTGCTCTATGCTGCTGGGGTGTGGGAGAGGGGGCATGGTGGGAGTAGGAATACAGGCTTCCCTCCCACATAAAGGACTGCCAGTGAAGATAGCTACCTACCTATAAGTTCGTTTGGTGTACTGCAATGGCTTCAAAGTGCTTGTGGGTGGGAGGGAATGCTCCATGCTACTGGGGTGTGAGACAGGGGGCATGGTGGGAGTTGGAGTACAGGCCTCCCTCCCACATACAGGCCACCCAAGCAAGATGGCTACCTACCTGTTAGTTTGTTTGGCGAACAATGCAATGGTGTACCAGTGCTTGTGGGAGGGAGCGGATGCTCCATGCTGCTGGGGTGTGGGACAGAGGGCATGGTGGGAGTAGGAGTACAGGCCTCCCTCCCACATACAGGCCTCCCAGTAAAGATGGCTATCTACCTGTTAGTTTATTTGGTGTACTGCAATGGCTTCAAAGTGCTTGTGGGAGGGAGGGAGGGCTCCATGCTGCTGGGGTGTGGGACAGGGGGCATGGTGGGAGTAGTAGTGCAGGCTGACTATGCTCAGGCTCCCATGGTTATATTGCTAGCTACATTTAGGGTACATGGGAGTGGGTGTCTGTTGGATCTGTGAGACAGGTTTTTGTGGGTGTGTGGTGCAGATGGATGTGATTTGTCTGGTGTGGTGTGTGTTTTTGGATATGCAAAACAGTACATATCAGTGTGTTGGTTGACATTTGTTTGTACTTACCAGCCTCCACTCCCCCAAATACTCCTGTGAGACTCTCAGGATGCAGTATGGCAAGCACCTTCTCCTCCCATGGTGTGAATGTTTTCTGTGGGATGGGAGGGCCCCTGCCAGTCTGGTTAGCCAGCTCCAGTTCTTGCTCCTCCTCTCTCTGACAACCCACTTGAGATTATGCCACCGCTTCATGATCTCCTTCTTGGATCACGGGGTGGACCCTACTGCATTGACTCTTTGCAATATCCTTTCCCACATTTGAGTCCTTGTGGCTAATGGTATCTGTTGGAAAAGGCTACCAAGCAGCTGTGGTTCCACTCTGACTATTTCATTTACCATGACTGTCAACTCACTCTCTGTGAATTTGGGAATTTTCTGGATTTGCCATGGTGTGTGGTGTTTGAAGTGTTTTTGGGTGCAGGGGTGTGGGTGGTAGGTGTGGTGTTTTTGTGTGAGGGGTGTTATATGCTGGGGGATTGTTGGTGCTGGTGTGATGGTGGTGGTGGTGGTAGTGGTGGTGGGTGTGCTGTGTTCTGTTACCTCTCCTGTCAGATCTAGTGGATGCCCTTCTCTTCAGGAGTGTTGCAAAGGATTGTGGTCAGTGAAGGGGCTGGTTTTAAACACAGCTGTTTGGGTGTGTCCACATGGGATTTTGCTGTCAGGTGTTTTGGGGGGGTTGTCCTGGGAATTGTATGTTTCTGTTTGGCATATTTTTTTTCATTTGGTTGTGTCTTGTGTATTTGGGGGGCATAGCTACTTTGGTTAGTGCAATGTTTGGCATTGCAGCAGTGTTTTTGCATCGCCCTCCATGTTTTTCATGTATCGTCCGCTGCGGTGGCTATGCTGCAGCTCTTCCGCTGTCTCTCACATTCACTCCTGTATGCGACCACGGCGGACGGAAGCAGCGGATCGTAACACAGGACCATCGGGGATATACTAATTTCCCATGCAGAGTCTCCACTATGCTTGCGGCGGGTTGTAGCTTTTCCGCTGCGTTTCTGGCCGCTGCGGTCGGTTTTTGGACGTCACCACCCACGTCGAGCGGTTTTGATTAGCCTGCTACCGCCGCAGTTGTTTTTTTTGGCGGTTGTTCCTAATTTGACCACCGGTTTCTCAACGGTCCCGGAGGGTGGTTGTTTCCCGCCTCCATAGCGGTCAGGGTGGTTTTCTGCCCGTCATCCTATTGGGGCCCATAGTGTCATTGCAGTCAGTACAGATTGGACCAGTGGAGGTAGTCCTGTTAAATGGTCAAACCCAACTCAATTACGCCCCACCTCCCTTCCCCCAATTTTCTTAACCCTCCCAAGAGTTGCTGCCTGTGCTAGTTCTCCTTCATACAGCCAGCCCTGCTCCTGTTCTATTTATCTAAACATTAACATTAATGTAAATTTGAATTAATACTTTGAGCTAAATATAGCTATATATGTATAAAATATGCGTTTGTGCATATATAATACATATATTAAAAAAAATAAAAACAATATTTAAACAATTAAAAATGCATACAAAATATTAACAATAACTTAAACATTAAAATGAACAAACATGCATTACTAAAAACATACATCACTCTTTATTTATAAAAATATATATAAAATAATAAATAATAAATAAAAATACAATGTTTACAAATCATATAAGTATTAAAAAATAAAACACTAGAAAATAATAAAAAAGAAAAAATAATCCTCACTAGCAAAGGTTTTGTACATCAAATCATTCAGATTCATTATTTTAACTCCATTTTACACAAAATCAGGAAAAATGTTGGACTTTGGAAGGGTTACAATTACTATTTCCATCCAATGTAAGCAAAAGGAGGGAAAATGGCCAAATGTGTAGGAGTTCGATTTACTAGTGCCATTCCAGACTAAACCACAGTTGGAAAGGTGCTGGACGTTGGCATGGTTCGATTCACTATTACTACTCCCTGTTAATCAAAATCATGGAATGTTTTGGGCTTTGAATGCTTTAGATTTGCTATTCCTACTCCATTCTAAGCAAAAACAAGGAAAGAGTTGAATGTAAAAGGGTTTAAATGTACTATTCCCACTCCAATGTATGCAAAAGCAGGGATAGTTATATATGCCATAGCAATTTCCAATCATTAAAATAAACATTTAAATACTGAACAGCATAAAAGAATTTAAACATATTCAAAATAAAAAAATATATGCTTTATAAAAAAATTATGTAATTTACAAAAAAGTAGTAATCCAAAAATAATTCAACAAATAAATTGCAAAATAATTACTTCCCTCCACACCATCCAATAAAACTCATCAACATGTAAATAAATAATAAATAAAATAATAATAAGAACATAGAAATTAAATGACGCAAATAATGTTAAAAACAAAAATAAAAATAAAAAGCCTTTTGCAAAGTTAATTATTAAAAACAGATAATCAATGAATGAACAACTAATAAAAAAATGTAAAAAATCCATAACAAATAACTAAACATTTTCTATTATTAAATTGCCAATTAATGGTTTATGAACATTAATTTTTTTTAAATAATTTTGAGTACCTTCCCAATTTCTTGCCTCACAAACCCAATAACCTACTACTTAATCATACATTCATAATTAAATTATAGAAAAAATAAATCATTGAGAATCACAAAACACAGTAAATTTATTGAAAAAAGTAATAAATTAACTAAATAACGCCCACCCTATTCCCCTACAAACCCTGCAACACACAACTAAATTATAAATTGCTAACTAAGGGGTCCATTACGACCGCCCGCCACCGTCACGGTAAACGGGACCGACTTCCAGAGGTGCGGCGGTCGCGCTGTGCATATTTAACATTGTGGCAGGCGGTGCTTTATGCACCCCCAACACCATATTCATTCAACTCTATATTTTTAAGACCATATTCTCGTCATTCACCCTGCAGACACTGGGGATGCTAATAGTGGAAATGCAGCGCAAACTCAATTCCCAGTCTAGCTTGGATAGCCATATTTTTGTAATCAAATTATGCATCATTTTCTCACCTCTGCCCGGTTCCCTTGTGTGCCTCTGTGTAGTTTTCATTAGTTATGGTAAAAGGCACATTAACCATCTGCATTATTTTGAGGTGTGCTGAGACAGTAACAGCATATGGATGAGGGGAACGGGAGGAAAACCTACTAAAAATAACACTTTCTAGATTCTTCCCATGGGTGTTGCAGTAGGTTTCCCCACAGTAAAGTCACATTTAATACCCCTGAGGAGGCGTCAAATTGTTTTTGGCAAGTATCATGCTACTCCAGAACCCAAAAGACTTAGTTGTAGATTAGTATAGGGAGCTATGAGTTATTTTGAGTGTGTGGACATGTGACTCAGTTAGTTGGATTGAGTAGGGTAATGGAGAGACAGAAGAGGGAAATCCAGAAAGTGTTATTTGGGAGACCATAGTATTAAGATGAGGTTTGGGATTAAGAAAAAGGAGGGATACATGAGGGAATAATTTAGAAAGGGTTATTTGGGAGATCGTAGTAGTTAAATGAGGTTTGGGGTGAGTCAGTAGGGATAGAGGAGGGAAGAGTCTAGTTAGGGGTATTTTGGAGATTGTAGTACTAGAAAAAGGTTTGTGGTAAATCATAGAGTGGAGGTAGAGGATATATTGAGAGAGGTATAGGGTGAGGCAAAGTAGTGCATTGGAGAGAGTGAAAGCTTTTTCCTTTATTTTCTTCTACAGTAGGAGTAACGTTGTGAATATTTAGATACATGCCTACATTGAAAGGGCATACATGTGTGAGGAAGATAATATATTGAGGTTTAAAGTTGTATTGTATAAACGCAGACTTTTTAAGTGTTGCTGTATCTGAAGCTAATTCATTTGTGTATTGTTTATAACTCAATTTACATGTTTTATTAAATTTTTCCTCAAAATTTCAATAGTGAAGCTCTTGTAGATAAAATAGTTATGATAATCTTTACATATTGTGAGCGATAAAACAGAGACTCATAAGCATCTACTCAAATAACATATAAAAACTATGCAGTGACCTTTAAACATGTTAAGCATAGAATAATATATATTAATATTTAACCATGAGTAATATATATATATTTGTTCAGCAGACTTAAAGAATATCTACATATTCAAACTATAATAGTTATACATATTTGTACAAAGAAATACACATATCTAGATACATAAATACAATCAAATTATAAATGTGCACATACACAAGGATATACTGTACATTAGTGTTTGAGTATGATGGCTATGTAGGAAAGGGTAACTCTTGAGAATAATGTGGAGTGGTGTGGCTCACTGGTTAGAGGCGGCAGACCCGGAAGCAGAGGACGGCCCGGGACCAGGGTTCAATTACCGACACAGCAGGGTTGGGGACCAGGGTCAGCAGGACTTGATAATTCTCGCCTTGGTGCATACTCTAACCAGGGATCACACCCGGCAACTCTGGGCATTAGCTTGCCTTATCTCCACAATGGCCCCCCACATACGCCGGGGATGCCTGGTTTCACCTTGGAGATACCCAGTAGGGACCATCTCACAGGGAAAGCCAGGACAGGTTCCCCAGCGGTCTACAGTGCGGAGATACCCCATGTGGGGTGATTCATGCGCTTTACAAGACATCATTACATACTTCTGAAGATAAGATAGTTATCCATGGATCTTATGTTTGGGGGTAATGAATTCCATATTTGGCTGCTTGAATGGAGAAAGGTGTACCACCTATGGTCTTTTTCTTGTACGGTGTGGCAGAGGTTTCTTTGTTGAATATATTTAGTTATTTTATTCCTGAGGAAAAACAGTCTTGTTCCATGTATTGTGTTGTGGCTGATACAAAGCATCAGGAAGGTGAATCTTCTAGCAACTTTTAGGGTAGGTGACAACCCTAGACAGTACGAGGGAGATAGTAACCTGGACCATGTGTGGAAATCCCAGGTGGGGAAAGATGCGTCTATATTATTCATGGTGATGCAGCTTGATTGTGCTAATTTGCACACTTGGTCATTCATTGATAACGTGGAGTCCATGGTAATTTCAAGGTTTCTTAGTTCTTTAGATACTTTGGGAGGTGGTCCCAGATCTCGAGACCAGGCACAGAGTGGGTCGTAATTTTCCAATCGCCACATGTGAGTATTTCAGCTTTGGAAGCATTCAATTTGAGATGGTTATATGTCACCCACTAATCAATGGCTCTGAGGCAACTGAAGATTTTTGCATTTCCAATGTCTTCGGGGCTTTCCAGTTGAAGGATTATTATTGTGTCATCTGCATAGGTATATCATTTGAGCTGAAAGTCATTGAACATTGGTGGTAATGACTGCATGAGTGACCCCAGCTTTTGTGAAGTACGTTTTGGATGAGAATTAGGGAGTATGGATGACATATGTTCTGTTTTGCAGGTAGGATATGATCCTGGAAAGCTGTCCCCTCTACACCGGCTTCATAGAGTCTTTGTATTAGGGTATCATGGTCAACTGTGTCAAAGGAAGCTGAGAGGTCCAACAGAAGTAGTGTAGCAAGACTGTTTGGGTCTACTGTGTTTTTATGGTCATCCCAGATGGCAATGAATGCAGATTCTGTGACTCTTCCTAGGCAGAATCCCGTTCAATAGTCTGAAAGTATCGAGTTATCTTCAATGAATTGTGACATCTGGGTAAATGCAGCTTTTTCTATCAGTATGCCCAGGAAAGGTGTGTAAGTGAATTGGTCTGAAGTTGTTGGGGTCATGCGGGTCCAGGTTGTTTTCTTTAATAATGGGCATATGTGTGCATTTTCTAGGTCTTCTGGAAAGATTCCCTCAGTTAAATATTATCGATGATTCTTTACTAAGAGTGTGGCAGAAGAGGTAGATAAAAGAATGTTCTTGAAAATATGTGGTGGACTTGGATCAGAAGGGCAGCTGGAAGGCCTGCTTGTTTTAACAAGATCCATAAATTCACTTTTTGATATTTGTTTGTAGGAATACAGAGACTGGGTTAGCCTACTCTTGGAGGGGATTTTTGGTTTATGATAGTGGTTTTCATTTGTTTTAAATAGAGGTCCAATGTATCTGCTTTGGTTGTGAAATGATTTGCTAGTTTTTCCTTGAGTTCTTGAGGAATTAGATGAGTTCCATCTGCGCATTTAGGTTTACCGAATTCAGTGAGAATTTTATTTGCACATTTTGCTTTTAGCATTTTGAATTCTGTCTGAATAGTACTTTTTAAAATCTTTTTTGATTGTTGATTTTGTATATTCTGTTAAGTTTGCGTTGGTAAAGTTTGTCCTGATTGCTTTTAGCTTTGAGCCCGGTTCATTGCAGTGTTCTAATTTCTTATTTAATCTCTTTTAGGTCTGAATTTCTACAAAGTGTTTGTTGTCTTTTGTCCTGTTTTGTTGTTCTTAATGGTATTAGGATATCAAAAGCTTTCTGTAGCCACTCATAAAGTCTTTGAAAGGAATGTATTGTGTCTAGATCTGTGTTGGATGTTACTTGTGTTTGTAAGTAATCAAAACTGAGGGCATCAATTATGAGGCGCTACCAGCACTATTGCACTGCGAGAGAGTCACTTATTTGACGTTCCTTTGGCGAAATGTGCCACTGGCATATTTATAAGCACTTAAAGTCACATTATGTGGCTTTTCATGGTTTTATAAATATGTGCCACTTTCACGCAGAAAACTCACCCCAACAACATCCATGGCTTTTTTTTTCCCCAGATTTATGAGAAATTGTTAGTCTGAGGCAGGGCTAAAGCATACGCCTTCCAGGGGAGGCATAAGGGAGGCACAACAAGGAGTAATATCTTTACTAGGAAAAAGCCTCTTGTGATTCTTTAAAAATAGTTATCCGCACAGAGCAGGCACCTATGCACGATGGAGCAAAGTTGCTTGCATTGGCGCATGGCTGCCCATTGTGTGCTGGCACATGGGAAAAGGACAGGAATACACTGTATCTAATAGATACAGCACATTCCTGCCCTTTTGTCTGTGAATGTGAATGCATGTAAGGTGGTCTTGGGAATGTTGATTTATGGTGTTTTATGTTGGAAAGCTATCAAATCGTGGTCTGACCATGTGATTGGAGTAATCGTTTGAAAGGTAACTAGATCTGGATTTACAAAAATAACATCTAGAATGTGTCCAGCAATGTGTGTGAGTTTGCGCACCATTTGGTGTAGGTTTAGTGTGGCTAGGCCAGTGACATCCTCTTGTCTCTCTTTGTACATCAAGGCTCAGATTCTGTTGTTTTTTAAATCAGTCAGGCCAGTGCTCCATGAAATTCTACAGCATTTCTTGAAAAAAATGGTCAAATGCCAATGATGAAATTGGCTTCGCTCGCACAAAAAATTCAGTTTCAGTATGATGCTAAGGGCCATATTTATCAAGTAGTTGCATCGCTTTTGCACCATGCAATAAGGTGCAAGCATGAACCAACTACTAAATGCGATTCATCAAGCCACATAAGGCCACCCTGTGTGGCCCTGAGTGGCTTTATGAATCCTGAGTAACGCAATGCAGAGCAAATCAGTGCATTGATTTACTCTTACCCAAGGAGGCATTCCATAGGTGGTGCATGGATGTTCCCACACAAGACCCATGGATTTTGATGCATTCTCAGATTTACCACGAATGGTGACCTGGACAGGCGCCAAAACTAATACGCCACCCCAGGTGGGGAGTAACAAGGAGAATTATGTTTATTTCTCTTTGTTTCTTTCCTCTTTCTACATGTGCCGCATTCTGCAGCACACATTTAAAGAGAAAAATGCTTCTGCGGATTGTTTTTGTGCAGAAAGGTGTTCTCTCCTACACAAAAACAATTCTGCTTACAATGCAGGCACCCTTGCACCATGGTGCAGGAGTGCCTGTGTTGGGACTTGATAGCACATTGTGCGCCAGCACTAGGAAAGGGAATAATGTTAAATATGGAGCATTCCTGCCTTTTCCCTGTCACGCAGGATTTTAGCTTAGTATGCTGTGTCACATAATGATAAATATGTCCCTATGAGTCATACCATGACACAAAGTTGAAAGTGCGGTATCATGTGTGAAATGTATATGCAAGGCACTCCCTCTAGTAGAAACGTTTATGTACAGACCATCACCCAATGGTAAGCCTCATAACAAGTATTATGCATGTTCATATGAGGTGAAATTATTTTTCCTTGTTGTTTGCACCTTGTTTCATTTGGCAATAGAAGACTATGCAAAGCCAAGTATCGCTATTTTAGGAGTGCTGCCTTTTTGTAGAATTTTATGGGCGCTTTAGCTGTTTCAGCCCCATTACTCCCACTTTGCTAGATTACCTGGGATTTGATGCTACACGATCCAAAGACATTTATCACCTCCCTTGCAGCAATGTTTAGCTCTAAAATTGGATCTGAGCACCAGTGTTGACCTCACTGCCATTTGTCTAAATTTGTGCCACAAAGTGCTGCTCATGCTCACAATGGTTGCCCTATCTGATGGAAAACTTTGACCTGTGTTTTACACAGTGGCTGAAATCGTAATGTTGAAGTGTGGATTCTTGCTGTCCTAGAGTACCTGTATGCTACTGAGAAATGCAGGTACTCTTCCAAAAAGTACTAAACCCCGTCTGAGAAGAGCAGACACTCTGCCTTTAAAATTAAAAAAGTGCAGGCTCTCAGTACCTGTGAGTCCCTTCACATTTAAAGCACTGGTTTTACAGGATTTGGTCGGTTTTCAGGGCGAGTGGCAGAATCTGTGGGCCTCATTTATAGGTGTTCTGCCGTATGGCAGAGCAGTAGGCCTTGCTGCTGCACTGCCCCATGGCAAAAGAAAATGGCAGGAATGTACCATTTTTATTAGATATGGCGCATTCTTGTCCTTTTCCCCTGTGCCGTCGGACAATAGGCTGCCTTGCGCCAATGCGGGTACCCTGGCACCAAAGATATTTCTCCGAATTGTTCCTCTCTTACCTTTTATGCCTCCCTGGGGAGGCATAAGTTTTCGGCGCTGCCTCAGACTTACGATTTCTCGTAAATCTGGGGCAGTGTCAAAAAGTCGTGGATGTTGCTGGGAATGCCCACAGCAACACCCTTGGAATGCCCCTTTCATGCAGTTTTCTGCGTGAAAGGGCACATATTTATAAGGTTATGAAAAGCCACATAACAAGGCTTTACGTGGCCTTATAAATATGCCAGAGGCAAATTGCGCCACATGAACGTCAAAAGAGTGACGTTCCGATGGCGCAATAGTGCCTGGCCCTGGGCTTAGATCTCTGGCCATCTCATTACTTGCGTATGGTAACTTTACTCCCTTAGGCCATGTTATGATGTTGACATACTAGTAGTTGGGCGTGGGAGGAGCTAGGGGGCGAGAGGAAGAGGAGGAGTAGAGGCAGGATATGGGCAGTTAGAGTAGGGACAGGGGACAGGGCAAGACACGTGAAATAAAGCTCTGTGTAACAGTTACCCCAAGTGTCTGTCTTTCATTGTAGCTGGACGCTACAACTGGCGACGAGGGTGGGATTGGTGCACCTGCCACCCACTGAAGCCTGCAAGCCTGCAAGCCTGCAGGAGCGTCCTGTCCCGGGCAGCAGCGAGAAAAGAAAGTCAGGAGCGTCTAAGAAGTAACGCGCCCGTCGGCGCCAAAACGCGAATCACGCGTGACGTGTGGGAGTTGGTGAGCCCGGAAAGAACAGAAGTCGGGAGCCCACTCCGACTCTGCCGAGAGCCCGTCGCGGCGAAAATCGCCGTGGAGAAGAGCGCCGCCCCGAGGAAGATTGGGCGCGCTGTCGCCGAGTTGAGGAGGCCATCGGCGGGAAAACGCGGGACTGCTGAGGCAAGTCGGGAGCCCACCCCGATCTCACCTGGTGTCCGTGGTGATGGTGGGAGAAGAAATCCTGGTGTGAGCTGCCCCAGAGGCCGACCGCCGGTGAGTCCTGCGTGCCCCAGAGTGAGTGAGTCTGGAGAGCCAGCATCGTGTGTGCCTGCAGGAGCGGCGGCCATCTTGAAGTCAGGCGCCTAGTAAGGACCACGCTGTGCAAATCAACGGCGGCCATCTTGAAGTCAGGCGCTGGTGAGGAAACAAGCATTGGCACAACAAACAAGCATTGGCAACTACAAGAAACAAGCATTGGCAAAACAAACAAGCACTGGCGACTACCAGCAACAAGCATTGGCAAAACAAACAAGCACTGGCGACTACAAGAAACAAGCATTGGCAAAATTAACAAGCTTTGGCGACTACAAGAAACAAGCACTGGCAAAACAAACAAGCACTGGTGACTACAAGCAACAAGCATTAGCAAAACAAACAAGCACTGGCGACTACAAGAAATAAACACTGGGAAAAATAAACAAGCTTTGGTGACTACAAGAAACAAGCACTGGCAAAACAAACAAGTGAGACTACTGCAGAATGACAGACGAAGACGCTCCACTTCCACCCGGTGGATCGCTTTTGCGAGCACCCGCCCCTCTCAAGGTCACAACGGAAGGAAGCATGGGCCCCAAATGGCAAGAGTGGCTGGAAGAGTTTGAGGATTATATTCTAGGTTCCGACGTCACTGATGAGGCAAAGAAACTGGTTATCCTGCGCAACTTGGCGGGGCGAGAGATAGTCAAGATACTCAAAGACCTGCCTGCGACTGACGTAGACACTTATGCTAAAGCGTGTGGAGTCCTGAACAAAAAGTTTCTTCACAAGAGAAATGTAGACTATGAGCGACACACTTTTCACTCCGCCAGGCAAGGGAAGGATGAGCCCATGAGTGCTTTCATGGTGCGTCTGCGGCGACTAGCCAAGTACTGTGAATTTGATTCTTTCTCCACGGACGCTGCTATCAAATCCCAAATAATAGATGGATGTCATTCGGATCAACTTAGGAGGCGACTGCTGAGAAAACCACATGAATTGGACGAAATAGAGGAGATGACACGTGCGTATGACCAGGCAGAGAAGTACGCCGCCGTCATGGAAACGGAAAACAAAGGGAGTGACGAACAGGCACGACGTGTACACGCCCGGAGTGACAGTCGAAGACACTCCAGAGACAAACAATGGAGGTCGCACGCATCGTCACGTCAAGAGCAGTCAGGCTATCAACGTCAAGAACCGTGGAAGAAGGATAGACGACAGGAAAGAGTGAGAAAGTGCTACCGATGTGGGTATGATTTCCCTCATGCGGGCAGTTGCCCGGCCTCGGGCCAGAGATGTCGAAAATGCGGTCGCACTAACCATTTCGAGGCGATGTGCGGGGAGTACCACAAGGAGCAACGAAGTGGCCACTCGGGTGCTACACGATCTGACACCCGAAGCAGAGCTCCAAGAGTGTCGCGGTCGGACACCCGAAGACATCATGTGCGAGCTGTCCAAGATCAGACGGAGCGGTCCCCTGAATCGTCACACTCCAGCAGAGAGTCACGTCGGTCTCGGTGGGAGAGAAGGTCGCCGTCCAGAGAATCCAGACCCTCATCCCGAGACTCTGTCTATACCATTGAATACTTGAATCTGGCAGCAGACCCGGACCAACTTAAGAGATACCCTCGGCTGGACATCAAAGTTGGAAATCACGACTCAAAGTTTGTACTAGACTCTGGTGCCTCTCTAAATTACATTCCAAGTACTGAATACGAGAGAATGAGTCCGCGACCCCCCTTGACATTTGCACCTGTGAGAGTCTACACGTGGATGGCTAAGAAGCCCCTACCTTGTCTAGGGAAATTCTCTACGACACTTACACACGACGGCACAACTATATCGGCAGTCATCCATGTCATCAAGGGCCCTGAAGCAGACTGCCTTCTGAGTCTACCAACTGCTGAACGACTCCACCTGGTGGAAATTCTCTTCAAAGTCAGTGACATCCGAGATGTGACCCGCCTATTTCCCAGGTTGTTTCAAGGTTTGGGCAAGTTGAGAGACTGTCAAGTACGGCTTCATATCAACGAACAAGTCAGGCCTGTAGCCCAACACCCTCGGCGAGTACCATTTCACCTACAGGCCGCTGTGGAGGAAGAACTCCAAGATCTATTAGCTGCGGACATCATCGAACGCACTGATGGCCCGACTCCATGGGTTTCGCCGGTCGTCATTGTTCCCAAAAAGGGCACGGCCAACAAAGTCAGGCTCTGTGTGGACATGCGGTTGCCCAACACTGCAATAGAACGAGAGCGGCACCCGGGGCCACACTTGAGCGACATGATCGCAGCATTGAACGGAGCCACTGTGTTCTCCAAATTGGATTTGAACAAAGGTTATCATCAACTGGAATTGGAAGTGGGGTCTAGGTACATCACTACTTTTGCAACTCACATGGGGTTGTTCAGATACAAAAGACTGAGCTTCGGTGTGTCCTCGGCAGCCGAGATCTTTCAGGAAATGATCCGGCAAGTCATCCAAAATATTCCAAACACGCTCAACTATAGCGATGACATTCTTGTCTATGGCTCTGATGTCAGAGAACACGACATTGCACTTAATCGTGTCTGCCATGCCTTAGTAGCAGCCAACTTGACTTTGAACAAAGAGAAATGCGAGTTTCACCAAGCTACGCTGAAATTTTTCGGTCACATCTTCTCGGGTGCTGGCATGAAACCTGATCCCGACAAAATCATGACTCTAAACAACACCAAGAGTCCCCAAGACGTCAGCGATCTCAGATCGTTCCTGGGAATGGCCAGCTATTGTGCTCGCTACATTAAGGACTATGCTACTATCAGCCACCCACTCCGCATGCTAACCAAGCAGGGTCAATCCTTTGAATGGACTCCCCAATGTGAGCAGGCGTTCAAGGAAATCAAGAAAGCGGTTGAATCGGCCAATCACTTGTCATACTTCAACCCGAACCGGAAAACTGAAATAACTGTCGATGCGAGTCCGGTGGGACTAGGAGCAATCCTGGCACAATATGAAAATGACTCGGATCAACGCCGCATCATTGCATACGCGAGTCGCAGTCTGACTGAGCCGGAACGAGCCTACTCCCAACCTGAAAAAGAAAGCCTAGCCGTGGTATGGGCATGTGAACATTTTCATGTTTTTATCTACGGGAAGCATTTCACGTTAATCACAGATCATCAAGCCCTCATCACCATCTATGGCAATCCAAGATCCAAAATGCCCCCACGGATTGAAAGGTGGGGTCTACGGTTGCAAGAATATACCTTCACCATACTTCACAAACCAGGGAAGTCTGAAAATCCAGCGGATTACATGTCTCGGCATCCTCTCCCATCATCAGCTTCCAGATCCTCCATTGCGGAAGAGTATATTCACTTTGTAACAGACCAAGCTCTTCCTCCAGCTATTCCCATGGAGGCCATTAGGGAGATGACTGCTCAGGACGCCATATTGCAGAGAGTCCTTCACAAAATCCGCAACAATCGATGGAAACATGATCCTCAGGACGATGAAACCGATTCATTGACTCAACGTGAACTACAAGCCTTCAGACATGTGAGTGGTGAGCTCTCCGTCACGACGGATGGTATATTGCTGCGTGATCAGAGGGTTGTGATTCCTACTCAACTGAGACAGGGAGTGGTCGCTCTTGCACATGAAGGACATCGAGGTATTGTATCGACCAAACGAGCACTAAGGGAGCGAGTGTGGTTTCCGTTCCTTGATCACCTAGTGGAAGCCACCTTGAAAGATTGTCATCTCTGCCAACTCACCAGCAAGAGTGATCCTCCCGCTCCCCTACACATGACCAACTTGCCTGGTGGTGTATGGCAAGAGATTGCCATAGACTTTTATGGACCTTTATCGTCTGGCAAATATGTGCTGGCCATCATTGATGAGTATTCCAGGTACCCCATTGCCTGTTTTGTGTCGTCCACGAACACTGCCAGCACTCTCAAAATTCTTGATGAAGTCTTTGCAGCATGGGGAGTTCCCAAGGTTGTCAAATCAGACAACGGGCCTCCTTTCAACGGAAACGACTTTGCTGCCTTTGCGAAACACCTTGACTTTCATCACCGCAGGATCACGCCTCTCTGGCCACAGGCAAATGGGACAATTGAGAGATTCATGGCCACTCTTAAAAAGACCTTCCAACATGCCACCGTGGAAGGGAAAGACTTACAAACAGCACTCAATGAAGTCCTTCGAGCGTACCGTACAACTCCTCATGCCACGACTGGCCAATGCCCGGCGACCCTCATGCTGGGACGTCCCATGAGGAATCGCATTCCCACGTGGGATGGAGCCCTAAAAGCGTCATTGTCTGAGATGGACTCGCAGGAGATGAGAGCCACTGATGAGCGCAACAAAAGGAAAATGAAGGCATATGCCGACAACAGGAGGAGAGCACGGTCATTATCATTAGGCGAAGGAGACAATGTTATCGTCAAGCAGGAGATGCAGAAGAAGACCGACTGTCCCTTCAAGGATGAACCGCTGGTGGTCACCCGAAGAAAAGGAACTATGGTAACTGCGGAGTCTGAGCAGCGGCGAGTTACGAGAAATATCTCGCACTTCAAGAAACTGCCAATAGACACCTCGAGAACCATGCTGAGTGACCTAAACAATCCCCGAGCTGGGGAAACCCAACCAAATGGTCAAGAGAACATTGCTCCAATCACTGAGGCAGTGAGCACTGATGGTCCGAGAGCCAGGTCACCACGACCCCATCGAGACATACGTCCACCCAAGAGACTGATCGTGGAGATGGACTAAGAAGTCAGTATGTTCTGTTTGTTTCCGTTACAAAGGGGGGAGATGTTATGATGTTGACATACTAGTAGTTGGGCGTGGGAGGAGCTAGGGGGCGAGAGGAAGAGGAGGAGTAGAGGCAGGATATGGGCAGTTAGAGTAGGGACAGGGGACAGGGCAAGACACGTGAAATAAAGCTCTGTGTAACAGTTACCCCAAGTGTCTGTCTTTCATTGTAGCTGGACGCTACAGGCCATATCCCTTTAGACAGATATGACCTTAATTACAATGTGAAGAAATGCCCAAATCTATCACACTGTAGTGTTAATGCCAACATTTTGCAAAAGCAATATGGTTTCTCTCATTACTGTCATTCTCCATTTCCAAAACTGCACTAGCGGTATTGCACATTTTTTCCCCAGGGCCACAACATTAATGTTTGCGTTGGTGCAGGGTACAGCTGTGCTCCAGTTTCTATGCAACTGCACTTTCTAAGCACATCTTCTAATGTGAAGAATGTGAAGAAATTCAGAGTAAATAGTATGCACTTCAGATGGGGAAATTACATAAAAACAGGCACACATCGGTGCCTTGCGCAAACACACACCTTCATGATATGGCCTCAAGTAATAAAGCTCATCCTGCCAAGAAATGCAGTTGATTTCCAGCTCTCATTTCAAATGTTGGCTGTGTTGTCATTATTCTTTGGCTCCTAAACTTTACTTCATTATTTGCAATGGTCAGTGCCACCCTTTCCCATCATTCACCAATTCATAATAAAGCACTATCCACCCTCTGCGCATGTACAAAGGCTTACGTTCTCTGCCAGAAAATATTATGTTGCAACAGTCAGGGTCTTAAATGTGCTGCACGTGACTCATTGATTTTGAATTCAGTGGGTGCTTTTGCTATCTCGTTTTCAGCATTAGCTAAATGCATGTGCCTTTAACTTTACTTGCTATTTCTTTTAAATGTTTAATTTTTATTTACAATAACATAAAACATTTCATATTACATAATACAATGCATCATCAAAATCAAAAGCAGAAAAATAAATGATACCAAACAAAAAACAAAATGATGTTGTTGGTTTAGTGAATGTTCATTACAATGTCTCCTGTGTCTTCTTTAGGATTGATTAAAAGTGGGTCAGATAGGGTATAGCTTTTAACACAACTACTAAGTGCTGTCAGCCATGGGTGATGATATTAACTAGGAGTAGTACATAAATTCAATTCTGAGCATTTCTCAAAAGCGAGGAATTGAATGTGGAATTGGTGATTTATCATCCAAATTCCCATGTCTCTTCTGGATCTTCGCTTTGTGGGTTCTTCCTCAGGGTCAAACACAAAACCACCACCCAAACAAAACAAGGAACCCATTCGGGTTGTAATGATGATCTTTGGGTAATAATGTTGTTTTCAATGATAAAGGATGCTTCCTCCTGGATACAGGTCAGTCAGATTAGACCATAGACCGTGGTAGTGAGTGAATGAGTTCCTTGAACTTCTAGGCATTAGTTACCACCTGTGGGTTACCAGAAGGTACATTGGTATTCTGCAAGATGGCCCCAGCTTCACAGACAATTCCACAGGTGAGCAGGTGCTGCAGAGACACTCATACATTCAGAACTCAACAATCAGCATGAACAATGCAGGTCCTCTTAAGTTGTATGGCGGTCTGAATTTGCAGCTGTTTCGACCCCTTTTCTGCCCCCTCTTCTAGGTTGCATATTCCTTGTACAAGGGCACAACAAGCAATTCCCCTCCAAAGTAGTTAGCCAGGGTCTTCACCTTTAAGACAGCACCTAGCTGGCTGCTGAACTGTCTGGCTGGCTGTTGAACTTCCCGGATGATTTTGGGTCCAGAAACTGGCAATGGGGAAGTTGGAAGGGTATCCCAAAAGAGTTACTCATGCCTCACTAATATAGGACCCTAGATTCTGCCAGATAAAACTTAAAAACTGAAAGAATGTTTGGATGGATCTTTATACTGAAGATGCAGGCAGCATTTGGTATTCCAACTTTGAGACTGCTTTTGGACAGTTTGTTTGAGAGGAATAATCTTCGGTTATTCCTCTCAGACCTGTCCAGCCATCTTCTTCGTCTTCAAGGGAAAGCTGGACTTCGCAGTGAAGTTAGGAGTATCCTATCAGAGGAGACACAAAACAAGTTTACAAGAGTGGGAGAAGGTAGCCTACTTAACTACCTGCTACTCTCAGATGTGCCCTGTCCTTTTGGGCAGAGTTGTCACAACCCCACCTTTTTCTCAAAAAGAAGAGTGCATTTCAGGCTGAGCAAAGGTCAGCCTGACAGGCACTCTTCTTGTTCAGGTATTACAGCCAGGATCTAGACAAACAGTAAATGTGCAGCCCCCTAGCTTTCTGAGCTGAACTTTGCTGGGCTGAATATGTCACAGCTCTTGTGGGCGTGGCCTCTTCAGCCTGGCACAGCACCTCCAGGCCCTTCCTCTCATGATGAGAGTGAGCTTTGTTGAAAGTGTTGAACCTGGGGCTACAGTTTTAAACCCTAATGTGCCAAGGATCAAAGGCCTATCAGTGACACCCCATCACAGAGAGAGTTGGGGTCAGCCACTCTCACTGGCCCCATCCCATTCTGAAATGAGGAAGGAACCTCTACCTCCACTCATTGGCTGACCTAGAGTCAGCCAATGAGAGAAGGTGTCATTTCCAACCCACTTGGGACTACTGGTTTGCCCCCAAGGACCCTCAGCATTCAAGGGTGGTGTGGCTCACTGGTTAGAGGCGGCAGACCCGGAAGCAGAGGACGGCCCGGGACCAGGGTTCAATCCCCGACGCGGCAGGGTCGTGAACCAGGGTCAGCGGACTCGATAATTCTCGCCTCGGTGCCTACTCTAACCAGGGATCACACTCGGCAACTCTGGGCATTAGCTTGCCTCATCTCCACAACGGCCCCCCACAAATGCCGGGGATGCCTGGTTTCACCTTGGAGATACCCAATAGGGAACATCTCACAGGGAATGGTAGGACGGGTTCCCCAGCGGTCTATAGCGCCAGGACGCCTCCGGGTAGCAGTGCGCTTTACAAGACACACACATTTACACATTTACTCCCAACTAATAGTGCTCTTGAAGGTGCATTCAGAGTGGTGGGGGAAAGGGATATGGCTTCTGACCACCTCTCAGCAATCCCGCTGTATAGAACTTACTGGAGGTAACAGGAGGGGCTTATGGCTCCCAAGGCCCTCAGTAGGCAACAAGACTTCATTCCCCAACAAGTAGGACATCAGGAGGCACATGTGACGAGTTGTGGAGAATGAGGGGTGTAGCCTCCAACCACTTCTCAGCAATCCAGCTGTTTTGTGCTTACTGGAGGTAACAGGAGGTCTTGTTGGCCACTAAGGACCCTCAGCAGCCAAGGGGGACTTCATCCCCCAACCAGTAGCCCACTAAGAGGTGCATTTGTACAGTGGTAGAAAAAAAGGGACGGGTCTTTGGCGAGTTGCTGGGCTTTTTATTTTATTTTCTAAGGAAAGGGGGGCTTCCTTAGGATGATTTTAGCCCTGGGGACCCCATTCCTTGGGGCCCGATATTTTAAGACTGTGAAGGGGTTGCCTAGTGGCTCCCCTCTTTGGGACGATTTCTGCCCCATGGACCCCATCAGCCATGGCCCAGCTTTTTTTCTTTTTTTTTTTAATAAAGGAAGAAGGCAGCATGGATCCTCTTCCCTGGGCTAGTTTTGGTCCCAGGGACCCCAGGGTCTGGCCACAGAACTGGGTGCCCTGGTACCACCCAGGACACCCAGTTTTTTCACATTGGGCACTGCAGGGGTACATGAAGGTCCCGCAGTCCCTGCTGGCTACCCACAACCTATGGGAGCCCGCATTGCTTTTGGAGAGAGGGAGCTGCTGAACATGCAGCTCCCTCTGTCCAAAAGCAATTCTGCTCTGCTTTGAGTAAGCAAGAGCATTTTACATGCTCTCACTTACTCGAAGCAGAGCAGTATTTGTTATGGCTACTCCCACCAAGCAATAGCAAACTGCAAATTTTCTGGGGTGGGCACCGCAAGACATTACTGGAGTCATCCCCAGAGAGCTGCAAGGAGGGGTCAGGGCCTCCCGTGTCATGCCAGTTTTATTAAAACAAATAATTGGAAGGGGTCCCCGTAGCCCCCCTCCCGAGGCCATAATCTGCCCCACAGCTCCCACAAATACTTTCCTAAAGCCCCGGGGGTGGCGTTCCCCGGGGCTTTGCACCATTGAACACAAATGATTGTAGCCATGTCTAATGTTTCCTATGGAAAATTGCATGGGGAAAACACGTTTTGGGACCCCCTGCAAACGCACCCCCTGGTGCGTTTGCAGATGGGGAACTAATTCCCCTTAAATACTGGAGGTCCCTGGGGGCCAACTAGCCCACTAGGAACCTCGAATTTGCACCAGGAAGCTGCGTTGCGAAGAGGTGTTCTGAAACCATGCACCTTTTTACACTGCTCTGCAACGCAGTTCTGTGGCGCATAATGGAGGTACCTGATGACTAGTTGCACCCCAGGGACCCTCAGGATTCAAGGAGAGTTAGTCCCCCAACTTAAAACGCGCCACGGGCGCGTTTGCACAGTGGTGAAGGAAGGGGTCGGGCCTGAGTTGACATGTGTGCAAACACACCGTGTGGCGCGGTTTAAGTTGGTGATGTCATAAGTGATTTCACTGACCATGTCATGAGTTATGTAATATGTGACGTGATCAGCAGTGCATTGCGGGTGCGCGAGTTATAGTTAGCTGAACTAACTTTAGTGGGGGAATTTCAATGGTTTTGTTCGAGCAAAATGTCCAACTAACTATAACGCCCCTGAAACCTTTGGTTTTTTCAGTGAATTTGACAGCATCAGGAGGCAGAAAATGCCCACATCCATGAGTAATATGCAAGAAGGCTCTGTTCCCAGTGAATCGGAAGTAAGCTCGGGAGCTGAATCAGACCCAGGCACCGATGGCACCCGAGGGCAGTTACAGAACGTTCCAACTCCCGTGGATGAATTTGTTTTTTTACGAGAAGATCACCTGAGAAGTCTCAGGTCATGGCAACCACGCCAGGAACAGAACAGGAAAAACAGAAACCAAGGCGCAGAAGGCGCAAGAACAGAAGATGGGGCAAACAACAAAAAACAACAACCAACAGCGGAGAAACAGACCTACAGAGCGAACAGGAGATAATGAATGACAACACAGAATGTAATAACGCAGTAATCAATCTTTCAAATATGACGTTCTGCAAAAGAACTAATTTTGACTACATACAAACGCGTATTGACTTACACCAGTTCATAAGGAAACTGAAATTGCGCAAGTACTTTATTAACACCAAAGATAAACACTTGAATCGTGACAAAGATCAAATTTCTGACACTGTTCATGCCAGTTGGACAGTGGCCGATATGGATTTTATCCAGGAGATGGCAGAACTGGATCAAGATGGGAAAACTGATGCACTTATGTGGAGTACTGACATGGCAGCTCAACATGCCGGTATTATTATCCATGAGTCCGTCAAGACACCTTTTAGACCCAAATCTACCTTTTGTCCATTAATGCCAAAAGATAATCGAGATATCTTTTCGGACAAGGTGATTAAAGACTTGAAACAGTTGTCCATGGAAAGCAACAATAACTTTTTGAAAACAAGGAGTAATGAAAGAGTCGAATATGAGAGTGTAATGAACAAAATCAAGATGAGAAAGGACATCATGGTACGCATGTCAGACAAGGGAGTGATGAGTACAGGCCTCAGCAAGGCCTGCGAGTGCGAAAGGGTTCGCCCTTCTGTACGCAAAGTCCTCAGACTACATGAGAAATTGGCACGGAAACTGGAAATACAAAGACATAGTTTAATAAACCTTTAAAGGTGGTACTACAGCCCACACAACACTCTACAGTATTGTACAAGGTAGCACAAAGAACACGAACATGCAGTCCCCTTTTATACACAAAGAAGGGGCTCATACGTGGGCGGTTACAGCTCAAAAGTATGATTTACGACCATATAAGGACATTTTCTCGAGCGTGATCAATACATGGGTGAAGTTAATGGTTCATGAAGCCCCCTCAATGCACATTCCGATCCCCTCTAAGCAGAAACAGATGTTACATGTACTGGGCATGCACTAGATAGGCTGGAACTATTTACAGCTTGTTGCTGGGCAAACTCCAGGGGTGACGGTCAGTGAGGTAGGACTTGCCTCGTGGCGAGCACATGGCGTAATGTAGCCTTCAAGATGGAAGCCGGAAAACAAAATGGAGTCCGGCCGTACTTTCAAGTACGAGTGGAAAAACTACTAAAAAGACATAGCATGTCTTCAGCAAATGCTTAACATTATCGCCATTTTATTTACAACAGATGACCCTTTCAGCATTTGCTGAAGACATTTGGTTTTCTAGGATAATCTAAATAGTCATCGTTTATATTGATGCTCATCATATCCGCTATCTCTCTAGTTATAGTTTTCTTATAGGCAGCATCCGCAACAGCTTGTTTATCGGGCACACAAAGTGAAACACACAACGAGCATATCATAGGGCTACATTGAATGCACACACAGCAGGTGATCAATATGGCAACAATTATGCATAGTCCAGTAAGAACCTTCCAACCCCATGTGGAAATTAAGGTCCAGAACCACCCAGAGAAAGTCCAAGACCCATTTTCTTGATGTATATCAGCTGCAATTTTGTGCAATTTGTTAATGGCTTTATACACAGAAGGAGTATGGTCAGGTATAAAAACGCAACAGCTACTTCCGATAATTCTACAGCTCCACCCCTATCTGCTAACATAACATCGAGAACCATTTGGTTTTGTAACGCAAAAATCCTAGTAATTTGTAGCTCTTCAGTAAGGTTCCCAAGAGCTGCAGCAGTTTGATTTGTAACAGCTTCCACTACTCTTGTCAATCGCCGTATTTTCCTGCTATTCAAGGCTGTTCCCACAAAGAAAAACAGTCCTAAATTGAAATCTATATACTGCTGCAGACTAGTGTCTGTCTGATCAACATCATCTATGGATAAGGTCCGCTTAAATCTGTTCACAGTTACGTTATTCAACAACTTCAAATCTTTATGATATGATGCAGGTGCCAAAAATACAGGTGGCAATAGGAACGATACATAACATACTCCAGACCAACCGGCTGGTAATCGATAATAGCCCTTATTCCCACATACAAAATAGGTGTTATGTGAAGCATGAAAAGTACTGTTGTTCAGGCCGTCAATGTTCAATACAACAATACAATCACTAACACCTACAGGAATATAGCCTACACTCTGTACACATAAATCAGCTTGTGCTTGGGCCACAGAAATCACAAACTTTTCTTGTCCAACAGTGTCTCTAGTGTTCGTGAAGATATAAGGTGTTGATTCATTGTCCGGTCGATACTCTTCCCACTCCCATATAGTTCCGTTGGCTTGTGGATAGCCGTCTTTATCTTGATGACATTCCTTATTCAATTTGAAAATCAGTCGTCCAACCGTGGGCTTTCTTGTAGCAAAAAGCAAAGTGTACCATGCTCTACAAGAGCCATTATGAGAAAAAGGAAGCCGTATGAACGGCGTTCCCCCTTTCTTTTGATGCGCTGGCATCATCCCACATATCCAGCAGTCTGTGGCATTTGTAGCAACGTGGGTATGATGCAACATCTGAATGAAAGTGTTATTCAAATAGGACTGTCGATGTTTCAACTCTTGGTAAGGGAGTGTATAGAAAAAGTGCTCATCAGGGACTGGAGTAGAAACAACATACAGTTCACGGGCAGGAGCTTTCTCCTCAACAAACCACATGACTGTAGCGATGACTGCTATGACAAGAATGAACCCTACAGAACCAAAAATCTTTCTTTTATCCATCTTGAGCAAAGTACACAGTATCTTCCTGAAACTAAAGTGTTGTCAGAACTCTTACCGCTGAGGTAGCCGTTGTTTTCTTCACCATCTGGCCAAGACAGGTGTCACTACTCTAATGCATGGCTGATCCCCCCCTTGCCTCATTGGCTCTCCGTTTCACAAACCTAGGGACCGTTCTGACAACTTCTCATACAATTGCAGATTCTTTTCTTGGTCGTAGATTGTATCTTCTTGATGCAGGCGTTGTCTGGTCCGGGAAGAACTCCTCAGAATCGTCAGGTACCACAGCACGATCTCTCTCCGTAGTCAGGATATCTCGATGGTCAGTCAGTACAGCAGGTTCCACCAGATCAGGTTGCACTTTCCGGCAATGGATCGAATGGAACCAGTTTCTGCGATTCGTCACCCGCACTGCTGTTCTCGTGGCTAGAAGGACTTGTTCAGGGCCACACCATCTCGGTTTCAGACTGTTCGACCTCTCAAACGATTTCACGAGGACGAAGTCACCAGGCCGAAGATTATGACCTTCTCCTGTGGACCGATCAGGGAGTGCTTCTTGAACCTGTTGATGAATAGAAACCAAGCTATCAGTTAATTGTGCCAAATAGTCATTCATTAAAACACAAGGCACATCATACACTGAACTCGGTTTGGGCACCCCCCATATATTCATGGGGCGCCCGAAGACGATCTCATAAGGCGTTAAGCCCGTCCGAGAGTGTGGTACCGATCTGATAGACAACAACGCCAGAGGCAGAGCATCTGGCCAAGTCAGAGAAGTGGAGGCCTGTATTTTCGCAATCTTCAGTTTAAGCGTGCCATTATACTTTTCTACCAACCCCGCTGATTGAGGGTGGAATACTGCGTGGAACTTTTGTACAATGCCTAATCCCTTCAGGACATACTTAATAACGTCTGCCACAAAATGAGGTCCGTTATCACTCCACAGCAATCTACAGACACCGAAATGAGGGAAAAATTCCTTCAGAAGCACCTTAGCAGTAGTCATTGCAGTATTGTCCTTAGTAGGGTATGCTTCAATCCATTTACTGAATGCACAAACCACAACCAGGATGTACTTCAGATTATTGCAGCGTTCCAGCTGAATATAATCCATTTGCAATACTTCAAAAGGTGCAGTGGGTGTTGCAAATCCTCCTGCTGGAGTTCGTGTCCCTTTTCCCGGATTGTATTTAAGGCAAATCATACAAGTCTGTACCACTCTCTTAGCTGTGCTAGCAATCTCTGGATGCTCCCATACTTGCGTAAGCAATTTCACAATTGCCGAAGCTCCAACATGTGCTATCCCATGTGCCATCTGAACCATAGGTTGTACAAAGGCGGTAGGTAACTTCCACCTATCCATCTGCTTATTCCTCCAACAACCTTCATCGTCCAATTCGCCATCTTTGGACCATTGCTCTCGTTCTTTCTCAGTAGCAGTCTTTTGCATTTCTAGTACTTTCTCCCTAGCATCATGCCACCGTTCAGCTTGTGACTTCACAACATACATCGAAGTGGAGCCAGGCTGCATCGCAGTTCCACGTGCCACTCGATCTACAAAAGCGTTTCCTTGTCTCACTTTGTCTGTCACTTTCTTGTGTGCACTACATTTCACTATAGCTATTCTCTTAGGAAGCGTCAGTGCGGTCAAAAGCTGGTGTACTAATTCTCCATACATGATCTGAGTTCCATGTGATGCCAAAAAGCCCCTTTCCTTCCAGAGCAGGCTGAAATCATGCGCTACTCCGAAAGCATAGCGTCTGTCTGTGTAAACATTCACACATAATCCTGCACTAAGCTCGCAAGCTCGTATCAACGCTATCAGTTCTGCTGCCTGAGCTGATTTCTGTGGTATGCGTGCTGTCTCCACTACCGTGTGTAATGTGGTAATTGCATATGCTGCGGAAGTGGTTCCATCTGGTAACTTTAAACAAGACCCTTCCACCCACAGCTCTCCATCCACATCTGCAAAGGGCGTATCTTGTAAATCAATACGACCCTTTGTCTGTATCTCGGTCACAAAGACACAGTCATGCGTCTCTTGCGCCTCAGGCTGAGTCGCTGGAAAGGGCAACAATGTAGCTGGATTCAGTGTTGCACATCTCTTCAACGTTATGTGAGGAGCCAACAGTGTCAGCTCATATCCTGTCAGACGAGCACTAATTAAATGCTGCGTCTTCGTCTGATTCAAAAGGGCATCAACAGCATGGGGAACCAACACCAACAGCTTATGAGATAAGACTATCCCTTCACTCTGGCGTATTGACACAGCTGTCGTCGCAACTGAGCGAAAACACCCAGGCAACGCTCGAGCAACAGGATCAAGTACTGCCGAAAAGTATGCACAAGGGCGCTGCTTATCGCCGTGCATCTGCACTAACACTAATAACGCGCATCCATCTCTCTCATGCACATACAATGTAAAGGGCTTTGTATAGTCAGGAGTGCCTAATACTGGTGCTGAACAAAGGGCCTGACGTAATTGGTGGAAAGCATTCTCACATTCATCCGTCCATGGAAGGGGAACTGGGGTATTCTTTGTCAACAAGCCTAACAATAGTTTAACTATGTATGAAAACCCCAATATCCACTGTCTACAAAAGGAGGTAAGACCCAAAAAGGCTCGAACTTCTTTCTGCGTGGAGGGTACTGGTGTGTCTAAAATGGCTTGAATACGATCTGATGTGAGTGCACGCCCCTCCTTAGACAAAAGGTGACCTAAGTAGGTTACCTTTGGTCTACAATATTGCAGTTTCTTTTTCGATACTTTGTGTTTGTGAGATGCCAAAAATGTAAGTAAGGACAATGTGCACTCTTCACATTGCTCAGGGGTGTCGGCAGCCAACAAGATGTCATCGACATATTGTATAAGTGCCACACCGTCGGGTAAAACAAAATAATCTAATTGTCGTTTCAATGCCTGACTATAAATGCTGGGACTCTCAGTATAGCCTTGGGGAACTCTACAGAATCTGTACGATCTATTATTCAACGTGAAGCCGAAAAGATATCGGATGTCAGGATGAATAGGGATCGAAAAAAAAGCGTTCTTCAAGTCAATAACAGAGAACGTTGTCGCAGTTGGTGGGACCAAAGTAAGAAGTGTTGTGATATCAGAAACCACTGGGTATTGAGGTATCACTATCTTATTAACCTCCCTCAAATTGATAATGAATCAATAAATCCTGGTATCAGTGTCTTTTTTCAAAATCGGTAGGATAGGACTGTTGCACACATTATATGGAACTTCTTCAACCACCCCTGCTTTAATCAAGTCCTGCACTATCTGTATGAGTGCCTCCTCCCCCTCCTGTGAAGTCCGATACTGAGGTAGGCGCGGCAACACAGCTCCCTCCTTTACACTAATGTGCACCGGAGGGATAATCATCTGTCCCACGTCGGTATCGGACGTGGCCCACAAAGATTCAGGCAAAGAGGCCAATGCAGCCTCTACAGTAATCATGTATACCCTCTCCATTGGTGGATAATTGTCATTCAAAATAACACGTACTCCCTCAGGGGAGCACCGTATCGTGGCCCGAAAATATTTGAGCATATCCAGGCCGACGATATTATCGGGAGTGTTTGGGGAGAGTAGGAATGGGCATGGTGCAGCAAACTGATATACATAAAGTGCAAGAGGTTGTGATAGTGGGCTAACAGAAGGCGTTCCATCGAACTATATTGACGTAATTGTCGAGCCAGACAGGGGAGCCCTCGGAACCAATTTTTGGGAGAAAGCGCTACGAGTAGCTCCTGTATCAACCAGGAACCTATCAGTAGAGCCCAAAACATGTGCTGTAACATAAGGACCCCTCTGATCTACTGGCACTTCAACTGGTTCCTTACCCCATCCTGCGCAATCCTATGCATACTGCGAATCATGCTGCTCGGGAGGTGTATAGTCAGACATTTGGTACTGATTTCGTCGATCAAAAACATTGGACCCATCTCGGGGCCGCACATTAGAGTCAAATCTAGCTCGGTCATTCGTGCTATTTCTAGGGCCTGAAAAATTTCCTCTACCCCTTATAGACCCCTGCCCACGCTCCTGGCGCTGTGCTCGCAACACCGGGCACTCATTCGCCCAATGGCCTTTCTGTCTACAATACGCACACTGATCCCGGGCCAAGTCAGTACGGCTTGAAGGAAAGTTAGAAAAATTCCTGCCACCCCGATCGTTACCTCTACGAGGCGGCCCATATACTTGCGCTAACATAACCTTCGTTTTCAGATTTTTAGATTTCTTTTCCTCATTCCCCTTTGCCTCTAGTTCCTGACGCTCGTAATACTGAGCCATCATCAGGAGGGATGCTGGTGTCGAAGTTGTCCAAGAACTTTCACTCGCTTTTAATCGAGCTGCTATACTTGGTAATAAATTCAAGACATATTTATCAACAAAGAGATGTCGACCTGTATCGTCCGTGAGCGACTGACCGCTAAAATCATGGAACGTTTCCTCAAACCGCGTGAAGAAATCCGGCACTGATTCATCTACTTTCTGCTTAAAGGATGCTAACATAGTCCAATCAATCTTTTTGGGGGGAATAAGCGTTTTTAATTTAGCTACAATAGCAGCAGGAAGATTTAAAATCGACTGGGGCGGCTTCTGTGCTGGTTTTCTCTCCCTGTCCTTATCCTCAAGATCCACCCATCGAGCTTTAAATATCTGAAGATCATCAACCTTTCGTATTGACCTCCACATATCTGGTGGTAATATAAGCCCGAAAAACAAATCAATATCGGTCAAAGTCAAACTAGTACCCGCTCCCTTAGGGGGAACGTACAAAGGCGCCGCCTTCCGCATTGGTTTAGCATGCACTACATCGATCTTATCTGAATAAAAGATGGATGACTGCTTCCCGCCGCCAGCCGGATTCGATGGCTCGTCACCAGCCTTCCATTTCCGTGCTTCATCCCGGAGCCGAAACATTTCATCCCGTAACGCAAATAGCCGTCAAATTGCATTGGGCACCTGGGGAGAAAGAAAAAGACCTTTACGCAGTTCCTTTGCATCAGCTATCACATCCGCTGGTTCAAGAACATCAGAATATTTCCGAAAGGCTGACACCACTTCATCAGAAAGAAAACCAACAAAATATAATCTTTCCCTATCTTCCCATGTCTCAAGCTCAGTCAACAAATCGGCAAGGGGCATAGTATCTTTGGTGACCCGATAAGCAATCTTACGAAGATCAGCCATACGATCGGCCGATAACATAGACCGCGTATCCCTCTTCTGGTCGGGCGGCCTAGAATCTTGATCTCCTCCATTCGGGGCGGACGGACCAGCATACGGCGTCGGTGAACGATCTAATAACGAAAAATCATCATCCGATTTATTAAGGACAGGATAGAGAGGCTGACGAACAGGGTACTGGCCAGATATTTGCAACCGACGTTCTTTCTCCTGCTTCTCTTCTAATTCCTTAGCTTCTCGCTTTTTCATCTCTTGCGCCTTTTCACGCTCACACTTTCGCTGCTCTTTCTCAATCAGTGCTTGCTCACGCTTCTCCCACTCTCGCACCTCTTTCACCCACATTCGTATAAATTCAAACATGTCTTGTCGCACTCTCCGTTTACACATACACTGTTCCACATACTCAATCTTCCTCAAATCAAACGATCCATACATAGGCCATCGCAATTCAGGATCCTTCTTGGTATATTTCCTCCACAACGTGCTGTACATTATGGGGGAAAGACCAAACTTGACATACATATCCCTATTCGGCGTCCCCTCTGGGGGAGCCGGCTGTGATTCCTCAAGTACCAACCGGTCATTTCCAAAACAGCAGCATCACTTACGGAGTGCTCTAAAAACAGGCATGTCTTAAAATAATGCAAAATATGCAATATTGCAATTAAATGGCACTTAAACGTTGCGCCGCTCAAATTCACAGATCAGGAGAAATATCCCCACATTGCCTGCCTATATGGGTTGCAACTCATATATCACTCTCATAGGACCAATATTATGACTAGTCATTACCAAACAATCAAACAAATTAGTCGGGGCAACCGTATCCTAAAACTGCCTTGCCAAACAAGACTATCAAGGCTCGGAGCAAGTATCCTACAACGATTCTTACCAATCAAAAGCGTCCAGATTCCAACTGCCAAGTTCAGAATTCGCCCAAACGGCCACTACGCGGCAAACCGACAGAAGAGGTCTCAGTCGATGACCGGCGCTACCCAGATGGTCAGATCGGAAGGGAAGGAAGAATACCTCGGGATGCCAGGAGTATAGGCGCCGCTGGCAGTGATCACGTCCCCGGCAAGGTTCCAATCCTTCGTCACGACCAGTCCTTAGAGCATCCGAGTCGCCGATGAGCCCCACGTGACGGGCGCCAATTGATGAGTACTGGCCTCAGCAAGGCCTGCGAGTGCGAAAGGGTTCGCCCTTCTGTACGCAAAGTCCTCAGACTACATAAGAAATTGGCACGGAAACTGGAAATACAAAGACATAGTTTAATAAACCTTTAAAGGTGGTACTACAGCCCACACAACACTCTACAGTATTGTACAAGGTAGCACAAAGAACACGAACAAGCGGTCCCCTTTTATACACAAAGAAGGGGCTCATAAATGGGCGGTTACAGCTCAAAAGTATGATTTACGACCATATAAGGACATTTCTCGAGCGTGATCAATACATGGGTGGAGTTAACGGTTCATGAAGCCCCCTAAATGCACATTCCGATCCCCTCTAAGCAGAAACAGATGTTACATGTACTGGGCATGCGCTAGATATGCTGGAACTATTTACAGCGTGTTGCTGGGCAAACTCCAGGGGTGACTGTCAGTGAGGTGGGACTTGCCTCGTGGCGAGCACATGGCGTAATGTAGCCTTCAAGATGGAAGCCGGAAAACAAAATGGAGTCCGGTCGTACTTTCAAGTACGAGCGGAAAAACTACTAAAAAGACATAATAGCATGTCTTCAGCGAATGCTTAACATTATCGCCGTTTTATTTACAACAGGACGGAACGTAGTACTGTGGCCCCAGGAAATGTACAACAATGAAGCCTCAATGCAATTATCTGACAGAGATTGTTATGTCAGAATTAGTGCAACTAATGTATCAAATATACAGGAGAGATACCATCAGAGTTTGTACACCTGGAAATCGGCAGGATTGATTTCAAAATATGAATTTGAATTCTTAAGGAACAATTATCCAGTGACTCCATACCTGTACCTCATTCCCAAAATCCACAAGAATGAACTTTGCCCCCCAGGAAGGCCCATAATGTCGGCAATTGGGGGGCTTTTTGAGAATAAAAGCAAGTTCATTGATCACTTTTTGCAACCCTACGTACAAAAACTGCCTTCGTACATCAAGGACAGTGGGGACTTTTTAGCAAAAATGTACAATGTTGATTGGCATTCTGACCTTGTCTTGGTAACCTTAGATGTACAGAGTTTGTACACCAGTATTCGACACCAGGATGGGCTGCATGCGATCAAACACTATCTTGATACCAGGGACATAACATTACATCAGCACACTGCCATGTTACTACAGATGGTAGAATGGTGTCTCGAGAATAATACATTCATGTATAACAAACTTCTCTACCGACAGATTCAAGGGACTGCCATGGGTACTTGCTTCGCCCCCAGTTATGCTAATTTGCATATGGGCTGGTGGGAGGAGCAAGTACTCATGGCAGAATATAGCACACAAATGACAACCAATGTGATGCAATACAGTCGTTACATAGACGACATTTTTTTGCTATGGAAGGGCAGTGAGGAAAGTGCTAGGGAATTTGCTGAAAATCTGAATGAGAACACCTTGAACTTAAAATTTACATGCAATACCAGCAAAACCTCGATTGTTTTCTTAGATTTGGAACTATTTGTTTCTGAAAACAAGATTCAAATGAGGACTTACAGAAAACCTACTTCCGGCAATACCATCTTGCATGCCGGAAGTTTTCATCCTCACAGCCTGATCTCCAGCTTCCCCTATGCTGAGTGTCTTAGAATGAAATGCAACTGCAGTACGCAAGACAGGTTTGAAACATCAAAAGAACAGCTGTTCAAAAGATTGCGCTTCAGAGGCTATTCTGAGACAATTTTGAAAACAGCAGAAAATAAATGTATGACCAAGAGTAGAGAGAATCTGTTTCTCAAGAACACCGCAATAGTAACATCGAATAAAAAAACAGAGACACCACGCATCATTACAGGGTACAATGCCTATCACTCTCATGTACGCAAAATTTTGTACAGGCACTGGCCCATAGTACGTAATGACCCCACGTTAGGAACATCATGTGCCAAATTGCCGCAGATCACATATAGAAGGGCAAAGTCAATGAAGCAGGAATTGGTTTGTAACATTCCGAGACAAACAAGTAATACCAATTGGCTTCAGAGCAAGAAGGGATTTTTCAAGTGCACAAAGTGCAAAGCTTGTCAGTATGGCATCAACCTCAGCAAAGTACACCTCCCACTCAGAAAGACACCATTGGAGTTGAGAGGGAATTTCAACTGCAAGACAGAGTATGCAATTTATGTTTTACAGTGTACGTGCAAGAAGCGTTACGTTGGAAGTACTCTCCATCCAGTACATGTAAGGATCTTACAGCATTTAAGAGCTGTGGCCAACGATGATCAAAGTTACCCTGTGGCACGCCACATTAACGCTTTCCATGGAGGGAGAATAGAAGATCTGCAATACTTTGTTATTGATAGTATCAGTAAGAATGTAAGGGGAGGCAATAGACTCCTAGCACTTAGGAGATTGGAGTCGAGATATATTATTGTTCTCGACACCAAGACTCCTAACGGCTTAAATTCTGATGAAGCATTAAGTGTGCACTTATGACCCAACATATAACAGACTGGCCCAGTCTTGCCAATGCAATCTGTAAATCTCTTCTATAATTTGCTCCGTGTTGAATCACGTATCCCACTCCTCTGAAATTTTGTAGTAAAGATACTGGTTTAACATCACAGTATTATTACTTTGGATTGAATTCAAGTTATCGCAGCGAGGTAATTCGCTAGTTGGAGCACACAGGGTAAAACACAATATTTCAGAAAATACACATAAGATAATCTATAAAGTCACAGTTCTGAATCACACAATATCAGACAGATATTGGAATCTAAAATCACACTATGTATACACAAGAGTATAACAATAGTCCACAATTGTTCAAAAGCCCACTGGGGCTTAATACTTTGTGTGGAAAGGATGAAAAGGTGAAGCCAAATGGTTTACTGAAATTGTTATACGGTGGTACAATACAATTTGTATTCGTATTCAGTACTGTGAGGAAATCACGTTGTTTTTAGTTTCATTATACACTGTCTTTTAAGTTTATTTTCACTGTTTATAACACGTTCTTTTAAAGCACTTTTTAGAATGGTCGCGTATATATCTACTGTTGTTGCATCGGTAATTGACCTAGTGAATGCAAAGAAACATTTGTACGAACTGAGAAACCCAAATAGCAAATGAATTGCTTGTAATTGACGTTTATTCAACTAATGTTTTGCAGTTCGCGATACTTTCATTTATGACAGATAAGTTTACTTACAATACGAGTGTTTTGGTCAGCCAATTGCAACTCACCTCTTCCATGTCTATGTAAATGGGGAGGGTAACCATAGCAACATGCAATTTTTCTAGAGGGACCTTTAGGCGCGGCTACAGCCCGAACTGCTGAACGGAATTACACCAAATTTGGCAAAAACGTAGAGTTTGGTTCACAGATCACGCTTTTAGTTAAATGATGTAAATCCGTGCAGTAGTCCCTGAGACAATCAAAAGTAAAATCATAGATATATCTATGGGCGTGTAGGGTACCCACAAAGACCCCCAAGGCCCCAAAAAAATGTTTTCTTGTTTTTTAAATTGCGGCATGCACGTAGGATATGCGTATCCCATGAAAAAAAAAACAAAGCCTACTTTTTTGAAAGTAGCCCGGGGGGCAAATCCTGGGGGCAATGTATTTTATTATAATGGGGGGCCCAGAGGGGCCCCCCAGCCCCGGGGACTGCCATCCCCGGGGCTTTATTGTTATGTATGCGGGGAGGCTCATGGCCCTCCCGCAGCCCCGGGGACCGCCACCCCAGGCCTCCTTTATTTTAAAATTAAAATTTATAAACCTGTGTGGGGGGCTCATGCCCCCCCACATGCCCCGGGGACTGCCACCCCCGCGGGGCACTATATTTTTAAATTGGGGGTTCTGTGATGGACCCCCAGCCCTAGGGATCACCACCCCGGGGCTTTTAAATGTTGGGAGGGGGGCCGTGCAGCCCCCCTCCTGGAGCCTTCTGGTGGCCCTGGGGACTGCCACCCCCCCCCCAGGGCCGGCTCCTGCAATGTCCCAGGGTGCCCACCCCAGGGACACTGTAGTTCCATTGTCTGGTTTTCACCAGGAAATGTTTCTGTCTATTTTTACAAACTAAAAATATTCCTTAAAAATATTCCTTAAAAATCGCCTGTATGACTTAAACGCATTCTTTCAGCTGTTTACAGGAGATGCACCAGCTCTGGATCCAGGATCCACCACTGAGTAGGAAAAAGAAACAATAACACTACTTACCTGCTAAGGGAATTTCCTTCCATAGGGTAACATTGAGTGGTTTCACTTGGAAATCCTTCTAAGTGTGGAGTTTTGGAACTTTAAAATATTCACGTAAAATCAGCGGAACAACAAATTCCGATTTACTCACCTGTTATCAGGGGAGACCTCAATGCTGCATCTTTGAGCCCAGTACTGATCCTGAAAAGTAATTCTAACAATACTTACCAGTAACTTGAATTTCCTTCCATAGGCTAACATTGACTGGTTTCACTTGGAAGTGTGGAGTTTATGAACTTTATAAAATTCCTATAAAATCAGCAGGAGTATGAATTCCGATTTACTCACCTGTTATCAGGCGTGACCTCAGTGCTGCTTCTTTGAGCCCAGTACTGATACTGAAAAGTAGCTCTAACCGTACTTACCAGTAACTTGTATTTCCTTCCATAGGAATCTATTGTCTGGTTTTCACCAGAAATTTTTTTGGTGTCTATTTTCACTAATTAAAAATATTCTTTAGAAATCGCCTGTTTGACTTAAACGCATTCTTTCAACTGTTTACAGGAGATGCACCCATGCTGGATCCAGGAGCCACCACTGAGTAAGAACAAGTAATGTTAACACTACTTACCTGCTAAGTGAATTTCCTCCCATTGGATAACATTGGTGATTCTATGTGAAAAAGTTTCTGTCAACTTTTAAAATACAATAATATTCCTTAAAAATCACTACTGTAACCAAACCACTTTTACTCAACTGTTTACAGGAGATGTCCCAGGACTGAATCTAGGATCCAGTCCTGTGATTAGAAAAGTAATCCAAAAAGTAACTAATTGCATTTAACTAGAAATTCACATTGACCTCAATGTTGCATTGTGTCTGAAAATGTGTTGCGCATTACAACAACTGTAGCTAATGTAATTTAAAAAAATAAAATATCGAAAAATAAATTGTTTAAAAAATGTAGAAAATCAGTATAAAAAATAAAAATAACAATTAATACATTTAAAAATTGTCATTTACACAACCTTTGAAATTCACTGAAAAAAACATAGGTTTCAGACATGTTATAGTTAGGAATTAGCATTCAAAAAACCTTTGAAATTCACTGAAAAAACATAGGTTTCAGGCGGGTTATAGTTAGGAATTAGCATTTAAAAAACCTTGGAAATTCACTGTAAAAAACATAGGTTTCAGTGGAGTTATAGTTATCTAGACATTTCCCTCATACAAAACCATTGAAATTCCCCCGTTATAGTTAGTTCAGCTAACTATAACTCACGCGCTCCCAATGACTCTAAGCGCTAAGTAATATCCCCCACGAACCATACAGACACTCACAATGATACTCAAAAAAAAACTAATAACCCATACACACTCATGTAGCTACTCACCAACCCATGCAGCCACTTATACACAAAGTGAGACACTGATACAGATATTTACATATTTAAACATTACTCGCTAATACATGTATTCACTAAGATACAGTTAATAAGTCAGTTATACAATACATTTTAAAAAACATCCTTTTAGACACTTATTTACCCATTTATTCTTCCAACGATCTTTATATATATATATATATATATATATATATATATATATATATATATATATATATATATATATATATATATATATATATATATATATATATATTCATCAACGAAGAACGGACCCAGCCAGCTCCAGTTTGCATCCAGAAGGTCAGAAGCACCACAGCACAAACAGGGTCCAACACTCGATTTCAGGTAAGTTTTTTTACTGTTCTTTCAACACCATCGTGCAGACAAGGAGGACGGTCAACGCGTTTCGGCGATTGCCTTCGACTGGACGATTATATATATATATATATATATATATATATATATATATATATATATATATATATATATATATATCCTCTTACTTCGCTCGATACCGCTCACACAGCATCAACAGTCAAATCCAGACCGTTAGGAAAAACGAATAAGGCAGACCCAGAAAGAATTCCAGTGCAGTGATTTAATTCATTTTAAAAAATAGTAACCCAGCAAGCCCGCATGACGCGTTTCGCCTCCAGCCGGAGGCTTAATCACATGATATATATATATATATATATATATATATATATATATATATATATATAAAAAGATTTATTTTTCAGAAAGACACACATTCACTGGATGATGTCATCAGTGATGTCATCAGTGATGTCATTTGAGATGTCGTATGTGATGTCATGAGTGATGTAATATGTGACGTCATCAGCAGTGCAGTACGGGCTCGCAAGTTATAGTTAGCTGAACTAACTATAACGGGGGAATTGCAATGGTTTTGTATGAGTGAAATGTCCAACTAACTATAAGGCCCCTGAAACCTATGGTTTTTTCATGTATTTATATTGTAAGGACCCAAAAATTCCTGCACTATACCTCCTGCACAAAATACATAAAAATGCCACTAGACCACCAGGTAGACCGATAGTGTCATCCAGGGGTAGCACATTGGAAAATGTATCAAAATATGTAGATTATTTCCTACAGCCATATGTACAGAACCTACCGGGCTACATAAAAGACACAGGGGATTTTTTAAACAAAATCAAGGGGATACAGTGGCACGAAGATTACCTGCTCCTAAGCATGGACGTGTGTAGCCTTTACACAAGCCTTCCACAGAATGCTGGAGTTGACGCTTGCAGACACTTCTTAAAGCAAAATTCATTGTCATATCTGGTTCACGCAGAGATGGTACTGGATATGATTTCTATTTGTTTGAAAAAAAACTTTTTCATCTTTGACAAAATTTTGTACAGAAAAACCCAGGGGACGGCAAAGGGGACCTGCTTCGCCCCCAGCTTTGCAGGTCTTTACCTCGGCTGGTGGGAGGAGCAGGTGGTCTGGAACATCACACTGTACCAAGACCATGTCGTCCTCTGGACTAGGTACATAGATGACATCTTTTGTATTTGGAAGGGAGATCAAGTGAAAGCAGATGAATTCCTCCAAGTACTCAATGTGAATAGCTACAATCTACAGTTCACTAGCGAGAGCAGTAACGAAAAAATTGTTTTCTTGGATCTTGAAATTTTTATTGAGAAAAATACAATACACAGCAGACTACACAGGAAAAAGACAGCCGGCAATAGTCTGTTACTCTCACAAAGTTGTCACCCCAGAAATCTGGTTGCTAGTATCCCGTTTGGAGAACTTTTGTGCGCAAAACTCAATTGTAGCTCGACTGAGGACTATTATAAAGAAGAGGAAAGAATGTGCAACAGATTTAGAGATAGAGGGTACAAAGAAGACACCATTTTGGCATCAGTTGAAAAGGTAAAGAATTTTAACAGGGACGAGCTTTTGAATAAATCCAAAGAAAGTAAGGAAACAGATAAAAAACTCAGGTTTATAACAACTTACCACAACCAGGCTTGGGAGGTATGAAAAAGTTTAAATAAATTCTGGGAAATACTGAGAACAGATGAGGACCTCAATGAGTATGTGGGATTATACCCATCTGTCGCTTTCAGACATTGTAAGTCATTAAAAGATAGTCTTACAAATAGCTCAATAAAGGAAAGTAAAAGCAAGAACCCTGTTGAAGGTTTTTTTACCTGCATGAGGTGCAAGGCATGCAAGTACAGTCAGAACTGTAAAAACTGTAAAACTGAGGAAAGACAAGCCAGCTTTTAAAATGGCTAGACACTTTTCCTGTGACAATGAGTTTGCAGTGTATATGTTGAGATGCCCCTGTGATCTCTATTATATAGGGAGCACTACTAAGAAAGTAAAATTACGAGTTCTTGAACATTTTAGAGCAATTTCCAACAACGATAGGCAGTACCCCGTTGCTCGCCATTTCCATGAAGTACACAGCCAAAATCCAAATCTCCTCAAATTCTGTGTGTTAGATTCAGTGCCCCAAAGGGAAAGAGGGGGGAATCGCACTATTGAGTTGAGGAAACTTGATTCCAAGATGATTATAAGATTTAACACCAAGATACCTACAGGGTTAAACTTTGACGAAGAATTGGCAATTCATCTGAGATAAGAAATTAATTATTTAATCATTATCTTTTTGTGTCTGAACCTTTGCGTCTATTTGCACTTTGATGATTTTTTAACTGATTGTTTTTAATTTACCAAGAGAGAGTTCCTCAGCACTAAATTAGAAATCATATGTTGTTTCCATTGCAGAAAGAATTATATGACAGATCTGAAGATCCGGAAAATGAATTATATTTATGCTCACTTGAGCGGGACTTTATTTTCAAGTACATTGAATGTTGAAAGCCGATAGCAAATAGTATTACAATTTGTAATATGATGCAAGTTATGTCTGTTTACTATGACGCTCACTGGGGCAATACTTCAACCAAATTATTTTGTATTGTTTCTTGAAGCAGGCTTAACAATGCATAGTGAAGCGATGCCTACTGGGGCAAAACACTTTTCATTAATATCATTTGCACTGGTATGTCTTAACGTTTAAATGTTTCATCATAATTGCATTTAAGTTTAAAATTCACGGAACTTCATTTGTTTAAGATTGCTTAAAATTAACATTGGAGTCTTTTGACTGTTTCTATTGATTGAAAGCGGAACTAGTCTCTTTCACTTTAAATGTAACATTGTATCAGCAAAACTCTACCCGTGAACAAGCAGTGACTGAAACAGGTAAACGCGTTGGGCACCCGTTGCATAATTAAATAAAAAGCGTTTACTGACAGAGGCCGCGGCACCAGTGCGGATTTATTTGCAGTAACTGGAGTGGTTTGGATATTCGGGAGTGGTGTCCCTGCCGCGTTGCCTGCCGCCATTGAGGCTCTTCGTTTGCCGAAACTTGGTGTTGGTATATATATATATATATCTGATGAAGGTACAAAACAAACTATTCCATCAACGGAAGAAGCACTTTCAGTTAGGAATTTGCAGGGGCTACAAACTCTCATTTCCTTGGCAAATGAGGACAGTTCTCAAAATGAACCTACGGTCAGCCAGATTGTTACAGTCAATCGTTCACCATCTACAGTATTCCGGGGAAAGTCTACAATCATGCCATTAATGCCTAAAGATGCTGTGGATGTCTTCAGCGACAGAGTCATTACTGAGCTTAAGACTTTGAATAGGACGGTACTGGGCAAGAAAAGACAGTGTGATTTCAATAACTCACAATACACCAAACTTGTGAAAAAGATTCAAGGCAACAACCAGATAGTTGTGAAAAGTGCGGACAAAGGGGGGAACACGGTTCTCTGGGCAAAAAGTGACTATGTCACTGAGGCAACTCGCCAACTTAATGATCCCCTCTGTTATTCCAAAACCACTAAATTCACTATGCAGAACAGTTATGTGAAGACCAGAAAGGATATCAATGTCATATGGATACTTCATTACATATATTGCGTTAAGTTAGCATGAGTGTATTACATGTTTAAACAGCCGGTTTGCCTTCGGCTTCAGTTTTGCACACGACACATACTTGTTGTTGTAGCTTTCACCCTAGAAGCGGTGAGGTGGTTTATTTGAGAATAATATGTTATTTCTATGCTATCAGCTTCGCCTGGTACACTTGGTACAACTGTCTGCACACTGAGAGCTGCACACTCTAAGATTAACCTAACACAAGGTTGCTGGGAGGCCTGATCCTCGCACCACATTAGACATAACACAAATAATGTTGATGCCAACATTTTGGGCTCTACGCGGGTTTAAGATAGAGTTACACGGAATGAACGTACACACTTGGTGCTGCGCATGAAGAGAGCTGGTAGCTGTTGATGTGATCTGCTCCTACTGACATTGAGAGGTATGGGGCCGCCCTGCTAAAGCCCGAATGAGACCTTCATATATATAAAATAATATGCTAGATAGGGTGCGCGAAATATAGGTGATATAGATTTCTATAGAACTTGCATTATAACATGCTAGCACCTTTTGCTTACTATGGATTAGTGACTATGCTGCTGACTCTGATTTTTATAATCTGCATTTTGGTATTATACAAGATACTGCGTTTGAGAACTTTGCATTGAATAATAAATATTTCAAACTTGCACTTGTGTTCTTTGACTCTCAGTTTTGGTTTGAAATGATTATATAACGAAAGAGTGTTCATGTGTTCCACGATTCCTGAGGTATTCTAAAGATCATGTTCTGGTTTGTCTAAGACATGGATCATTCCATAATGATCCATGAGACACTGTAGCTAGCTAGGTAAGGGGATTTCTGACACTGAGATGAGTTTTGGATCATCCTAACTCACTGAGGTTCTAGATCTCTATGCACAGTTCTGTGGGAGAACGGAAACCCTGCTACATGGCGCCCAACGGATTGGTTGGCCTTATTTCATGACACTCGAGTAGTATATCATTCATACCTTGACACCTTCATTCCCGTTTCCGGTAAACGGTGGTGTCGGAAAACCTACCTGTTTTTGAAATAGGTCTTTTCAAGCTTGAATTCTTCTGTAAACGGTTTCTTTGAATTACTACCCAGTTGTGCTACAAAGTGTTCTTTGTCTTTTTTCACTTCCTGTGCTAAACATGGCCGTGGACATAGCGCAGCATAGCCGCGTCGCGGTTCGCGACCACTTGCGGGCATATAATGTCCCTGCGGAAGGTTTGGCTGTGGTTCTAGTGGTGAGTGCGGAACATGCGTACCCGTACGAATTGTTTTATTCCTGGGTGACGTTTCCGGAAGTAGACGCTAATTCGGGTGTCTACCATTCATACACTGCCTCGGCTGTTCCGGCGGCTTATGCTCCGTACAGGGCACTGGAAGTACCTATAGATGTTTGGCAGCACGGAGTTTGGTTTGGTGGCGTCCTACCCCACTCTTTAACGGCTCCGAGGTTAGGTCCGTTGTCCATTCCGGGCACAAACTGGCCCGCCTTGGGTGGATTTACTCCTCATCCTAATCGCGCCACTTGTAATGTGGGTGATCTGCGGCGTCTGCATGATGTCGCGGTTGACGTGATTAGAGCGCTTGTTCATTACATTGGTCGTAATATTCATGGCGCAGCCCCCGCAGGTGCGCAGCTTCGAGCGGAACAGGCTGGTTTGAAAATCAGTCCTGTCTTGGTGAATTCCGTAATGGGCAGAAAGCCAGAGAATAAGGATGATTTTCCTTACTGGCTTGCCGAGAAATTCGACCAGCTGGAGGCTGTGTTTCCTAATACGACTCCGGGTGAAAAACACCGGATTCTTACGCTTAGTTTACCGAAGGATTTAGCCCCTGAACTTGCTGACTGTGAAACATGGGGTAAGACATTCGCAGCGGTTTACTCGAGGTGCTATGGCACCCCGTCTGTGTCTAACCTGTCTGCGGTCCTTAAACGTGTACAAGACAATCACGGACCGGAGTCGGCGGTTGAATTGGGTATGCGCCTGAGCGGCTCGTTTGAGACAGTTTGCGGTCTTATCCTTGCGAATGTCAAGGGGGATGCAGTGAACTTTCAGGTGGCCAATGCTCTGGCGTTAATTCCCGAAGCCGAGAAACCCCGTCAGTTGGCAAAGATAATTGTGGCGGCTTATAAAACGGTTGGCCGCACTTCTAAGGGTTTAAAAGCTTTTCCTGAAAAGGAGAAGAAGCAGCCCCAGGGACAGTCTTCGGAGACAGGTGGACAGCCCAAGTCCAAAAAACAAAATTGGCCTAAAAAGCAGAATCAGGGTAAGCAACAACAACAACAGACACAGGTTTCTAGTCCTGCGCCTTCACAACCTGCGCAGTCGGATCGAGTTTATGAATTGCGCGATCGCGCTACGATTAAATCGCCTGACAGATATCAGGCATCTGACCAACGCTCTCCTCGTTCCTTTCAGGACTCATCGGCTCCGTCAACCGGTGGTGGAGGGGGCGGCAGGGGCAGGGGTGGCCAGCAAGGACGTGGCCAGCCCCGCACGCGAAGTGAAGGGGATCAGCGGGACGACTCTACACCAAAGAGACCGCAGTTTGCCAAGAAGAAAGTCGCAGCCTTAACGGCGCATCGATATGCCCCAGATAGTGAGAACGCGGCTTCGGAATCTGACGTGGGCTCTGACCTTGCTGGACAGCGCGGCGGAGATTACCATAGTGAGAGAGGCCCTCCGTCCACTGTTGAAGGTGACAGCGACTGAGACTTTTATTGTGATTGAAACAGCTGATACACATGTTGCTCCCCCTGAAAGACTTTTTGAAATTGTCCTGTTAATTGAAGGTGACATGCAGCGAACTGTAAAAGGGGTATTTTGGGAGAATCTTTCGGATACGTATGACATTTTGCTTTCGGAGGCTGACTGGCCCCCACCTTTTGTTCTCGCAGCTCCGCGAGGGGAGGAGGTAATCCTCCCCAGTTTCGCGCACACTGTATTGAGAGTGGAAGCGCTGCATTTTGCAGAAGAGTGGGCTCTGGCGCTTGCGCCGGCTGTGTACCGAAATCAGTGTGGCTGGGATAAATTGTCCCCTAGCCATGAGATTCCTTTACGGTCACAGCCGCAGCCACAACCCCAGTATCCCATACGGCGTGAAGCTAAAGCTTCGGTCGCGGCTATCCTTGAACAATTGGAATATCAAGGTGTAATTGAAACGTGTGTGTCACCAATGAATAATCCCCTTTTTACTGTTAACAAGCCAGACGGCTCATATCGTCTGGTTTTGGATTACCGGCATTTGAACTCGCATTGCCGTAACTGTGCAGTACAGAATACTCACGGCTCTGCCTTAGTGAATAGTCTTGAGCGTAAACGGTTCAAAACCACGCTTGACATTTCCAATGGTTTTTATGCACATAGATTAGATGGTCTAAGTTCCCAATGGACCAGTTTTACGTGCGGCGGCGTACAAAAAATGTTTAAACGACTCCCAATGGGATATAAAAATAGTCCTGGAGTGTTTTCCGCCCGAATAGTCTCTCTTTTAGAGAGTTTCGATCCAGTTGCATGTTCGTATGTGGATGACATATATCTCACAGACGACGAACTTTGGGTGCATCTGTGTCGAGTAAACAGCATAATTTGTAACTTTGCAGACATGGGTTACAAGTTTAACTTTGCAAAATCACACATTGCGGAGTACACAGTGTTGTTTCTAGGTTATGAACTTAACCATGAAGGAAAGGGATTGGCTCCTCAGTTCCTGGAGAAGTGCGCGCAGTTGCGCTCTCCGACAACGCTGAAGAAATTACAGTCTTTACTGGGTTTTTTAAATTTCGGGAGGACATACATTCCGGAATATGCCCAGCGTATCAAGCCTTTATATGCCTTGGTACAACCATCTTTTTCCAAATCATGCTGGCTGCCTGAGCATTCAGCCATTCTGCAGTCCTTGCAGGCTGATATGCTCGCTTCTGACTACTTACAGACTTGTGATAACCAGACCAACCTGGTGATAAGAATTATCCCTCGGACGGTGGGTTTCACGTACCTGACTTTTAATGAAGGGGATACTGTACCTATTGCTTACAAGTCACACTTATACACTTCGGCTGAACTGCGTTTTTCCACTGTGGAGAAAGTTTTAACGGCTGTGCAGATGGCAATTCTTAAGGAACGTGCCCTGTCGCAGGGAAAGCGCATGTTGGTTGTCACCCCGTGTCCAGCCTTGGAGGCGGTCACGAAAGCCAGTGTACCGAATTCTAAAGCTTTGCACCCTCGGTGGATTCAGTGGGCTACATCCTTGACGTCTCAGGATGTCACGTTTATTTTTGACGCCGCTTTACGGTCGCAGGAGTATTTACAGTATGAATTTGTTCATCCTGCTCCTTTAGCAATGCGGCCGTTGGAGGATTTCCATTGTATCATTTACACGGATGGTTCGGCGCAGGTTGCGCATGGCTCTAAACACGCCTACGTTTCCGCTTGCCATTGTAGTCGGTGCCATGGTGAACGATGAGTTCAAGTCCAGTGTTGTGCACACGCAAACGCTAGGGGACTGCACCGCACAATTAGCAGAGCTTCGTGCTCTTATGCTCGCATTGGAGTACGCTGATCCTTGTGTGACGACTTTAATCGTAAGTGATTCTTACTACTGTGTACAGTCTTACAATGAGAACTTGTTCTTTTGGATTCAGAATGGTTAAAAAGTGGTTTATTGACTAAGGAGGAATTTAAGTTCTTGAATGTTTTGCACCCTATCACACCTTTATTTTATTTGTTGCCAAAAATTCACAAATGCACTACCCCAGTCCCAGGTCGCCCTATCATTTCAGCACAGGGGAGCATGAATGAAAATATTTCAAAATATGTTGACTTTTTTCTTCAGCCTCATATGTTTTCCCTCCCTTCATTTCTTAAAGACACTACTGATTTCTTGGGGAAGATTGATTGTATCACCTGGGGCCCTGATTTATGTTTCCTGGTGATGGACATAGAAGCACTGTATACCAGTATCAACCATCACCAGGGTCTGGAAGCTGTTCAGTTTTTTTTGGATTCCCGGGAGGCAACTATGAGGGATCATAATCGAATGTTGCTAGATATGATTCGTATTTGCCTCTTTAATAATTATTTCCAGTTTGGCAAGGAATTTTACCATCAGGAACGCGGGGTGGCAATGGGTTCGTGCTTCTCCCCCAGCTACTCATGCTTGCATGTTGGCTGGTGGGAGGAGCATGTGCTTGGCGTCACTCACGCTCATTGGCTTCCCCATCTACTAGCCTACTGGAGATTTATAGACGATATTTTTATCGTCTGGAAAGGATCTCAAACTCTGGCAGCTGATTTTGTCAAAGAAATCAATGTGAATGACAGAAATCTTAAATTCACTGCCACAATTTCAGTTACATCTGCTGAATTTTTGGATGTGTTAATTTACATTGACAACAACAGAATACAATCTAAACTGTTCAGGAAAAGCACTGCGGGCAATTCCATCTTGCACGCCCGTAGTGCTCACCCCCCTCACACGATCAAAAGCATACCTTTGGGGGAATTCATTAGAATTAAACACATCTGTAGTGACCCTGTTGTCACTCAACAATGTCTAGCAAAATCTAGAAATAGATTCCTTTGTAGGGGCTATAAAAAAGCGGTACTGGACAGAGCGCTTAATACAGTGTCAACACGCTCACGTGAAGCATTGCTAACCCCTAAGATAAAACTAGACACTGATGGTACTAATGTGACAACAGCTAGATTCATCACTACTTTTTGCGCTCAAAGTTCCAGACTTAGCCAGATTATTAGATCTGAATTGATAAGCGTGGCTCAAATCCACTGGAGTGACTTACAGCACTCACCTATAATTACCTTATAGGAAGTCAGCCGGACAGTGGAGAAGTAAAAACAAAAGTCTTTATTAGGCCAAACAACACTCATATGAGAGGGCCCTGTCCGACCTCACTCCTAGGAGTGCGAACGAGAGGACTGACTCTCTGCATCACAGCAATACATTATAATGCAATACAGCAAATGGGGTACGCCCCTTGTGGAAAACTACTGAGCCCCAGACCAGTGAACAATGCTCTCATACAGCAGGCATCTGCACCTGCGAGGGATACATTATTATCTCTGCTCAAGGCCAGGGAGCTAGGCTTCGGCGTCTCTGGGCATGAGAACATTGCAGATAACATAAATTGTTAGTTTCGGTCCCAGTGAGCCGAGAAACGAAAACTGCTGTCTTAGTATATTTCTGTATTCCTGCGGGAGGGGCATGAGCGAGCAGAGCCCGCAGGCACAGAGAATTACACAAAATGGTGGCACACAGGCTAAGCTAAGAAACTAATATGGTCACACGTACATTCGAATATAAGTAATAGGTGAGTATATGAATTCGGCATAAGTGCGTTTACGTAAATGCATTAGTTAGTCATATGATGCTAACTCACACGTCATCATAGGGTAATTAGAGCATCGAAAAGTGAATTCTATCAGACCCTCCTTTTAGCATCATTGGCTAACTATAGCCTCATTTAATTGCCAAAGGTAGTGCCGACATACATTCTAGGGGCAGGCCTACATTACTTCATTCGAGAACATCTTCTGCAATAAACATTAACCAACTTGCATCAGCAGGTATTTCAGTAATCATAGAAGTGGTATATTGACCATGTAACTTCTTTTTCGGACGTATATTTGCAGCACACATTGAACAACATGGAGGGAGGCAATATATGCAAAGGCAGCATGACAGAATTACACTCACTACTCCAACCAATCCCATCAGTATTTTCCAGCCCCAGGAAGAAAAGGCACCCCAGAGCCACCCTTGGAGAGACCATGTTCCATTATCTTGGTGCAGTTCAGTCGCTAACCTATGCAATTTTTGCACTGCCAAGTTAACAGTCGGGGCAGAGTCGGGGATATAAACGCAGCAAGATGTCCCGATGACGCGACAGGCCCCGCCCCTATCTGCTAGTATGACATCAAGGACCATCCTATTCTGGATCGTAAATAATCTCATAGCCTGAACCTCAACAGAGATGTTAGTCGTAATGTCAGCCTCAACCAGAACCACCTTTTCCATTACCCTAGAAAGTCGTCTAATAGCTCTACTGTTGAATATAGGACCCCAGAAAGGAAGCAGACCCTTAGAAAAATCAGTCCATTGCTGATACGAGGTATCTGTCTGATCAACGTCCTCTACTTGAAGTTCCCTCCTTTTACGCTGCTCTCGAGGCTGCTCTTGAGGTCTGGGAAATCGTCGATGAGTTCTATGATAATCAGAGGGGGCCACATATACAGGAGGAATCAGATAAGCCAGGTAGCACACCCCACCCCAACCCTCTGGCAACCACAAGTATCCAGTGTCACCGCATACAAAATATATACTGGGTGGGGCAATCAAAGAGGGGCTAACTGGCAGGCGTATTGATGCGGTCACATTACAAGAGCTATTTCCAACCTTGATGGGACCCCTTCCCTCTATACAGAAAAACGGAGGAGGACCCACCACAGCAAGGGGTATCATAGACTTGGAGCTGCCGTTATTCTTAGGAGGGTGCCTATAAGACAAAGTGGCATTCAATTTCATGAAACTATCCCTAAGTCTATCAGTATCATTAGGTGTCAAGAATCGGCCCAACCTTTTCTCACATGTCTCTATAAAAGTCTGGTCAAAACGTCCGTCAGTGTATATTCGTCCAAGGGAAGCTGAAGGCAAAGGGCGTACTCGCATTGTCATTGTCCACCCCCTATTCTGTAGTCGAGGTGTTAGGGAATCTGGCTGTTGGAAATATTTAACTAGACCTATAAGGGTGTACCATCCCACACAACTATTTACCGGAGTCAAAGGAAGAGCAAGGAATCTATCTTTCTTATAAGCAGCAGAAGGCAAAAGCCCGCAAACCCAGCAATCTGTCATGTTGGTAGTGGCATGTGCATGATGCAAAGTCTTAATAAAAACATTATCTTTATAATTGGTGCGTATCATTCTTTCGCCATATTCAACAGTTAACATATTGTGTTCCGGAACAGCAGTAGGTGTGGGTGCAAATGAATGAACGGGATAATGTTTATCTAGGAAGAACAATATTCCAAGAGTCACCAGAAGGGCAATTAAAAATATTACTACCACCACAACTTTTCCCTTTCGGGAAAGGGCCAACCAGGGGGAATCAGGCTCACGTCTCGGGGGAGCTGCAAAAGGCTGCTCCTCATCAGGAATTGGCCGCCCAAAGGGATACATTCTGTATACTTTTTCAACACCAAAAATCAAAAATAAAATCAAACTATAACTAATAAAAAATAGTCCCAGACAATCCTCAACCGGCCGGAGGTGTTCTTCAACCCTTAAAAAGGGATCTTCTTCCCTGTGTCCTTCAAAGCCTCACAGGCAGGCTTTTACCGTTCATACCTATTCCCACGTCGTTGATCAACACTTTGAAATAAGGGAAGCACTTAACTCGGGCCCCGCACCACTCTTTAGTCTCAAAGAACACAATCTTCGGCTAAACACCAGGGCTCTTACAGGTCCATCCCTACCACTAAATCTTCTTTTTCAGAATGTCCACTAAGCCCTTCTTCCAGTATTTAGTCCATCACTTTCCAGCACTGTACTTATTTTCTCCGGGGCCGGAGATTGTAGCGAGTGCTCCCTGGCACTTCGGGATCAGAAAACAAAGCAGGTGTATCAGTGGCAGATGCTGAACTTTCCGATATCTCTTTGCTAGCAGCAAAAGGAGTGGTAGAGCTCACAGTATTTTCTATTCCGCTTTGCTCTTCTCCAATCAGTGAAGCATCCGAGAAAGGAACATATCTTGGAATATGTTCACACTCCTGATCAGCGATGCCATCTTGTACCCATTGATCATAGGGCAACGGGAGCGGGACCCTCTTCACATGAGAGGCATGGGTCCACGCCTTCCTGCCGTCGATCCGCAGTGCAGTGCGCGTGGTGAGGAGCACCTGACGAGGCTCAGACCACCTCGGTTCCAAACAGGACTTCCGCTGGTACCGTCGCACCACGACCCAATCCCCTGGGTGGATGGTGTGTCCAGGCCCCTCCGGCAACGGCTTCAGAGTGTCTGCTACCTGCTGATGAATAGAACGAAGATCTTTAGTCAAAGCATACAGATAATCTGTCAACAGAGGGTAAGGAACTTCTGAAAAGCATTTGGGTCGGGGCACTCCCCAGATATTGGCCGGGCGGCCAAATACCACCTCGTGCGGGGAGACGCCCATTTTTGCATTTACAGTGACTCTTGTGGAAAGCAAAGCTAAGGGAAGTGCGTCTGGCCAACGGAGACCTGTACTCTCACATATCTTGGCCATTTTTAACTTGAGTGTGCCGTTAAACCGTTCCACCAGTCCTGCTGCCTGAGGATGCAAGGCTGAGTGGAACTTCTGGGTGATGTGTAGACCCTTGCATATATTTTTCACTAATTCAGCATTAAAGGACGTGCCATTATCACTCCAGATCACCCTAGGTAATCCGAAGCTGGAGAAAAACTCCTTTATCAACATTTTTGCAGTAGACATAGCCGTGCAGTCTTTCGTTGGGAACGCCTCCACCCACCTACTAAAGGCGCATACGACTACAAGGACGTACTTCAAGTTGTTGACTCTTTCCATTTCGATGTAATCCATCTGGATCACCTCAAAAGGGAAAGAGGGGGGTGCAAAATTTCCAGTTGGGACAGGGGTACCCTTTCCAGGATTGTGTCTCAAACACACCATACATTGACGAACCAAATTGGTGGCCATCTTAGAGATATTCTTATTGCTCCATACCGGGTCTAACAACTTACAAATGCCTTTCGCACTCACATGGGCAGGTCCGTGTGCCATCGTCACTACTGGAAGGACATACGCATTCGGTAACAGCCATCGTCTCTTATCTGTCACATCTGTCCAGCATTCATCCGCATCCAGTCGTCCCTGCCCATCCTTCCATGCTCTCAATTCCTCATCCGTCGCTTTGCCCTGTATGTTCTTGACACTCTGTACCGTGTCTGCGAACATATGAATATCTGGGACCCATCGTGCTGGCCCTGCCACAAACATTCGTGGTAATTTTTCTCTAGCAGTCTCTTTTGCTGTTTCGTCGGCAAAAGCGTTGCCTCGCCCAACATCGTCCACTATTGTCTTGTGTGCGCTACATTTTATCACAGCCAATCTTTTGGGTAAAGTCAGTGCTGTTAGCAGTCGTAATATCAGTGGACCGTGTTGGATGCGTTGTCCATGGGAGGTCAAGAATCCCCGTTCTGCCCAAAGTCGCCCATAATTATGAACAACGCCAAAGGCGTATTGGCTATCGGTGTAAATGTTGACATCCAACCCCTCACTCAACTCACATGCTCTCATTAAGGCGATAATCTCGGCAGCCTGGGCAGAATTGTAAGGTATTCTAGAAGTCTCTACCACCGTCTGTAATGTCGTTATTGCATATGCTGCTGTCGATGTCCCGTCTGGTAATTTAAAACAGGATCCATCAACATACAGTTCCCCGTCTGGTTCTTCCATGGGTCTGTCTGTCAGATCCACCCTCCCCTTTGTCTCCTCCTCAGTCCTATACAAGCAGTCATGTATGTCGTCATCATTTGTGTCACTATCTGTGGGGATAGGTAACAAGGTGGCGGGGTTCAATGTGGCACATCTTTTAATTGTCACATGGGGTGCAAAAAGGGTCATCTCGTAACCCGTCAGACGAGCGCTTGTTAAATGCTGCGTCTGTGTCCTGTTCAATAAAATGTCCACAGCATGCGGTACCATTACTGTGAGGTCTGATCCCAGCACGAGCCCTGCTGATTGTCTTATAGAGACCGCAGCAGCCGCCGTGGCTCTCAGACAACTCGGCAGCGCTCTTGCCACATTGTCAAGCATTGCAGAGAAGTACGCACACGGTCTCTGCTTCCCCCCGAAACACTGAGTTAGGACAGACAACGCGCAACCTTCCGCCTCGTGCACGTAAAGAACAAAAGGCTTCTGGTAATCAGGTGTTCCAAGAACTGGCGCCGAACACAAAGACGTCTTTAGTAACTCAAAAGATTCCTGACATGCGGGGGTCCAGGGTAGGGGTTCGCGCACTTCTTTGGTAGTCAGATACAATAGGGGTTTTGTTAGTAATGCATAGTTAGGTATCCACTGACGACAATACGATGTTATGCCTAGGAACGCGCACACCTCTCGCTGCGTGTTAGGTACCTGCATGTTAGTGATCGCTTTTATGCGCTCCGGCGTCAATCTCCTCCCCACTTTCGAAAGGAGGTGACCGAGGTAGGTGACCTCCGTTCGACAGTATTGAAATTTCGGAAGGGACACCTTATGCCCCCTCTTAGCCAAGTGGTGTAACAATTTTACAGTAGCATCCCGACAACCCTGCTCGTCGTCCGAAGCTATTAGGATATCATCCACGTACTGCAACATTACGTTGCCCGGTGGAAGTTCCAAATCATCCAATTGTGCCTTCAGGGCCTGACTATATATACTAGGACTCTCAGTGTACCCCTGAGGAATTCTCTTGAAGCGGAAACTACGGCCAGCCAATGAGAATCCGAAAAGATACCTGCTGTCCTCATGTACTGGGATACTGAAGAAGGCGTTTTTCAAATCTAGGACAGAGAAATATTTGGCCGAAGGTGGAATCATTGTCAATATCGTAGTGATGTCCGAGACCACCGGGTACTGTGGCTCCACTACTCTGTTTACTTGGCGCAAATCAATCACGAATCTATAGACATCAGGAGTATTATCTGTGGCATCAGGTGATCGTCTTTTAAGTATAGGCAAAATAGGACTGTTACATATATTCGAATCAGTCTCTTCCACTACTCCAGACTGTATTAAATCTTGAATTATTTGTAACAAGGCCTTCTCACCCTCTCTGGGTATTTTGTACTGTGGAATTCTGGGCAATTTGGCTCCCACCTTCACTCTTATTGACACCGGGGCAATGTCCATTCTCCCCACATCATTATCACTGACAGCCCACAAGCTGTCGGGTATGCCTCGAAACTCAGGTGGCAGCGGGTCGTCTTTTGAAAAACACTGTAATGGGCGGGCAACATTGGGGCCTAGAGTAAGGTACACGCCATCCGGAGAACAATAGATAGTGGCATGCAATCTTTTCAATAAATCTAAACCCAACAAATTTTCACCACAATTTGATGTCAATAAAAACGGCGAATCAACAGTAAAAGGACCAATCGTTAACGTGAGAGGTTTAGAAATGGGGCTAACCACCGGAGTTCCCGCGAAACGCACGGATATGTTATTCTTGCCAGACAGAGCCGCCCCTGGGACCCGAGAACGAGCCACCGAACTTTTCATTGCACCCGTATCCACTAGAAATTTCTGTTGAGACCCTAGTAAGTCGGCTTCGACATAAGGGCCCCTCTGATCAACTTCCATAAGTACTGGTCCCATGCTCTGTCCTACGCTGTCCTAGTTGTGGGAAAACCCTGTCAAATCATCAATTGAGTAATCATCGTTATAGTACTGGGCACCATCGCTCTGTAACTGTTGCCTAGTGGTATTATTGTCAAAATAATTGCCACCCGGCCTCCTTCCTCCTTCCGATCGTGCCACCTGTCTTCCATTATCACCACCACCTCTTCCTTGTCCGCGCCCTACCCCAGCGCTCGCCTGAAGCAGCGGGCAATCCCTCCACCAGTGCCCCTCCTGCTTGCACTTCGCGCACTGATTCGGTCCCAGCCTGTCCCTGCTCTCACCTCTGCCAAATCCACCTCCGCGGCTCAACCCCGCACCCCTTCCTCTGCCTCTCGCCACTTGCTGCAACAAAACCCTTGTCTTCAAATCTTTAGCCTTCTTCTCCTGCTTATCCTTGTTCTCATTTTCCCTGTGTTCGTAATATTGTGCCATACTTAGTATTCCCGAAGGAGAGGACGTCGTCCACGTGCTCTCCGACGCTTGCAGTCTGGCTGATATTTCAGGCAATAAGTTTGTGACAAACCTGTTGACGAAGAGCCGTAACCCCCCATCCTGCGACACATCCTGCCCACTAAAATCCATAAACGTTTCCTCAAACCTCGTAAAGAAATCAGAGACCGCCTCATCTTTCTTCTGCTTGCAAGCCGTCAACTTGTCCCAATCTACCTTTTTCGGGGGAATGAGGGAATGCATATATTTTATAATACGCCCTGGCAAAGCTAATATTTCAGCCTTCGGCTTCTCTCCTGGCTTACGCTCTTTGTCCCAATCCTGCAACTCCTGCCATGTACCACCCAGCTCCTCCGTATGATCCGTACCTTTCACTTGTCGCCACACATCAATCGGGACCAAAAGCCCGAAAAACAATTCCACATCAGCCAACGTCATCACAGTAGAAGACGCCGCTTCCGTAAGCTCTTTGTAATAGGCGGTCGGATTCTTTCTAGAATCCGGCAGCTGAGCCTTCAATGACAACACCTCACTTCTCTTCCATGGCGTGTACACCCATTGCTCCTGAAAATGCGCATCAATTCTGTTCCTTGTAACAGCCCTCGTGACTGGGTCTAACAACTCGGGGACCTCAGGATGAAAAATAGGGTGCACCTCTCTCATTGGGTGAAGACCCGGGAAATGTGGTGTGCCGGCAGAGGGTAATTCATTCCTGTATTGCAAAAGCGCGCGCAGACTACTCATCACTTCCTTTACCCCTGTGTTTGTTCTATACGCTCCAGCCTGTATATCCCGCAAAACCGCCGGAGCCACACCTCCATATCCCTGCTCCCATAGCGGTATCAATACACTAGCCATGTGCCACAAAGCGTGCTGCTGCATTAACGGCTCAAAATCTTTCACGGTGGACCAGATATCTTCGAACGAATAAATATTATTCCTAGCCCATTGACATGCCTGGTTGGCCACCAAACTTTTTTCATCCAAACCAACAGTAGAACGTGTAAGCAGCTTCCGTACCTGTGAGAACAATCCACTACCTGCGCCGCGACTCGGTGTTAGCATCTCCTGACTGGGGGTGGTGCTAGCTGAAACAGTAGGGAGTGCTAAAGAAAATGGCGAGGGGGCAGGTGAAGCGGGCTGGAGTAGAGAAACGAGGGGTGTCGAAGGCAGGGATTGTTGGGGGGCGCTCGCTGAAGGACCCGGAATGGCGCTACTAGGGCCCGAAAGTGGCAAGGAGGGGTACAATGGCTGCGGGGCATAAGGGGGCGGGGGTCGGGCATTCAAAATGTCCTCCATCTCATCTGGGTCGTCTTCTCGTACTACGTAACTTTTATTTTCTTTCAACCTACAAAGTCTATCTGCGCGCTCCATGCGTAGTGCATTCTCATTCCCCACCTGTTCCTTCGCTTTCTGTGCCATAGTCTGGGTGGACTTTTTATACTCCTCTTTCTCCTCTCGCATCTTACGTTTCCTGACCTCTTTCTACCACATTCGCAAAGAGTCGAACATACTCTGGCGGCTACGCCTAGCAAACAGTTTGTCTTGCAAATAATCCAATTTAGCTTCATCAAAAGAACCCGTCAAAGGCCATTGTAAATCCACATTATCAGCAGTGTATCGATGCCACAAAGTACCAAACAAAATCGGGACCAGTCCATGTTTAACATACATATCAAAACTCGGTGTCCCTTCAGGAGGCGCGGGTTGACTCTCGGCCAATCTAGTATCTGAGGGTCGACAACAGCATCCGAAACATCGCAACTTACTAAAACACGGCATCCTTACTTTATCTCGAATCACAACTCAAGTTCATTCACACACAAACATATAGACGAACCACGTACACATATACAAAATCTCCAAAACACGTGTTACCAACTGGGACAAGGCCCGTCGACCAAGTCCTGGGGAACCTGGACTCTACCGCAGACCGAACAGTACGCTAACTGTTCTGAGGACGGGGACCGGATCCGCTACCCGTGCGGCACTATGGATCGCTGCGCGCTTTACCGCGGGAAACCCGGATCACACCTCCACTGAATCACCACACTAGGAGTTCAGAGTAAGCGCGCCAGAGTCTACCCACGATGAGCCACGCCTTCACCACAGTACCATGCGGTCGGATCGCCACAAACAATTACCTCGAAATACGTCCCCAACCCCGTCAAGTCTGTCAGAGCACCAACTCGTACTCTGAGTTCCCCGGAGCACACTAGCCCCAGGAGCACACCGGCTCCTCAAACCATCGGAGACATTCTAGTCTCCCGGAACACTCCCGTTCCTGCAGCAATCAATCACAGGTGGACCACTCACCTTCCGTATGCGGCACCGACCTCTACCGTTCTCCACCTCCGGCTGCCAGGACCAACACGGTCAGCTTCAAGTTCCGCCTTCTGGACCCCGGCGTAAGATCCGAACCGGGACCTCTCCCGATCAGCAGGGTGGGGCAGCGCTGCGAGAACCAAGCTCGGCATCAAATGGGATCCCGGGCCCACCGTGCCGACCAGCGGGTCCCCGGTCTTCTGCTACCCACTTACGGGTGAGAAAGATCCTTATCGCGGGGTCCCTGTTCGGGCGCCATCTGATAAGCGTGGCTCAAATCCACTGGAGTGACTTACAGCACTCACCTATAATTACCTTATAGGAAGTCAGCCGGACAGTGGAGAAGTAAAAACAAAAGTCTTTATTAGGCCAAACAACACTCATATGAGAGGGCCCTGTCCGACCTCACTCCTAGGAGTGCGAACGAGAGGACTGACTCTCTGCATCACAGCAATACATTATAATGCAATACAGCAAATGGGGTACGCCCCTTGTGGAAAACTACTGAGCCCCAGACCAGTGAACAATGCTCTCATACAGCAGGCATCTGCACCTGCGAGGGATACATTATTATCTCTGCTCAAGGCCAGGGAGCTAGGCTTCGGCGTCTCTGGGCATGAGAACATTGCAGATAACATAAATTGTTAGTTTCGGTCCCAGTGAGCCGAGAAACGAAAACTGCTGTCTTAGTATATTTCTGTATTCCTGCGGGAGGGGCATGAGCGAGCAGAGCCCGCAGGCACAGAGAATTACACAAAATGGTGGCACACAGGCTAAGCTAAGAAACTAATATGGTCACACGTACATTCGAATATAAGTAATAGGTGAGTATATGAATTCGGCATAAGTGCGTTTACGTAAATGCATTAGTTAGTCATATGATGCTAACTCACACGTCATCATAGGGTAATTAGAGCATCGAAAAGTGAATTCTATCAGAATGGCCAATTGTATTGACTGATGTTATTTTAGCTCCTTTTTTGTCCAAATCTCCAGCTATCACCTTTAGGAGAGCTCCCTCAATGAAAGATTCCCTTGACCGGACACAACCAGAAAACCAATTAAGGACTACTTGGCTGAACAAACCTGGTTTTTACAGATGCACCTCGTGCCGTGCCTGCACGTTTGCAGTCAACAGCACACATTATACATCTGCATTCAGTAATCGCACCATACCAATCAGGGAACATCTGACATGTCGCAGTGATTTTGTTGTTTATAAATTGACCTGCACGTGTTCACTGTCATATATAGGGAGCACGAAGTTGCAAGCACACTAACGTATCTTGCAACACATTCGGGCCATAGTAAATTCGGACATGAATTACCCGGTTGCGCGCCATTTCAAATCAGTGCATGACAAGAAACTAAAAGATCTTACTTATACCTTGTTGTGTTCCGTGGCTAACCCTGGCAGAGGTGGTGATCGAGAAAGACTTCTCCGTCAGAGAGAGGCATTTTTCATCATTTTGCTCGACACCAGATCCCCTAATGGGCTGAATGCTTTTGATGAATTACACCATTACCTATGAATCAAGTAGCTTTAGCAGACTTTGTTTCCTTTACTGTATAATTTTTTGTAATTTTTTGTCATTTTGAAAAGTGTGTGTTTCTTTGCTTATATCTCCATTGGATTTATATGAGGCCTTCCGGCTGTTCATTGACTTCTGTGAATGGTAGTAGGTACTGGTAATTCATGGTATCCAGAGTCATTATTAGGAGTTTCTTTCTTTCAGATACTAAAAAGATGAAATTACAGCTGGGTTGTACACACCTATGAGATCTGAAATGTATTTGGTAGCTTCCATAAATTGATGCCTCTGCTGCTAGTTTGATTCCATGTATTTAACATCTGAAATCTTTTTTGGTCTAATTACTTGCTTTTTGGTATTTATTGGCAATCTGTGATGTCCTCCTCATTAATTTGTTGGCCATTCTTTTATAAGGAAAATCTGATGAGTGCACTTGCAAATGATCATGATGTTTCATTATAATATGAATTTGTTTCCTCTTAATATAAATTGTTATATTTGGCCGCTTATGAGCACTATGCTCTAATTGTTTTTCAATACTCTGTAATTATGAATATTGATTGTGGACTTTCCATCACATGAATTCGATTGCCAGTTCACGTTGTTATTTTACCCTTGCAACCTGTTTCTTTAGGTGCTTGGGCTTTTATCCTTGATTTAACTCACCGCCTACTCCTGACGCGTCATGTGACCAAGCCCCGTCCGCGGGGCGAAACGCGTCATGGAGGGCACTTGCTCTGCACTATTTGCTGCCGATTAAATGCACTGCTACAACTGAAACTTGGTTGTGTTGGCTGATCTGTTCTAACTCAAGGGATTGTTTTGGTGGTCTGCGCCCGCTTTAACTGCATCCAGAGCAGTTGGGAGTTTGCTGTTTATATATATATATATATATATATATATATATATATATATATATATATATATATATATATATATATATATATATATATATTCCCGGAACGATCACTTCCACCAAGTAATCCAAGGACACAGCGGGGTACTTTACAGGACGCCTTTATTCACGGGTAACAGCTGGGCATTATGCATTTCGGCTTACCGCCTTCCTCAGATGCCGCTAGTTTACCAGGGATGCACCTCCTCCCACCTTTGAACTCGTTGTGGCACTCCCATTGGCGGGAGATCAGCTGACCCGGCTACTCGAAGAGACTACAGCCCGTGTTGAAACTACAGTTCCCAGGCTGCATCTCGATGGTAAGTACTGTAGCCGGATCAATATTAATCCATGTGGGCGCTGAAACTTGCCTCTCAAGGGTGGTGCCGTTTAGCAGCCGGTGTCCCCTTACTGCAGTGCTAAGGCGTCCCTCTGGTCCCCTACGCCTCCACCTCAATACACGAAACAAGCCAGGTTGTGAAGAGAGTGCGATCATCCCTCTCCCCCGTGCAGTCACGGCCCATCATTGACAGCAACCACTTGCGAGGCTCGTTCATGAGGCGGTCTCGGGAGATTCAATACCTTGAAAGCCACAGTTCGTTTGCCAGCAAACTCCCGGGACAACTTGTGAGGCTGGTCCAAGTAACGCGCTCCTGGCAGACGCGTAAATATTCCCAGAACGATCACTTCCACCAAGTAATCCAAGGACACAGCGGGGTACTTTACAGGACGCCTTTATTCACGTGTAACAGCTGGGCATTATGCATTTCGGCTTACCGCCTTCCTCAGATGCCGCTAGTTTACCAGGGATGCACCTCCTCCCACCTTTGAACTCGTTGTGGCACTCCCATTGGCGGGAGATCAGCTGACCCGGCTACTCGAAGAGACTACAGCCCGTGTGGAAACTACAGTTCCCAGGCTGCATCTCGATGGTAAGTACTGTAGCCGGATCAATATTAGTCCATGTGGGCGCTGAAACTTGCCTCTCAAGGGTGGTGCCGTGTAGCAGCCGGTGTCCTCTTACTGCAGTGCTAAGGTGTCCCTCTGGTCCCCTACGCCTCCACCTCAATACACGAAACAAGCCAGGTTGTGGAGAGAGTGCGATCATCCCTCTCCCCCGTGCAGTCACGGCCCATCATTGACAGCAACCACTTGCGAGGCTCGTTCATGAGGCGGTCTCGGGAGATTCAATACCTTGAAAGCCACAGTTCGTTTGCCAGCAAACTCCCGGGACAACTTGTGAGGCTGGTCCAAGTAACGCGCTCCTGGCAGACGCGTAAATATTCCCAGAACGATCACTTCCACCAAGTAATCCAATATGTATACACGCACAAAAAACAAAGGATTCAGGAACATTATAGTTAGGCTGACATTTCACTCGTACAAACCCAGAGAAATTCAGTAGTTATAGTTGCCTGAGGCAACTATAACTCACGCCCCATAATGCACTGCTTATGACCTCACATATTACATCAATTATCACATGGTCAGTGACATCACTGATGACATCTCAAATTACATCACTGATAACATCACTGATGACATCTGATTGTGAGTTTTTTCTAAAAGCTACTAAGTGTTAAACATTTATACTAAGGTAACTCACTGTGGAAGCGCCTGTATGGGTAAGTGAGAGGATGTGTAAGTGGTGCATAGAAGAGTGACTGGGTATATAAAAGACTGTATACATGAGATATTGGGTTTGTGAGTTTTTGTACAGGTAAGCAAGTAGGTGTGTCTTTGTGTGTGTGAGTAAGTGTATAGGCAAATATATAAGTGTCTGTATGGTCGAGTGACAGGGTACATGAGTGGCTATCAATGGGTGTGTAAGTGGGTATATGAGTGAGTGTAAGAGTAAGAGAGGTTGGATGGGTAAGTATGTGGTTGTCTCAATCACTATATAGGTGAGTGAGTATATCTATTAGTATATGTATAAGTAACTGAGTGGTTGTGTGAGTAATTGTATGAGTGAATTAGTGGCTGTTTGAGTGACTATGGGTGAGAAAGTAGGTGTGTGAGTAGGTATATGGTTGATTGATTTACTGAGCCAGTAGCTGTATGTGTGTATGAGTGGGTATGTATGTATGTCTATATCTCCAGAACTATATCTGTGACTGGCTGTATTGGTAAGTGAGTAGGTGCATGACAGCTGTATATGTGAGTTAGTGATTCCATTAGTGGCTCTATGAGTGAGTTGATATGCTACTAGCTGCTGTGTGGATGAGTAATGAGATGTGTGAGTGTTTGCATGTGATCTGTGAATGAGTTTGTTAGTGATTGTGTAGGAGATTGTGTATGACATGTTTTATGAGGATATTAGTGGGTTTGCCGGTGTTTCTCTGGATGATGTGATTAGTGATGTCATTTAAGATGTGATCAGTGATATAATTTGAGATGTGATCAGTGATGTCACTGACCATGTTTTTTAAATTCTATTTCCTAACTATAATGTCCCTGTCACCTTTGTTTTTTTTAATGAATTTCAAAGGTTTTTTAATAGCTTATTCTTAACTAGAACATCCCTGCACCCTTTTTAAATGAATATCAGCCACCACCATGAAGAAAAATAGAAACCTTCTCAGGGGTCTCACTGATACCCTCCTTTTAAACCAACAAAGAAGAAATTGGCACAGAAGCTGAAATATAAAAAGAATGCATTTATTAACCTCAGATGAGGGAGACTGGGTGTTACACAGTAACCTCAGAAACTGTATGAGGCAGTCTAAGGAGTACAGAAAACAGGGGCCTTATATATGCTTAGGGTTACATAGTCAGCATAAGATCAAGGGGAGGTCCTGGCACATGTAAGCATGCAAAATGCCTAATATTGCATGCATGATCTGCTTGCTCAACAAAGTGGGAGGAGAGTTACTTCTCAATACATCAGCAAAAATATCCTGACAGTTATAAAAGAGGAGCAGGTGCATTCTACTAGCTAGGCCCTTCTGAGCATGTGCAAGGCTCTGGAGAGGGAAACAGCACATGGCGAGCACATGGCTAACTAAATTGACTGCCAAGTACAAAAACTGCTTTCCGCTCATGCTAACAAATCCCTGCAATCTTTAACAACCATATTCTAAAATTGTACTGCAAAAAGGACTACAACAACACACTAAGCACATTACTATCTAAATGAATCTGTAGCATGTATAACTCCTTTAATACCTCCATAACCCAGTGTCACATTCACTGTATAAGCATTTGAGTGGATCTGTGAGATAGTGCACAAGTCTATCAATTATTCTGTAACAAACTGCGTGACTGTCTCAGTGCATCCATGAATGGGTGCATCAGTGTCTGAATTGGTCTATGATTGGTTGCATGAGTCTGCAGTCAATCTGTGAGTAGGTGCATGAGTGCCTTTGTGCATCTGTTAGTATGTATATGACTGTGTGACTAGATCTGTGAGTGGATATATGAGTGTTTAATTGGGTGTCTGAGTGGGTTAGTGAGCGGATGCATAAGTGTCTGAGTAGGTCTGAGAGTGAGTGAATGAGTCTCTCGGTGGGTCTATGACTAGGAGTGTGAGTGTCTGAGTGGTTCTTTGAGTGGGTGTGTTGATCTCTGAGTGGGACTGTGATGGGTGCGTGAGTTTCTGGGAATATGTACGACGGGGTGCATAAGTCTCTGAGAAGGCCTGTGAGTGGGTATGTTAGTGATAGTATGGGTGTGTGAGTTTTTGAGTGGATCTGTGATTGGCTGTGTAAGTGGCTGAAGGATCTGTGAGTGGGAGTATGAGTGTCTTAATGGGGCTGTGAGTGAGAGCCTAAGTCTCTGAGTGGGTGAGTGAATGGGTGCATGCATAAGGGTCTGAGTGGGTCTGTGACTGGGAGGGTGAGTGTCTGGCTGAGTGGATGCATGAGTCTTTGAGTGGGTGATTGAGTGGGTGCATGTATATCTGAGTAAGTCTGTGAGTGTTTGCGTGAGTCTCTGAGAGTATAAGTGAGTGACTGAATACATACGTCTGAGTGGGTCTGTGACTGAGTATGCGAGTGACTGTAAGGGTATGTGAGTGGGTATATGAGTGTCTGAGTGGAGCTGTGGGTGGGTGTATGAGTGTCTCAGTAAGTCTATCAGTGGTTATGTGAGTATCTCAGTGGGTCTGTGGGTATATATGTGAGTGTGAATGGGTCTGTAAGTGGGTGTCTCTGAGCAGGTCAGTGCATGGGTGCCTAACTTTCTGAGTGAGTCTGTGAGTGGGTGCATGAGTGCCTAAATGTGTATGTGTGTGGGTTCATGAGTATCTGAGTCAGTATGTGACTGGATGTTTAATTGTGTGAGTGGGTATGTGAATGGGCATATAACTGTCTGAGTGAGTTTGTGAGTGTGTACATGTGTCTGTAACAGTGACCGGTGAGTGTGTATAAATATATATATTTTTTATATTTCAACCAATATTCGTGAGGACGTCAGGATGTCTCCGTGATGATCCATGGGGACTGCGCTTCCAATCACGTCATCAGCACGGATATCGTGCATGATTAAAAATATCTATTTTGGTCACATAACTTGTGTGATTCATACCCCCATTTCTCAAACATGGGGTCAGAGTACCTCGACTCTGACCCCTCATGTTAGTTTTCAATCCTGGAAGCTGTTCCAGATCATTAAAATGGTGCCCACACCTTTCTGTTCAGGCTGCGTCCAATTAATCAGAGCATTCGCCCTGTTGCGCGCATTCAAAATTGACTGCGAAATCGTCATAATATATCTGCGCGAAACCATTGGGTAATCACCGCAAAATATTTGCAGCCTGAGATATCACTATAATTTTCTGGTTTAATTTCTTAAACACTACTGAACGGATTTACATTACATCTACCTTCTGCCAAATTTGATATAATTCCATCCAGTGGTTCGAGCGGTAGGTTCGACAATGTCTTCCTATGGGAATTAACATTACAAATGCATGCTTATTTTGTGCCCCCATTTCTCAGTCCCCAATGCATGGATCATGACCAAACTTCCCATGCCTCACAACATCTACTATGGCACTTGTTTTGGAACATTTCATGAAGATTGGTCAAACAACGCCAAAGTTATAGGCAATTAAAAAAAAATGTTCCCATTAATCATGGTCCTAACTATAACTACCCCCTGACAATCGCCAGTAGGCAATGCATATATTTCTATATGTATTGCCTACTGGCAGTTGCCAGTAGGTAGTTGTAGTTAGGACCTAGTTTCTGTAGGAAAAATATTTTTTGACTTGCCTATGAAATATATACTACATATATGTATTGCCTACTGGCAGTTGCAAGTAGGTAGTTATAGTTAGGATGTAATATCCATAGGAAGAACATTTTATCTTTTGTCAATAACTTTAGCATCATATGACAAATCCTCAAAACATTTTAAAAACTAGTATGATGCTCACTTCAGCTGATGTCTTGAAAGTTTCGTGCGGATCTGTCCAGCAGGTGCAGAAAAAAGGGGTTGTCCTAAAAGGTGTTTTCCCCATGTTAATTCCCCTAGGAGCTTTAGACACAGCTACAGCCTAAACTGCTGAACAGAATCACACCAAATTTGGCTGGGAAGTAGCTTGTTGTTCCAAGGAAGTACCTGTTTGTGATTTGGTGTAAATTCGTTCAGTAGTTGAAGAGTTATTAACCAAAATGTTTAACCAAAATCCAAATTTGTATATATAGTGATGGAGATCCTCCGTATATCCGACAGTCCCTTTGCTCAAACCTGATTGGCTGAATTAATTTCAAACAAGGAAGTGTTGGCAGCCATCTTGGGACGACTTGGCTTGAGCCAAGACCCAGACAAAAACACTAACAAATAAGAGAAGAGGGCAGGGTATGAATACCCTGACCCCTTAGGCCTTTTGGAGGGAGGAGGGTCCCAGAGTGAAACCACAGGACTAAAAAACTTTTTAAATGAAATTTGTGGGTCATAATGTAGCCATTGCTCCCACTGAACATTTGAAAACAAGAGAAACGTGATAGTTCATGCTTCTGTATTATTAAGTTCCTGGATGGCAAGGTCCCATGAGCATATGGCCATTGGGATTTAAAACGAATTCCTCCCTGTGCCCTGGAGACCACCACCTTCCCCGGGCTAAGGCTGAAGTAATGGGGGTCTGACAGACCCCCGTGCCCCAGGGACCACCACCTCCGCAGGGCTATTAAAACAGAAATCGGGGTCCTTGCATACTCCATCATGCCCCGGGGACCACCACCTCCCCGGGTTGTTTACCTTTGTAATGAGGGGCCCCATGGATTACTACCTTCCTGGGGTCAAATTAAAAATGGTTAAATAGGAGGTGGGCCCTGGTGACTGCCACCTCCCTGGGGATGGCCCTACCAGAACAAAGGAGGCAGTCTACACAGTCCCCTTCCTAGATCCATAGATGATCCTAGGGACCACCACCCCAGGGCCAACTCCTAGTTAGTCCAAGGGTGCCCACCCCTGGGTCAGAGCTGTTTACTGTGGCTTGGCAAGAGCTTTACCGGTCCCGCCAAGCCACAGCAAATGTTATGCTTCCATCAAGCAAGAGTATTACAAGTGCTCTCACTTGCTGGAAGTTGAGAAAAAATGCTTTCATACACAGGGAGCAGCTTTTCAGCAGCTACCTGTGTGTGAAAGCAATGCTGGCTCCCTCAGGAGGTGTGGAGCTGGCAGGAACCTCAGAGGACCTTCAGGCTCCCCCACACTTCCAGTAGAGACTGGAAGTCATGAGGGCGCCCAGCACACATGACTGGGCCCTGATGGTTGAGGTCCCTGGGCAGAAAAGAGGGGGGCCCACCATTTGAGAAAAGCCAGGGATGGGGTCATGGTCACACTGCCGCCTCCCCAAAAGTATTTAAAATAATTTTAAAGGACCTGGCCCCAGGGAATGTGGTCCCTGGGACTGAAATCGGCAGAGGGAGGGAGTTATAGCTGCTCCTCCCCTATTACTGATAAGCTGGACCCCGGGGATGGGGTCCCTGGGGCTGAAATTGACTCGGGAAAGAGGGGCACGTGCCCGCTTCCCTAAAAAATGATAAAACAATGAAAAAGTGGACTGGCCCAGGAAGTCACTGGAGGTTCAGCCTCTTTTCTCCACCATTCTGCAAACATGTCTCTTGGCATGCTACTGGTTGGGGGATGAAGTCCCTTTGGATGCTTAGGGTCATTGGGGTCAAACAATCCCACAAGTTACCTCCAGTAAGTCCCCCACAGTGGGATTGCTAACAGCTGGTCGGAGGACCTGCTTAATTTCTCCACCACTTTGCATATGTGACTTTTACACAAAAAAACATAGAAATTCAATTAAAAACAAAGGTTACAAGGACATTACAGTTAGGAAATAGACTTTTAAAAATGTTAGAAACTCAGTTAAAAACTAAAGATTACTGGGACATTATAGTTAGGAAGTAGATTAAAAAAAACACCTTAGAAATTCACTGAAAAAAACAAAGTTACAGGGACGTTATAGTTAGGCACAGATTTCACTTGTATAAAACTAGAGAAATTCAGCAGTTCTAAATACCTGAGTTAACTATAGCTTACACCTGCGCAATGTACTGCCTATGACCTCACATATTACATCACTCATGACATGGTCAGTGACATCACTGATGACATCTCAAATTACATTACTCATGACATCACTGATAACATCATCCACAGAACAACTCAAACACCAACTCACACCCGATACAACCTCTTGTACACCCACTAAGACATGTGCCAACCAAGCTCATGCCTATTGAGAGACCCATGCATGTACTCATGCACCACTTACTCTTCCATACAGCCTCTCACACACCCACTCACTCATGCTGCCACTCACAAAACTTTAGTTTGCGAAGTAGCGCTAGGCGTATCTATGCGAAGTGCACTTCGCACTATGAGAGCTACGTGAACTGCATAGTGCATTGTGCAAAATGCTGTTTGCACTGATTGCACAGTGCCGGAGGCTTGTCCGCACTGTGCAATCAGTGCAAACTGCATCTTGCACAGTGCAAGCGTTCATTTTCTGCCGCTCTAGTAGATTTCTACTTGAGCAGCAGCTTTCTCACTGCAGACTGGTAGTTTCTTATCGCGAGCAGACGCGAGCATATGCGACCACTCGCAATGAGAAACCTGACCTCCCCGCGTTTAGAATCCCGCCGGGAGGTTTATTTTCCATACTCACGATTGGCAACTTGATATTGCTGATCGCGAAGAAGGAAAAAGTCTCGCCTGGATGTCATTTTGCTTTGACATTGAGGACCGCGAGCAAACAAAAAATGACCGATGCACTACGCTATGCTACGCGTGTTTGCACTGTGCTACGTGCAATTTGCGTAGTGCGAAGTACCTCAAACTTTGCAAAGTACGCGAGACTAGCGTAGTGCTGTGCCCGGGGTTACACAAAACCACACACTCACCCATACATCTACTCATACAACTAGTCACTCACCCATACAGCAACTAACACTGCGATACTCTCACCCATATAGCTGCTACACACCCACCTATTCACCTATATATGCTCTCACACATCTACTCCCTCACACATTCAGCCTCTCAACACAGCTACTCACTCACCCATTTAACCAATGACACTCTCACTCACACGCCCACACAATCACTTACATACCCATTCACACATCCATACATTTACTCACAAATTCACGCCCTCACCCATAGAGCCACTGCTAAGGTGAATATGGAGTCCTTTATCACATAACTTCATGGCCAAAACCTCTTAAAAGGCACAACAAGGATTATGACAAAACACGACTGAAGAGAAATTGGTTAAGTAGATAAATTGACATCTGAAATATTCTATATTACTGAGAAATGTTCAAAATTGCAGCATAAGTAGGAGATAAATTGTAGTATATGCAGAAGTGGCAGTAATTTTAAATTGGAACACTTCTATATGTTTTCTAAATCATCTCAATGGAGATGAGGCCTCTCGTGTCAGACCTGAAGTTAGTACTGGACTACCAGCAGTTCAAACCATCTTCAGAGCCTTTTTTTACTCACTTAGAAATTGTATTTTAATCATCCTGTCATGCTCACAGAAAATTCGAAATGTGCCACTATCCAACAATGCTCTGCTATTAACAACCATTCTTACTTCTGTTCTAATAACAACCAGAAGAAAGACAAACTTATTATTAGCATTACTCTTTGAAAACCAAATAAAAGAAACCCAAAACACTCATGTCTTCTTAGGCAAAAATAGTATTCTTTTTGGTGACATATATGTTGCATTTTTGTTCTGAAATATAGAAGCAGGGTATAATCATGCAGAGGTATTAATATACTTCTGTTATCGTCAATTAAGATGAATGATTAGCAGGATAATGACAATTATAAATGTAGCATTCACATTTGGTTATGATTGGTCAATTTTGTCTGGTTTAAATAGAATATTGTTTTTTAGAGCTGATTAGAGGAACAAATATACCTTGTTTTTACAACATTTGCTACCGTATGTTTACTATTTCTCAATGCTGTAAATTGCAGGTACTGCTATCACTCAATTTAATGGTATAATCAACTTACTAACAACAGAAGGTTTGAAGGCTAACTCGGCTTTACCCGGATTCAAACTTGTGACCTGTGGAATATTGCACATCTCAATGTGATATTTTAAATCATTAAGCCATCCCAATAGCACAGCACAGGTTTGTGTTTAGTGTGCATTGGCCTAACTGGTGAATTGGAAAAGTGGTTGAAAGCCTAAGTGTAGTTCAGAACCATATAAGGGACACATAAGGAGTCAATATATACATTAGTTACATGTAAAATCACTTTGGGGCAATTATTGTTCTGTCCCTTTAAGGTCGATTTCTAAACAAATTTTAAGCCTGACAAATAACAGGAATGCAATGCAAATTAATGGCTATCAATAGTAAATGACGAGAAGATCTGGATATCAATCTTCTATAAAATGTCTACAGGATTCAATTGCTACATAATAGGCTGACAGAATTATAAGGCACTGGTTTCCATGTCGTGATTAGTTGGTCTACATTATTATCATGTATACACTTGTTGGTACAACAGTGTTTCTAGACAAATGGCTTGTCCTGAGGACAGACAGACACTGTGGTAGTATTGCAATGATTGTAAGCCAAATATATGTTGTGGAAACGTTCCCTCATGGGCTGTGGAGCCTTGAGACAATACAATGTGGTTTGGAGGATTCAGTGCTTCTAGTGGAGCTCTTTTTGCAGTTTGTTTCCAGAGGCACAGGCCTACAGTGCTATAGTATGCTGCATACACATCATCAGCCTTGGTTTCTCCACAGCCACTGCTGATAATTGGCATCTAAGCTTCTATGAGGTTTTCTTCACAGTGCCCAAGGTGGCTAGCCATTCTAATAAACACTGTTGTTTTGTATCTAAAGGAAATGTGTGGGCTGCAGACCAGAGATCAAACCTGTGATTATAAACCCACTTTTATGGCCATGGGAACCAGAGTGCCCATCCAATAAATAGAGCAGTGTGGGAGAGAAACAATCTTCAGACTGGATAAAACACTGTGATGCAATATCATATTGGGCAATCCTTTGTGACTTTGGACACACTACACTGAGCTTGTGGTGGTCTATGTTAAATGGTTAGAGAACATGTGTGTACGGGTGGCATAGAAGCACAGTTCACCCATCTACAAGGGCTCAGTGCTTAATGGGCCAACCATCACTCCACACTCTCAGAGTATCTAACCGACGATGTCCGTCAAGAAATTATGTTCCACACATTGCCTAATATCAGTTATCACAGAATAGTTCTGTATTGGAGATGTTAGGCCAAGTACTAACACAGTGCAAATCTCTGCCATTCCCTATCTGTGCAGGCGTAGGAATAATGTTATTCTTCTTTGGCAGTGACAATTGAAGTGAATGCCATCATTGTAGACAGTAGAAGGGAAAGGGAGCACATGTAGCTTTCTTCAGTCTCTCATTCTTTCCTGCATCCTTTCTCACTAGCAATAGGTTAAACCATTAGATTTTTTAAAATTAATTATCAATTTAATTTACACTTGCTAACATGGTAGTAAGCATACAGCGCACTGAGTAAGAAGGTGAGTGAGGAAGATGCAGAACATGGGAGCAGCATTTTTCTGAGCTCCACCACCACACTGCAAATCCATCCCTAATGGGAATCCAGGTAGCCATAGCTGGTCTGCAGCACCAGGAGCTGATGCGTTGCACTGCTGGTAGTGCTTTGGTTGCTGGGGCAGGCTGGAAATGGCTCAGCTTCCCGTGCTGCTCAACGCCTCATGCCGCTGCTCGCCCTGGGAGATGCCAGAGACAGCGGTAAGACTGTGAGCTGGAGCCGGCTGTGATAAGGGGGACGTAGTGGAACTGAGGGCTGGAGTGTGACCCCCGCACCATCAGGCATTGATGCGTGTTGGCCCCAGACTATTTATGAGAGGCCACACCTTGGGGTAAATGGCACACATTGAGAGAGGCGCCTGTTTGCTTGCTTGCTATGCTGGGTGGGTCAGGAGATTGGGGATCACAAACCTGGACAGTAGGGGCATGCCTGCTTTCCTTCTCCCCTCCCATTTGCTGAGGCGTAAGCCTAGACGCCATCCTTCTTCCTCTGGGTGGTTGAAGGGCCCAGGAACAAACCATGGGGAAGGTCAAAACACTCTTAGGGTCGGATTGACTAGTACACTTGACCCAAAAGGGTCCTCTTATAAACGATCCGGCACCAGCACTTTCTCTGATCCCTCTTGACCCTCAGTCCCTATTCTACAGGTGATTCGAAATCTTAGCTCCTCTTCGAAGCAGAAAATGGGTAAATTAAAGTTTGATGTGTCCCTGTTGAGGCAGGACTTATATAATAGGGCCGCATGGGTTGCAGAGGCAGGAGGTCACATCTCAACAGCAATGGACACACTTCATGAAACACGCACTTTGATTGTGGCACTATAAAAGACAGAGCTACAACTCGAGTTAATTGTAAATGACACTGTCACAAAGCAGATCATCTCCTACTTTGTCTGTTTCTACATGGCTGACTTCATGGGTCCTGAAAGAGGAGCTATCTCTCTTTTTTGCAGTGGAGAGAGCATATTGATCCCTGGCAAAGCAAACTACACCTGGGGCTCCCCCTCACCCCATTATTGTCAACATCTTCAATTTTTGCTGACCTCAGGTCCTCATGTCAAAATGAGACTCTGACCTGTGATTCTGCGCAGGTATCTGTCTTCCCAGACTACACTCTCAAGGTCCAACAACAAAGGTGCTCCTTCCTGGCTGTCAAACAGAAGTTGAGAGCCCTACAACTTACATAAAATGCTGCTGTTACCAGGGTGCCTCAAAGTCATGTTTCAGGACAAAGCATTCTTCTTCGACATACCATAGATAATGTGGATATGGCTAGAGAAAAGACCCCACCTCCAGCGGGAGACGCCGTCCTTGCCCTCTCAGAGTAACATCACAGACTCGGCATAAGGCTCTGGATGACTCTACATTTGTTGATCTAGGGTACTCTCCCATATACAAAATGGCTATTCTGCCTCCTCTGCTACGTCTACTACAGATCCGCCCCTTTCCACTCCTGCACTCTCTCTTCAAGAAGCTAGAGGCATTGCTGTGAGACTTTCTGTGGAATCACTGTACTCCATTTGTTGCCCTTTCCAAGTGGCACAAATCAACATATGATGGAGGTATCGCAACCCGGACATAATCTTTTACTAGTGAGCAGCCCACCACATTGTTATCAATCAATGGTGATTTGATGCTGCAGCTGACCTTGACTTCTGCACCAAAAACTGGGTGATGCAGAGGACCCCTCCACTGCATCTGTGATACAGGGGGACCCCTTTGAGTGACCTCCTGATCGCCACACAGGTGAACTTCCAGGTATGGAGGGAGACTCATAGAACTCTTGGATGGGCAAAACACCTAACACAAGAAATCCACTGCGGAATTAACCCTGGCTGCCACAGGAAACAGCCTTGAAAGGCTTGAAACCCTGGGATGTGATAGGTTTCTCAAAATGTGGGGATGCCCTTCTGGTCAAATTAAATCCTTTCAATAACTGCAGGAGGAATATATTTAAACCACTCACAATCTTTTTAGTACTTAAAATTGCATGATACCCTCATCCTACAAATAAAGGAGCTAATACACATACCGGACCATAGCCAACTTGAGGCTAAGATACTCCTGGTTGAGCTGACCAGCCACAAAATCTAACAAGCATATCGTTCATTAGTGGTCAACACTGGTTTTCTTCAGTTGCCTTTGAGAAGCGTGGATGGGATTCGATGATGACTGGAGGGAGGCTTGAGCCTCACTGGCAAATAATTGAGTGCCTCATGGTCCGTCTAATACAATAGACATATCTACATAGGATATATTGCACATGGGACCGGTTGTGGAAATTGATATATATAGCTTCACCAAACTGTCTGTGCTTCACAGTTGAATGGGCAAATTTTCTCCACATTACCTGGTTATGCGCAAGGCTGACCGCATTCTGGATCTGGGTGTTGGTGTTCCTGGAATGTGAGCTGGGATGGACCCTACAGCGAAACCCCAAATTTGCCCTGCTTCATGTTACAAAGCAGTTTGATGCTGACAGATACCACATGGCATTGCTGTGGCTTGGACTGGTGATGGCCAAGAGGAATGTTGTCTGGGCTTGGAAAGATAGTGGTGCCCAATTATGTGAGAGAGGTGGAAATCTGAGCTGCACCACTGCTTGAGTCTGGAAATCCCCATTAACAAGGAAAGAGGCTGCCCCCTAAAACACTATAAGATATGGGCTCCATGAGTCAATACCGGGTCATCACCCTTCAAAAGGTCGAAAATCCATGCCATACTCTGGACTATGAAATTCGGTCTTAAAAAGAGTTGTGTGAGTAGGAGCATCTAATTTGGTGGATGCACCAGTAGCGTAGCCAGTGTGTCATGAGCCCTAGTGAAAGGAAGGAAATGGGCTCCCTATCTGTTGTTTGAATCATAAAATGCAGGAATAATATGAGTTTAATGGGCCCCAAGGGCCTATGGGCTCTGGTGCCAGTGCACTTACTGCACCAATGGAAGCTACGCTCCTGGGATATACCCAAACTGGTAGGAGCATAGCAGTAGGTGCATAGTAATGACTGGTTACTTACCGGTAATATTCATTACTCCGAGTCGTAGCCCTCCCCATCCCAGTCCTAACTAAATGAGCATAGCTCCTCCCACCAGAAACTCCTAAGCAACTAAAAAACCCATCCCTTCCCTTCAGGCCACACCCATACCCTGAGGCATATAACCATGTGACCCGCCAATCCACATCCTGTACTACCAAGCACAAAAAGCCGAACAGGATGGGAGGAATGGGAACCTAGACTGGACCCAGGTGCCAACGCACCACAAGCCTCATACGCAGCCCCCACAGCCCACCACAACCAACGACTGAGGGTAGCACCAGAAGGCTTCAGACCTTGACCAGCCAGCCTCATAGGTCACAAAAATGGAATCCATCTTACAAAAAGGCTTATTACCCAGCAAGTAGACCTCCAGAGCCCTCTGAACATCCAAACAGTGCAGCCACACCACAACCTCCAAACGAGTACTCGGACAGAAAACAGGCAAAACCAGATCAGCTGAGTAGTGAAACTAGGAAGGGACTTTGGGAACAAAGGAAGGATCAGGCCGCAGAACCACCCGATCAGGAATAAAATGCAAAAAGGGGACCGAACGAAGCAATGAACCCAACTCCCCAATCCGTAGAACAGAGGTAATCGCGACAACGAAAACCATCTTGATTGTTAAAATACACAAAGAAACCTCAAACAGAGGCTCAAAGGGAGTCCTGTATAAAGCCCTCAAAACCAGAGGCATATCCCAACTAGGGGCAAAGGACTGAATGACAGGCTTCTGGAGGAAACAACTCCTCAACAACCGGGACACCAGGGGAACCACCGGCTAAAAGACCGAACCCCGAAAGGCTCGAACAGCCACCCACTGAGCACCGGATCCACCTCCAAAGCAGACCACCCCCACGCAGTACACCAAGCCTGAAAAGAAACCCAATACCTGGCATAGGACGTGAGTGTCAAAGGGCGCCTGGATAGATGAATAAAGTCAGCCACAGATGGAGAACACCCCAACACCACAAGATTCATTCTCTCAACAGCCATCCCACCAGGCGCAGGTGGACCAATCACCCCCGAGACAGAGGAGGAAACGACAAGGGACAAGGAACCACCCGCAACCTCCAGCAAGGCCCCACACCAACCTTAATAACAGAGGGAGCCAAGGCCTCCTGGCTCAACCCGGAGCCACCAGGATCACTGAAGCCCAATCCAGCTTGACCTTCAGCAGGACACGCAGAATTAGAGCAATAGGGGGAAAGGTACACAGCAGGCCCCCCACCCACGGGAAGGACAGGGCATCCACCCTTCAAACCGCGGGTGACTGTACCAGAGAACAAAACCTCTCTCTCAAGGCGTTCTCCGGGGCTGCAAACAGGTCCACCACCAGGACCCTGAACCAGACCATCAGGCAACCAAACACTTCCTGCGACAGGCACATGTCTGACAGGGTAGGGAAACACCCTGCTCAGGTGATCCACCTCTGAGTTCAAAACCCCCAGTTTATGTAAAGCCCTTAGAGACAACAAGTGAGAGTACGCCCATAGACAGATCCGTTGTGCCAACAAGTTGCAGGAAGCCACCTTCGCACTCCCCTGGCAGTTGATGTAACACACCACCACCATGTTATCTGACCGCTCCATCACATCCCTCTGGAGGACCAAGGCAGAAAATGACCAACCTCTCCTGGGACACAAAGGGCAAACCCTGCAAGAGGTTCTAATCCACCAGCCACCAGGACAACTGCCAGGTGATGTCCACACCCCCTGGTATCAACAGCTCATAATCCAAAGAGGTCGAATCCCAATGTCCCAGAACATGATTCACCAGGGGGCACAAGTATGATCGGTCCCAAGGTACAATTTGAAATCCAATCAAGCAAGGCCAGGCAGATTCCTCTTAATAGGGGTTGTTCTGGGAAGAGCAGACATTGTCTTGTTCTTACTATGTGACACTTACTATGTGCCACTGATGCTAGTGTCTCTAAGACACCAATCATGTACTATTTTCACTGTCCTCGTTTGATAGAAGCAATTAATATTACTCAGAAACACCAGAATCAGAGAGAGGAAGAAGAAGTGGGGTGCAGGGCTACCCTTGTTTCTCTGGTCAGCAGATACCTTTCATTTTATTCTCACCAATTCTAAATATGTGTTTGTGATCATCTAGGGGGGAATCTTAGGTATTTAGGCACTGAAGGCCATTATTATAAGTCAGTCTTATATCTGCAACCAGTTCAATGTTTGCAGTCATTACTGCAAAACCCTTGCACTCGGTGTTAGTGTAGCGGCTGAAGGCAGTGGGGATTGGGGAGGCGGCTCTGTCCCTCCTATCATCTTTTTTTGAGGATAGGGAACAGACTTTGCACCGGGAAAATGTAAAGTCTGAAACATTCCTTCTGCCTTGTGGAGTCCCACAGAGATCGGCACTGTCTCCGACTTTGTTCAAAATCTACGTCACACCACTCGCCAGTCTCATCAGACAGCATGGGTTCTCGTTTATGTCTTACATAGACGACACACAGATAATCATCTCGGTATCACATCAGGCGGCATCTGTGAGTTTCCATGCATGTCTGACTCAAATCATGAGCTGAATAAGCAACAATTATCTGAAAATAAACACAGATAAGATGGTGGTGATGGAGTTTGGTGGCGGTCCGTCCCTGTGGGACCCCACCTGGTGGCCGACAGAGGCTGGCTCATGCCCAACACCATCCTCTAAAGTTAAGAACTTAGGGATCATAGTTGATGAGCAACTGGGCTCTTCGACCCAGATCAATTGTGTAACCTCCACTTGTTTCTATATTCTGAAGCTACTCAGGAAGGTGTTTCCTTTTATTCCACAGGAGTTAAGGAAAACAGTGGTAGTGGCCTTAGTCTTTTCTCGTCTAGACTACTGTAATGCTCTATTCATAGGCATTGACAAGGCACTTGAGACTAAATTACAGTCCATACAAAATGCTGCGGCGCTGTTACTATTGAATATTCCAAAAGGTCACCCCACATCTGATGCCATTAAGTAATTGCATTGGCTTCCAATACAGCAACGTCCAGAATTCAAGGCCTTATGTCTGGTTCATAAGACACTTTATGGCGGAGGGGCTGCTGACCTCCGAATTATCTTCCACTGGTACGCTCTTACTTGAAGTTGTAGATAAGCTAATTCTGGTCTCATCTGTGCCACAAACGTTTGTAGAGCCAGATGGGGTGGTAAGAGTTTAGCTCACTGTGTGGTTAGGCTGTGGAACCAACTACCTATCGCAGTGAGACTCCAACCAAAGAGGACAGTGTTTAGGAAGTTAATAAAAACATGGCTGTTCCCCAGGGCTTAAGGTGCCGGATCTGCGGACACTGGTCCTCTCTCTCTTTCACCCTAGCGCCAAGACGCCATGGCATTCGTGCGCTCTATAAATGTCAACCATATCCTATCCTATCCTATTATGCTCATCTGTTCATGGTCATCCACATTTAAATAAACTGCATTGGGGTTCTATTTGCCACAGGTCGGTGGATTCAATTTTCACAATAATTCAGGTTGGCATCACCCCTGGGTGCAACTACTGAACCACCAAACCTATTCAGTGCTGCCACCAGTTTGGACTTGGTCAATGGCGTGGAGGGGGTTCCCCTCGGGGCACTTTAGGGAGGGTGACACTAACTGAGGATCTTCTCAATCTTAGAGAACACCAAGTAAAATTTGGAAGGGGTGGGAGATGCACAGAAGGTCTGGATCTTTCATCCTTACAAATACATTGACATTGATAACTACTGAATTACTATCTTGGAACACTTCTTATACACGAGTCTGTAGTAAACCTGCTCACCTGCTAGATTTTTCATATTCATAGGTGCCAGGATATTCATAAGCCTCAATTTTTGATGATTAGAATCTGTGTTTTTTTGCACTTTTGCACATGTACGTTTTAGTTACAAACACAAAAAGTGCAGAGAATCAGCTCCTTTGACCACCGTCTTGAGTAGGAGGCGGAATAGGGTAAGATATCATAATGTAAAATAAGAGTGGAGTGGTGTGGCTCACTGGTGTTTAGTGGTCTGGCTCACTGGTTAGAGGTGGCAGACCCGGGAGCAGAGGACGACCCGGGACCAGGGTTCAATTACCGACGTGGCAGGGTCGTGGTCCAGGGTCAGCGGACTCGATAATTCTCACCTCGGTGCCTTCTCTAACGAGGGATCACACTCGGCAACTCTGGGCATTAGCTTGCCTCACCTCCACAACGGCCCCCCACAAACGCCGGGGATGCCTGGTTTCACCTTGGAGATACCCAGTAGGGACCATCTCACAGGGAAAGCCAGGACGGATTCCCCAGCGGTCTATGGCGCAGAGATACTCCTTCGGGAGTCGATAATAGCGCGTTAGAAACCCGCAAAAAAAAAAAAAAAATAATAAGAATACCCAGGGGTGGGGTATTTAACAGGTGTGTTACATTTTTCTATTTCAAATTTCCCATCCTAAAATGAGGCATAACTTGGGTATTTGCAATTTGTGGCATCGAAATGCATGTTTTGCATTTTTAGGGATTGGTTTTATCTGAGAAGATAGGTCAGAGAAAACAGGGGGCTGCACAATTAATGACACAAATCAAAATTCCAATCCCTACACTTTCTTGTGGCTTGCAAAGAATCACACTTTAACCACCTGCTCAGTCTTTACCAACAACGCTTCCTTTCAACATGCTTTCCTTCGCCTTTTCTCTTTTGTCATTCTCGTTGTTTTTATATTACGGCAGTCCATATGCTAACTAAATCTAGTTAAGCCCTGCATAATGCACGCTATTCAGTTCCTTCCCACCTCCAAATAACGTTTGGGTTCTCTAATCTTAGCAGTAGCCGGTCGTGCGAGCTGAAATTACTTGGATCCAGTGGTTCGACAAAGGACAGCACCTGTTGGTACTGAATGCTGCTCATGGCTGCGTGGTACAATGAAAGGGCAAATGTGGGTATAGCACAAAAGGCCCACTGTTCGACGTGTTGTTAAACAATACCCCAGTGCAGTATCACTAGCACTGGTAAAAAAAAAGATTCAAACAGGCCCTCTGATTTAATGAAGCTTTATTTTCCTGGTGTAACAAGACCAGCCCATGCCATCAGAGAGCTCTGGTGGGAATGGCTCCCTGCATTCACTTTCTCTTGTTTACCTTCCTTAATGCTGCATGTTTAAGATCTGTGTTTCAGCCTTGGCCTCGGGCAGTGGGCTGATGAGATGAGATTTCAGCGCGATGAAGAGCGCCGAATACACACAAGAAACATCAGAATAACGTGAGGCCATTCAATTGTAGCTTTTGTTTTGAAAATCCGAACCTACTGCCAGCACTGCACAGAACTTGCTACAACATGACACGCCTGTCTGCCGGGTGAACTGTCCCACATCTCCACCCTTCTGGGAAACAAAAGCATTACTTGGTAACTCCTTTTGGAAACTGGGGTGCAAAATTACTATTTGTAAATCCTTTATTTCAGCAATTGCCTTTTTCTTTAACATGTTTTGACCTTGTTTTCCTATTCGAATGATTGACATTCATATCTTGAAGAATGGCTAATATTACTTTTTTATGCAGGGATGTCACACAACTCTGTTCTGCTGTTAGAGAGCTAATTCCACAAGTAAGTAGGATAAAATTAGTGGTTTACAATGAAAGCAGGCGTAGTTAAAGCCAGTAAGCATGACTTTAATGTAATAATGCTTGTGTGTAGTCTATTTGTAACTTCGTGACACCTGCCTCTTTCTGTGCCTTCTATGTCTGTGTCTTGTTTTTTATTCCACATCTCTCTGTTCCACCTTATCTTTTTTCCCTCCATTTCTCTCTGTGCAATTCTGACTCTGTGCCTGTTTTCTGCTTGTTTACTAGGCAACTAAGGTCCCCTCCTGGTCTTTTTAACCCCTTCTCCCCGTGAAACCTGCCTCTTTGGGGCATATGTATCAAGCCCTTTTCCCGTTTGCAAATGGGCCGATTCTCAGAATTGGCCCGTGTGCGAACGGGAAAAGGCCTTTTGGGATGTATCATCACAAAAGGGCATCGCAAATTAGAGCATCGCAAAATTTGGGATTCTTTAATTTGGAATTGCATTTAAGGAAAAGCAATGTATGAAGCACAGAAAAAGTGCAATTTGGCCTTAAGGAATCGCGAATTACGACCAACTTCAAGTTGGTGGTAATTTGCGATTTTTTTGAAAAATGCACTGTTTTGCATTTTTCAAAATGCCATGTGGTGCACGTACATGCCCCTTAGGGCATGTATGTGCGCCACATGTGCACACACACATATTTCAGGGGTGCAACAGGGTGTCCTTTTGACACCCTGGCACCCTTGAAATTGCATTCTCAATTTGCGATTCTCTAATTGCGAATCGCAAATTGAGAATGTCTTCCCATTCATTCCTATGGGCCTCCTAGCCCATAGGAATGAATGGGAAGGTATTCCTTAATTGCGATTCACAATTTGCTAATCGCAATTAAGGAATGCCAAGGAATCGCAAAATATTTGCAAATGTTTTATTACATCCCGTTTTGCGATTCTCAAATAGCGTTTCTCTAAAAATTGCTATTTGAGAAATGCAATAATGGTATTTGATACATATGCCTCATAATACCCATGTGTCATGTGCCAGTGTCACCCTGTTCAAGTAACCCTTAATCATACCAAAAATATCTGTGCTCTCCCTTTCTAAGCGTAGATTTCCCTGTACTATGTCACTGTGCACTTCCTTTATGCCCCCATTTCCTTTCGGTGCAGTTTCTCTGCCTTCTTTTTCTTTTGGCACAGCTCTTTAGCCTTATATGGTTGAGGTAAGAGGTAAGAGCTCTCATGCCTGCCTGTGCGTTGAGACTCATTTAAAATGTACTTTTTTATTTTTTATTTGTAGAGCAGAGCAAGGACATAACAGCATTATAATGAAATTGGACGCCAGGAATAGAAAGAACAAATATGGACTTAACAATGATACACTTTCTTGATCATTTGTCAACTGAAACCCATCGAACATAAATTACGCACCCAAATTAATCAACAAACTTTAAAAAATACCACCTAAGTCCAGCAAAGCCATCTATTTATTTAAAAACTTCCTATTAATCTAGCCATTAAACACTATAATAAGTTTTCTCTAAGTTATTTAAATGCTCTAAATACAGACTGCCTCTTAATAAGCATATTTGCGGCCAATATTTACATTAAAGTGCATTGAATTGAGGAATTTCTACCCTCGTTTGCTGTTTTCCAAAACGATAAGAGCCTCCGGCCAATAATCACTTGCATCGGAAAACAGCATCAAGGGACAATTGCACCCTTCCATTGCTATGAGACCCTAAAGTGACTAGTGCATATTACATCCTCAAGTTCACAATGGAAATAGAGATACTTCTTCTCATAATCATAACGTAACATTAAATAAACAGCAACAACAACAGAAATCCATCAATAAATGTTTTAAAACCTTATAGCTGCGCAAAAAATGGCAACATTACAGTGCAATCATACTTCCCCTTAAATATAAGGGCCTAAAGTGCAATGTGCTAAGGTACTACATTTCTGTCAATATATCCCAATTGTCAAAAACACTTCCCAACTTCCACATATGAGGGTCTAAAGTGCCATGTGCTAGTGCTAGATTTTTGTCAATGTATCCCAATTATCCAAAGACTTCCAAACCACTGTGAACTTTTTTATTGCCCCAACCCATTTAGCATATGTTTCTTCAAATCTCCTTATCCTTTGCATTTTATTTACTCATTTAGGATAAGATGGTACCTCTTCCGGTCTCCAGTTTTGAAGAAGTAAAGAATGAGCTACTGTGGATTGAATTGCACACCTCTTCGGCTTTGGCCAGATCTCACCTTACTTTAGAAAAACCGAAAAGAGCCACTTCTGTCTCCGGATCAAGCTTCTTTTTAATAGCCTAGCTTATTGCTGAGAAGATCTTGCTCCAAAACACTTCAAGCGTAAGACATGTAAAAAATATATGAAGACAGTCTCCCTCAGCGTGAGGCTGGCATCGAAAACACTTATTTTCCACGTCCGTGTGACGCTTATTTCGCGTTTTCAGAGTGTAATAGGCCTGCCACGTGACAAGAAGGCCATTCTTTTAAAATTGGCTGCTCTCAGGGCATTACTCCTACCTGGGCTATCGACTGACATTCCTGAAGAGAGAAGGTGCAATTAGTTTCCCGAGTTATTTTTCCCAGGAATTCCTCAACCTGGGGGAGTGCCTTGCGTTTCATCAGCACAGAGTACCAGTTTCCTACCCCCTTTAATTTCATTTTATATAGGGCATTAACTTGATTAATTGGCACACCAGATTTTAATAAAATGTACAATCTTCAAGTACTCCAGAAACGATTGCAGTCTATCAAAATAATAATGAATTGTCTTATAGCTGGACTTTTTAGGTGGTTTAGATGTTTTTAAGAATATTGGTATTTGTGCCCGGACTCATGAATCATTCTTTAAAAAAAAAGTTGTCTATCCAACCATTAGGTTCCAGTAGGCGTGCTGTAAGGTCTAGCATAGCAGCCTCGTAGTACGTTTGAATATTTGGTAAGTCTAAACCCCCTTGAATTATTTCCAGCTGTAGTATGGGCAGTTTAACCCAAGAGGCCTTTTTGTTCCACACAAATTCCCTAAACATTGAGTCAATTTCTTTAAAATATTTGAGACTGATTTTCAAGGGTACATTTAAAAAAAGAAATATTAACAGGTGAAGAATGGACATAAATAAAAGTGCTACATGGCCAATCAGAGTCAAAGGTAAAAGGGTCCATTTATCCAGAAGTGATTTAATTTTATTTCTCATGGCTAGGTAATTCAAACTAAATAGTTGTTCTACTTGGTTGGAGACAAAGATACCCAGATATCTAATCGGTTCTTCTTTCAATGCCTGGATTTTTAAATTAGGGAGTAAGAAGTTACAATCCGTATTGAGTATTAAAATCTCAGTTTTATTTTGATTTGGTTTGTAACCTCATATTTGTTCAAAGTAACTAAATTCTAGCAGAACTTCTTCCAAATTCTGTTTATCCGGGCATAAGTACATAATTATATCATCCGCAAAAAGTTTCAGCTTAGCCATCCCTTCAATTGGAGCTCTAATCAGGGGATTTCCGCAGATTCTTATAGCCAAGGGTTCCACAAAAAAAGTAAAAAATGTATAGGCGACATCGGGCAGCCTTGCCTGGTTCCACGGTTTATTTCCACTACCCCTTTTGTGTCACCGTTTACTATAACCCGGGCTTAGGCAGCTTGATATATGTTTCTCAACATACTTGAAATTTGGGCCAGAATGCTAAATTTTCCTAGACCAAAAAAAAGTGCGTCCCAGTGGACCAAGTCACACGCTTTTTCGGCGTCGACCATTCTAATAAAGGTGGGTATTTTATTATTAGTCACGTAATCAAGAGTCTGAATTCAAAACCCGGTATTTGTGGACATCGACCTTCGTGCAATCCACTCTGATCACAGTGGATTAATGCCAGAGCGATGGGGGTAAAACGTTGTGCCCAGACTTTCACTAATATTTTAAAGTCGGCATTAAGAAGACTTATTGACCTGTATGAGTTAACATCCTTTCCACTTTTCCCCTTTTTAACAAAGCTAACCAGTATGGACTCCTTAAAACTTGTGGAGACACAACCTCCCTGCTTGATATTATTAAACAGTTTCGCCAAGAAGGGGGTCAACTCCGTAAAAAATGTTTTAGAAAATTGAATTGGGAGCCCTTCGGCTCCGCAAGCATTAGCACCTGCAATAGACTTTACCACATACATGATTTCTTCTTCAGAAATATATAGCTGGAGCTTTTCTGCCATTGGACATTCAAGAATAGATCAACCTCCTTGAAGTAATTGTTAATCTGATCCGCTCCTGTTTCATATCTGGAATTATATAACTGCGAGTAATGCTCTAAAAAAATTTGAGCTATGTCTTCTTTATCAGTTAAAGAGATCTTTTTCTTGGGGTCAATGCTTTCAGAGATCATGGCTGCTTCCTTCTTAGTTTTGCTAGTTCTGTCAAGCATTTTGCCGACCATTTGACTCTCCTCATATACTCGCTGTTGATGTGTTCTGGAGCTGGCAATCTCTTCTATTATAAAAACTCCTTCAATTCATATTTCGCCCTATCTAACTGAACTCTGGCATCCCCCGTCCCCGCACGTTGTGTATTTCTCACTTTTGTTGCCTTATCTACAGCCTGACGAAGTTTAAGGATTTTCTCCCTCCTATGTTTAGCTTGAGTGGCTGAATGTGCAATCATTTGCCTGCGAAGGGCTACCTTAAACCCACCCCAAACTGAAAAGATGTCTGCCGTATTCTGATTTATCCTAAAAAATTTGGCAATCCACTCCTTTGTGCAAGTCACCCATTGAGGATCCTGCTGAAGGAGATGATACATCTGCCACCTGGGTCTTGGCCTCCTGCAGTCCTCAATTTCAACTTCAAGTTTAATAAGGGAGTGGTCAGAAAATGGATTTATCTCTATTTCAGTGCTTATATAGCCAAAGGATTGAGATATTTAAAAAAAAAATTGATTCTGGATGCCGTGTGAAACTGATTAGAAAAGAAGGAAAATTCCAGCTTTGTTGGACTGGCGTCACGCCAAGGGTTTATCAAAATATGTTCCTGTCTTAATACTTCTAACACTTTTTTGGTTTTGGATTTTAGCTCTTTTTTATTTTTATTCGAAGTGTCTTTCTATATATTTTGCATAAAATTAAAATTGCCACCCAAAATGATCTTCCCTGGTACCCCCTAAGTATCTCACAAATTTTAAGTAGGGCTGTGGTGTCATCCGGGCTAGGACCATAATAATTAATAAAATTTAATATTGTGCCATTCAGTTTGGCCTCAACCCAGATCCATTTATCCTGGGGATCTCTCCAAATTTGGCCAAATTCCAAGGGGAGACCCCTGCAGAAATATATAGCTACCCCTCTTTTGGCCAGACCTGCTGAAGCGGAAAAGGCATGCGAAAACCATCTAGAAATGAATGGTTTTGGGGAATTCGTTTTTAAGTGCATTTCCTGCAAGAATAAGACCTGGGGTGAAGAGGAAACTAACCATCTGATTAATGCTCCATATTTTTGTTTATTTAGTATCCCATTAACATTCACGCAAAAAATTCTGCACTTACTTATCATTTTTGGCAATGTATCTATAAGCTATACCAGATACCTCAAAAACTCTCACAATCCTGATAATCTTTCCAATAATGTCCCTGCTACTGCTCATTTTACTACTGCTTTTACTCGTCTCCCCCCTCCTCCCCTCCCCAAAAATGTGGTCCCCTCTAGCCCGCAACCCACATTTTACCCATTCTACTCAGGGGGTGCCCTGACTCTGCACTCTCAGTGACCAGCCCCGCTCACCCAGAAGAGGAAATACTCCACAGTGGATGCAAATTTAAAGCAACCTCATCTTAAATGAGTGATTTCTTTCAGAAGCTCCTGGGCTTCCTCTACCAGCGTAAATAAATGGAACTTCCCTTTGACAAGCACCCTTAACTTCGACAGCTGTACGATGGATGCCTGCGCCCACTGTGCTTTAAATAAAAGTAGCAACTTCACAAACTCTTTATGTCTTCTCGCTGCCCTTGCTGACATGTTTGAAAAAATCCGACATTTTGTGCCCTCATCGATAGAAAATTGTCTGCTGGATTGCTTCCATCAAACATTCTCTTTTATTCTATAATAGGAGAAGTTGACTAAAATTTTACAAGGGTACTTTGAATTTGAAAAGGGGTGGGCCGGAACCCGATGGGCCCTAGTTAGTGATAGATCCCCCGCATGGTCCGGGAGCACTTTTTGCTTGATAAATTCTTCCACCCAACGGAGTGTATTGGAACCCTCATTCCCCTCGGGCACTCCTACTATTCGAAAATTTGAACGGCGCAAATGATTCTCCAGATCTTCCAATTTAGACACAAGTGCAATCTTATCTGCCGACACCTCATTGATTTTCCGATTCGTAGAGCCCATCTGGTCCTCTAAGTAAGCAATCCTAGATTCTGCCTCTTTCAGCCTTGATGGAAAACCCGCAATAGATGCCTCCATTTTTTCCAGTCTTAAATGGAGAGTGGCAGTCTCTTGTGCCTGGGATTTTTCCTCTCCCTGATTTCCTCCAATATTAGGTTCAGCAGCACTTTCACTTCCATCTGCTGGGAGCTGGCCCCGGAGGAAGGCATCTCTGACTCCTCAAGTGGATTTTCCATCCCCTGGCTTGATGGTTCCCTGCCCTTCCCTGCTACTGCACTAGGCATATTTTGGGGGTTCTGCCCATTCTCTAGCTGTTGCTGTTTTAAGATGTTTTCAGTGATTGAGGCTACTTCGGAAAAGGGCTGCTGCACTGCTGTGGCACATGGGCTTCAGGGGTGAAACAAAGAATTCCCTTCCACTGGATCAATTATAGCAGAGGATATCGCAGAGGATGTTGCAGAAGATGTCGCAGCCATGTGCGTGACCTTGGGGTGTGGAGAGATATGTAGCCCTTCAAAGAGATTAGATGTTGTCTCGTCCTCAGGGGTTGTTGGAGAGACTGTACTTATTAGTGATGGGCCCTGAGTCGCAAGAGACTGCATACTCTTTTTAGTGAACAGTGGAAAATCCTTACAGTTCTTAGGTTCTACCATATTGGGTCCTGGTGTGGCACTACCAGTCGGTCCCTTAGGGCCCTCATAAAGAGTATTGGTTACGGGGGTGAGGATCCCCCCTAGCGGTAGAGCCTGCACAGACTGTGGCTCGGATTGTAAATCCGAGTGGTCTTCTGTAGAGCTCTCTGAACTAGAGCCTAATTCGGACAGATTCATACTGGCCAGGATTTTTACTGTAGATGGCACCCCCTTTGCTTGAACTAGGCGTGTTTTAGCTTTCATCCCATGTCGCCACCTCTACCCTGGCTACCGCATTGGATTGCTTTTAGTGTCTTCCCATTTTGGTATGCAGTTGTAGATTTTCTTCTCCCTTAAAATGTTCACAACTTACAGACTGCCTGGAGAATCACCACTCTCCAGCTCCACCTCTGCTGGATTATACAGGGAACACCAAATTGTCAGGTCCTATTCGCCACCCTTCCGTTTCCACTCCACTGCCACAGCTATCTCCTTCAAAATCGCTCTCTTTTCAGGGGTAACACTTTTTTTATATACCAACTGCCATTGTCCGGCTGCAGGTCTCCGCTGCTTAGCTGCTCAGCTACTCAAATTTGTGCCTTGGCTAACAGATTTTCACAAGGCACAAAAATATAGGATTGCGTACTTCCCCCGTTGAAGCCTCTTACCGGTCTTGGTTCTTGACTGCTGATTTGTTCCCCGTCCGCAGCCATCCGCTGCCTCGGCTTTTAGCCTTCAGCCTTTAATTACATCCCCGGAGCGTCCCGCAGCCTTTCGTCCCCATTAAGGCATTGCACTCGTCTGCAAATTCAGCCTCCTCGCGGTGTCACTAAATGATCCTTATCGGCTCCTTATCGGATTAATTATCTTTACAGCGGTGAAGACGGCGCTTCAAAGAAATCTCAAGTCGGCGTTCCGCGTTCTGCCACAATCGCTATTCCTCTCGCCACTGTGGACTTTCCCTCAGGTGGGTTGGGCCTCGGTCACCTCGGCTGCGGCCGCAGCTGGGATCTCCATAGGCCTCTATTTAAAATGTACCTTTCTCATTTTTGAATGTTTGTTTGTAGAATTTCGCTGTCAGATAAATTAAAATACCTGTTTTTTTGTTTATTTATCCCTGCAACATTTCCCGAGAGATACATTTAAATGCCTGGATCAAGGAGGGCTACGAAAAAGAGCAACCATGTGCAGAGCTGCTGAAGATGAGCTTTGAGAAGTCTTTGCAGCTCAATTTTTAAATGAGACCTCTGACACTGTCTAGAATTTGGTAATGGGGATGAGATAGCACAGAAATAAATAAGCATTAGCTAAACCAATGGATCTGAAGTTGGTTGCCAGGCTTTTGGCTTTGTCAATTCTTGTTTAGTTCTCTCATGTTTTTTGCAAAACCTTATTGTTGGGAAACCAGTCAGGACCTTGTTGTGGTCTCAAAAAGCACACACTGCAGACATTGAATGGACATACTTTGTGTGTGGATGTGTTGTGTGTGGAAGAGCTGTGTGCTGTCACTCACAATAAAGTTAGCCAATGGCTGAGGTGAGCTGCCACATTGCACCATGTCATAAGATGAAGTGGGTGGAACAAACATGTGAATGACACAATAAAGGACAAATCTATGAAGAGCGCAAGCTCAAAGTCCCAATAAGTAACTATACTATATATATATGCAATTTTACAAAACTCAAAAGATCTTGGCTAATGCCAGACCTAATAAGACACAAAACAGAAACCAGACAAGTTAGTGCTGGTAGAAACAGAGCTATATGATAAAATACTTACTGCCTGTATACTGCAAGTGTGATCATACGCACGTTCCCCTGCTGTTAGGTTAGCAAGTACAGCTGTACAGCTGCCTGCTGAGCCAGAAATTGCAGGAACAGTGCAGGGATAAAGGAAGGCACATGGTTGAAGATTTCCTCATTGTCCACTTGTTGTTTATTTTGCTTTGTTTTCTCATTCCTTGCAATTGATCGCCTGCCTCGCGATCAGCAAGATTAGGTGCAAGTGAAATTAAGGCACTTCTGAGAAGTGAGATCATAAATCATTTCATAACTTACTTATATATAGTTGATGCAACACCTGTATCGATCAAATGGGTAAATGGCATCAATCACAGTAAGAGGTAAATTTTTTGAACGAAGTCTGCACCTGCCTTCACCAACTGATTGAGTTTGATACGGTACCATGAGAGAATATCACGGAAAACAATAACACCTCATCAAAATATTGGCAAATTAATATTGCTTTTCAAAAAAATCCCCATTTTATATTTAGTTACAAATAACACAAATATCAATGGCAAAAACATTCCAATACATTTTTGTTTAAATTAACATTATCGAAAACAAAGATATCGAAACAAAAATATTCTTTCATAAATAAATGTATGCAAAATATCAAAATATTGAAATATTGAAATCCTAAAATACTTTCACCTAGATATATAAAATATGATAAACAAATTACACCAAAAATATTAATGCATTAAAACAACTAAAATTAAAGTATAAAACAACATCTACTCAGCATACATTTCCTGTCACTAAAATACCATTAAAAAAAATTCAATATTACTACAAAAAAGATATTACCGCACATTAAAAAATTAGAAGTATATTAATAAAACAACAATACTTAAAAGTAAAACAGAAACACAAATTAGGGTGCACCAAAAAAGATCAAAGCTGAAACAAATTCAAATTATGTGCAGAGTAGCCAATAAAATTTACAGTAAAATAAATGGAGAGCCGGGAAGACCGTTAACATGTTAACAATGGAAACTACTCCATCTCTGTCAGCAACATGCACCTGGCAGAGTTAGGTCTGTCACAAGTTTTACTATTTGTCTTCCCACCTAATTTAAAGTGGGTAAAAACATTGCTAGTTTTAATTGTCCGGATCTGCCATGTAAAACCTATTGGTAAGGGCCAGTGAAAACTGCAAAATGGCACCTATGCCATGGGGGAAAACTCCCATGGTGAGCGGCTCATTGTTTTTTTTGTTTTCCAAAATAAAATCCTGCTTTGAGATTTTGTTTTTAAAAATGGAAAACATGCTGAAAGTTGGACCTATTGCTCTGAATTGTTGATGGAGCTGTCTGTCAAACTATAAGTGCATTTTGAGGAACCACTGTGACAGTATTTTCAGAAATGCAATACATGTCCGCTGGGCTAGAAGACATCTCTAAATGTGGAAGACAGAATGACCTTGCTATGACAGGAGTAAAATCCTCCTCCATGGCCACGGTACATTGTTCGCCCTTCAAACTCTAAATCAGGCCCATATTCCCTATACAATCTGAACCCATTACAGGTCAGCTACTAGCAATTTCTACTTTAAAATGCCTAATATCACTTACTAAGAAAGCTGCAGGTCAAACCTCAGCTGCACCTAGAATATACCAATAAATACAGATTCCAGAACACCTAACTGCTGCTGATTAACCATTCCTCCTACACAGCAACCACAATAACGGCAGAAGAATAATAATATTTGCAACTGAAAATAGCCTTCTAATACTAAGCTAATGTGAAAAGTGTACAATGAACAGAAATGTCAAATGTGCCCTCCACCATTCACATAGATTTGTACCATACATGGTGTTGCTATTGGATTCCACTCAGTCAGTGCATCTGGATTTTTTGGTTTTTAGATCACCTGAGTTGGGATTTTTTACTGTGGATGAGTCTCACTACATGTGTTTCAACCACGGTCATCACATGGCAAACAGACTGTGCATGTTTACCTATAGTGTCCGCCATTTAAGATAAGGCAGCTGCAATGCAACAAGGGTAAGAGGTACGTTGCTGGTTACATGTGTAGTTTCACTCCCCTCTGCTCTTGAATTGGAGTGAAACCTGTGCGGGAAAAACAATTATGCAACTTCCAAAATTATATCTGTACACCTTATGGGTTATCCAGCGTTTTCATATCCCCCTGGCTCAGCTCAACATCAGAGCCCAGGCCTTTTGTCACCCTGCTGTGTCCAGTTAATTATACTTCTCTCCATCAGCAGGAGCAAAAGCCACCCAGCACATAGGGGGGATTTATCTACACATTTCGCTGCTGGATCCTGTGAGAGCCATAGAGTACAGGAAGGAGGAACCCCATGACCCCCACTCAGGACTAAGGGCTCTGCACAGTTGACCCCAGGACCAGTGAGTATACCTGTGCCCAGAAACCAAGAGCAGGAGGAGAGCTGGGTCAGGGAACCAGGAGAACCAGCTCTTTTGAGGAATGCCCTGCTTTGGAGGTGAGAAGGGTTGCTACAACGGTCCATGGTAGATGGAGCAAATGGGTTTGTGACCTTTGACTGCAGCGCGTCAGGCTCCGCGGTCCAGCTCGAAATTCCCCCAGGATGGGACAGGCCCCAGAGTCGGTACAAAGCAACTGTCCTTTTACTCTTGGGGAGAGGGTATACATTGGACCCCATGTCCCATTTCCAATCTTCACCTAAGGACCCCATCCCCCAGGAATATTTCTATCTCAGGGGGCCAGGACCCCATCCTCGACTCCCGATTCCTCCAGAGGCAGGAGAACAAACAAGGATGGAGAGGGAGAGCTGCCATGCTCCCAAGAAGAAGCAGAGAGGGGCCCAGGTCCCCATCCCTGGGCCCAGAGATCAAGGAAGGCCAGCCACCAGTGACGCGCTTGCCAGCAAGAGCGAGCAGGCCAGCAGACTGCTGCCTCTCTTGGGGCAGCACACCGGAGTGCAGCCGGCATGGGGAGCCGGGGGGGGGAGGGGGAAAGCAGCCTGAGGTGGGCTTTCAGAGCTTCTCCCCAAAGTGGACATTTTGCACGCGGGGTGGCCAGGTGGGACTGGGCACCCTGAGACAAAAAGCACAGCGTGAAGCCGTAAGTTAAAAACAAAAGGGAAAAAGCATCACGGCTCTCCCGGCTTAGGAGGAGGGTCATTATTATTTTATTCACTGCACTTCTGGAGTAGCGGCCCATAATGCTTTGCAAGGTGGCACTGTTCTGACCACATTTCTGGCTATTTCTCCTCTTGTGGTGACCCCAGGACTACGGGGTCACCATGATAAGAGTTCAGCAAGGGACAGCCTTTCCTCAGGACAGCTTTGAGTAGCTCCTACCCTAATTTGGGATAACCCCAAACAATCACCACCCATGGAGTCTCATTGCATTCCCAAGCATGCCAAGGGCTGCAGCTTTTGTTCTACAGCTGGGAGCATAGGTAGGTATCAACTGAATGGAAAATCAAGGTTTCCTGACTGCAGATTTATTGTTCTCTTTTTTTGCTACTTCTATCCATGGCTGCTGTGAAAGTGGTGCTGGACATGGGCTGCAGAGATCTTTTGACACTGTTGGAGGAATATTCAAATCTGTAACTGTTTACATCTGCAGTTCTTGCTGCAGCACACCCAACACCCAGGCACATATGGAAGCTGCTGCGTAGTTAGTATGTCAACAACTGGCATCACCTAGGCACACCAATTTGGGCTGTTAGTCAAAATCAGGGAAGACAAGGCAATAATTATTAAATGTTTAAGTTATTTTGCGTGGTAATCTCTGTAAATGTTTGTTTTTAGTCTTATCCTATTTCATATTCCAATGTGAGGAAACAGTGATCAAGATGTGGGACTCTAAAAGTGGTTTTCCAACTACACACGAGTAAAAGAATAAAAAGCATGCCAAAGATGTAACTCAGGAAATTTCAACTTCATAATCCGAACTAAATCAGATGAGTTGTTCCCATATTCCGGTAGCAGAAGGAGTGGGCACCAAAAGGTAAAGTGGAAAGATTTTCCAATTTTCTCAAAACTGAGATCTCTGAAATCCCTGTATTTGGGGATCTGTGTGCAAAGGTAAAAGTCTTTCAGTTTATTTGCCTAATTTCTAGACTTCAAATACAAATTTCCAGGTTAATTATGTGATTCATATATTCTTCCTGTGTGTCAAGGTGGAATGTGCACAGTCGATGGGTAGTCTAGTTGTAGTAGATAATTATTAACTCTGTGGTTTCGGGAGATGCAAGCAGGTGAATATTGGTCATTGAAAGATGATACGACTGGTTCAAATCCTTTTGTGGGATGAAATTACAGTCGGTTGAGCCTGATGCACAAACCAATGGTCGCAAAATAGTAGTCACAAATTGTAACCAGTATTTTTGCGACCAGTGTGAAATTTTGCCAACCAACAAATACACTAATAGGCCAGGTTGCAAAAATTCTCCATAGGAGTGAATCACAATCTGACCTATCCCATTAATATTTATGAGGTACGTTGCAAATTGTGACTTACTGGTTGCCATAAAAGGGATGGTGGACTCATGGGATCAGCAGGCCACTGTGTCTGTGATTACATTTTAATAAACTAAACTCTTTTTTTCTTAAAATGGAGCCTGCTTTCTTTAATGGAAATGGGGATGTGTTTCTAAAAGAAAGTGTACCAGTTTTTAAACATTTGTTTGAGAATTGGCAATGGTCTCTTGGACCACCATCTACTCCCTAACAAACTTTTTAAAAATGTGTATTTCACGAAGAAGGAGGGAACCCCTTAGGAATGGCTTCTCACCCCAACTTAGAAGTCAATAATTTTTCAATGTTTAGTTACCTGTAAGTCAGAAGAAACTGATAATTTTCCAAATGCCTTAGTTCATAATAATTTACAGACTCCTACAATAGGATTTACAGTCAGAAGCAGACACAAACAGGCTCTAGGAGTTTAGATTGTGCACATGTGAAGCTGATGGTGATAACATTATTAAACAAATTGATTGGATTTGGTATTTCTCCATAGTTTGGAAAAAGCAGATGAATACTACTTTAATCATTAACTTAAGTATTGTTATTGGTTTTATATTATTTTTGTATTTTTCTATGCCTGTAAAATGCACAGAGGCTATCAATGTGTTTTACAAAGAGCCAGAAAATGAAAATATAAAGTCCAAATAGCATCAAAGGATCTAAAGATGGAGAGAAAGTACATAAACAAATTACATTTTTCAGTTAAAGAAGATCTATTGCCATCATAAGTGAGGAAGTATAGGAGGAATGTTCTAAACGGTATAGGGAAAGTACGGTGTATATACAACATATACAAAGTAGTTATCTGAAGACAGAGGAAGGTGTAAGATTAAAGTCTTTGATGGTTCAGAATCATTTAAATAGGAGGTATTTACATTCAGATTTGAGAAAAGTAAGGATTGGACTACAGCAGACAGCAGCTAGCATAAATTACACATTTTTGGACTGCTGCGAAAAGAGGATTTATTCATGGTATGGTATTTTTAAGGCAAAGAGATCAAGAAATTCTAAAAGATTAGAGGCTACAAGAGACATACGTTTGTGACAAAGATTAGTGTGCCATTTTAAACACCTCAATACAATATCCCAAAACCTTGTAGAATCCTCATTATAACTTGGTTATATGTGAATCTGGAAGTAACCTGATCTAAAGAAACCTTTTCCACACACCGGTTTCCTCTCCTTTTTCCGTAAGATTGCCAGTCCTAGGACATCAAATCTATCATGGTTAAAAATGATTGATCCATTTAGTAATTTTTCTTCAAGATCATGGAGGTCTCTTGTTTTTTTGGGGGAGGGGGTCATCATATTTCTTTCTTGTTCCTCCCTGTCTATCTTTACCCATTCTTGTTGAGTGGAATACAACCACAATCCTCCACTTTCCTCTCCATCTGCATTAATCTCTAATACTATACTGAAGTCAGTTCCTGCTCCTTCTCCCTGCATTCTTCTTTTCCACAGTCACCTATATCTGCCTTTATCCTAGTGGATTAAAACAGTACCTATACTATAGAACTTCTGATCCTGCCCATACCCTAATGCCTGTATCACCACCAATAATGTAGTACTTCTACTTCTGTCTATAACCTGGTACCTCTGCCCCTACTTTTACTCTACCATATCTGCCTTTGCTCATTTCCTGATAAGGAAATGCATCTATGGCACTTATACTCTTGTATCTTTATACCTACCTAGGCCATAGTACCCCTATCCAACCTATACCACAGCCAGTATCCCAGCGATTACCCTAGTAATTATACCTCTGCCTATAACCTAGAGCTCTACTGGTATCTATATCATAGTGCCTCTAGTTGCCCTCACTGTAATAATACTGCCCCTTTTTGCTCTGTCTATTTGTTAAATGTTTCCAGATGTTTATAGGGAAAGGGTTTCCTCAGTTTGGAAACTAACAAAAATGTGTTTTCTCAGCTTAGAGTCAACAGCCTGTTTTTTCCACTGTGGCTTTTCTCTGAAATGGGGTACAGCTTTAAACTCTATACTTTTTTAATGCATTTTCATTTTCATCTTTTTAGACTCAACTTTTCTTTGTTTGTTAGAATAATAGTGCACCATATTTAAACTTCTTAAGCTCACTCAATTCACTCCTCTGCCACGTCCCTATTCTTCCATGGCCGGTGCCATTTGAGTGGAAGGACGTACCTGGTCACACCGGAAGTGAGTAAATTTTTACTCACAGGGACGTGCTCTAGACGCCACTTATTTCCTCCCTCGCCCCACCTACTTAAACTTGGAAGTGACACAGCCCATGGTGCACCCTCCATCATTATTTCCTTATCATTAAGACACTGAACATGTTTTCACTGTACCCTCCCTCTATACTAACACAAGGTTGGCAAACGCAGAAGGGATTTCAGGGCCTAAACATCCCAAACAACTAACCAGGCTCTATCTAAATGCCCTACCAATTCCTAAACATACACTGAAGAGATGGAGCTTACTTGATTCTGAAAAACCAGACATATGTCTTATCACTGAATCCTGGCTTCATGAAGCCGCCCTCCCTGATGTTGCAGTAGCTCCCCCCCCAGAGTACACATTGAACAGTCTTGCTAGTACCACAAAGAGAGGAGGCGGTCTAGCAATTGCTGCTAGGGCCGACATTAAGATCAAAATACTCAATACTTTTCTTACCGAATGGGTGGAACTGTGCATTTTTAAAATAGGGAACTATACTAATGGAACCTGGAGAGGTGCTTTACCTTGCAGGCCACCTGGTACAAAATCTAACTTTATGAATCAATTGACAGAGATCATTGCCCCACATGTGCTAGCAGCCATCAACTTTCTTCTTATCAGCGACTTTAATTTTCATGCTGAGCTTCTAGGTGAAATTGATACTATTCAACTGATCTCTACTTTTAAATCATGGGGACTACGGCAATTGATAACAGGGCCCACACATGAAGCAGGCCATATTTTGGATCTCCGGTTCACAAATTCAGCTAACATTGAAGTAGAATTACCTATTCCTATTCTCTGGTCAGACCACTGTCTTCTAAAATTCTGATTACAGTCTGCTTCAACACATAGTAATCGAATCAGTGAACAAAAGCTGAGTAGACACTGGAATAAAGTTAGTTTAGCTACCCTTGCACCCCACCTCAGCCTCCCATCCTATAAAGACACCAATAACATAGACCAAGCAGCAGAAGCTTTTGAGAAGGCAATTACTCAGGTACTCTATATCCTCGCACCTCTAACTAAAGTTAAACTTAAGCAGAAAGCTTCACCATGGTTTAACGAAAGTCTAAAATTGGATAAATTGGCCAGTAGGAATACCGAGCGCAAATGGAGGACTACTAAAAAGACTGTGGATAGAAAGGAGTACAACCTCATACATAGACACTATCTCAACAACAAAAAATTAGCTAAAAAAGATACATTATCAGTCAAATTGATAAAGCTGCAAATTCAAATAAAGAACTGTATAAAATATTGAAGGAATTCACCAGCCCCCATTCTTGCCAGTCTAAAAGCCCCGCCTCAATTGATTGAGCCAACAAGCTCTCCGCATTTTTTGAGGAGAAAATTAACCTCATTCATAACCTCTTTTCTAATTTAACCACTGAATATCCTGAGACAGCTCTTATTAGCAGGCCTATACTTGTTATAAATTATTTTTGTGAGTTTACGGAACTCACCGAGGAGGACGTGAATTGTGTCCTCTAGAAAATAAAATCAGGCTCCCCAACTGACCCCGTTTCACCTCATATCATGTCCAACATTGCCCCAGTCCTCCTCAAAAGTCTAAATCTCTTTTTACAAGGTGCCACTTTTCCTATTATCTGGGAGGCAGCAAGGGCCAAACAAATCCTGAAAAAGCCATCCATTGACCCGAAAGAACTTACCAACTATCGATCAATCTCTCCCCTCCCCTATATTGGAAAGGTTTTAGAGTCCTTGGTCAATAAATACATTACAACCTTTCTGGAGGGAAATAAATTACTGGACCCATCTCAATCAGGGTTTATGGAAGCCCACAGCACTCAAAAATCGCTGATAGAGGTTGTTGACAATATAAGACTAGCCCAGGATGTCGCACAGTCAGATATGCTTGTCCTACTTGATCTGTCCGAAGCGTTTGATACCATGTCCCATAGTACGTTGATCCACCAACTGTGGGATAAAGGAATCAGGGGAAATGCCCTAAACTGGTTCAAGAGCTACTTAACAGATTAAACCTCGAGGATCCAAACTGGTACCTTTGTTTCTCAAAGTCGAATGGTAGATGAAGGAGTTCCCCAGGGATCTATCCTCAGCCCCGCTCTTTTTAATCTTTATGTGGCCCCCCTCACAAAGGGAATCAGATCCTATGGGTTTGACACAGTGTTGTGTGCTGATGACACACAAATATTTACCACCTTGGATACTGATCCATCCAACACCAAGCTCAGATTCAGAAACTGCATGGTCCATATCAGCACCTGCATGCAAACTAATCACCTTCAGTTAAACGCAAGTAAAACGGAGATCATTCATTTCGGGAATGCCAAAGAACACTGGTCCAATGACTGGTGGCCTACTATCCTTGGCCCCTGTCTGTCCCCCAAACCTGTAGTTTGCAATCGGGGAATGATAATTGATAATAAATTGTCTGTGAGAGGCCATTTTAATCAGGTAGCAGGCACATGGTACGAATTAATGCAGAGTCTACACAAGGTTTTCCAATGGATTCCACCGGAATGAAGATAACCGCTTGTGCAGGGCCTAATAATCAGTCGGCCCGATTATGCTCTTATGGCTTCCATTAATGAAGAGCTCATGACCAAACTCCAGGTGCTACAAAACACCACTGCCAGACTTATTCTGAATCTACCATCGCGATCTCTGTCCGACCCAAGTCTGAGAGCCCTCCACTGGCTTAACCATCAGGAAAGAGATTCGTTTTAAGATCATCACCCAGGTACATAAAACCATCTTTGGAAATGGGCCTAGATACTTATAAAAAAAACTCAACTAGTACCAGCCCAGTAGAACTATTTGATCAGGAACCAAGTATCATCTAACTCCACTTAGGATACGCACTGCTAAGTATGGTGGGAACTCTTTCTCATATCTTGCACCAACTATGTGGAATGCTCTCCCTTTACATTTACGCATAGTCTTTGACCATCGCCAGTTTCGAAAAAATGCTAAAAACCTGGTTATTCTGATCTCTTTTCCTTCCCCGCTTTTGTTTTCCACCTACCTTCTATGGGTTTGGTTAGCACCGTGAGACCCCTGGGTGATATGTGCAATAAGTAAAATCCTGTAACATAACATAACATCTTAACATGAACAATTCATTGGTAAACTCACAAAATAAATGTAATTGTTTCTACTTTTTCTTTTCCGTCTCCAAAAATAACTTTAAAAACCTTGAAGCTAAATTTATAGACATTTTGTCTTTCTTATTGTTGAACGAGAATCACAGAGCTGGAAGAGGCTCTGCTGAGTACATCGGATGATGGGGGAACACCGTGATTGTGCCTCCTTTGACCAAATGTTCATGGCCAACGTTGTGTACTTCTGAGCCGGTGAGATTCTGTGTCATCTTTAAGTTCTCTTAAGACTCCATCCAAACCTTATACTAGGTAAAGTTTTATCTTTATTTCAACTCTAATATTTCATTCTCCAACTTCAAAACCAACTGATCAAATTTTATGAATAGTCTTTTTGTATATCTTGAGGTGAGAATGAGAAAAATTACATGGTCGAGGATTAGCTTTGTCATGTGATGTGCAAGCTACGAGAGCCATTTCACCTGCCTTTTTTTACCCCCTTTTTCATGTTTCACTTGCCTCCCAGGTCTGTGTCTGCCTATGTAGGTCAGTGCCCAGTTGCAGGAGTTTACTTCTAAAAGGAATGGGAAATTCATTCTTTGCAATCTTCATCAACGTACAAAGTATCTTGGCCAGGGAATTTCATCTAAATTATTTGGAGTTTTGCAGATACAAATAACTCTCTGCCTCTGTTTCTGCCTCTCTCTAATTGCACAAGCTCTACAGCTCTCAGTTCTCGTTTCCCACTGTCCCAGTGAGATTTTCATCTTAACTTGCTCTTACATTCCAACCTATAAAGCTTTGACCGTTTTACATTTTAAGGCGACTTCTAAGCTCACACTCTCTCAATTTCGATCAATCTCAAGTACAACCTCAAAGCCAGTCCACCACATGCAATCACTACTACAGTCTCTCAACCATTTAAATGCTCTCAATGATATATTGTTTAACTTTGAACTTTCTTACATTTACATTTTCTAACCTATGGGGGAGGAACTTGCCAAGCAGGAAAATGGTCACCTTCTGAAAGAAGTTAATGCACAGCGCATATAGGCTGCTGCAGTAATGCATGGCAGTCAACTTGAGGATGTTGCAGGTTTCGAAGGACAGTGAAAACATTGCACCAAGACCTACATTTCTATGACCATTTGCCGGCACCTCAGGATAGAACAGGCCAACAATATGATCATCCACTCATCTTAAAAGGAGGATTCTGGCAGCAAACAAAGTTGCCTGACACCAACATCAAATCACTTGACAATGTCCTATACATGTGTTTTGAATGAAAGACATATACACACGCCCATAAACATCTTGTTGCATTACACATTCCAAATGTACTAATACCTAACAAACTGTGACATCTGGTGATAGTGGAGATTGAATTACGTATGCAAGGATAATTAGAGAATGTCCTCAGTAAGGGCCATATGTATCAACATTCCGTTTTGCGATTCATAAATAGCGATTTTTAAGGAATCGCTATTTAGAAATCGCAAAATGGTAGGTATGTAGAAAATCGCTTCTTTTTCGCGATTCCTTAGAATTCCATAATTGCGATTAGCAAATTGCTAATCGCAATTAAGGAATAATTTCCCATTAATTTCTATGGGCCAGGAGGCCCATAGGAATGAAGGGGAAATTGCGAATCACAATTTGCTAATCGCAAATTGTGAATATTTTCAAGGGTGCAGGGGTGTCTCAAGAACACCCTGCTGCACCCCTGAAAATGACATGTGTGCACAAATGGCGCACATACATGCCCTAAGGGCATGCATGAGCGTCACATGGCACCTTTTGATTTTTAAAATAATGCTTTTTTGAAAGAATTCACAAATTACCACCAACTAGAAGTTGGTGGTAATTTGCGATTCCTTAATGGCATTTTGGATTATTTTTCTTGATACATTGCATTTAAGGAATCGCAAGATTTGCAATTCCTTAAATGCAATCTCAAAATAAGGAATGGCAAATTTAGCGATTCCTTATTTTGCAACAAAAATGTTTCATACATACCATTTAGCGAAAATGGGTTCGCAAGTGCCGGAATTCTGCGAATTTCGGCGTTTGCGAAACCATTTTGCCTTGATACATATGGCCCTAATTGAGCACTGTAGTGTCGCTGTTGGGACACTACAGTACATACTCACTGAAGGTACTGTAGTGTCCCTGTAGGGACACTTCAGTACACACTTATTGAGGACTTCCTCTCAAATTAATCAAAGTATCAAGCATTGATGTCTGAAGGTTTGGGTTATGGCCAAAGAGCTGGATATTGGTTCGTGTGTTGGAAATGAAGATGGTAAGCTCACAGGCAAATCCTGAAAGCGTTAGTGACAGGCAGGCTCCATCTGGATCCAGCGACGGCTCGTGGAGGGAGTTACGGTGGGGCAGGAGGGTGGGGAGGGGGAGGGGCAGGGTGGAGGTTGCTAAAAACCGGCATATGGATAATTGCAGGTAAGTAAACAATTTAATTAATAAAACGAATTTCGTAGTGCGCCTTGCATCGCAAAATGCAATGCAGTGCGAGCTACGAAATTCGTTTTATTAATTAAATTGTTTACTTACCTGCAATTATCCATATGCCGGTTTTTAGCAACCTCCGCCCTGCCCCTCCCCCTCCCCACCCTCCTGCCCCACCGTAACTCCCTCCACGAGCCGTCGCTGTCTGGATCTGTACACATCATTTACTTTTTCTGTTTATGCTTTTTAAATATCACCATCATCAGCAGCGGCCCCCTGTTAGGGCAGAGGAGCGTCTCCCCCCCTGCTGCCAGTGCAACACAAATGGAAAATAAAACAGTAATAAAAAGAATTCCCATTTTATCTGTCATTGCTCCTAACCCGAGCAGTGTTTGGGGGTGGGGTTGATAATGACTGGCAGAAGGAGAGTCCCACTCACTCCACTAGTTTACACTGTGCAAGTCAATTTGGCCAACCGCCTTATGATGGCCAGCCTGACTTGCAGAGCATAAACCTCTTCACCTAGCTGTGGAGGGCAGGCATAGGCCTCTTGTGCCTGCTGGAGCATCAAGGGAGCGCCCTCCAGCCAATCCTGGTGCTGCTCATTTGCAGCATGAGAGCAGTGTCGGGATTTGCAGGAAGGGGGTTGCCTGAGGCTCCTTGATGGGCCTTCCAGCAGACTCCAGAAGAAAGAAGAAAGGGGCATATTATCAACGGCCAGCGATAATTATCGCTGGCCGTACATAGCGATAGAAATATTATCGCTGGCTATTGCTGAATATTGTCGCCATGATAACGCTATACTTACGAAGCATAGTGATATGGAGATAATATTTCAGCGATAGCAGTGTTTTCAATGGAACATCGCTGGTTTTTCAGCGATGTTCCATTGAAAACAGCGACAACATTGCTCATACGACCCTGTGGTTGTACCAGCATAATCCATCTCATATTAAAAGTATGCCTTAGTCAGGAATTTAACAGACGTTAAATTCCTGAGTTAAAGCTGAGGTAGCACATTTTTTTTTATGGCTGCATCTCCTTGTTAATATCGCGAAGCTGCCTTCACAATATTAACATGTGTTGTTTTCACAGCCATGCCTTCTTTGCATCTTATTAGCGATGCGAGGCGAGGCTGTGAAAAATCTGGCTCTAAATCAAGGAAACACGCGCTAGCGTGTCCTTGATGATATTTCGATATAATTATCGCTGATTTTCGCCCCAAAACGGACGCTAAAGCCCTTGCTCATATGCCCCAAAATGCGAAGCAAAACACGGATATGTTTTTGTACATTATCTCCATGCTCACCCTCCCCCCCCCTCCCCCCCCCCGGGTTTGTCTGTCTCCCCCACGCCCCTCCAGTGTTGAGAGTTATGGCCCATCACCGACCACCATTTTGGGTTTGTAAGTTTGAGACAAAGTTATCATTGCATTTTGTCAACCCGCAGCTTACTCACTTGCAGGCAACTGGCATGTTGATGAATTGCACGTTTTTAAAGGGCTGGGTGGTTTATGTTCATGGGAGCATTGTTCACACAGCCGGCCCTATGAGAACAATTATCATTTTGCAAAGTAAGTGTAAGTATTCAGGGAGGCAGAAAGGGATCACATCTTTATTAGGCTTCCCCATTTTTCTGCATCATCAGAAGAGTAAACAGTTGCAGAGTTTCCTAAATAAGCTCCTCAATAACTGAACATAAATATTACCTTCTATCTCTGAAACCCAGACATTGTCCCCTCTTCTGGTTTGAAGTAACCATCTGGAAAAACAACAAAAGCAAAACAACAATGCATTCCCACACCGCCATAGCTCTCCCATCACATGCAAATATATTGAAAAAAATAGCCCACTTTATATGAGTTAAAAACTGCACAAAAAAGGTGTACCTGTATGCTTTCGCACTTGAGTATGTCTGCTTAAACAATAGCTGCACACAATACAAAACAGAATATTCTTTAAACCATTTGTAGAGAGCCTGCTCATCTCAAAGGCCATTTTTTTTGCTTTTATATCTCTAGAATCATTTTAAAAAGATGCAACACTTTGCTAATGCAAGAAAAACTACAGGGTCGGTCTTCTTTAGTGTTTGGTGGACAGGGTACCCTTTCAAAATATGACGGATATCTTCTGCGGTGTATTACAAGTACCGTAGACTAGAATGGACATATAATATGGCGGACGGGAAACTTGTCATGTTTCTGATGGAGTATGACATCCGCCAAACTCCAAATAAGATTCACAGTACCTATTGAATGTGAAACAACAATGTGTATGAGTACCACATTTGCCAACAACATAGGGCCTAATTACCATTTCAGATGGACTTGCGTTCGCCACACACTGTATCGGTCTGGAACCACCTGACCTTAGGTCGGCGGTACCGACCTTAGTATTTGGATGCAACCGCCCATAGGGTGGCCCAGAAACATCCTTTTTTCGATGAAGCTTGTGCTGTGGGTCTTTTCTGCCCGCCGCACAAGCTTCATCGAAAAAAGGATGTTTCTGGGCCTTCCATTGAAAGACCTGCAGCACATGGACCTTTCCATTCCACAAGCTTCCATTGAAAGGCCCTCAGCACGTTTCCATTGAAACATGGATGTTAGCAAACATCCCTGCACCGTGTGGCAGACACCATAGGTGCCCCCATTGCCAAAGCGGAGGGCCAGGGGGAAGGGTGCTCTGCTAGTGGCCCCTAAAGACACTTTCCGACACCCTTTTCATGTTGGAAAGGCCAACATGAAATAGGTGTCCGAAAGTTCAATCATAATCCTGACGATGGAGCTGAGCCTGGCTCTGCCGTCATTAGAGAATTATGGTGGTTTCTGACGCACCGAAGAGCTCCTTGATGGTTTTCCCAATCTACTTGACACAAGAAAACAAAGCCATTTAATATATAAGGGGTTAGGGTAGCCCACCCAGGCAATGGCGCAAACAGCCACCCAGAGTGGGCATAAGAGTCATGCCACACCTTGGTGCTAGATGGGGAGTTTATCCCTGATCCGCCCTCCAGAGGAGCAGAAAGCCCGTTAGATGAGAATACTGGCTAGGAAAAAAAAGGGCGGGGTGGCATAACCAAGCATGGTGTTTCCACCCCAGAATGGGTCGAACAGTCTTTCTGTCCCATGATGGGGACATAAAGCTTACTAGACACCAGGGGGAAAAAGCCAAAAAAAAGGCTTAGCAGAGGGCCAATCAGGAATCGTGCAATACCTCCACCCCAAAATGGATGCAACAGTCTTTTGACTCCTCCTGGTGGACAGAATGTTCCAAGCTATCCCCCTGGAGTGACATAATGCCCAGAAGACACTATGAAAGGGGGCAAAAAAGAGAGGAGGGACACATTCTCTTCATGTTTCTGTGAAACATACTGCTGGAAACTCGGGCAATCACAAAATTCCTAGCGCCCAGCATTTCAACCCCACTCCTGATAAAAACTTGTGTGGCTTTGCCAAGCTCCTGCGACAGAAACGAGTCAAACCGGGAACATGTAATATGGTTTGGCTGAATTCAAACTTTTATCCAGCTCTCAGGAATGTACAACTTTTTAGGTTCGCCTATGGGTTTTCCACCTTTTTCCACCAAAAACATCAAGCAGGTTGGAACCACAAAAAAATAGGAAAAATCAGCTGCCACTTATAAAAAATGCAAAAGCTGTGTTAGCAAAATGTTTCTTTACAACCCTGCTTGTTCCTGAAATCTGGGAGGATGGTTATCCTAACACACCTGGGGGATATTCACAAGGACTCATCTCCAATTTATCCCCACCCTAACACAACAAATGTGGAGCTAGATTTGACACCACATTCACAAGCTGGTGCAAATTGCAGACATCGCCAGTGTTCCCACGATAACTGCCCCCAAATTTATCCCCATGGTGGATGCCACCAACTAACCCTAATGAGATGCAGAGTGGGCGTTCCTGTGCAAAAACACATGAAAAAACCACAACACCACACTCACAACGAACTGCCAGATCTGGGAAGCAAAACAAAAACATGCGATAAGCCGTGGTAGCAGCAGGGAATTAATACCTGCCTACTGCTGGTGTTAAGCAGGATGACTACATGCAGCATGAAAGGGAGCCCAGCCAAGAGCCACACCTGAAGACCCACAGATGCCATGGTGACAATGATCATGCATTGCAGATACCCATGAGGGCAACAACATCCCTCGCAACCACCCCAGGGCCTCCTGCCCCCGGACATACAAATACTGTGCACGCCACAAGAGCTACAACAAACACACAATGACGCACGGTGCAAACATAAATACACACATGTGTGGCTAGAAGAACGAGAAACAGCCACACAGCAGTGAAGGAGTACCAAAAACTTTATTGAAACACAACACAAAACAGCAATGTTGAAGACTCCTGTCGGGTCCGCCAGGGACAATCTCGATGACACAGTCTGGAAGAGAAAGCACAAAATCAGGACGTGTGTTATGCGCACCTCAAAGGAGTGAGAAACAGAGAAACAGAGAAGGAAAATGAGCCAGAGAAAGAGAGAGAGAGAGAGAGAGAGAGAGAGAGAGAGAGAGAGAGAGAGGGAAGGTAGATAGAATGAGAGAGAGGGAGAGAGGGAAGGGAGAGCGAGAGAGAGACAGCGCAAGAGATAGAGAGAGTGAGGGAAGGTAGATAGAGTGAGAAAGGGAAGGTAGATAGAGTGAGACAGAGAGAGATAAAGAGAGAGAGAGAGAGAGAGAGAGAGAGAGAGAGAGAGAGAGAGAGATGGGAGAGAGAGAGAAACCGCCACCCCTGCGCACACAGGCCCCACTGTGCACCTGCTGCCACCGGTATGTCCATCAGTGGGTACGGCACGTGGCTGTGCATGCTCTAGGCCCCTGTCATGCCACCATGGCATGGTCCATATCATGCGGGTTCACCCCGCGCCCCAGTATGTCCCACACATGACACTGAGTCCTGACTCATCTATGGCGGAGACCACATCAGTGACACATCATCATGGCAGGCTGCACACCCGCTCAGCAATTACGTGTGCCACCAACCCTGTGCAATGCCAGTCAGCACCACGTGGTGGTAGGTCCGTGTTGGCTGCAAGGTCTCGAGTGCCACTAACCCTGTGCTACGCCAGTCAGCGCCACGTGGTGGTAGGCCCGTGTCGGCCGCAAGGCTTCGGGTAACACCAACCCTGTGAGCAGCAAATCATGGGCCCTTTATGATTGAGCACCATGGAGCGTCCGCCATCCAGTCACCACAGACAGAGGTAAATGTGACGTTGTGGGCCCCTTTATATTAGCGGGGTCACATGGCCTGTGACACCTGTGCTGGATGGGTGTGGTGTGTGTACAGACCTGCCCTCAGGGAGTGGCCATGACATGCTGACAACTAGGCCAGGGACCTGCACACCACCAGCAAGTACGCCTGCGACAGGTAGCTATGTGGGCCCCCCTCGGAGCATAAGCGGAGTGGTCTGGCCTGGCTCTGGGTGTGGTTCAGTCCATGTCCGGACAAGGAAGTGACTAATGTGTGTGTTCCAGTTGTAGTGTCCACGGCACCCGAGACACAATAGGCAATGTAGGACACGGTGACAGGCATCCCACTAGATGAGCATCATTGACGTAAGGGAAATCACTGTCCCCACTTCCATCCACACATTCATGCAGGAATGATGAAAGACATGAGCAGTGCGTTACTGGATGTTTATTGCACATCCAGTGGAGTGTTGCAGCTGGAGCGGTACAGGGCAATGCCAAGCACACCACCCAATATGGGCCCATGGAGGGCCAGCAAGAGTCCATCCGGGGATGACATGTGCTGCGGAAGAGGAAGGGAACAGTCTGCAGTCTGGTCACCATGGCATTGGTCATCAAACAGGATATGAGAGTTCATGTTGCAGCCGAAGGTGAGTGCATAAGAGTGTATCGAGGGTCAGTGGGAGGTCATAAGGCCATGTGTGACACCAAGCAAAAACAGGCTAGGTGGCTGAGATGAATGATATTGCCTCCTTCTGACATCAATCCCATCCACGTCCTCATCCTCGTATGTGAGCTCTGCCCCACCTGTGGGTGTTGCAGCACCGGCTGCAGCACTGTGTGCCACTGACACATCAGTGGCCGGAGGAGGATTGTTGGCCGCACTGTGTGGCAGTGGCACATCGGGTGCCGGAGTGGATACGCCTGCCACACTGTGAGGCACTGACACATTAGGGGGCAGAGATGTGGAGGATGTGGGGGAAGCAGCGTTCATCAGCGCCACGCCTTGTGGCAGCAATACCATGATGAGGATCTGCAGGGAATGGTGGATCCCAGCTACATCTCGCTGATGTGCAGTGGTGGCTGCCATCCTTTCCACCTCCATCCACATCATGTCCTTCATGATTCTCCGCATGTGTGCCAGCTCACGGCTGGAATTGCTGGAGCCAGTCTGAGCGGACAGGTGTTCTTCCCTCTGCGTCATGACTCCAGCGATTTTAGTCAGGGCTCCTTGGAGAGCATGAAGCGGGCCGTGGGTGTCTGTTAGGGACTGAAGCTAGTCCCTGATAGGACCTAGACACCCATTGATGGCATCATTTTGGCAGCTAAGAGGCCGAACCCCACCGCACCTGCTCAGCCGTCTCTCTCTGGCCCTCCAGCACACGGTGTTGGAAGGCCATGTTTTGTTCCTGGGGGGAATCTCCTCGATGTAGCTGTGCTATCCTGATCGTGGAGGTGAGTTGCAGATTATGTCCATGATGTTTTGGAGGGTTTTGGTGTCAATGCTGGCGTTGTCCTCCTCATCATCAATGAGGAGTTGTTGGGACTGCTCTGCAAGGGGTGTTGACGGTACCCCTGCAATGTAAAGGGGAGTTGGTGTATTATAATTTGTCCACATGTATGTAGCAGCATGGTACATGCTGACATTCAGACAGCTTGGCATTGTACATTGTGACAGTGTGTTGATCAGGGCCATGTCCC